>NW_017729024.1:130837997-130848745 GCF_001723915.1 Gavialis gangeticus
ACAGAAGAAAAGCACTAACCAAGTAGAAGACACATTTAAATTCCATGGCCAATCAGATTATTCCCATGTGATCTTAGGCAAATAATTTTTCTTTATGCCTCAACTCCTTGTCTGTAAAATGGGAGCAACAGTATCTACTTTTTAGCAGCGTTGAGGACAAATTAGGCTTAGCTCCCACCATGGATTATGAAGAATTCAAATGCTACAATATCAAGAGCCATAGAAATAGCCAAGATCTACCTACCAACATACTGGTATATATAAATTTGTAACCATCAATCTAGGAAGAAATCGACCAAAACCCAAAAGCACATGACAAATAAACTCTCTCCTCCCCAGTGAAGTCTGTATTAAAAAAAGTCGAGTTATTTTTATTCATTCCTATACCATTCAGTGCTCAAAGATTTACAGTTAAAAACAGAAGACAGACACACTCAATCTGGATTGCAATGACTGTTTCAGAAGTCTTCCATTAAAGCTCTAGAGAGGAATTCCTGCTCAGTTCTCAGCGCCTTTGGGTCACTATCACAAATGGATACCAAGAGTACATATGTTATCACCACACTGTTTGGCATATGAGTAACATCTTCCATCAGAAAAAGGAAGTGGGAAGTCTCTTCTAAGTTAGTTTCAACAAACAGGTTCTGGTAGCTTGATCAAACAGCATGAATTAAGTTAAATTTTGGTAGAGGCATGCTTATCAACAAAAGCCACATTTTCTCCTCCTAAATATTTTTAGACACTCCACTTGGGAGAAATGGAGAAGCCGTGTACTCTTCCCTCAAAGGCTATACCAGTGATTCCCCAACCCGTGGCTCATAAGAAGTGTTGCCTGTGAGACCCAACAAGATTGCTCACAGCCAGAGAAAATTAACAGAAAGCATCACTACTACAGTCTACAAATAAAGTATTCTCTCAGAATTTGCTGTCCATAGACTAGAAAAGGTTGGAGACTTCTTCTAACTATAAGACCTCAAATAAGGGGGAAAAAAAACCACAAAAAAACCAAAAAACCCCCAGCTTCTGGTAGCAACATTCTGGATGAGGTATCAAACACTGAATGAAAATAGCTTACACTTAACCTATGAAACAATACTTTAAAAATACACATACATCTCTGCATGCGTGCCTGCCAGGTGAATTTCCATATCTTCCAGCCACATTCATGGAGGGCCTGTAGTACCTCCCACCATATACACAGAATGGTTCAATATACTTGTCCTCAGCAGCAGTCAGGCTGGGAAACACCATTTGAGGCTGCATGTACTTCCCCATCCATGCCAGGCCTTGTAAACTTCCCTCGCAGCCAGGTTTTTCACTACGTCATCTCTACTGCTCCTGAGTCCACATACCATCAAGGACTGTCTACCCATGGACTTAATGTGAAAACATTCAAATGTGCAGACAAACCCTTATGTGATGTTACAAAGTCTTCTCTGAGGGATCAGACTTAAAGCAGTGATGCTGAACCAGGATGCCATGACTTCCTAGAGTGCCTTGAGATCCTGTCAAGGATGCCACAAGGTGAGCACTTTTGGACATGCAAACATAATTCACAAGATAAGCCCAGAGATTTCAAACAGGAATTCATAACATCAAAACCATTCTGCTCTGTTGTGGTTTTCCTGAGCTCTTCGCAATAATAGAAATGCATGGCCAGAAGAAGAACGAGAACTATGAGCTGGCACTTTCTGAAGGACACTGGCAGCCTAATGAGGGGGTGTCTCGAGTCTAACAAAAGTTGAGAACCACTTCACTGAAGAAAGGGAAGGGGAGGGAAGCAAGGTTGCAGCCCGATACCAACTTCTAAGAAGTGATAATGTGGAGAGAGGAGATCAGGTCACCAAGAGCCATGGCTGGAAGGTGAGCAAGGGATGGCAAGGGAACAGAAAGACTACTTGAACAGCAAATAATAGAGGTCCGTTACTTGCAGAAACTTTCAGAAATGCCAGCATAACTGCAGACTCCCTTGATTATAAAGTGGCCTCCTACCAGCCGAGGCTGGTGCAGAGACTTGCACTGTGCTGTATGACTGACCAAAGAACAAGCAATCCATTTTCTAGTGTAAATACACCCACAGCTCCTGTTCATTCTTATCACTTGCAGTGGGAATGAGCGTCCTACAGGCTGAAGGACGCCTTTTGGGGCTGAACCACCTCCATCCCCGTCATGTTAGCCACCACTACGCTGCCACCGAACAACAGCATCTGTTTCCCGGGTTCTGGGTTTGGAGCTGCACCGGCGTTTTGCATGGGGAGGGGCAGGGGCCTACAGGGGTGCCCCTTAGGCTCACGGGGAAGGAGGAGCCCAGCCTCTGCTTCACCAGCGCGGCAAGGAGCCTCTCGTGACACTGCTGACGCCTTCCTGCAGGGCTGCGCGCCGGCGGAGACAGGCCGAGTGCTCCCCGGGCTGCGTCCGCCCGCGCAAACACCCCGTCTGGGCAAAGACAGCAGCGAGGCTCATGCAGCAGGCGCCTGTCCAGGGCCCAGCGACCCTCCCCGGCCCGGCCCGGCCGCTCCTTACTTCTTGGTGTCGCTGCTGAAGAGCCCGAAGGCCGCCGAGGCTGAGGGCGCTGCGGTGGGCGCCGCCTCCTGGCCCAACTCGGCTGCCGTTGCCTCCCCACCCTGCTCGTTGTAGCCGAGGCCGTTCCCAGACATGCTGCAGCCGCTGCCCTGCCACCCGGCTGCTCCCGGAAGCTAACGGCTGCGCCGGCGGGGCGGGGTGGGGTCACATGACGGAGGGCGGAGCCAAAAGGGCAGAAACAGAACTTCTCCAGCGAGTCCCGCCGTTGCTATGGTTACACTGCTGGGGCTCATGCGCTGCTCCACCCCGGCGGTTGGCGTGCGCCTGGCTCCTTGCTTGGGGCGGGGCCCGTGACGCCACTGTTTCCCCTTCCCCGCCCAGCATCTGACCTGCTGGCCCTGTCTGGCCCGGGCTCCGGGTGTCGTGGGGCGGGGCCGGGGCTTGTCCGTAGACAACGTCCGGCGCCTTCCTCTGGGGGTGGGAGGCCGCGGGGCAAGGGCTGTGTAAGTGCCACGGCCAGAGTTAGGTGACTGGATCATAAAACCAGAGAGAGAGAGCGCGCTGCCGTTGTGTGACAGGTTTGGAGCTGTATGGGCGTTTTGCAGAGGTGGGTCTTGCCCAGTCTCCTCTGGTTGCAATAAGGCAGACAAGGGGCTGAGAAAAAGAGGCAAGGAGGAGCCACAGGCGCAACACCGTATGAAAGTGCCTGGTGGGCCAGATCCAGCCCACAGGTCATATTTTGCTCCCCCTCGGTCTATGTGCTGAATCGCCACTGTCGCACTGTGTATGGAAGTTGAAGGAAGGTGGAAAAAGACCCTGTGTCACACACTTGCAAAGAGTGGATGCTGAAAGGGAGAGTGAACTGGGTACGACCAGGGTTTTTTCAGTTGTTCCTTTCCCACTTGCAGCCTTCAGCATTTTGGCCAGGTATAGGCACTACACTTTTACCAGTATAAGTGATTGGAAACCAGTCAGTACCAGTAACAGAACAGAAGTTTGGCGCACAAAATCAGTCTATACCGGTAACAGCAGAAATTCAGCACATATAGACTGACTTAAAAATGGTGGAACCCCATCTAAGATTTGTCAGCGTCCTCCCGTGTCCCCCTCCGGACAAATGTGTGTTCTGTTTGCTACTGAACTAAACTACACCGCTTACAGAATGAATTTTATTAGTAGATGTTTAGGACTGTGAATCCCAAAAGATGACAAAGCCAGTAGGAAAATACAAATCGCCCGAGCAGGGGACTAACATTAGAGGGATGAGGGTGAGGAGGGGAACACAACTAGGTTACAGAAAATACAATGGTAACCAGCTAAGCCCAGGGATGGTGTCAGACACCAAGGCAGCACATCAGCTTGGTGTAGCAGCAGGAGATGCAGCAGGAAAACTACATAATAGATCAATTCCACCTGTGTTTTTTTTTAATGTCTGTACTTAACCTTAGGGTCTAGAAAGTGTAAGACACTGGAAGATGTTAAAAAGAAGGGAAAAATTATATAACTTCTTGCTGTCTTCTTCACTGAGTTGCTTTTCTAGTTACATCCTTATTTCCTAGTGCTTTAGGCCAGGAGTGCTCAACCTCTGGCCCACAGACCAGATGCAGCCCACGGAGCCATCATATCTGGCCCATGGGGCTCCCAACAGATCTGGAAATTCGATGGCAGGGCAGCAGTGGCTATTAATATGGCCACTTACCCACCTGTCAGATTCTGAAACCCCAAGCCTTTGTGGCGAATCAGAGCCAGGCCACACTTCTTAACCGTCCAATCCCCCTGCTCCCCACCCCCGACATCCAGGTACATAATAGCATAGTCAGTGCATAGGGAGGGTGCCCTCCCTGAGATGGGCCCTCACCAGAGAGAAACACCAGCAACACTAAGAGAAGCACCAGTGGTACTTCCGGTTTTGCTGCCAGAACTTCCGGGGTCAGCGATCCGCGGCTGGGGTATCCCCCGCACTAGTTGGCGATCAGCTGCTGGTGCTCCCCCATGCTCTGGAGGCACCAGTCACCCGTGCATAACAGCCCACAGGGGATTAAGAACTGAACTTAATTCAAAAGAGTTAAGGGCCCACAGTTATACTTTGTTTCTGTTACTGCAGCAAAATGGAAAGAAGAATTCGAATGAAGCTGATTAAGCTGGGAATCACCAGCGAAGAAAATCCTTGAAAGGTAATCCTAAAAACGAGAGAGGAAGGGAGCAGAGGAACGCAGCTATCAATGGTGATACTGGGACAGCGGGTCTTGTTGTTTATCATTGGTTGTGAGCCAATCAGGCTGTATATTAGAGGAAAGATAAGAGAGACTGGGAGATGATGTCTCTTACAAGACTGTGATACCGCGAGTTCTTGGGAAGGGAGACTACGCCCAGAGACGGGGAAAATAAATAAAACACTTTGTGTGTTATAAGAATTCTACGTAGGCATTGTAGCTGTTAAAATTATATCCAAGTTGGATTCTGTTTAAGTTGGTATTAAGACCTAACTGATGTAGAGAAGTAATGACAGCCTTTCAAACAGTAAGTTGATTATGGATGTAAAATTAAGTTTTGATAAATAAAATTGTTAACCTAAACAAAGTACAACTGTGATTTCAATTTGACAGTCAGCATTGGGTATCCTGTACAAGAGTTACCATAAAAGGGATAACCCAAGAGGATACTCCCCCACCATATAGATTGCCAGAGTTTTACTGCAGTAGAAAACAAGTAACACCTCCTGACTAATAACATCATAAAATAATCAAGAAGTGGCAGGTGAGAGTCGGAATATACTGGAAGTAGTCCAGACAGAGCAATCTGAGAAAAGGGGGGCTAGAATAATTCATTAAGCTATAAGCGGTACCCTCACAATTACTTTTATAACTTTTATCATGCCAAATTGCCCAATCCCCTGGTGTGCCAGGTATATTCCTTATAGGGAAACTGTTGTGCCTTGCTTCTCTAGTACCCAATCACAGCACTCCTATCTCCTAGTGCCACATCTCCCTGTTCAATTTTGTTGCTTAGCTCTAGGAAGGCCTGGACTATGGCTAAAAAGCCTTATCTTAACTCAGTTTGCCTGCTATAGACCTATGCATTAATCCCACCATGAAAATCTAAGTACAGTAAAACCGTCCACTGATGCCATAAAAAAGTCATGTAGGAATGAAGAGGCCCTTAACTTGTGCCTTCAGTGTATACAGTATGTAGAATATAGGAACATGGAAAGTATCACTGCCGTACCAGTCCAGAACAGTGACCCATCACATCCAGTATCCTGTTCGTGATAGTTGCAAGCACTAGACATTGCATAGGAAGGTCAAGAAACCCAGAAACAGGCCATTATGAAATAAACTACCCTTAAAGAATGTCTTCTGTAACTATCTCAATGTGTTTTTATTCCCTGACACATGAAGGAGAAGCCCTTCATTGTGTACTTTTACATTTATAAAATGTATGTATATATTTAGCCATTAATGAAAATACCTCAGCTACAGGCAATTAGACCTCATTTTATTCTTTGTTGCAGGAGCTATGAATGAAGTGGATCTGGAGTAAAGATTAGGAGGAATAAGTAGACTTGCAGGTGGTTTTGGGGATGGCATTCCAAGTAGAGATACATTTTGCCAGAAACTTATATGTGGGAGAAGTCAACCAATGGATCTGTCAAGACTCACATCACTGGTGGAGATGTGAGTGAGTATAAAATAAAAAGTACTTAGAAATGGAAAATCCTCAAAAATGGGGACTGGTAACTAAAGCTTTATGTAAAACACCCATAAAATATTTTTCTAATAGCTTTGCCTGGAAACTCAGTTAAAACACTCAAGTCTCTTAAGTTTTAGTTTGGGCTGTGGCATAGAAGTATCACCAGTTGCACTGACTGACAGGACTCTATCCTCTCCTTCGCCAATCATACATCTTTATTTTTCTGGATTAATCTGTAGTGATGCTAATGACGGACATTGTATTGTCCCTTTTACTTATTAAAAAAAATCAGTGTAGTGTAATGTTTATTTGTATTATCAAATACTACCAAGTCTGAATCCTGTCATATCCAGTTTTTAGAGATATACACTTTCCATACTCTGTATAGGTTAAAGAAATAGAGAAGGCTGATAGCAGTGAAGAAACAGCCCCTTAATCTCTCATTTTCCCATACACAGTTTTTCTCCTTGAAACGGAGCCATTTTCCCCACAAGTATTTCATTTCTATTTTACTATCTTCACTCTGCTACTTGTATAAGACATAGTAAGTAGCACAGGTTTTTAACCTTGCATTCATATGCTGCAGACAATTATGTAATACATTTTGTATGAACACAGTATGTTCAAATTAATTTGCACTTTATTATTTCTGCTTAGGTTCTTTGGGAAGAGAGGTTTGGTAACTGCACTTATACCTAATATCTGAGTTCTATTGGAACTGTATATTTTCATCCAGTAGAATTCAAATAAATTTGTTCAGTGTACAGAATATATATTTGCAGGTTTTTTCTTCATGTTTTTACATTCATTTAATTTATATCCATTCTGTTATTTTTAACAGACCTGGTCTGAACACATTTGTCTGGTGCCATCTTATGGCTCAAATTGTTCATGTTATTTGTGATAAAAATTATGACGTTGAAAAAATGTGATGAGGTTATTTCCTAGCATAGATAAAGACTAATGTTAAACTGATTATTTAAAAAGTAAAGGAACTCAATCCTTCTGTAAATAGTGGAAACTTAAGTTATTAGATGTCTTGCTGATATTTTCTGGCACAAGACCATTCCTACTTGTGAAGATTACTTGTAAGTATTTAAGGTTCAATCTTAGGTATGGACAGATGTACTTTAGTAATTGTTTCACAAGGGAAGGGGAGTGTGCAAGAGGTGTTATGCTGTAACTTACCACTGCATGATCCTTTAGGCCAGGTATGAACATTACACTTTACTGGTATAAGTGACTGGAAATCAGTTTATACCTGCAACAAAACAGAAATTCAGCCACAGACTGGTTTAAAAATGGCAGAACCTGATCAAAGATTTGCTTCCTGTCCCAAGGGCGAATGTGTGTTCTGTTTGCTACCAATCTAAACTACGCAGCTTAGAGAAAACCACATAACTTAGGATTCTGCCTCAGGCTTTTTGAATATCTGTACCTAACCTTAGTTACACAAGTAAACTAAATCACCCTAACTTTGACCCTGGCAGAAATAAATTGATAGGGATAAAGTTGAAGACTTTTTCCTCTATTTGTACCACTACAGTTATGTACATATAGCAGTTGTATTGTATCAGCTTGTATCCTTATCGTTTGATAGTGATGCTTTTTTTTTACATCTATCTATATCCTTACATGTTTAAAATAATTTTTAGTATAAATTTAAAATAAAGATTTGTGAAGATCTGAGTGTTGAGGTTTTTATCATATAGGGATTAAGAAATAGGCTATATAGTCTGTTAAATAAGAGTTTCACATTTAAAATGTTTTAAATGAGGTTCAAATCAGCTGCTATACCTTCTACAACCTATCCAGATGTAAATGGCATGGTATAGCACAAAAGGAACAGAGGTTAAGCATCAGGTAGTAACACAGATTCATAATTGGTTTTGTTTTATTTATTATGCAGTATTCTGAGAATATAAATTGTCTCTTGTAGAATTGTTTCTGAGATGGAAATTTTACAAAAGATTTCCTTGTATCAGATAAAGAGTGGACTAATTTATTTGCATAAAAATAGATATCTAAAAAAGAAAGGAATACATTTATAGGACAAGAACATGTCTGGCAGCTGGGAGCCACATGGTGCTGCAGCAGAGTTTTTATCTAAAATTAGAAAAAGCTATTGAGATTATATCAAAAGAAACTGGTATGCAGTAGGTAAGCATGACTTGTTCATTAACATAAACACCAGTTACGGTCTTCTACCTTGATTTATCTGGTTGAAGTCATCCATGTATTCTCTTAAAGGTCAATCTCAAGCAGCTGCACTAACGTTAATGTTAATGTAGTAATTTCCCTAACTGTAGAAACAGGTTCAGGTATCCTGGTTTTCCATGATAAAAAATCACAAATTTTCTGATAAAAAATTGCAAATTCTCTGATAAAAATCCCAAAATCTGTGGTTAAAATTAAATGCCCCCCCACAGCCCTGCTGGTGTCCCTTACTCCCCCTCCACAGCCCCACAGCCCTGATTGTGCCCCTTGCCCCCCATCCACAGCTCCTGCCCCCCCAGCCCTGCTGGAGGGGGCCCCCAGCTGCCAGGGCTATAGGGCCAGGGACACAGATCCACAGCCCCCTGTGCCCAATGGAAGGCGGCAGCTGCTACAGCGGGAGCATGAGCTGGCTCCCGCTGCCCCCCGCCTCCCCCCCCAGCTGCTGCCTGCTGCAGGCTCAGGTGAGTCCAGCTCCCAGTGGCAGCGTGCACTCCTGGGAGCTAGGGGGGACCTGCGCCCCCTAGATCAGTGGGGGAAGGGCAGATGTGCACTGCCCCTGTGCACACAGAGGAAGTGTGGCCAGGGTAGCACAGAGCTTGCAGCAGCAGGCAGCTTTCATGCATGGCCCCGCTGTTCCCTGCTGCTCCAGTCACACACGCTGAGCTCTGGAGAGCATGGGGGAGGGCAGCAGGGTGGAGAGCACACTGCAACCCAGGGTTTGCAGCTGGCCGGGCACTCTGGCTGGGAGGGGGTTTGCAGCCTGCCTGCTCCCAGCCACAGTGCTCAGCTGGCTGCAAACCCCCACCACTCCTGGCTGGCTGTAAAACCCCTCTCCCAGCTGGAATGCCTGGCTGGGGAGCATCGGTAGTTTCTAGCCAGCTGAACACTCTGGCTGGGAGCAGGGAGGCTGCAAACCCCCTCCCAGCTGGAGTGCCTGGCTGGCTGCAAATCTCCCTGCTCCCTCAGCCACTAGCCAGCTTCCCCCCACCAGCCCTGCCTCACAACCCCCAAGCCCCACTTACCTCCAGCAAGAAGAGTGAGCGTGAAGCAGCCTCCGGGTAAGTGTGAGTGTCAGACCCTGCCCTTCCCCACTCCCTTCCCCTCCTGGCAGGGTTGAGGGTTTTCCCACCCATTTTGCAAACAGCTCTTGTAGGCTGGAACTCCGGCAGCTCTTTGCCAATAGGGGAAATCCATGGGTTTCTCTTATAAAAGGGAAAATCTGTGTTTTCTCTGATAAAAATGGGAAATCCATGGTTTTCTCTGTTTTTCTAAGGGGAAACAGAAAACCAGGATCCCTTATCACTAATATAACCTCTGTTTTCCTACCTCAGACAAACATGCAGTCTGTCTAGTTCAGGATAAAACAGGGTTGTGTTTTTTGATGTATTAAGCAATCTGTTTTAACTAATATTTTAAAAAACACTAGTGTAGACAAAATAAGTTGTATTATAATATGTTTGGCTGAACAGTTTTCTGGTCGAGCTGAACTTTAGATTCTCTGCTAGGGGCCACCTGAGCTAACATTTTAAGATACAACTTGCACTGTCTACACATTGTCTAACTACTTTAAACACTGTCTAAATCAGGGGTGGGCAATTATTTTGGGTGGAGGGCCGCTTACCGAGTTTTGGCAAGCTGTTGAGGGCCACATGGGTAGCCTCACCCCTTGACAGGTACCCCACCCTCTAGTCACCACCTTGTGAATGGAAGTCCCACCCCCTAACCCCTGACCTTTGCCACCAGAGGTCCCTCCCTTTGCCCCCAGAAGTACTCCTTTCAGCAAAGGGTTTTGCCATCTCAGAACCAGAAAAATACCAAATTATATTCTAAAAAGCAAACATGGACAACATTCATTAATTTGATTTAAAAAAATATTTTGTCCTGATTTAGATTCTCTTGTGTAGTGTGCATAGAGGTAATTGTACAATAACTTAAAATGAAGTCTGACTCTTGTATATTGTGGGAGGGGTGGGGGCATGGGGGTGGGTATAGGTTTATGGAGGGCTGTGGGTGTGTGGGGGAGGGTGTGGGGTGAGGGAGCATGTGGCTGTGTGTGTGTGGGTATGTGGGGTATGGGTGGGTATGGGGTTTCTGGGGGGATGTGTGGCGGGGAGGGTAGCTGGGATGTGAGGGGCTGTGGGTGTCAGGGTCTGCATGTATGGCAGTGTGAGGAGGGTGTGAGTGCATCTGTAAGGTGGAGTGTGCATGTGGGACTCACCCTATGAACACACATGCACACAATCTGTCCATCCCTCCCTCCCTGCACACGCGCACACACACACATACACACACACACACACACACACACACACACACAC
>NW_017729024.1:130849972-130851338 GCF_001723915.1 Gavialis gangeticus
GAGGGCCACATGGGTAGCCTCACCCCTTGACAGGTACCCCACCCTCTAGTCACCACCTTGTGAATGGAAGTCCCACCCCCTAACCCCTGACCTTTGCCACCAGAGGTCCCTCCCTTTGCCCCCAGAAGTACTCCTTTCAGCAAAGGGTTTTGCCATCTCAGAACCAGAAAAATACCAAATTATATTCTAAAAAGCAAACATGGACAACATTCATTAATTTGATTTAAAAAAATATTTTGTCCTGATTTAGATTCTCTTGTGTAGTGTGCATAGAGGTAATTGTACAATAACTTAAAATGAAGTCTGACTCTTGTATATTGTGGGAGGGGTGGGGGCATGGGGGTGGGTATAGGTTTATGGAGGGCTGTGGGTGTGTGGGGGAGGGTGTGGGGTGAGGGAGCATGTGGCTGTGTGTGTGTGGGTATGTGGGGTATGGGTGGGTATGGGGTTTCTGGGGGGATGTGTGGCGGGGAGGGTAGCTGGGATGTGAGGGGCTGTGGGTGTCAGGGTCTGCATGTATGGCAGTGTGAGGAGGGTGTGAGTGCATCTGTAAGGTGGAGTGTGCATGTGGGACTCACCCTATGAACACACATGCACACAATCTGTCCATCCCTCCCTCCCTGCACACGCGCACACACACACATACACACACACACACACACACACACACACACACACACCTCCTACTCCTGGCTTTGGAGTACTGGCATGGGCCCCATGATCCTGTAGCCTGGTGATGCAGGTGGCGCAGCCAACAGTGGGCAGGAAAGCAGGGAAATGACAGCTACAGATGGTGGGGAGTGGGAGCAAGCAGGCATGCAGGAGCACAGCAACAGCTGGGTGAGAGTGCAGGACCCACACCAGTGTCCTGGGGCCAGCACTGGCAGGGGCCCAGACTAGGGTGGCAGGAGTGTGTAGCCTCTGCCCCCACTCCAGCACAGCCGGTGCCAGACCCTGTGCTCCTGCTGCCCCACTCTGGGCCTTCCCAGCACTGGCCCCAAGATACCACACTCCTGCCCAGCTGTCACTGTGCTCCCACGTGCCTACTCACTGCCATTCCCCCCCTCAACCTGTAGCTGCCATTTTCCTGCTTTTCTGCCTGCTGCCAGCTGCTCCAGCATCACATGGTCCCCGGCTGCATGGCTGTGATGGCCTGGCCTCAAGGACTGGGACAATTGCCTGTGGTCCTCCTCTGCTTCCCTCCCCCTACCCTGGCATTCTTATCTGAGTTTCCTTCTCCAGCAGAGGGAAACAGAAAGAGCCCCAGGGTCCCAGGCCAGAAGCCTCTGGTAGGCAGAGGCTTCTGACTGGGGGGGCAGAGGTGGGAGGGGGCTGGGTGTGGGGTGGGGCCAGGCAGGCCTTGGTG
>NW_017729024.1:130851580-130855355 GCF_001723915.1 Gavialis gangeticus
TGTGGGGTGGGGCCAGGCAGGCCTTGGTGTTGAGTTGCAGGGTCCTGCTGTCGGCTTCCCCTGGGTCCTACTGCCCCTGTCCCCTGTCATCTTTGACAGGCAGCCAGGAGCAGATAAGTAGTATTTTTTAAAATTTTTAGCAGCCCCGCAGGCCAGATAGAATGACTTGGCAAGTCGGATCTGCCCCGCGGGCCATATTTTGCCCACCCCTGGTCTAAATATAGTAAGTATTTTAAATGTGCTCATCAAAGTGTGTTGAAGACACAGAGTTGTTCGAAGACGCCTAAAGAAACCATAGTGGCCAGTGAAGAGACAAAGTATTATCATTTATCTGCCTATTCTTTTTTGTTTCATTCTTCCAATAATGATTCCATAGGATACTGTGATTTGGCCTCTGTCTGCACCATACATCTAGAGGACCACCAGGAGGAGAACATAGGTCTTACATGGGTCTTGGCTTTTTAAAAAGACATCACTCTGTGCTGCCCTTGGCTTCAGCATTCATTTTCTATTAAACTTACGTTCACCTGACTCTCAATTATTTCCTTGTTTAGCCTTCCTTGTTTAGCTTCACATTTCTAATACACTAAAACTATTTGTTAATTTCCCACATAATATGTTAAGCTTTATCTGCATCTTATATATCTGTGTAGTTTTCTGTTTGTTTTTCACCAAATGAGTTGTCTGGTAGGAATATTCCTAGACTCGGTGAACAAGTAATCATAGAGAATTTTAAGAATAATCATAAGAACATGAATTGGGAAAATGATTATGAGTTTATGCTCAAAAATTAGCAAACAAAAATATACTTTGTGACCTACAATTCCTGTCAAAATAGCTTGACTTCAAAATAGTGAAACTCACAGCTAAGTGTCTATAAGCAAGCCTCACTGGGGCTTCAACTCCGGCTGGCCTACGCGTAGTCCTTCAGGCTCCCTCGGACCCTACTCTAAGCAGCCTCTGGCAGCAACTCCACCCCCTCACTAGGGATTCTGGGCCTTGTGTCCCTTGGGCCTCAGGTGTCTGTCAACATGCCTGGACCCCACTCCCAGCCTCTTGCTAGGCCTCATTTTCTCAGGCTGTGGGCCTCGGTCCCTCCTGGACCCTGTGCTGTTGCCCAAGTCTGATGCTCTTCTGTCAGGGTGTGCTCCCTTAAACTTTCCCCTCCACAGGGTCACCCACAAGGCAGAGGGGACTGCGGCTTTCTGGCACCCCATCCTCACCTTTCACTGGGGAGGCATAGGTATGGCATTTCCTGGAGACTGCCCTACCACAAGCAGCCCCACCACACCCTCCAACCCCATCAGGGTGTAGTTTCAAGTCATGCCCCAGGACCAGGAACCTCTTCCATTCCCATAGTTCCTACCCTGACCTACAGGTGTTCTGGGAGCTGCTGTCTGAGTGATGTTGCTCTTCTGGCTCCCTAGATGTAACTGCTCTGCTCTGATAGGCTCTGCTCTCAGGGCCTATCTTATACCCTGAATGCCTAGCCCTACACCAATCAGGCAGCCTTCTGACTAATATGTGACTGCCTGATTTGGTCTGCTCCCACTTGCAGGTTGGTATGCAGCCTTCTCAAGCTCTTGAAGTGGCAGGCACCGAAGGTGCCCTGCCACATGAGGCAGATAAAATACACACCTTGAGCAATAATACCAGACAGTGTCTCATAGCTTTGGAAGTTGATATCTGACACCATATGAAAAAAAGAAGAAGGGCTATATATTTAAAATAAGAAACTAAAATCAAGAGGAAACAAGGAGAGAAAATTATGTTTGGAGATAGTATTTCAAAAAAGATGGAGAAGTAACAAGGACCAGATCTCCAGAATGGCTGTTTCTCATAGCACTAGCTGTAGAGGAGAAGGTTCACTCAAAATATTGTGATTTTGAGGAGAAACCCAGAGGAGGCTTTTGGTAGATGAGTAATGGAGTAAAAATGTGAATGAAGATTGCCAGGAAACAGTTACTTGTGACATTTTCCTAAGGGTGAAACACTTCAGCTATTTGCCCTCATAGAAAATTTTCTCTAATATTTGATAATTTATAAATGGTTTCTGAGAAGAATGTAACAAATTGGCTGAGAATCAGGTCTATTAGCAGTTGTTGCACTCAAGTGTACTCGTATATGAATGGGGTGAAAAGGCCAATAAATTATTTTATTGGTAGATCAGGAACAAGGAAGTTGAAAGATTCATCTTGGAACCAACACCAGATAAACAGAAGATAATTTCAGATTAGCCAAAATTAATCAAACTTTTTTGTCAAAAATGCTTTTTAAACCACCTCAGTCCATTCAGGACACTGCAAGGCACATTCAAGGTTGTATATCCTGCAACACACATTCCCTTGCCTATCTTAGAATGAGACGGTGGCTTCCCTGTGTTTTATGGGTTGTGATTCAAAAGTTGTCTCACTAGTTAGATCGTAACAGTTTTTCCGTATAATTCACTAATTGTCTGTTGGGTGGGAGGATATGCATTCAGTTTCTTTAAATCCTTTATAGGAAATAAGGCATGGAAATATTTTATGCATAAGTGGTTCTCATGTTTTTAGACTCGTGGTAATGGTTCTCAATGTTTTTAGACTCGTGGCACCCCTGGATAGATTGAAGGCACCCCTTGGAAAATATAAGCTTATGGTTTTCACTCTTTGGCCTTGTACAGATATTCAGTTTCTTTTGGGAGAATTACAGCTCTTCACAGGAGAAACTACGTATGTACAGATGTTCAGGCTTTTTCTGCCAAAGTAAAAATGCCCACTCTGGAAGAAAAATAACCTGGGAAGAACCCAGGTTAAATCATTCCTGAGAGAGTTTCTCCTGGGAGAGAATGTCTGTACATGCTGTGACTTCTCTCAAAAAAAAACAGTCCCACAGCATCACCCGCCCCCTCCCTCCACTCCACAATGGAGACAGTGTGTGGCTCACTGACCTCTTTTGCTTCAGCAGGGAGCTGACACATCCCCTTCACAATCCCAACATTGTTCTGCAGGGACATGGCCAGTCAGGGCTGCCTTATGCACTGCTGCCATCTATCTCTAGGTAGACTAAGGGAACCTGCCGAGCATGCTGAGATGCATAGTGTGAGCACTGCAAGCTCTCCATTCTTCAGGGCAGCAGCATCCGATAGTGTGTACATATGCTTCTGAGTAAATTTCTCAACCAGGAGAACAAACCTAGAAGAATTCTCCCAGATCATTTAAAGGTATGTACACATCATTTTTTGCCTACAGAGAAACAATATAGCAGTTTTTCTGTTGCAAAGAACTCAGAAAGAACACAACTCTGGATTTCTATTTGAAATCTCTGCGTTTATCTTGTGAATCATATTTGTAAACCTAACAGCGCTAACATTGTGTGGTACCCTGTGGCACCCTTGAAAGGATCTCAAGGTATCTCAAGGTGCCATGTCACCCTGGTTGGGAATCAGGGCTCTAGTGAAACAGAAACAGAATGTAATTTTAACAATAAAACTAATGTACTTATTATGCTTCTTTTTTAGTATAGGGAGGAAGTGACTCTGTCCTTGATACTTTACTGTACTCATATGACATTGTTTAATGCAGCAATGGCCAACCTTTTTACCAGCCTGCCACAGATTAGCCCTACATCTTCCCCAAATGCCACTCTGATCCCTTTCCCTTACCCCATCTGCTGCTCAGCTTTCTGCTTCTTGCCTTGTGCTCCCTGGCCACACTGCTTTCCTGCTTTCTGCTTCCTGCCCTGTGCTCTCTGCCTGATCTAATGCTTTGTTTCTGCTCCCTTGCCTATGGGCAGT
>NW_017729024.1:130860355-130860592 GCF_001723915.1 Gavialis gangeticus
GCCAACCTTTTTACCAGCCTGCCACAGATTAGCCCTACATCTTCCCCAAATGCCACTCTGATCCCTTTCCCTTACCCCATCTGCTGCTCAGCTTTCTGCTTCTTGCCTTGTGCTCCCTGGCCACACTGCTTTCCTGCTTTCTGCTTCCTGCCCTGTGCTCTCTGCCTGATCTAATGCTTTGTTTCTGCTCCCTTGCCTATGGGCAGTTAACATTAGGGGCTATAGGCTGTACAGGCG
>NW_017729024.1:130860603-130862959 GCF_001723915.1 Gavialis gangeticus
CCGACCCTTAATCTATGAATCTATGAATCTATGAATCTGTCGCTGTGCTACCTGCCGCCTCCCCAATCTGCTGTGCTACACACAAGCTGCCTGTGCTGCTTGTGACACCCATGTTACATGTTGGTCACCCCTGGTTTAACACACCTATAAGAAATCACATCCTTTAAAAAGCATACAAGGGAAATAATAATTCTAATATGTATTCTGTTTACAAGTCTAGATAGCAAAATAAATCAAAATAAAAATTCATTATGTAGAAGTTGCATTACTAAAAACAGTCCTGCACCAGGATTTACAAGCTTTTTCATACTGTGTACCACATTTAAATACAAAGGTTGTCTGGCAGATATCTTCCTGTTCAAGTCATGATTCCTACAGCAGCAACCACAGACCCATAACATGTAGCTATCTTTTAAGGTAATTTTGCAGCCAAAATAAAGATAAGGAGTAAGCCTCATGTGACAAGGCAGCATTCCACAGACCAACGCACAAGTGCCCTCCAGACCACTAGTGATCCAGGGATCACAGCTGGAAACCTCAGGCAGTTGGAATACTTTTATGAAGAATGATACATGAATATTTAGTCCCTGATGTCATGGGCTAAATTCTACAGAAGGGTTGTAGTCCAGTGGACTAGGCATCTAAACATGTGCCACATTGATGGGCTATATAGCTTTGAGCAAGCTGTATCAGCTTTTCATTTCTCAGTTATTACATCTAAGTTTTCTAATCTATAGATGAAGAATAATGTTCCATTCCTCTTAATGCTGAGTGTCTTACAGTACTCATACAAGCTGAAATGTTTATGTGGCTTCCTGTAATGTCTGAGAAAAAAAACAGAATGACTTTTTTCACAGCCTTATTTTTTCCCTCCAGTCCTAGTCCCCGTTTTCTCTTTCAGGGAGTGAAAGGACCTCTGCCTTTTGCAAAGTCATCATGATCAATTCTTTTTAAAAATTAGAGGCTTATACTGCTACTAAAACTGACTGAAAAATGGGCTTGAGATATAGTTTTCCTAGTTGACTTCTACTCTACACTCAGGGAAGCTAAAAGTCTGTTTATTGGGAGTCCAGTCTTTAAATTTCCCAGAGGTCTGCGTATTATTTTTCTTACGTTTAGTATTTCAAAATATAGTTTAACACTGCTACTCACTATTTCAGTCCAAAAAGCTTATAGAAGTCACACAGATACTTCTTTTTCTCTGAGTCAGTTAACTAAAGATTTCGCTTTTAATTTTTACACTTCAAGTAGTTTCAATAATCTGTTCTCATATGAAAGCAACATTGAAAAGAGAGGGAAAAAAGAGAAAAAATCATATCACTGCATTATTTTTTGCAGTTTTTCTTGATAGGCTGTCTGAATTCTGGCTTGCTTACCTTATCAGCAATGCTTTCTTATAAAAGCTCTCTAGGATGAGCCTTCCTGAAATAGATACAAATATTACTCAAAAAGAGTAGCTGAAATTGGGAAGACTATGAATGGGAGCATTTCCTTTTAAAGCTTGATAAAATGTTTAAAACTCCCTGACATTTTATTTAAACCTCTGGATACTATTTTCTTCAGAAATAATGTTGCATATATGGCCTATAATGTCTGTGCTTCTCTTTCCCTCTTTTCATCATTATTAAACTGCATAATATTGAAGGTTTTGATCATTCAATATGTGTACTGATATAAAGAATGAAGATTGCTCCCACTTTACACAGTGAGGATGGACAAGCTCTGTTTATACTGCCTTCTTTCCATGTTGCCTCTCTTCAACCTAAGCTGTTAGCCTTGCTGGATTATTTATGTTAGGAGACAAAATGGATTATAGGAGTCATTTATTTCTTTGATGCAATTCCATTTCTTTCCAAAGAATGTAAACAAAGTCCTGTTTTCCTCAGTGCAGTCGACACAAACTGGCAGTTTTCTTATTTGCAGTTTCCAAGCCAGCAAGTCCTGTGTCCCAGGGAGCTCTGTTTCTGTTTCCTTTGAAGGCCTTACTTGTATGTGTGCACGCACACACGCACGCACACACGCACGCACACCCTCCTCCCTTTTGGCAGCTCAATTGTCTAAATGACTGGCTTTCAGAGAAGTTAGTGACTTACAAACCATTTTCAAATCAGCTGCAGCTGCAAAAATTAGTACCTTTAAAAACCAAGCTATTTTTATTCCAGTGTCTAACACGTCTCACTTTAGTACTTAAGTTTGGATGATTTGAGGAGGAAAAAACCCAGAGCATAAGCTATGGGTATCAGCAAATTTATCTTCACACAGAAAGCTCTCCTGAAGTTGTCTGTGAAGCAACAATGGCTCTTCAAACATTAACTGAGGCACGGAAGCTCCATACTGATGCTGCCTTATTTACTCT
>NW_017729024.1:130867959-130874434 GCF_001723915.1 Gavialis gangeticus
AGTACTTAAGTTTGGATGATTTGAGGAGGAAAAAACCCAGAGCATAAGCTATGGGTATCAGCAAATTTATCTTCACACAGAAAGCTCTCCTGAAGTTGTCTGTGAAGCAACAATGGCTCTTCAAACATTAACTGAGGCACGGAAGCTCCATACTGATGCTGCCTTATTTACTCTGTAGCAGGGCACTAAGGTGCCTGCTACTTTGAGAGCAGAGATAAGAACCCAGGTGCAGGTTGCTGGGACAACCGGTTAATGAGGGAAGTGGCTGCACCTGCACCTGATCAGCTGACCAGAAGGGGGAGGGCCTGGCTCCCGTATAAATCCCAAGCCTGAGGGCAGGAGGGCCTGCCAGCAGCCAAGGGGGAAGGAGCTCTCTGAGAATATATATGCGAGAGAGAGAGCGTGCCCCAACTGCAGGTACAGTCCCGAGAGTGATAAAGGGTGCCTCAAAGGGGACCCACAGCAGTGTGGAGACCCCAGCCCAGAGAGGGGACAGCAACTGACAAGCACCCAGTGAGGTGCAGTGTGAGATGGGGGCTGCGGAGAGCCCGAGCGCCCAGTGAGGCACAGTGCGAAACCAAAGAACATCAGTTCCATCAGCAAGGCTTGGGGCACGGTAAAGGGTGGTTGGAGCCATGTATAGCCCATAAGGTTAGGGTGCCCCGAAACACCCATTACAGAATGGGGCCAGTGTACAGCAAGAAACCATGTCTAAGGTGATGGAAAGGCAGCCTCCCTATTATCCATTTTACATCAAAGATGTGGCGGGCGAGAATTGGGGGTGCCCTTTAGGCCAGTTTAGCATGGTAAAGGGGCCTTAGGGGAGATCACAGCGACCCCAAGCTGCTACATACTCCACTGTGCGTATCTTTCAACTACCATCCCACAGTACCGGTGCTGTTCAACCTCCAGCCCATAAAGCCATGTCATCCAGTCAATGGGTCTAGAAATCTGGCAGTAGGAAAGCAATGGCAGGATACCACTTGCAGTATCAGAGAAGTGGCATGAGCATTAATTGCTGCAGCAGCTAATGCTGCCACTGCTCCCCTGCTGCCAAATTTACAGACTCATGCACCAAATTGTGCTAGCGGGTAGGGTCTGTACAAGGCTGTGCAGGGTCAAGTCAGCATGAGGAGTTGCACCCACAGACTCACCCTGCACTAGATCAGGCCCAAACCCCATACCACTCATCTGGCCCATAAGGCTGGATAGCTTGAGCATCACTGCTTTAAACTGTTTAATCTTCCCATACTGCCATTCATTTCTTTGTATTTTTTATTTATATTCTACTTTTCTGAAATAGCATTTGACTTCCTATATTAGAGGCAGATAGAGAGACAACCACTAAAACAAAGACTGGAACAGATCCAGTAGCATGCGACCTAAATGCTCTTATGCAGCAATAAACAAAGGAGTTATCTGAGAGAAACCCAAGGGAGGAAAGAAGTGAGTAGGTAGAAAAAAAGAAGCAGAGAAGAGTGTGGTAGAGACCAATGTAGAGGTCATTGGCTGTGTATAGATGAAATGAGGGGCATGTGTGCATGACATATGAAAGCGGGCTAAATGCTTTTACACTGCTTTAATGGTGTCAGTGTTTGCACACATTGGTGGCATATTGTGCATTAATTGCAGCCACTGTAGAAAATTCAGCAGCATAATGTGTTTTAAATGACTTGAAGTGCAGTAAACTCCTCTGAGGAGTTTTAGTTTGCTGCTCCTACAGCCACAGAGTGAAGCACTGGGCTCCATGCAGCTCAGGGGCTCTGCACGAAGCCCCGCAGGCAGCCTGGCAGAAGCCCGGAAAAGCAGGCAGCCCAAGAAAAGTGGCAAGCCTGATCTTTCCCGCCCCCCCCCCGGAGCCTGCCTGCCTGCCTACCTGAGCTGTGGAGGGGCCCAGTGCTCCTCTATGGCTGCAGTGCCCCCCCCCCTGGACTGCCTGAGCCCAGTGCTGGCTGGCGGGTGCCACCTTGGGGGGGGAGAAGGGGGGCACCGCTACCGCAGAGGGAAGCAACCCAGGGACTGCTCTGCCTGCTGGCAACTTGCCTTCCTTTCCCTGCTGCTGAAGAGGCAGGTATGTCAGTGGGGTGTGTGCACGACACGGGGGTCTATAGGGCCTTGAAGTGAAGCAGTGTTTTTAAAAACCCACCACTTCTATTTAGGTCCTCTGTTTTGTGTATGCAAGCCCATTGTTCCATATTTTAAAGCTTCATATAAGATGTTGGTAAAGAGAGAAAAACTACTTTTGACTTTGAGTAGTCATTTCAACTTATATAAGGCAATGACAAAACATGCCTAAAACTCTATCGAGCAGGCGAGTAACATTGGTTACTGGCTCTGCGTTCACTTTTGCATTGGTGAAAATGTGTACAGAGAGTGCAAGGCATTGGATTATTTACATTATCTCTTAATATAACTTCAAGATTTTTCTTCATAAATTAGGGCTTTGACATTTAATTTGCTAGGCATAGGCACCAACTTTTATTTTTGCTGGGCGGTGAGGCTAAGATGACGGCCACGTGGAAAGTTTTACACTTTTCAGGTGACAGCCCTCCCCCCAAGAGGGGCCAGGACCCTCAAGCCCCCATGTACTCAGCACCCATGTTGCTGGGTTGCATTAAATGGCACTGTTTTAGAAGTCCTTTTTGTATGTAATCAGATACAGAAGAAAAAAAACTGAACCTGAATAGGTTATGAGAACTATTGGGAAAAATTGTAGATGTCTTTTATAGATATAGTCACATTGGGGAAAACAGAAGGCTGCCCTGAATGTCTCTAGGAATACTTTTATCCTGACATTGAAATATGAATAGAATTTATTGTTTACATCAATTATGAACCCAGCTGTTATTAGGGTATGTATCAGTTCTGATGGGGTTTATATTCTTAAATTTTATTCTGGAATGATAATTGAAATAGTTAAAACATATTCTATTTCTCACTGGTAATTCCTACTTCAGACACTGGAGGTAGATATTTTCACAGAAACGGTCCAGCAGATAGTCTATTTTCCTTATGATCTCTTCCTGTTAAACTATTGAAATCTGCAGAGTAGCACTGTTTAGTGCACTATGAGTCAACCTTTTGGTCTGGTGTGCGACAAATTAGCCCCACATCATCTTCAGGTTCACTCCAGTCCCTTTCCTCTTCCTGATCTCCTGCTGCATTTTCTGCTTCCTGCCCTGTGCTCCTTTCCTGTTCTCCTGCTCTGCTTTCAACTTCCTGCCCTGTCTGCTGCTGTGCTGCCTGTCCCCTCCTTGATCTGAGTGCCACACAGAAGCTGCTTATACCATTTGTCATGAGTGACTGGTGCCTCATGAATCTGGGGGGCACCCGCAGAAGGTGCCAATGTCAGGGGGCACCAACCCTGCTGACAGCATCAGTGTTGGCTATCTGGGGGGCACCAGCCCTGTCGGGGGCATGTGCACCCCCATGCACCCTCTACCAGTTGCCTATGCCATAGTTTTTCAACCTGTGGTACGTGTACCGCTGGGGGTACATGAGACACAGGCAGGGGGTACATGGGGACCCCAAAACTCTCTCTTGCTTGCCCTCTTTTCCTCTCTCTCTGGCCCCTTCCTCCTCTCAAAACTATGGCAAAAAAATTTGGTGCACTGCGCATTGCACAGTGCTCTAAATTCCCCAGTAATAATTTGGTGCATGGCACTGGGTTCAGCCCTCCTAGCTTTGGCCAACATCACCTCTAGCTCAGGACATACTTGAGTTGTGCACCCCGATGTAAAAGGTGGCACCCCGACCCACACCAGATCAGATGTCTGTCATATCACACAGCCTTCTATACACAGCCCTTCTTCCAAAATATGGCACACATTAGTCTGTAAATATAAATTCCCCTGGAAAATCGAGTGATAGGGTACCTATTAAAATTTTCAGAAGTTAGGGGGTACTTGCTACTTAAAAGGTTGAGAAATACTGGCCTATGCCACATGTGGCATTCATGCTGCAGGTTGGTCACTCCTGACCTAGTGGTTGCCCATCATTACTCTGAAGTCAGTCAACTAAGTGAATAGTTCATGTTATGGGTTTATCTACACCAAAACTTACTGAAAACAGCAAATACATAGTCATTTACAATTGGTGAGTAATCATATATCCATTTATCCTTAAATAACGACAGAAAAATATTTTGCAGAAAGTAGCTATAGCTACAGTAGTTCCTCACTAGGCATGTCCTCTGGCTATTGCAGGAACAGAATTACTAGGACTGTGGTCATGAAAACCCTATTTGTGCTAGAACTACTAATAGAGGAAGGCCTCAGAAGTTATATCAGAGCTGGGTGGAAGTATGTAAAATGGACTGATATGGAAATTCAAGTCTGTTTGGTGTGGGTGTGCATTTTTAGTTTTCATTAATTTTATTTCAATGAGAAAAGTCCTTGCCCCTTCTTCCCTGTTGCTTAGCTGTATAAGAGGCTATCTGTGAGGTCTAGAAATTGCAGGTATAGTAAGGGAAGCAGAAGCATCTTCCATGCAAGAAAAATGTCATCTGCTGTGACCTGTCACTTCATCTGTCAGAATATTAGGCCTGTGCACAGCAGCTATTATGCACTTTGGATTCGTAATTGGCCAATTTGGGGGACAGTGATTTGATTCGGTGATCTGAATCACTGTCCCAAATTGATTCGCCTGAATCTGATTTTGGAGACTCAGCCACCACCAAATCGGCCGAATCGCTGAATCAAACAGTGCCCATCCCCCGCCCACTCTCCCAGCCCCATCAATGGCTGCCCCCCCCAGACCCAGTGTCCCAGTACTTTAAAAAAAAAAAAAAAAGCCCCGCACTCACCAGCTTCTGTCAAGCTGGGGGGAGGGGGGCGCAATCTCTACTGCACCCCACTGCCCCGTGCTTCCTGGAGGGTCTCTGACATAAGCCCCCAAAAGTCCTGATGGCTGCTGCAGCAGCCGGTGAATTCAGGGCTTTATTTATTTTAAAGAGCTGGAACACTGAGGCCAGGCGGAGCAGGCATTGATGGGCCTGGCAGAGCACGCGGGGGTTGGGAGGTACTCAGGGGGACCAGGGGAGCAGACAGGGGATGGGGCCTGGCAGGGGTCCCCCCATGGTCCCTTCCCCACTCCTCCAGCCCCCTACTTGCCAGCACAGCTTGGGTCCAGCTTCCTGCAGGGGCAAGCAGGGGCTACCCAAATCTCCTAATCTTTCTCTGAATCTTTTCCAAATTGATTAGGAGGCTTTTTATTCAGAGCTTTTTATTGGCCTCCTGATTTGGTTCGGATTCAGAGATTCGGCCACTAAATTGCCTGAATCTCCTCCAAATCAAATCAGCACCCAAAGCTTCACACAGCCCTACAGAATATGCCCTTATAATAGCCATGACTATGCTAAAAGCACTTGCCCACAGATTATGAATTTTCTATACTAGAAGAGCCCTCTTTGTGTGGGTGCATCTATACTAGCAAAGCTTCTCTTTGTATACTAATCCACCTCTCACAACCAAAGTAAACTATACCTGTAACAATGCAGTCTTGCTGTTTAACTCTGCCTACACTAGGTACTTCTGGCACAGGTGTGCAGTTGGGATCACTTGTCTTCACACCCCAACCATCTTATCCATGCTATCACAACACCTTAATGCACATGTAGCATATATATGAGAACCAAAGGGAGCATGCTGTACAGACATAGTTTATGTAGTATGACAATAATTATCCCACATAATTACCACTGACAGCTGAATCTTATTCCATGTTCTAGCTACACAATCTAATAAGTTCCAGAACAGAGATGACGATATTGTTGCTTATTTGCCAAGCAGTAACATATTTTGGGGTCCTTCCCAGGTCACTTTCTCACATAGAACAGAAATTGGTGACCTGGACTCAAGAGTTCTTTTTTTTTTCCATCATCCATTTATTTAGAACATGTACATAAATCCAGTTTCCTTGAACTGGGTTGGTAATATATAGCAGATGAGCAGCTACCCCTTGAAAAAAACCTCAAGTGGAAACCTCTGCTCTATTCCCTGTAGTTCTTTTCTTTGCTTTCTGCTTCCTGCCCTAAAAAAATCACTGGACTTCTCAGCTAGGAAAATTTTAGTTCAAGGCTGCTCACCTAGGCCATATGGCCTAAAGAGATGAGCCTGTTGTGCAGAACAAAGGAGCTTTAGAGCCTCAAGAGACAGAAAAATAAAATGCTTTCTCTCAGGGGTGGCCAACCTGTGGGATGCATACCATGAGTGGCATGGGCAGCATGTGTGTGTGACATTCAACAGGAGAGGAGGGTATAGGCAGATGGGGCAAGGAACAAAAAGCAGAGCAGCAGACCAGGCAGGACAGTGGATTAAAGTGGCCATCAGGGAAGGTATGGGGCCAATTTGTAGCATATCTGCTGAAACAGTTGGCCCCCCCGCTTTAACTCAAACCAGGTGTTACCAGATTTACCCGCTACTTTGCAGTGTGCTAATTTATTAGGGCTAGGGTCTTGGTAATTCTATTAATGTGC
>NW_017729024.1:130878638-130919563 GCF_001723915.1 Gavialis gangeticus
CCTTGCACTTGTCTGTGTTGAATTCCATCCTATTTTCATCTGCCCACCTCCATAATTTGTCTAGATCTCGCTGGATTCTGTCTCTCCCCTCCAGCGTGCCCACCTTGCCCCACATCTTGGTGTCATCAGCAAATTTGCACAGCATGCATTCCACACCCACATCCAGATCGCTGATTAAGTTGTTGAACAGTACATGCCCCAGGACCAAGCCCTGGGGGCTCCACTGCCCACATCCCTCCAGGTTGAAAACAACCCATCCACCACCACTCTCTGGGTGTGACCATCTAGCCAATTTGCTACCCATCTGACTGTGTAGGCAACAGACCACAGTCACGAAGTTTGGTTTTTTTTGGGTGGTGGGAAGCCATGTCAAAGGCCTTTTTAAAGTCCAGGAAGATGACATCCACACTGACACCCTCAACAAGGGACTTTGTGACCTGATCATTAAAAAAAAAAACAGGTTAGTCAGGCAGGATCTGCTCTCAATGAACCCATGCTGGTTGCCCCTGAGCATTACCTCCCCTGCTGGTCCCTTGCAGATGTGCTCCTTGATACTTTTCTCAAAGGTCTTCCCAAGGACTGAGGTAAGACTGGCTGGCCTAGAATTGCTGGGGTCCTCTTTTTTTCTCCCGTTCTTGTAAATGGGGACCACATTGGCTCTTTTCCAATCCTCTGGTACCTGGCTAGTGCCCCACAAGCACTCAGAGCCATGCCAGGGGCCCCGCTATGACCCCTGCCAATTCCCTCAGCACCCTCAGGTGAAGAGTATCTGGACCTACTGATTTAAACATGTCCAGCCCCTCCAAAAGTTCCTTAAGTAGTTCGTCCCTGACTCTAGGCACAGCAGTACCTCCCCTGGGTCCATCTGCAATTCTAGTGGGGGAGATATCCCAGTCCCTGTTCAGGAAGGCAAAGAATTTGTTAAAGAGGTCATTAAAGAAGGGTTATACCCTCCCCCCCACCACCATGGGGTCAGGCCAAGCCTCCTTCCCCTGCATGGTTGGATCAGGGCTGGGCTGCTTCCCATCCTCTCTGTGCGGCCAGATGTAACCCTGCCATGCCCACCCTTGGCACTGGATTGGAACCACTGACTAGATCCAACCTATGGATGGACCAGACACTGACCATTTCACCTGCCAAGCAAAAATGTCAAGCACCATTGACTCAAACCGTTCTCTTAATGACTCTTTAGGTATTGTTAGTGAATTTTTGAGCTCTTTCTATGAGGAATTTCAATTTGAGTGCTTTTACAACGGTGATCATTAATGTGTAACCAATACTATCTTTAAACAAAGATGTACAGGGGAGCTTGCAAGATGTGATTCGTACTTCCTTCCTGACGTCAAATTTAGCAGGTAGTCTGGAAGTTTCATTCAACAACAGAATCAATAAATCTGTGTGAACCATAGTGTTATTCAGTCAACAGTGTTAGAGCAATTGAGGAATGAATGGTATCCTCTTTTTAATGAAAAATCAGGCAATTTTACCCATTCTCCTTGCTTCTGTATTTCCTCCCTTCTGGGAAATATCCCTGCCTGACAAGAAAACTGTTATCTTCTTCCAGCAAACTGTGTTGTATGATTTCTTGCATCCCCAGCATCAGTCAGGTCTGCAGAAAAGGACCAGGAAGTTATAGTGGACAATAACATGAATATGAGCCAACCATGTGCCCTTATTGCTAAGAAGGCTAACAGCATACTGGGTTGCATTAGTAGAAGTGTTGCCAATAGATCAAGGAAAGTGATTCTTCCCCTCTATTTGGCATTGGTGAGGCCACATCTGTAGTACTGTGTCCAGTTTTGGGCCCCGCACTACAGAAAGGATGTGGACAAATTGGAGAGAGTCCAGTGGAGGGGCAACAATAATGGTTAGGGAGCTGGGACATGTGACTTCTGAGGGGAATAGGCTTATTTAATCTGGAGAAGAGAAGACCGAGAGGGGACTTAATAGTAGCCTTCAGCTACCTAAAAGGGGGTTCAAAAGAGGGTGGAGCTGGACTGTGGCAGATGACAGAACAAGGAGCAATGGTCTCAAGTTGCAGCAAGGGAAGCTTACATTAGCTATTGAGAAACTCTCTCACGAGGAGGGTAAAGAAGCACAGGAACAGGTTACCCAGAGAGGTTGTAGAATCTCCATCCTTGGAGGTTTTAAAAACCCAGCTAGACAAAACCTTGGCTGGGATGATTAAGCTAGGGGTGGCGCTGCTTTAAGCAGGGGGTTGGACTAGATGACCTCCTGAGGTCTCTTCTTACCCTAATTTTCTATGGTTCTATGACTCTCTTTACTTGAATAATTGCTATGCCCTTCTAAGACAGCTGGAAACAATCAGTTTTGCACAAATCTGTGAAAGACATATTCTACTCTTGACCTTTGTCGAGAACTCCTGACAGTGAGTGTTTGGGGCATATGAGCAATAGCTAATGAATAAAATGTTAACCAACATGATCACTTGCTGCATGTGTGAATACACTTCTTTATTTTGATACCAGAGTAGAGGGATGTTGTTTGCTGCTACTTACATCACTCAAATATTCCTAAGTGAATGGAAAGATGATAAGAAAGTAGGGCTGGAAGGGACCTTGTGAGGTCATCTAGTCCAGCCTCTGCTCAAGGCAGGAGCATCCCTGACTAAGACATACCATCCAATTGTCTCTCTAACCTGCTTTGAAAACTTCAAAGGATAGAGATTCCATAATTTCTCTAGGAGACGGTGGTGGCTTCTGAAGAGTGGCTGGTCTGTGTAACAAAGGCCCCAGACCCTGTTACTTGGGTATCAGGCAAGGGGAGAAGAGGGAGCTGTGGCAAGGAACCAGGAATCTCCTGCCCTTTTAATAAGACACAGCAGGCTCAGCTGGCTGTGGGGCCACAGTGGCAGGAGGGCAGGCTCATCCTTGACAGGGAAAACCCTGTGCAGAGCTGGGGAAGGCACATGGTTTATATGCCTGGAAGCCATGCCAAGGGCCTGAGCCATACCAGGCAGTCTGGCCTTGCATGCTGAAAGGTGAAGAGCTCCTGAGGGAGATGCCTGCAGCTGATGGACTAGCATGCACCTGAATTGTTCCCTGGAATGCCCAAAGGGAGCTAATGGCCCTGTAGTGAGGTAGTGACCCAGAGCTGGGTAGAGTCTTTTGCTGTGAAACAGGGGCTTTTATTTTGTAAATTATGCTTTAGACTGGAGGACCAGGTTGTGGCTATGGGGCAGGTCTGGCAGCCACAGAGGGGTGCCTGGTAGAGCACTTGGCATTAGGCAGTCTAGCTAGGGTCAGGGACTAGAGGCCTAAGGGCTGAGGAAGCAAACAGCCTGGCCTGAGATCAAGGACCAGAGGCTGAAGACGGAGACAGTGAGTGCAGCCCAGCCTGGAGTCAGGCGCCCTGAGGGCTTAGGTCTGGCCCAAAGTGAGGGATGTGGACCATGGGCCCAGGGACATGGAGAACAGACAAGGCTGAGGCTGACAGAGCTTGGTCTGAATTGGTGGGTCAGGGATGGAGACCTGCAGCTGGAGGAAAGGGAGGCTAAAGCCAGGAGGGCTGAGGCCTCTACGAGGGATGGAATGGTGTACAGAGTAACATCTGTGAGACATAGTTGTGGCTGTAAGGGTAGAAGGAGGCCATGAATTTAGCTCTTAAGGCAAGCAGGACATAAGGAACTGGTGTGGAGATGGAAAGAAAGAGCACCTTAGGCTCACCAGCCTCTGAGGGTAGCCTCCCTTCATCAAGTTTTACAACAAGATGTAGTAAGCAAGGAACCAGGGTGGGACCCTGGGAGGCAAGGGCAAAAGCCAGGCAGGGTCAAGGCTGATGGGGAGTAGTTCCGCAGCCCTTTGGGTGCCTTGCTAATGTCTGGGAGTATCCATAGCGCAAACCCTTTTCTCCAGCAGCCTCGGCTATCAGCTATAACGTCTACCACATAGTATAGGAGTGGCATATGCTTGGGGCAAACCATGTAGGTCCTTATGTTCTGAATATGGGTACCACCCACAGGTACCCACTTTAGGCAACTAATGACCATTGGCCATGTGGTATAGTGTTGGTGAACCCTAGTCAAAGCTGGGACTGGCCAGTAGGAACCATCTGTCAAGCCCACCCTGGGCCAGCGGTGATGCTGATGGCCTGCATAAGGTGTTAAGTACTGATGGCCATTTGGGATGGCAGTACATCAAGGCCAAGAAGCCTCTACAGACTTCCCTTACATCCATCAGAAAGCCCTGAGCTGGGGGGAAATGCTGTCCAACTCCTATGGGTATTAAGCACTGATGGTAATTTGGGGCATGCAATGATCAAGACCTCTAGGTCTCCACCACTACCCCTTAAGGCCCCCAATTTGAAACTGGGATTGGATGGACACCCAAGCCAAGGGCGGTGCTGCCCCAGGTCATTGCATGAAATCAGCACAGCGGCCATTCAAGGGATTCAGGGCCTGGCTAGATCATCATTCCCCTCTTAAGACCACTGGGAGGAATATACCCAACCAAAACCAAGCTAGAAGTGGTCCTACCTAGCTTGCTGTATTTGTAAAGCTAAGCATCCTACTTAGCCTGCCTTGGTGACAGCTTTCACATCCATGTTTGACAATCCCGTTGTGCTGTGGTTCCTCTTTCCTGTCATTTCCTGTCCAATTTGCTCCCTCCTGCTCTGCTATGTTTCTCTACAGCTAGGCAATCATATAATGATTATAACAACCATGCAGTTGGCAAATGGCTGATAATGGAGTCATGGTAGTTATTGTCACTAGACTTCTGTCTCAGGTTGGATGGGCCACCTGGGGCTTTGGTCCTGAATAACCCAAAACAGGTCGTCTTCAGCAGTCATTGTAAATACTTGACCACCCTCATAGTCAGAAAGTTCCTCCAAATCTCCAATCTAAATTTCCCCTACTGCAGCTTGAGGCTTCTAATCCTGTGTCCTATAGCAGATAAAAGCCTATCCCCATCCTTTCTGTAAGTGGCCTTCAGGTATTTTAAAGCTGTTATCAAATCTCCACTCAGTCTTCTCTAAGCTAAATAACCCTAGTTCTTTCTACCTTTTCTCATAAGTCTCATCTCCAAGGCCCCTAATCATTTTGGTCACTGTGCTGGACTCGTTCCAATCTGTCCACATCCTTCTTGAAATGTGGGGCCCAAAATTAGACATAGTACTCCAGGTGAGGCCTCACCAGTGCTGAATAGAGTAGAAGAATCCACTTCTCTTGACTTGCAAGTGACATTCCTGTTAATATAAATGTGACAGGACTGCCACTATCGGAGCCTCCCCCGATATGGCTCCACCCTCCTGTAATGGGCCAACCGCCCTCTAACTTGCCTGCCATGCCTTGATCTTATGTAATTAATAGATTACTGTAATTAGCGGAAGGCTCCCCATTTATATGCGCCCCGATGACAGGGGGCACTATCTGCGGCTCCTTTTCCTCCCCTACACCGCAGCCCAAGCCTCGCAGATGGTGCTGGTGTGATCCGACCGGTCCTGTTACGTCCCGGCCCTCTTTTTGCTCTCGGGGCTCCTCACCGTCCCTCTGTACTCTCGGGGCTCCTCGCTGTCCCTCTGTACTCTCAGGGTCCCTCTGCACTCTCAGGACCCCTCTGCCCCTCTCGGGGCTCCTTGCCACCCGTCTGCACTCTTGGGGTCCCTCTGCACTCTCAGGGCTCCTCGCTACCCCTCTGCACTCTCGGGGTCCCTCTGCCACTCTCGGGGCTCCTCGCTGTCCTTCTGCACTCTCGGGGTCCCTCTGCACTCTCGGGGCTAGGCCAACGCACCCCGTAACATACTGTGCCTTTGTCCGCACCAGAGACCCCGCCCCGCTACTGGGGAGTCCCTATGAGGCCTCCTCCACCCCTTATAGCCTCATCCGGTCCTCCAGTGAAACAGTGAACACAAAACACAAAGCCCCCCCCAGGCTATAACATAAAACTAAGCCATCCGGTATAACAGTTAATCCCTACCGGGCAAATACTCCAGCAGCAACCTGCGGGTACTCATGCAGCCAAACCTTGGCCTTCTCCCTGCCCTGGCTGAGCTCCTCACTCCTTGGCTGTCAGAGGAGGCACTGCCACCCTGGCCTCCTGCCTGGGTTTTAAGAAGGGCTGAGCCCTGCCCCTTCCTGTCAGGGGTTTCGCTGGTTGCCCCAGCAACCGGCACCTGCGCTGCCCGGGTGACCGGCAGCTGCGCCTCCCCCTTCTCACCACTAGGGGCCTCTCTTGGTCTGCCCCTGCTCTCAGGTGCAGGGCACCTAAGTGCTCTGTGACAATAACCCAGCATGCTGTTGGCTCTTTGTTGCAAAAAACAAAAAACAAACAACAATCAAACAAAAAAACCCACACTGTTGGTTATTCAGGTTATAGTCTATTGTAACCCTTATGTCCTTCTCTATAGTATTGAAGCCTAGCCAGTCATTCCCCAGTCTGCATTTGTTGCATACTGTTATTCCATCCCACTTTACACCGGTCCTTACTGAATCTCATTTGATTGCAGACCATTTCTCCAGTCCATCCAGGTCAATTTGAATCCCAGCCCTACCCTCTAGAGTGTCTGCAATTCTATCCAATTTGGTGTTGTTCACAAATTTGCTAAGTGTGCACCCAGTCCCATCATCAATGAAGATATTAAACAATATTGGACCCAGAACAGACCCCTGGGGAACCTACTTGATAGCTTCCCCCAACAAGACATTGAGCCACTTATGACTACTTATTGAGGACAATATTACATATTCACCTTACAATACTTTTTCCTAGTCCTTAACTTGTTAATGAGAATATCATAAGAGACGGTGTCAAAAGCCTTCTTGAAGTCAAAGGACACAATATCCACTGCTCTTCCCCCATCCACAGAGCCTGTCACCTTATCACAGAAGGAACTCAGATGGCCAGACATGACTTGCTCTTGGTGAATTTGTACTTACTATTCCCCTTCACCTTGGACACTTTTACACATGTAAGCACTGCAGCCCAAGGCACTTTGAAAAGCACCTGGCACTGTAGCGCTTGCAGTTGTATAAGTGGCGAAATGTGCATCAGTGCTGAGAAAATAGTGGCAGCGAGCTTTTGAACTAAAACACATCAGAGGTGCTTTATTTCAAAAGCACACCGCTACCATTTTCTGCATGCTGATATTCATTTTGCCCGTGGCACAGCACAGTTCACCTCAGCTCACGTGCGGCTCAGACTCGATTAATCGAGTCTGCTCTGAAGTGGTGGATCTCCAGCATGTCATGGGACAGAAAAGTAAGTGTATAAATGCTTCTTGTTCTTCTGTAGGTGCTTCACAATAGAATCCTTGAGGACCTGCTCCATGATTTATCCACGTATTAAAGTCAGGCTGACTGGTCTGTATTTCCTTTTCCCTTTCTTAAAGATAGATAATATCTTAGATTTAACTAAGAACATCTAAGCCAAAATTTCATATTGCAAAAGAATATGAAATGATTAAAAATAAAACATACAAAATGTATTTATTGCATATGGCAATACATTTCCACTAGAATTCTGATTGTCAAGGTATTTTTGTAATTTGATGATAATGGCTCCACTTATTTAGGGTTAGAAGTGTCTAAATGTCTTCTAACCCTAAATCACCGTTCCATTAACTTTAATGGAACTATTTATATTACTCAGGATTATTTAAGTAACACTGCAGAATTGGGCCTAATTTTGCCATCTCTGTTGTTCTCTGCAAGGTTAGATCTTTGTGACCACATTCAAATAATAGCCTTTTCAAAATAATGTTTTAAATTTCTGATTTATATTAATTAGCTAGAGGTTATAGCTCTATGCTGTCATTTTGGATTAGTTCAGAACTGTAAACAGTTGAAATTAAACAATGATTTTACAGTAATTTGCTTAAACTCCCAAATACCTGTTAAAATTATTTTTGTTTTTGTTGCAGTTATGTGGTGAATGCGAGTGGTTCTCTAACATGGTGTGAAAACTGATATTAAAACCTCTTAACTGGCTTCACATTCAAGCATCAGACCATGAAGTAGTTAACCCAACATACTCAAAATGTAAATTTTGTGACATCAGACAGGAAAATCTCTAGTTCTATTTGAAGTGAGCACCTGACGAGAGAGCTAAGTATCTATTATTTGTATTATTGATGGAGTTCTTTTGTTCTCTGTACTTCATCTAAGCAAAATACTTAATTACTCATCTCTTTTACAGGCTTATGTAACAGGGAAGAATGCAATTCTGAAAAATGAACATAGATTTAGGTTTTAAATTAGGGTTTGCTTGAACCCGTTTACCAGTTGTACAGGTCACTACAGAAATTAGAATGTTGTATATTAAGTATAAATAAATGTAATATTTTTTCTTTACAAGCATGTTATGCCTTCCATGAAAGGATCACCTGTATCTCTATAAACATTAAATAACTAATCCTCACAACATTTTTGGGAAGCAAAATTGAGACCCAGTCAGGGTACCAATAGAGGTACAGAGATGTTTAAGCCAAGTTTCAAAATCTGCCAGTTTGGGGTTCCACAGTTTATGGGTTTTATGTCCGGTTCCCTTGAGAGACACCCACATATTGACATAAAAAACCCCACAAGCCTAATTGGTATGACTGAAAATGTAGGCTTAAAACTATTAATATTTCTCTTTAAACACAAAAACATTGTGCCTGTAGTTGGATCTTGTAGGTTAAATGCTATTTTTTAGTACTAAACAGAGTTAAAGTACAATTCTGAGGCCCTGGACACGCGTTACATTTAAGATGTAATTAACAAGTTAATCGTGCCTTAAATAGTAGCTGGCCACACTTGCAACTCAATTTAAGGAGTGATAATACAGTAAATGAGCCACAAAATTATTCAACATATAATGTGGGATAACTTTGTGGCTCATTTGTTCATGCTTTAAAATGAAGGCGCAGCTGGGACCTGTTAAAACTCTGTGTAGGCCAGCTGGGTGGCACATGGGTTTTCTACAGCTCCTGGTGGACAGGGAGCCCAACATTGACCAGCAGCAGCCCAATGCTGGGTTCCCAGTGCACTAGGAGCTGGCAAAACCACAAGTGCCAGTCATTTGGGCAGCACATAGCTCCCAGTATATGGGGAATCTAGCACTGGCCTGTCACAGCCCAATGCCAGGCTCCCTGTGGGCAGAGCCGATAATCAGCTTGGGCCAGGGGCCAATTTGATTCTGTGCCCCAGATGACAATCAACTGATTGGTTTCATCTTGCTTGCATAGGGAGAAGCAAGGCTTCCCTGAGCCAGCAAGCAAGGCACGATTGGGATCTAATCGTTGATCCTAAAGCCATGCCTCCTGCCACACGTGTGGCATGGTAAAACATGTGATTGTTAGGACTGAGAATTAGATCCCATCACATGTTAAGATGAATATCTGTCAGGGGTCCTAGTAACATTTGGTATAAGATATATGTGAAGAAGGTTATACAAAATGGAGTTATATTATTGCACTGAACAGTATTCTAAGGGAACACTATAACCTGAAAAAATAATTCCTTCAAGGCAGAACAACACTTTAAAAAGTGTTTTAGCAGTAAACCTATTTCTGCATTATGCCCTCTGTAATTTTCTGAACTTAGTTTTCTATGAGTAAGAGTTGAAGTGGGACATTCAAATGAAAATACAATTTAATAAAAGAGTTATGCTGATACTAGAAATCCAAAGATTCTGTGCAAACAGCTGTGAGAACAAAACCATAATTCATTACATATTGCTTTTTAACTCATATATACTTAGACGTTTAATTAAAATCATCTTTTCTTTGCACATTCAAATATAATCTTTGATGCCTCCTTTTTAAATATGAAATGGACACCTATGGAGTTCCCCTACCTAATTTATTTAATTAAGATAGAAGTCTTATGTTTCCATTTTTGGTCCAACAAAAATTAAACTGTTTCTTAAATTCATCTGTAGTTTATCTGTGATATAATATGGTCCAGTCAGAAGTTTATGGGAAGAGTCTCATAGAAATCATTTTACTTTCCTATGTTCTTGTGACAAGTATTTAGCAGAATTAGCAGCTTTGTTGAAATCTGACAAGCTACACCATGAACATTTATGTTATGGCCTCAAATTTGCAAGCTCTGGGCTGTTAGATGTGCACTTTGGCACCCACACCACCACAGGTGGAGGAAAAAAAAATGGGGTGGGGGCTGAGTGTGTCCCCCCAGCAGGTAAGTCTGTGGAAGAAGGGGTGAGGGGAGGGAAAAGGGCTGTGTGGAGGGTGGGGGGAGTAGAGCTGGGGCAGGCCCTGCACAGTCAGAGCAGGGATGAGATGCAATGATGAGAACTGTAGCTCGTCTGGGGGGTGGGCGAGGGGGTGGAAGGTCCTGCCACTGCACGTGCCCCAGGTGGCATGGGGGGCATGTGCTCCTGGATCTGTGTGGGGCAGGGCAGGCTGCAGCTGTGGGCTGGGACCAGGGCTGCTCTGGGCTCTTCCCGGTGGGGGTGGGCTGCGCTGCACTTGGGGCAGGCGGTGGCAGCAATGGGAGTTGGGGGGGTTGGAGGGCCCAAAGGCAAGGTGCAGCTAGATCTGGTTCTGGCCAGAGGGAATGATCTAGTGAACAACCTGAGGATTGAAGGGAAGCTCGATGACAGTGATCACTCCTGAGCCGGTAGGGAGCCACGCCGTGCGAACAGAGTATGCAAACAGGCACGCTCTGTAAGAGGAGGCTAGATGAACATCTTGCTGGGGTCGTTTGACCCCAGTGCTTTTTCCTACCATGGCAGGTGGTCGGACTTGGTGATCTGCTCAGGTCCCTTTTGACCCTACCAACTATGAAAAAATTGATCATCTTTCTTATCCATTGCAAAACTGGAAAATCAGTCAGCAATGCCAAAATCCTTGACTTTGGGAAAGCTGACTTTCACAAGCTCTGGAAGTTGGTTGTTGAGGCCCTGATGGATCACAATCCAACAAGGAAGGATGTCCAACGTAAGTGGTCACTCCTTAACGATGCAATCCTAGAAGCACAAAGGAAGTTTATTCAAGCCCGCAGGAAAGGTAGTAAAAGAGCTAGTAAACCCCCTTGGCTAAATAGAAAACTCATGGACCTCAATCTTGAAACAAAAGCATACAAGGGTTGGAAGATGGGTAATACCTCTAAGGAAGATTATGCACCTCCGGCCTGTACCTGTAGGGAGTGGACCAGAAAAGCTAAGGCTAACACTGAGGTCAAGCTTGCTATGAGAATCAAGGACAACAAATAGTCCTTCAGATAAGTAGGAAATCGAAAGAAAAATAAGGGTGTGGCAGCAAAGATCATGCTGCCCATTTGGGGGAGATTACAGGGCCTCAGAAGAACCCCGAAGACTACAAGGAGTGCCAGAGCAGATGCTCTGAGCACAAACACTTGCCACACTACAAACCAGGAACCAGAAAGCAGGACGTGGGAAGATTTAAAAACACCCTGATCCATCAGTTCCTGTCAGTTCTGGTTGGCTGGGTGCAGGACACAGAACAATCAAAAGCCGCACCCAGCAACAACCAGGACAAGTGCGGAGGAAGAGAGAGAGCAAGACACGGAGGGAACTCTGGAGGGAGTCTTTTGAAGAAAGACAAACAGACAATGCCCTGAGAGGGGTAAAAGGATGAGGGTAGGCAGCTCTCTCCTTTTGAGGCTCAGAGGAGCCTTCATACTTACTGAGATCAAGAAACAAGAAGGGATCAGCAGGAGCTCCTGGAACGCCAGTCACTGCAGCACAGGGACCTGCAGGAACACAAGACAACTAACTGTGAGTGGCTGTAGTGCCGGACAGGGGTACCTGAAAGAAACCAGGAGCCCATGATCCAGCAGCGAGTCAAAATTAAGTATAAGAATAATATAATAAGCCCAACAAAAGAAAATGAAGATAGACAGCTAGTAGCCTTAGACAGCCAGTTGCCTTGGGTCAACAAAGCCAAGCAAGAAACCAGAACTGAGCATGTTAAAAAAATCCCAAATAGACCAAAGCCATTAAGAACAAGAAGCCTCCCTCTTTTTTTCTTTCTTTTTACACTAAGTCATGGCAGGAGACAGTGGGTGGACGTTCCAAGTAAGAAAATTGATTATAAGACCAGCTGTGACCTAGGAGCTAGCACACTCCAGAATCCTGACTGTTACAAAAGCATAGGATAAAAATTTGAATAACAACCCCACTTACAAAGGGCAACATTGGACTGCTGCTGAATCAAATGAGGCATCTGACAACTGACACTCATGAAAAAGCTTATCTCCTCAATGATTACTTTGCAGCGGTTTTCCACCAGCCCAAAGGGATCACCCTGCCTGACAGGACACAAGACTACAAAGGTACGAGCGACCATATGCCTACATTTGCTGAAGACCCTGTGAGGGAACACCTTGAGAGGCTGGACATCCATAAGTCAGTGGGCTCCGATGGAATGCACCCAAGAGTGCTAACAGAGTTGGCCAACATTATAGCTCAACATTGGCACAGATATTTGAGAACTCATGGCACTCAGGAGAGGGTCCTGAAGACTGGAAGAGGGCCAACATGGTGCCTATCTTCAAGGAAGGAAGGAAAGAAGATCCAGGTAACTACAGTCCAATCAGTTTGACCTCAATTCCTGGAAAGATCTTGGAAAAAATTATCGAAGAATCCATCAACAACAGGCTGACAGAAGGTGCCATTCTGAGAGACGGCCAACATGGCTTAATTTCGGGTAGGCTGTGCCTGACCAACCTCATCTTCTATGACCAGGTGACGCGTCACCTGGATGGGGGGGGAAGGTTGATGTCACTTACTTAGATATCAAAAAAGTCTTTGATTTGGTCTCCCATGATGTCCTCATGGCAAAATTGGGGAACTGAGGCCTTGTCAACCTTGCAATCCGATGGCTCAGGAACTGGCTCCGTGGTCGGGCCCAGAGTGATTATGGATGTAACCAAGTCAGCATGGTAAATGGTAACCAGTGTTGTCCCTCAGGGATCAGTACTCAGAACAGTACCCTTTAATATATTCATTAACAATTTCGATTTGGGTGTCAGAAATGAACTGATTAAGTTCACGTATGACACCAAACTGTGGGGAAGTGCAGACACACTGGAGGATAGGCTTGCAAGGTGGGCAGATACAAACCTGATGACCTTCAATATAGAGAAATGCAAGGTGTTCCACCTCCAGGAGGAAAAAAACCTCATCATACCTATAGGCTTGGCAGTACTTCACTCACTAGCACTATGTCTGAAAGAGACTCAGGGGCAGGGGTCATGATTGGCCACGAGATGAATATAAGCCACCAGTGCAATGCCACAGCCATCAAAACAAATAAAACCCTGGCTTGCATCTACTGATGCATCTCAAACAAGACCCAAGATGTCGTTCTCCAGCTTTATTTGGCCTTGGTGAGGCCGCAGCTGGAATACTGCATCCAGTTCTGGGCTCCACACTTTAAAAAGGACATGGAGAGGCTCGAGAGTCCAGAGGAGAGCCACACGCATGATCAGAGGTCAAGAGAGCAGGCCATATGAGGAGAGGCTGAGAGGTGTCCCAGCCACCTGTGGAGGGTTCAGGATTGAGAGTGTGGTCAGGGGTAGAAAGGTAAGAAAGGTTTATTGACTTAACAAAAACACAGCTATGCATAGTTCCAAGACAACCAATGACAGACAAAAGCAATTCACGTTGGCAACTTATTGGCAGTCCCCTCTGATGCCTGATACACAGCAAGTTCCTCTTTCCACAAAGTTCAGCGAAGTCAGGCATCCCTGATCAGCATTGTCCGAGGGGTACCGGGAAGGACCCTGGAATGCAGTTCTTGGGCTCCTCGAGGTCCACAGACCCACTGATCCAGGCAACAGCTAACTAATCCTTTTTACAGAGATGCATCTTTCTTCTGAATGGTTTCCAGATATTCCAGCTAATTTATAGCTTCTGAAGGACATGGATAACGTACAACCACTCATAGTTTCATAGTTTCATAGATTTAGGGTCGGAAGGGACCTAGTAGATCTTCTAGCCCGACCCCCCGCCAGGGCGGGAGAACAACAAAACCCCAAAACAAAAACGGGACTCAAATGAATCCAGCCAGGTAGGCATCCAGCCTCTTCTTAAAGACCCCCAGGGTAGGGGCCAGCACCACTTCCCTTGGAAGTTGGTTCCAGCTCCTAGCCGCCCTAACTGTGAAGTAGTTTTTGCGGATGTCCAATCTATACCTCCTCTCCATCAACTTGTGCCCATTACTCCTTGTTATGCCAGCGGGCGCTAGGGGAAACAGCGTCTCCCCCAAGCCCTTCTGGTCCCCCCTAGTGAGTTTATAGACAGTCACCAGGTCCCCCCTCAGCCTTCTCTTGTGGAGGCTGAATAGGTTCAGGTCCCGCAGTCTCTCACTGTAGGGTCTGCCCTGTTGTCCCCGGATCATGCGGGTAAAAGGAATCACTCAGATTCCTTTTATTTCAACTGTCCTTAGATTGACCAATAGCAGTACAGGCCTTGCATTCCTTTAATAAGGTAATTTTAACTGTGCCACAGGGCCTCACTACTACTAGATTTCGCTAAATTTACTAGGCCTTACTTTATACAAGGCCTCACTACATCTTAAACTTTAATTAGGCTTTTAGCAACAACATATAGCTTAATATCTAAACAAATACAGAAAAACACTTGGTCTAATCTTCATAGAGCCTTCAGCAAGCACCTTTATCACACAGACATACTTTTCAGCTGCCACAGAGAGGCATGGGACTCTTTAGCTTGGCTAAGTGTAGGCTTAGAGGGGACTTGGTGGCAGCCTATAAATACATCAGGGGTGTTCATCAGGATCTGGGAGAACATTTATTCCCCAGGGCTCCCCCAGGGAAAACAAGGTCCAATGATCAGAAACTGCTGCAAGACCATTTTAGACTGGACATAAGGAAGAATTTCTTTACTGTCTGAGTATGCAGCCTAAAATACACTCCCTCCAGAAGTGGTGCAAGCACCTACTCTGGACACATTCAAGATGTGCTTGGACAATTGTCTTGCTGGGGTCCTCTGACCCCAGCTGACTTCCTGCCCTTGGGCAGGGGGCTGGACCAGATGATCTCATGAGGTCCCTTCCAGCCCTAATGTCTATGAAATCATATGATGTACAGCGTGGGGCCAGTCTGCAGGCCAGATCAGGTCCACAGACTCTCCATCTCACCCCTCTCCTCCAGCATACCTGATCCAGGGCTGCTCCAGCCAGTCTTGGACCTATACTGAGTGTGGTGCAGATGTCAGAACACAGGGCTGGATTAATGCATAGGCAAACTAGGCACATGTCCAGGTCCCTGAGCTGCAGAGGGGCCCGGTCCTTTGTTCCTCAGTGGCAACGCAAATAGCCCTGTCTGCCTCCCTTCCCTGCCCTTCCTCCCTCTCCGCTGGTCTTGCTGCCATGGTGACTGCTTCTAGTGATGGCTCTGAGCCCCACTCCCCATGGACAGCAGTGCTGTGTTGGTGTGGAGGGTCTCAACCAGACTGGGGCCCATGCGTTTGTTTGCCTAGGGCCTACTAAAGGGTTAATATGGTCCTGCCAGAATGGGCACTGTGCGCAACTCAGTCTGACTGCAGCAGCAGCTTCATTGCATGCAGTGGCCACCCTGGCTAAACTGTGCCTCACATGGTACCTGCTCTGGGCTGCATGCCACATGTGGTGCCTATTTAGCTGGTCCAGGACCTGTGCTACATGCAGCCCAAGAGGCACCCCTTACAGGCCAATGTAATTCTGCCCCTCGCTCTGGCTCTCAGTCTACTCCCTTTTGTTGTCTCATCTGCCACCTTGATATAACTTTTTTGCACATAGGGAAGGAGCCTTAGAGTGATCCGGGTTGTGCTGTCTATGGATTTGCCTCTCCCTTCCTCTGTTGAACCCTAGGTCCTTCTTGCCACCAGACACTCAATCCACTGACAAGTTTCTCCATTCGCTGCACTGTACTATTTGTGCCTTGTTGGCACCAAATCTGTTCTCTAGGCACTGATCCTGGCCCTCCAGGCCTTATGCTAAGACCCACTAATTGTGGCCCTCTTGATGCTAACTGTGCTTTGGGGCAAAGACACCTTATGGACAGTATTCATGGCCTCCTGCCACTGGTAGGTGTTATAGGGCTTTGGCCCCTCCTTGGCTGGTGCCTTGCCCCAAGTGATGTCAGGGTGAGATCCGAATTCGGTACCACCTAGGTGGTTTGGATGCTGCTCCTACTCGCCTGCCATGTCTATGATGTTTTATTTTTCTTCTTGGGTAGCAGCTCCCAGTAGGTGGCCTGTGGGGATCTCACCCCTGGGTTTCTTTGTGGGGCTCCAAACCTCCCCTTCACCCCACCCTCACCACATCCACAGCCAGGGTGGACTCTACTCTCTGCAGGTCTTATTCTTGGGTGATCTCATCTCATCCATGTCAACCGCCTCCAAAGGTTGGGCCTTTCTGGTTGTCAGTCCTCCAGAGGCCGTCCTTCATCTTTGGACTGTGGCCTTGGCAACTAAACACACCCTACTCCAGGGTTAACCATAATTTAGGAAAAGAACTGAACATAAAAGGTCAGCATCCACTGATGGGCCCCTGGGATCTTGTCTCCCAGGCCCCTTTGGTCTCATTGAGGACTCCTCTGTCCCCCTTTGCTTAATACGTGTCTGGGAGGGGTGGCTTCCCTGTGCCATGCCTCTGCTGGCCCTCTCGGGGAAGCCTCCCTTCCCGTATCGGGCCCATCTGACCTGCAGTTGGGCTGCCTGGGTCTCACTAGCCAGCATGGAAGAGGGCAGCAGATGGAGACCAGCAGGAGCTCCAGCAAGGAAGGTTCTCCCTGAGCCCCTATGGGGGGAAAAGGGGCTGGAAGCTGCTTCTCCCAGCGAGGGAGAATGCAGTAGAGCACGCTGCAGGACAGATGCTGCTGGTGGCAGAAAAAGGAGCCAGGAGGTGGAGACAGCTCCCCATGACCAGGGACTCTGACTAAAAGGCAGAGGGGAGCAGGAAGATCCCTATGCCAGGGGCTACAGCCGAGGAGCCGGAGAGACCAGCATACCTCAAGATGCCAGACCAGGTGGGACCACTGAGGGCTCCAGAAGACCAAGTATGGTGCACCAGGTGGGAGACGGGTGGCACAAGCAGTGTGAGGGGCTTCGAAATACAGGCCCCAGTTGTATAGAGCCAACCCAATAGGTGATATGGGGACAGGCGTCTGTCAAAGGACTATAGTGGGTCCAGCAAACCCACAGGCTGGGCGATGAGGGAATAGGAGTACGGAGTAGCCTGCAGACTACCCCTGACCCATATAAGGCAGAATAGGGTCAATGGGGCCTGAGGGCTGGTATTGGTGATTAGGCCAGAGGAGCTGGGGATAAGGGGAAGTGGGCCTCTCTAAGTGTCTCAGTACATTTTTTTTGTTTGTATTTTATGTTTCCCACTGGTGGAGGGGATGAGGTGCAGAGCTTGGGGAGCCTGATTGTTGTTTAAACCTATAGGTGGTTGATAGCCTCGTGGAAAAATTGATAGCTGCGAGGCATGGGTTGGGCCCCGTAGCTGATAGGGCCTTCTCAGCAATCGCACTTGAGGACTCAACAGTCGGGGACCTGGCCAGAAGGACATCTGTGACCTGTCAAGGCAGGGTGTAAGGGCAAGGTAGAGGGGAGGTGGAGCCTCACAGAAGACCACCAGACAAACGTCCCATTGTTGAGAGACTCCCAGTGGTCAGACCCCCCACTGAAATAAGATCCAAAGTCATGGAAGGCGAGATTGGGGGAGACTAGACCAGAGGGAAACACCCACTCAACAGAACATCTGGGACGGACAGGCGAACACCACCGAACATCCAGGCCAGAGCGGCACGTGACCGGATGTTCGAGGCCAGACGGGCACAGACTCCTAACAGTGACATTGGTTTGTAACTAGATAGAAATGAAAGAACTTCTAAGAATAAGTAAGAAAGGTCAGTAGTTGTTAATAAACCTTTCTGTTCTCTATTACATGAATAATTGCAGTCCTGGCAGCCTGACACTGATCCCAGGGAAAAGTTAACATGGGACTTTATTAATCAAGAATTAAAGGACAGCAATATAATGAAGCCAATCAACATGACTATGGAAAATAGATCTTGTACAATTAAAGTTTTTTATGAGATTGCAAGTTTGGCTGACAATAATACTGTAGATACAGTACACTTCAGTAAGGCATTTAACTTAGTACTGTACAATATTTTTATTAAGAAATGAGGATGATAACAGGTCAACAAAGGCTATTACATATATATAAATCTATCTAATAACTAGGTCTGAAAATATAATTCTAAACGGAATCCTCATCAAGTGAACGCGTTTCTAGTAGGGTTCCACCGGCCGGCTCTTGTGGCTGACGTCATTGGCCGGCCACAACTGTATAGAGGCATGGCTAATGAGCCATGTGGGTCCTGCCTCCGGCTTCGCTGTGGATCCTGCTGGAGGTAAGAAGTTCCCATTTGCTTTTCTTTTACTTTCATTTTCCTTTGAGGGTTCCTGACTCCAGAGCTCCCCCTGGCCTTTTGGGGTCTTCCCTTCTGTTCCTCCCCGTGACACAGTCCTTTGTTTCCTATTATATCTTTTAAATTTCTTTTTATTTTTTGTTTCTTTCTCTATTTGGCTGCCATACCTTACTCCTTGCATCCTTTTGCTTAACAATTTTTTTCAATTCTTAGCTTCTAAATTTACAGTTATAGCTAGCAACTTTTTTTCCATTTCTTATAAAACTGATATTTTTAACTGCTTCCCCCCATCAAGATTTTTGTTTTTGTTTGTGATTTTTTTAATCAGTGCATTGTCTCTCTCCATTGTAGAATTGATGCTTTTTGGATATCAGTAGAGTACTATTAAGCAGTTTCCAATTATCATTAATTATTTTCTATTTATCAGTAAATTCTTGCTCCCATCTCACTTTGGTTCACAATTATTTTCATTAATATGAAATAACTCCTTTAAAGCACCATATACATGTATATATTACTACACAACAAATGAAAGCAAGTCACGATCACCTGAATTTAATCAAACACAGATTTAGTTCTGTGGTCAGTCAGTTCCTCTCTTTCTTTTAAGGTAGGTTCTAATATTGAATGCAAAATTTATTGAGCTAGGAAATTTTAATGCAACAGGCAGAGTAAGGGGCACTTACCTTCTGAGTGTCCTACATCAGGCTCTGCCTGCATGCTTGAGGGAGCTTGTCCTAGGAGGGACACCATATTTGCAGTTTAGTATGATCCCCAGCAAGGGGATGCAAGATTATCCCAACAGGGACACCATACTTATACTTTAAGTATTATTCCCAGCAAGGGGATGGAAGATTGTCTTAGCAGGACACCATATTTGTAGTTTGAGTATAATCCCCAGCAAGGGGGTGCAAGATTCAAAAAGCAGTTCAGGAACCTGGGAAAATTCCAGCCCAGAGTGCCTCCCCACCCCTGGGGTGGAGAGAGAGAGGAGCATGCTATGTGAGAAGGGCTGAGAAGACCCTGGAGCATGGTCCCACCCTGCAATTCTCCGGTATAGCATTTCCCCACCAGTGCCATGGCATACTGGTGTGCCGTCAGGCACGTCCAGGTATGTCATGGCATTCTGGGCTGGAGCCATGCCTCCCGCCTGGCTGGAGCCACCCTCCACCTTCTGCTTCTGCAGGCAGCCAGGCAGACAGGAGGTGTGGCTCCAGCCAGTGATTCAAATGCCGTGGCACCCACTTCCTGCTGCTCTGCAGTGTTCCACCAATTGCTTACCCCCCTGGGTCTGCAGTGTACAGCTGCTCCCCACCCCCCTGCTCCATGGCATGTGGCCACTCACTATGCCTCCTCCCCTGTTTGGCCAGTGTGCCATGGGGTGGGAGAGGCCAAGTAAGTGTGCCACAGGATGAAAAAGGTTGGGAAACACTGGTCTGATGGACCCCCTGTGGGCAGGCCAGAGGCCAACGGAGTGTCTACAGCATGAGTCAACAGTGAGCAGACCCCTAGAACAAGCAAGTAAAGTTCGTGGGTAGCTGAACAAATTCCTTGGGGTGGGGTGTAGCAAAGTGGGTTGCACTCAGGCTAGCAGTCGCTGGCCCCCATCTGCCCCTGGGCATGCTGCCCGCTTGTGTCACCCACCACGCCTTGTTGGAAATTAATAAGTTGATAAATAAGGCAGGAGGCTGCCCATTTTTCTTCGCACCCCGATATTGGGGTTGCCTGCGGCTCTGTACCACCCCTACACCGCGGCCCAAGCCTCACAGATGGCATCCAGATGTTAACCAGCACCCCAGCCCCACACTGGGCTCCAGAATCTTCCTGGCGGGACCCTCCTTTGAACCCTCCGCTCAGGTGGCCTACACCGCCTTCATCTGGGCTACCGAGCTCCTCGTAGCAGGCTCCTTCTTGGGTGTGGTCCCCCGCTTGGGACCTTTGGCCATACACAGGCCCTGGCCTCACCTCCAAGGCCAGACGGGGTCCCAGGCCCACAGCCCGGGGTGCCCCCATGGTGGTGGGCCCCTGGCCCTTTTGACCACTTCGGCCCTGGCCTCAGTTTGGACCAGTCAAGGGGCACTCTACCACTGGCTTCACTAGCCCCACAGTCTCTCCCTGGGTCCCCCTTCCTAGATATGGGGAGCTGGGGTACCTTACACCACGACTGGTACAGTCTGGGCAGAAAGAAACCCCAGCTAGGGAAAGCTTCCCGGACGCCTGTGTGGGCTAAGACCCAGGGAAGCATGACCTGAGGGAAAGCTTCAATGTGCCTGAGTACCTAATGGGGAGGAAGTGAGCCCAGAGGTGCTGCCTGGTTTGCAGTGGCAGTGGCAGTTTGTTCTCCTTCTGTGGCTCAACTGTGCAATAGCTCTGTGGGCTTGGAGAGGTCATGTACAGGCAGAGAGGGGTGCGTGGGGAAGAATTTGTTTTGAAGTGGTCTGGAGTGGACACAGCCTCTGCAGACTGTGAGACACCTGGACCTACGTGGGATAGCCTGAGACAGCTGGAGCCAGCAAGTGTTTAATGAGAGGAGTGGGGGACTGCCCCACCCTCCATCCATTGGACAATAGTCAGAGTGCCTGGCTATTAGTCATATATAATTAAATTAGGGGATTAAAATGATGAGTATTTAACATTGTCATTGGTTTTGTATTTGTTATCTTGACCACCCTTTAAGTGTAAATAGTTATCAACTGTTATTTTTTGTATAAACCTATCCTTATGTATTATAAGTAGAGTATTGCAAGCTTTTGATAGTCTTTAATATTTGTTTGCATATAGCAATTATTTTCTGTATATAATTAATTTTATGTATATAGTTACTCCTGAGTTTGCAAGGTCTCTCCATTGTGAAAGGGAGCCCCTCCTCTCAGGGAGCCTCTGGCCACACCTAGGTGAGCTGAGCAGGGGTAAAGCTACCTGGCACCCCAAGTCCCAAACATCTGGACATGGCCACGGGTAGTGTCATGTGTCAAGGGTTACACAAATTTATGTTTAGATTTATAAATTTCAGTATTGGCAGCAGGATACCTTCAATATATGTCACCAAGACTGAATTTCCTCATGATGATGATGGTGATGATAGTAAAATAATATTTAGCTAACACAGCTCTTTGCTACTTATTTTAGCTGTTCACAAAGACCTGGACATCTTGCTGTCTGTTCTGATGCTGTAACTTACACCAACAGTTGGCAACTTTTCCAAGCAGCGGGCTGGAACAAGCCAGCTTGGGTCTGAGGTGGACTAGTATTCTCAGGTGACTGCTGCAACTTCTCTCCTGCCGCTTTCCCTGCCCTTCAGTCCCAGCACAGGTAGGGATGAAGCATTCCCACACTCAACACACTGTTAAAACCCTCCCATCTCTGCAGGCCAGATCCAGTAGTTCTGTGAGCTGGATCCGGCCCAAGGGCCATATGTGGCCAACCACTAGCCTAGAGAGGAAGTCAGCTCTCCCTCTTCCTGGGCTTTAGAACAATGATCCATAAGCATTTAAGGTAATTTGAGTCCAAGTTGTCAGTGACTTAAAAATCAGGTAATGGCATAATATAATGGTACATTTATATTCTATCTGAATATAATTATTTCAAGCCTACTGCTCTAACTACTGGATCACTTTGGGACAAGGATCATCATTTTAGTGTATTTTATACACTTTCTAACAGTGCAGTCCCTATCTTTATTTGGGACCTCCTACGTATCACTACAATATGAATAATGAAATAATGCCACTTCTTAACAGTAATGATAAAAAACCTGGAAGAAGATTTCCCTACAGTTCAAGCAACCCAAGTAAGGGACACTGAAATTTTCTCAGTACCCAGGGTCTGAAGTATTTAGGGAGAAGTTAATATTGTCATATAGATCACTGGACATTCATGTTCATAAATGATTTCCCTAAAACATTAAGAGTTTTATTCTGGACATAAATGTTTGCCACTGCAACTCATCCACTCTAGCATCGGGCTGAAATAGCTTCTCATCAGCCTTGATGCAGAATTATATTTTGGTAAAGCGATAGGTCCTTACACATTCATAAATCCTTACACAGGCCAGCAGCTCTGCCAAAATCCTGCTTTAAGGTGGATTAACACCTAAAATCCTGCTTTAAGGTGTTTGATCCATATTTAAGATGCTGGGTAATTACTGGATCAAAGAGGTGTATGTATTTGTTCACTTCAGTCGGGACCTGGGTTTTGAGTCTTGTTCTGAGCAAAGGAAACAAATGCAAGTGAAATACATGGAGTAGCCAAATTTAGAGAAAAATCTTCAATTGCAGGTTGTTATGTTGTTTTTATCCAAGTTGCCAATAGAGCCAGTCTTGGACTATGCACAATATATGTGCATTATTGCTTACACTTGTAATAAAAACAGTCAGATCCAAGAGGAAAATTAGAGAATTATGAATAGCATGAAAGAGAAAAATGTGAAAATAAGAAAAGATGCCCCAAATCTTTCTTCTTCATACTGAAGAGCATTAATTTTACTATTTATTTGCATCCAAATTATTTTTAATTCCCAGAAAATTTTAAAGCCACTCTCCAGTACAGTCAAATCCATGCATCTGTTAGGGTTTGAATTTAATAAATGAGGGTAGAGCAATCAAACCTAGCAAAATTAGTATATAAACAAACACATTATTCCACTGCCCTCCTTTTCCTGAACCTCTTTCTTTCTTTTTCCACCAGCAACTTCTGTCCATCTTGCTTTCTGCAACTTTCTCCTCCTCATTCCCTTACCTGTGGTTCTGTCATCCATTTGTATCCCTACTCTTCTTCCCCTCCCTAGAATTGTTGTTGTCTATCTACCATGGGCACTTTCCCAAATGCAGTCCTTCACCTTTCTGTACCACACTTCTGCTTGCAGTACTGGTTCCCTTGATGCTAGTGCACAGATGCTGTTTAGGCTCTCCCTGCCTCTCCCTCCTCTGGTATGAGATGATCACTGAACCTGGAGAAGTGACAGCTCAGTGCCATGTAAGCTGCCAAAGATGAAAAGAATAGTTTCAAGAGCAATTTTCCCAGGCTTGGAAGAGAAAAGTGAAAAAAAGTCCGTGCAGGGGCCAAAAGTAAAAATATTATGACTGGCCTTGAAAGAGTGCCAAATGATTCTGCCTGCAAGTATCCCCAAGAGAGTTGGATTCATAGCTGTGGAGGGAGAAGAGGCAAGTGTCAGAGCTGAATGTTTATCGGCAAGAGATGCCCAAACTGAATGTTTATGGGCAGAGAATTAATGAAGTTTGACAGGGAAAACAAGATCTAACCTGAAGGGGTGACAAAAAGATGAACGGCTAGAAGAAAAAAGGAGGGAGAGAGGAGAGACTGCAAGGAAGAAGTGTCAAAGGAAAGAGGGTGAGTATTAAAAATCCTGACTCTGGAAAAAAAAGGAAGGAATGGGATAAAAAGAGATAGGAGAGTGTGTACAATTTGTATATGTGACCAAAAATAAGTTTGGAAAAAAGCTAAGGAGAGATGGCACTGATGGGCAGATGCAAGTGAAAGAAAGGGAAATGGTTGAAGCAAGGCAATTAAGAAGGGAAGCATAACATGTTTAAGAGAGTAAGTGTCTACTGAATAACAAACAAATGCAAAATCAAAACAAGTAACTATATATATATATTTTCATTTCATTCATATGTTATTTCAATGACAAAAGGAACTTACTGTTGTTTTACTTTTGTACACAACCAATAGGCATTGAAGTAATGGGCGCAGAAATGGATAAAACAAACCCTTGACCTGGCAGCTTAACACTGCTACATCATATAGCAAATATAACAAATCCATGTCACTCAAGCAAGGAATAGAATGCCTTAATTATAAATACTATATATATTGGATGAAACAAGTTGCCAGGCTGGGAAAGGCAAACATACTAGAGTTTAGGGCAGAAATGTGGAGAGCCAGTTGTCCCTGTGTATGTTGAAACTGCCAGATTCTCATTAAGATGATGCTAAAATTAAGACATTCTGTTCCTTGCTTGAGTGACATGGATGTTATATCCATTAAACGATGTAGCAGCGTTAAGTTGCCAGGCCAAGGGTTTGTTTTATCTCTTTTCATGTCCATTACTTCAATGCCTATTGGTTGTGTACAAGAGTACAACAACAGTAAATTCCTTTTGTCACTGAAATGAAATTCTAGACAGTTGCAGAGGACAATAAAATTCACTAAATAAACTGGTATTTGTTTTACTTGCTGAAAACTCTGCTTTTCATTCCTGAAAATATTATTGGGCCATGAAATGAAATATGCTAGCAGTCCAGATAGGTTGTAAAGTTGTCCTAAATGGAGCTGAACACTGGCAGGTTTTTACTTTAGGCAGAAAACTTCAGAACTATTCACAAATCAAAAAAACTACAAACTACTGACTACCAAATGGTTGTTTTGCCTACTGTCTTTCCTGGCATAGAGAATTTTGTTCCCACTGTTTGATCACATGTTGAAATCACGTGGAGAATAGACTGCAGAGCAAAGAGGCTGTGGACTGTTTTATTTTAAAAATGAGATAAACATGGTCGTAGCTAATCAGTTTGCAAAAATATGATCTGCCACAGATACCAGATGACTAAAGAACAGGAAAGAAAAGGGAAGTGGATGGGCAACTTGTGAACAACAGGGGAAAGAAGCAGGTTTTTGAATCACCTAGAATTATCAAATCACTATCAGATATTCAGGAAAACAATTTCAGCTTTCTATGGAATAGAAAGCTGTGGGTGATAATCCAGAATCACTCATTACCACTCACCAGTATGAAGCAAGCAAAGACCAAAACTGGTTCTTAAACTGTTCTCAGTAGACAGGCAGTCATTACCAATGATTTTCTACAAAGCAGAATAGCAAAGTTGTAAGGGACACAAGGACAGCCAGATGCTGTGCTATCTCTCTGGAGCAAAGATACAAGGTATAACCACAAAACTAAAAATGATTCTATCATTTGTTGGCAAGGCTCCACTGGTGGTGATACAGATCAGAACCATCTACATGGAAACACAGAACATTGAAAACTTCTGAGATCTTGGAAAGGAGATGATGAAAAAAGTTCAAATAAACTTTCTGGAGATCCTGCCATCCATGACAGAGAGAAGGCAGAAAATAGAAAATGTAAACTTTTTGTTAGTTTGACTGTTGAGACGCAGAAGGGTTTGGTTTTGGGCCATATTGCAGTTATTAGAGGGGATGGTGTGAACATGATGTCCAGGATTTAAGAAGTAGGAAAACAAACCTTCTCACCTGGTGACTAGCAGGAACAGCTAGGAGTGTATTAAATTAAAAATAAAATGGGTGGATGTCAACGGGCAAATGCATACAAACTCAAATTCAGAGTATCAGAAATAAATTGAAGCAAAGAAAATGAAGCAATAGCATTTTTCAGTTGCTTATCTACCAATGTGTAGAGTCTTGACAATACGCAAGAGGAATTGTAAATTATCATTAATGAGAGGTGATGTAATTATTGGCATTACTGAAATATGGTGTGATTATATGTGTAATTGGAAGGTTAGAATTAATGGTTACAAACTGTTTAGAAAGGACAACACCAGCTAACAGGGGAATATGATGGCACTCTCTTTTAGGAACACCATTACCCACTGGCGATGTGTAGGGAGTGCATGTGGGTCCACAGCACCAGCATCTGCGGGTGGTCTCCAATCACCGCTGGGCGCCACCAGCGCTGCTGACGGCATCTATGGGTGGTTGCCGAGTGCTAGTCAGCGCTCGCCATCCCCTTCCCCACCACCACCAACAGCACCACGGCCACCTGAGGGAGCTCGCCACTGCCACGTTCCCGCCGCTGACAGTGCCACCACTGCCTACAAGAGCTCACCATCCCCACCCCCAGCCTCCAAGGGCACACAGCGTTCATGCCATTACCTTTTTTAGGTGTTGATTACCCCAAACCACAAAATATTGACTATGTACCCTCCCCACCAGGAGAGTGAGGGTGTGTTACAGACTACCAGATCAAACCAGAGAACAGAATGAGCTTCCTCTTAAGTATAATGTATGAAAAAATATTCTCTTATCAGGGAGAAAAAGACTGGAGGACACAGACAGATAAAAGTACAACATTGCATACAACCACCAAAGATACTTAATAGAAGGTCAGAACTTTATATTGGACCTCATGCTTGATAAAGATTAATCATCTAGAACTGGCAGAAGGCAGGGCCGGGTGGCATCTTTGAGACTAACTAGTTCAAAGAGGCATGAGCTTTCTTATGCAACAACTGACTTCATCAGATGTTTCCTCAGTGTTAAAATAACATCTAATGAAGTCAGTTGCTGCCTAGTAAACGTAGTAATGGTAAACCTCTATTACTATATAGAAATTGTAAAATTGTTTATAATGATGCAAAATAGGGGGAAAAAATCACTAAATATTTCTGCTGTATGTTTGGGAAAAAGAGGAACGATTCACCTGCATTTCATAAGGATGGTGAAATAATTTTCACTCCATTAATAACTAAAGAAGGTACTAAATAGCCCTGTAACAGAATGGTCTGTTTTCTTAAGAAGGGACAGCCAACTGCATTAAGGATCTTCAGCTATGAGGCATTCTGCTAATGAGAGAGTGGCCCACTGGGAGCTTTAAAAAGGTTCCAGAAGAGAAAGGATGGTGGGTGGTTTGGTTTGGTTTGGTTTTTTAGGGTGCAAACAGAAGTGACCATTTTTACATGATCTGGCTACAGAAAGCAGTTTACAGCCATGGCTAAAACAAGTACATGGCTGCAGACAGCTTAAAAATGGCTGATTGGGTAAAAATCTGAAACTTCATTGCATGGGGTGTCAGATGAAGGTATGTCAAAGCAGTGTTTTCTGTAACTTGTGTCTGTGCTGCCTGCCAACCTGTTGCTGCTTTCAGAATGCAAGGAAAGAAAAGGAGCAGAGGAAGTTCAGTCTAAGGCATTTTCAGCCCCTGCTGGAGGGTGGGATGGGTGTATTGGAGCCCCCTTGATGTGGAGGGTCTCCAGTTCACCTATCGCACCCTCTAGTGCTGATTGGGAAACCCCTAGAATGAGCGCCCTTGCTCCCTTTCCCCCCCCTCCCATTCTGAAAACTTTGGAGACTAGCAGGGACCATTGCTAGGGGAAACAGGCTGCAGGGTGCAGCCAGCAGCTAGATTCCCCTCCCACCCTGGAACCAACAGTGAACTTCTGTTTGGTCTAGGGGATCACTGTAACCGGGGTTCGAATTACACTTTGACTCTTGGGGGGGATGGGGTCTGCAAAAAAAAACTGGGTTGCCCATCATGATGCCCTAATAAAATCGGAAACCCCCATGAGTTATGATTTTCACATCTTACAGGGTGGCTCTTGTCTTATGGAGAGGCTCAGCCCCCCAAGCACTGCCATAATTTAAAACCTGTTTGTAACTAAGAATGCTTCCTAAAATTGCTCTCAGTTACAGGGGGGAACTTCACTTCTGTCTGCACCCTTAATGTCTCAGTATTCCCAACCCCACCATACCAAAAATCATGAGATTGTCATGTAAATGATGACATGCTATTTTTGAAGTGTGTGTGGTGGGGGAGTGTTATTTGTGAAGGTATGGGGGCTGTGGTTGTGTGGGGGGTTTGGAGCTTGGGGAAGGAAGGTACCTGCACACCCTGGCAGGATGTGGGGTACTGTGGGTCAGGAGTGAGAGGCAGCAGCAGGATTGGAGGGCTGTGGCTTGGGAGTGAGGAGCAGACACACAGACAGTACCCAGCTGTTAAGTGGAGGGGAGATGGAGAGGGAGAGAGGGAAGTGGGGGAAGATCAAGACCCCCACAGTGAGGGAGGGAGTGGGCAGGGGCTGGGGCGAATAGGGCCCCAGGGTCATCCAAGGTGCAGGTGGGGGGCATAACTCCCCGCACCTGCATGCACCCCCGGGGGAGGCATGGGGAGCATGTGCCCCGCTCAGGGCAGAGGCAGGCTGCCTGCTGTGGGCTCAGGGCTCTGTGACCTGCTGCCTTTGCCCTGGGAGCTCAGCCACATGACACCATTGCCACCCACTGGGTAGGCAGGGGACATGGGATACACTGGCCGCATGATGCATCCTCTGCCTGCCTGGACACTGCCTGAAAACTGGAGTCACATAGCTGAGCTTCTGAGGCAAAGGCAGCAGGGCGCAGAGCCCTGAGCCCACAGCGAGCAAACCACCTCTGCCCTGCGGAGGGTACATGCCTCCCCTGGAAGTGTGCTTCCTCCCATGCCTCTGGGAATACCAGTCACTATGGTTTTATAAAAAATAGGTCTCATCAAAAAATCTGATTTCATTCTTTGATGAGATCAATTTATAAAAATAACTGCATGGATAATAATACACTTAGATTGTTGAAAGATGTTTGACTTAGTACCATATGAAATTCTACTTAAGAAATAGCATTGGGTAAATTCATTTAAGTGCATCTTAAATGGATTCAGAAATGGCTACCACCCAGATGTCTTAGGCTGTATGCAGATGTGGAAAAACCCCAGAAACTGTGCATTATCGAAAGAGGCAGCACGTTACTTTGACCTGGTTCTGCAGCATCTGTAAAGATCAGGTGCTTCAGCAGGGCTTTTTGGAACTTTTAGCTAAAGCTGATTCAATCAGCTATTCGATAAAAGCACCAAAAAAGCCCCACTAAAGTGCCCGATCGTTACAGATGCTGCAGAAGCAGGTTAAAGTAACACACTTCTTTTTCTGGGCAAGTGCTGGGCTTGGTGCAGGAGCCTACTGAGTTTAAATTAAAGCATGGCTTTTTTTTTTAACATCTGCAAGCAGTCTTGCTTTTTAATAGGGAATCATTTATTTGGAGTATTTCTTGTAGGTTTCCACAGAGTTCAGTAGTCTTCTTGGCAGTTCTTCGCAGATGAAGATATTAGGAAGGTGAGTGCCCACACTGGTTGCAGGCCTGCTGGTGATTAATCAGTCCAATTGCAGAGGCAAATCCTGCTGCAATGGTTACATGCATATGGCTGATTGCTGCTAGATGAGGCTGTATCTTTCCTCCTTTTCCTCTGTTCCTAGATGCTGGCTCTGTGCTGACATTCAAAGAGGGCTGTTGCCTTTTGGATTTGGAGCCACCGGGCATCACAATCTGCAGCCTGTGTTTCCCACAGTTTGTGGTCAATACCACAGGCAGAAAAGGGCCTCTTCAGGGTGTCCTTGAAGCGCTTGCCTGGGGCCCCTCTGTCATGGTTCCCAGTCTTAGTTCCCTATGCAGCACAGCCTTTGGTAGGCAGTTGCCATCCATCTGGGCCACGTGGCCTGCTCACCACAGCTGAGTCTTCATGAGAATCAACTTAATGCTGGTGGTATTGACTCTTTGTAGCACCTCCACATTGGTGACAATAATCCTGCCAGCAGATCCTGAGCGGTGCGAAGGCAGAGCTGACGAAAGCACTCAAGGAGGTGTACCTGGTAGCGATATAACACCCACGACTCAGCACTGTACTGTAGGGTGGAGATAACAACAGCTCTGATTACAGATCAGTAGTAGGCCTGATACTATTCAACATTTTTATCAAAGGCAACTTGGTTTGGAGAGTAGGTGAGCAGCTGACAGTGGTGAAAAAACAGAAGGTGATTAAGAACAGTCAGCATGGATTCACCAATGGTAAGTCATACCTGACCAGTTTTGGGCCTCCCACTACAGAAAGGATGTGGACAAAATGAAGAGAGTCTAACGGATGGCAAAGAAAATGGTTAGGGGGCTGGGGCACATGACTTCTGAAAAGAGGCTGACAGCACTGGGTTTATTTAGTCTAGAGAAGAGGAGACTGAGGGGGGATTTAATAGCAGCCTTCAACTACCTGCAGGGTGGTTCTAAAGAGGACGGAGCTAGACTGTTCTCAGTGGTGGCAGATGACAGAACAAGGAGCAATGGTCTGAAGTTGTAGCAAGGGAGGCTTAGGTTAGATATTAGGAAAAATTCTCTCACTAGGAGGGCACTGGAACAGGCTACCCAGAGCAATTGTGGAATCTCTGTCCTTGGAGGTTTTTAAGACCCAGGTAGACAAAGCCTGGGCTGGGATGACATAAATGAGAATGGTCCTGCTTTGAGCAAGGGGTTAGACTAGATGAGCTCCTGAGGTCCCTTCCAACCCTAATTTTCTATTATTCTAATATATAAAATTATTGCTCATGTATTAGTGGATGATGGAATCATAAATGATAATTAAGACAAGAAGCTCTGGATCTTTTAGTGAGTTGAGCCCATTCAAACAAAGTATCTTGTTATACCAGATGCAAAATTAAACATCTTTGCCAGATGCAAAATTAAACATCTAAGAACAAGGAATTCAGGCCGTACCTACAAAATGGGGGAATGTATCCTGAAAAGCTGTTATTCCTAAAGGGATCCAAGAGTCATGGTGAATAAACAAGCAACTGAATTTAAATTTCCATTGCAATTCTGCAGTAGAAGGCTGGCTAGTTTTGCACTGAATAGACTAATTCAAGGCTGTCCAACTGGTGGCCCACAAGGGGTTAAGTTGCAACCCCCTGGGATACCTGGCTGCTGCTTCTCCTATCACTCCAGTTGCAACAGCAGCAGGAGTCTCCAGGTTTCCCCTCCCTGTCCCTGCTCCAGGCCCCAGGGTGGGTCAGTGCAGCATAGTGTGGGAAGCAGAAGTTGAGGCTGGGTTCATGTGGGCATATGGGAGTGCCCATGCAGGTATGTAGGGAACTGTCTTTGTGGCCTGTGTCTATGGGGACTCGCAGACCACACCAAAGTGGCCCCTATGTTGCATAGCCTCTGCTGGTGTGGCCTGTGATATATGCAGCCCCTGGCAGCTTAGAAGTTGGACAGTCTTGGACTAGATGAATGCTGCAATAAAAAGAGCTTATATTATTCTTGGATATAACCAGAATAGTTAATAGAAATAGAAAGGTAATTTTCCTTCAATATGTGGTACTGGTGGGATAGATACTGGAATGCTATGTACTGTTTTGGTGTCCTCAGTGAAGGTATGCAGTTTATACTAGCTCAGAGACCTGGCCCATGATTTTAATCTGGCAGTATCCTTAAAATAGAAAAGGAAAAATACATCAACTTGATGTTCAAATAATCTGTCCTCCCTCCCAAAATAACACAAAATGTTATGAATCTGCTCTGCATCTCTACTGAAACCTGAACTAGATTGACTGGATCTACATTCCAAACCAGCAATTAGCTTAGGTTATTAGAGCTTTTACAAGATTTCAAACATTTCTACTTCATTTATGTGCTGGTCTGTATTTCTTCCATTGTCTTTTATGCTAACCTTCTTTATATGGCCCATAGTGTTAATATCTGTTTGGTTCTCAGAGAATAACATTAGTAATAACTGATTTGTGGGGCTTTGAGAATAAATATTTATCTTCTCCTTTCCTCTTGACTAAAATCACCACTTACTGTACATGAGGCTTTCAGCCCTGGGAAGAAGTCTTGCCTGAGCAATTAATGGGGGGTGGTTAATATGTAATGATAAAGATATTGAAAGATAATTAAAAAGCTGAGGAATGTGAAGGACAGCCATTTAATCGCTTAGAAGAAAGCTAATTCACTAGCTGAAGTGTCATTATTTAAATAATGTCTATCTGTTCAACAGGCATCTGCACGATATAGATGTTACTTAAGCTAAATTGCAGTAAAGCTGTGAGATGTCTCCATCCAAACAAGACAGACAAGTCAGTGTGAGTGATGAGGTATTTTTTTTTAATTCTTAAATTAGCCATTTACTGTAATTATGATTGTGTCAAATCTTTCATTGCTTCATGTGTCATTTCATTTTTGGAGGCACCTGATTTTTGCATTGTTACCCTGCTTTAGAAGTTATAAATAATACAAAATAACAAGGAATCTATTTAAAATAGATAAATACAGATATTTTAGTTTCAGTAGTGATACAATTTTGAACAGTCTAGCTGGGTCAGAAGTTGGGATTTAATATGAACTAAAAGAGAGTAGGCATCACTGTTGTCAACTCTTGGAGATTTTATCACAAGTCTTGCAATATTTATTTTTCCCCCAAGGCTACAGCTCTTGGAAGGATGAGATTAGATGAGAATCTCAGCCTTCAACTTTTTGTCTCTAACGTGGATGATTGCAGAGAATGTTGACAATGTGACACAAATGTTTCTGAAAGGAATAAAAACCTGAAGGAAAATTAAAAGAAATCTTTTAACTAGTATTTAAATTTAATTACTAAGCAAACCTTGTAGTTTTGGGTAGTATTAATACAATTAGCAAAGCAAAGCTACCTGTAGGATAAGGTCTTTTCAGAATACACCATAGTGCATCCAAAGTGTGGAAGAAAAGATGCAAACAGACTTTGTATGACAGCACAAAATGAAAGTAAATGGCTATCTATACCTTCTGTTGCTCCACAAGTATTCAAATTTGTGGGCGCTTGTACACACAATGGGATTATATCCTCATTAAATTAAACAGGTTTTATAAAATTTGGAATAGTTTATTTTAGAGCATTTCATCATTGTTTGCATGTAATACATTTACAATGAATTAAGCCCGGTGTGCAATTCCCCGTAAATTCCAGCAGGGGGAGCTGCATACCAATCTACCCCACTGCTTTCTTTGGTACTAAATTACAGCAGGGGGCACATGTAAACTACTAATAAACTAGTAAGACCTCCCTCCCCACTCTTGAACCCACTCCCCCAAAGCCAGGGATCCCCACACTAATCCATGGTCACAAGCCCACCCCACCTACAAACTGCATGGACTCCCACCCATGCCAGTTTGCCTATGAAGAGAAAAACATTGCTTGCATTTCTGGAACGCAATCTGGCAATTTTATCTACACACCCATACTGGATCCCAGTCACGCATCACCCATGGCCACACCACGCAGCCTGCCTCTGTCCCACCACATTTGTTCCTCACCCTATGCCCAAGCTGCACAGCTTCCCCCACCCGCTAAAATAGGCGCCCTTTCCTTGCAGTCCCCACCAGCTCCCATATGGTGCTCCCAAGTCTGACACCCCCAAAGTGCATGAACTCTCACAAGCCATTCCCACCTCTGAAAGAAAAACTTGGCAAATCTTTATTTGAAATCTTTATTATAAATTTTTTTAAAAGGCTATGATAAAAAATATCATAGTAAATAAAGTAGGTAAATAAATAAACAGAAGAATCATATCTAAACAAGTAAAATTTGAATAAATATAAAAGTAATTAAATAATCTGAGATAAGCATAAGAACTAAGAAATATAAGTAAACATTTAAACATTCTAAAAAACATTGCAAGGCACTATAAAACAGTATTAAAACATTGTCAAAACATTATTAAAAGATTATAGAAGCCATGATAACATCATTATAAATCATTAGAAAATATTGTAAAATATGAAAACCATTTAAGGACCATTATAATAATATTAGAAAAACATTATAAAATGTTTCAATTTTTATACTATTTACATTATGTATAGTATTTATAGTACTTACATTTATTTATAATATTTAAATTACAAATACTTATTTATATTATTTACACTGTCTGCACTATTTATGCTTATTTATACTATCTATACTTATTTATACCTTTCTATTTCCACTCTATACCCTATTTTTATTCTTCTTACATATCTACCTCTAATCCAGTTTCTTATTGATTAATAAGTCTAATTTATTCCTTCATTGTTCTTTCTTCTCTGTCTTTAACTTTTTCTAGTCTTCATGTACCATCTTCTGCTTCTGATCTTCTCTGTCTTCTGCACAGGAATAAAGAAGCAGAAGTTTGGTTTTGGTCCACAGACCCAAAAAGCACCTTTTCCCCCTCCCCCCTACAGGATACAAAAAAAGTTGGTGGGATATTTCTGACATTACTTATACATGTGACCCTCACCATTTGCGGGGGATAGATTCCCATGATTCCCATGAATGGCAAAATCCATGAATAGGGCACTGTGTTCGTGGAACGCAGTGCCCCTGGCAGCTTGGGGGGGGCGGGGGTACGGCTCCGGCAGTGAGTCAGGAGCATGACTGCAGCAGCAGGAACCAGCGGTGGTGGTGGGAGCCTGGTGGCAGCAAGCACGGAGCTCCCGAGGAGCTCTGGTAAGTGTTTAAAGTGTATTTAAAATGTGGGTTCGGCATTCACGAATATCTGAAACCATGAATGCTGAACCCGTGAATACTGAGGGTTTTCTGTATATAACTCAGGGTGTCTTGTATCTCAGGGGGCGAGCCTGGCATGCAGCATCCACCCTCGCTGTTGCTTGCATTTCTGGAATGCAATTACAACAAATATGAAAGTTATCTTGAAGTACTGAAGTACTAGGAACAGGTGCCACACCCACACGCTCAGCTGCAAACTTACCATTTGCTGCTGCTTTGCCGCTCCTCATCCACCTCCATCTTGCCACTCCACTTTGTTTCTTTTGTCCATACTTTTCTCCCCAAAAGGTGCCTAAACTGTGTGTAGGTAAAACATGAACCCTGTACTTTAACCTGGTCATACAAATGTACTTTGACTAGACAAATGTACTTTGACTTGCTCATACAGATCCTTCATTCTGTGCAAGCACCAGGAATGGGGTAGGTGTGAGCATGCTTGATGGTGGGGGTGGAGGGTTGGGCTGGGGTCTTGGTCAATAGGTCACAGTGTCTGGGGCACTGAGGTTGGTAAAGGACCAAATATGGCACACTTCTCTTCATGTGAATAGTTTTAACTCATATGAGTTAATTATACTAATGAACCTCTCATGTGAGTAAGGGGTTTGCTGGATCAAGGCCAAAATGTGTCTTGAAGCTTTAATTTTTTTTTTCTTTTTCCATTTCTGTGGATCCATTTTCCTGTATCAGATCAATTTCAGATTTTACAGCTCATAAATATTTTTTTGTGGAGGGCTGATCTGTTGCTGGCTATATTCTTTTAACATTTAATTGTTGTAGGGCTATGGGGAAAAGGGTTGCAAAAAGTCAATATGACTCCAAACTGTCACTGAAGACAGTAAGTCTAGGGACAGAAGTTACACATAATGGTTTAAGTGATCAGAAACTGATTTAAACCTGTAACAGAACAAAAGTTCAGTGCACATAAACCAGCTTCAAAATGGCTGAAACTGGCTTAAGATAAAAATTGGTTGAATATAGTATCAGACTTAAGTGATTTAGGCCAAACCAGTTTATGAAACTTTCATCCCAGGCCCCTTCCTTGTTCAAGTTAAAATCAGAGTCCCCCAGCATCCTAGCATGCTTTTCAGCCCTGGGCTGGACTGTGCTGTCTGCTCCAGAGAGCCGGGCTAGCCACGCCCCTCTGCTCCCTAGCTGGAGTGATGAAGGCGGGCTCACTGCCCCCCCCCCCCCCCCAGGGCCTGGGTGGGGGGGAGGGGGTGTTAAACTTTGCTTCCCGAGTGTGGAGCTGCCCTGCCTTGCTTGCTTAGTGCTGCCTGTGACTGTGGACTACAAATCCCAGAGGCACCTGGAAGGAGGAAGAGGAAGTGATGAGCAACTCTACAGAATCCTGCTGATGTGATTCTGGACTGCAACTCCCAGAGACCTTGGGGGCAGCAGAAAGAAGAAGCAAACACACAGCCCATGCTGGCTGTGCGCCAGAAAGCCTTGCTGTAGCACCCCCAGCTTCTGGCTTGAGCCACTACAGGCATGGGCTGCATTTCCTGAATCAAAAGTTTATGTCTGTTCATTTTTGCTTATTGATTCAATCTTTGCAGCTTAAACTAACTTGCAAAGACTGGCTCAGTTCAGCCTCAGGCTTTCTGACTGTCTGTACTTAGCCTAAGAATGTTGCATTCACAAGCAAAGCTTTCAAGTCTTCCAGATGTTCCAGAAACTTCTGATTATGAATTAAAACAGGCTGCCTGTTCTCTGCTCACCAAATTAGGCAATATTCTACAGACAGAAGGGATTATTTAGCCAGTTACTTTTCCTTTTCTTCTTGCCTACCTGCCAAGGAGAAAAGGAAGGCCTTAAAGCATGCCTTTGGGGTGATGAAGTGAAGTGGGAGCCTTAAGCTCTTGATTCTCCTCTGTCACTTGTAGATCTGTGCACTTTTCACATTGGAAAGTGAACATTAGCTTCAGTTTAATATGAAAGTATTTCTCTAAAATTTTCTAGTTTGCACAACAACTAGCTGCCCACCTCTATTGACATAAATGGACAGAATATGGCTCCATCCTGATAAACTGGTAACTTTGAAAATTGATATGATGTTTACCAATGGAGCTTTAATATACTAAATGTATATTTGGGCCTTGGGCCAAAGGTTATGAGTACTGGGCTGGACAGACATTCAGTTTCTCCAGGGAGAAACCCTGTTCTCGCTGGAGAAACCATGTGTGTATAGAAATTTGTAATTTTTTCCCCCCCCGAGTAAATGTGGCCACGCAGGGAGAAAAATAACTTAAGACTAACCTATGTTAAATGTTTCCCAGGAGAAACTCTCTCAGGAGACAGAACTTCTGTACAGGCAGCAGATGCACAGCCAAACTCCACAATCCTGGTGTGCTTTGCTTCTTTTACCCTCCCCACGCTCACGGGGGAGAGAGAGCATGTGTCGGTTTCAGCCAAGCATGGAGCAGAACATACCTCCTGCCTCCGCCCATCCCGACCCAAGTGCTTTGGGCTAGAAAAGTCTAGCGCTGAAGCAGTTAGGGGACATGTTTTGTTTCTGGGTTGTTCCCTGCCTGAATTGCACTGCAGCACTGAGGTGCAAGAAAGCATACAAATGTTGCCCTGCCCAGCCTTAGCTGGGCTCCCACACAGCATGGTGGAGGGGAAAAGCTGGAGGACTCTTGTGCACAGCATTGACTCCACCTCTACTTCCCCTGATCCTGATGATCCCTGCTGACATTCACTTTAAAAAAGTCTGCAAAACTCTCTGGACTGTGTGCTTTAGGGACCCCTGGCACCTGCACTTCAGGCTCTTTGCTTCTCTGTCTAAACTTCTGTACAGGTCAGTTTTTCTCTCAGGAAAACAAACCTGGGAGAGTTGTCCTGGATGATTTGAATGTGTGTATGAAAATTACCTTACAGTATCTTCTACTTACAGTACACTGTATAGTTGGCTGTGCAAGTAGCAATACAATGCATTGCTTTCCCAAGCAAGTCAAAATACACACAAAGTACTTCCTTGTGACTAGATTTTTTAAATAACTCTACTTTACTTTTAAACAATATAGCTCCAACATGGGTAGGACATCTACTCCCCAAAAGCCTCTCATGGCATTTACCCCTCATTTGGACAGTCAGGAATCTTCACCCAAGATAGTAATGCTGTAAAATATGAAAGAAATGCACAGCTCCAGTAAGGATTGACCTCCTTCTCTTGTCAATGCTAACTGTAAAATATGGGTAAAGGAGACAGTAAGAGTATCAATATTAAGGAAGTGCTGCACCCTAAGACACAGAATATCTTGAGAGCTATATGGATATAGGGATACCCATAGGAGGCAGAAGCATCTAGACTTGACAGCGAACTTCTGTTTCATCTTTATGTATCTAAGTGGCACTCATGTCCAGTGTAATGGCAATTTTTATATTTACATATAGTTAGAATTCTATTTCCAACTGTAGTGATCTCTCTCACCTCGTAGCCCAATATCGTAGGGCACTTTCACATGGAGCAGGAGACCCATGTTTTAGGCCTCCCTCAAATAGAATCTGCATCTCCTGTTTGTTAGCAAATTGTTTTATGTACCAACCAAGCCATGGACTACGCATTGCCTAGAGTGGTCTCCAGTCTTCCCATTGAAGCTGGCCCACTGCATCTAGCCTTTAATATTCAATGGATAAAATCAACAGCTGAAGTTTGAAGATTTTCATAGCATTACCATATGTGCGTTGCTTGGAGATTCCATTTCCCCCAGGCACCTACACAGCTGGAATGCAGCTTACGAAGCATGCTCAGAGATAAACAAAGAGCATGCATAGCTATGTAGAATCTAACCTCTGCTTAAATGTCAGCATTTGCAATGATGTGGCTATGTACGTGCTTGTTAGGCACATGAAGGTGAAATGAGAAGCTATGGGCTAAATCCTAAGTTCTGTCTTAGCTGCTCCTTCCTTCCTCTTGATAACTTGGATCACTTAAGAAACCCTCAGCCCTGTGGTCCTCATAGGAGCTTTCCTCAAAATACCAGTATTGGTAGGACTGCAGTAATATTGGGGGAGTTGCTTGTACATCAGCCAACCATTAGCCATCAGGTAGACTTCTGAACAGGCATCTGCTTGAACCTGAGGAAAGAAGCAATAGAGCAGATGTTGGCAACCTTTCACCAACAGTGGGCCAAATTAATACAGCTCAGTCTTAAGGCAGGCTGGATATTGTGAGGTATTCATAGATTGTAAGGGGCTATAAGGGACCTCGCAAGATCATCAGGTCCAGCCCCGCTGCACTAGGCAGGAAAGACAACTGGGGTCAGGTGACCCTAGTGAGGTGGCCTTCCAGTCTCCTCCTGAAAATTTCCAGGGTAGGTGATTGCACTACCTCTGGAGGGAGTTTATTCCACAGTCTGGACACCCTAACTGTGAAGAAGTTTTTCCTACTGTTAAGCCTGAAATGGTCTTCCAGGAGTTTGTGACCATTACTCCTGGTTTTCTTCAAGGGTGCCCTGGTGAAGAGTTGTTTGCTGAGCCCTTGATGTATTCCCCTGTGTTGCTGGTAGGTGTTGTAGGGCTTTGGCCCCTTCTTGACTGGTGCCTTGCTCCCTTATCAGGCTGAGATCTGGATTTGGCACCACCTATGTGGTTTGGTTGCTGCTCCTACTTGCCTGCCATGCCTTAGATGTTTTATTTTTCTTGGGAGAAAGTTCCCGATAGGTAGCCTGTGAGATCTCACACCTGGATTTCTTCATGGGGCTCCAACCTACACTTTATCCCACCCTTACCACATCCGTGGCCAAGGCAGACTCCACAGGTCCTGCTCTCGGATGATCCTGTCTCATCCGCACCATCTGCCTCCAAGGGTTGGCGACCTTCTGGCTGTTAGTCTTCTGAAGTTGTCCTTCATCTATAGACCATGGCCTTGGCAACTAAACATACACCAATCTTGGGTTAACTGTAAACTTAGGAATACAATGAACAGAAAAGGTCAGCATCCACTGATGGATCCCTGGGATCTTGTCTCCTGGGCCCATCATCCTGCTTGGGCCCTCTTGGCTCCCCTCTGTCTAATAGTTGTCTGGGAGGTGCAGCAGCTCCCTGCTGTGCCTCTGCCAGCTCACTTGGGGGGCCCTCCTTTGGGTCCCTGACCCTTCCTACCTCGGCCCTGTCTGACCTGAGGCTGGGCTGTCTGGGTCACACCAGCCAGTGCTGCCCGTCTCTCTCTCCCTGCACTACACAGTTTCCCTGGCTCATCTCTCCAGAGAGGCTCCTAGTTGAGCTGGAGTTTCTCCCTCGCTACGTTCCACCACACTGTGACCCTCTACCTGGTGCACTGCCCAAGAGTGCCACCTTGCCAGCACAGCCAGATTAATGCATGGACCAGCTGGGCATCAGCCCAGGGGCCCCTACCAATTTAGTGTCCCGGGATCCTTATCAGCAGGGAAGTGAAAGTGGGGTTTTAAACAGTGCATCTACACCCAATTTAAAACCATGGCTTTCACATTTATTTCCCTGCTGTAGCCGGGGAGTGGGAGGCAGGCTGGGGCCGTGCCAGCCGGGAGTGCTGTGCAACACTGAGCCTGGGGTGGGGAGAGGCCGGGCCAGGAGTGCCGTGCAACGCTGCCCCTCTGCAGGCTTCTGCAGGTGGGTGGCAGCACTGGGGGGGGTCTTGGGGGACTATAGCCCCCCCAAATTCACCTTAGCCGCCCTAAGCCACCCCTCCCAGCACCACCACCTGCATGCAGAGGTGCGGTACGGCGTGGCATTTCTGGCCTGAGCCGGCCCAGCTCTGTGCATGTGTGGGGCCACACAGACAAAGCTGGGCAGCAGCTCCCTGGGTGTGCGTGTCTGCTTGTGTCTGTGTGCGTGCACATCTGCGTGCAGGTCTGTGCATCTGTTTCCATGCATGTGCCCCAGTTAGGCTCTGGAGAGGCGAGAGATGTGCAGGTGAAAGCCTGCTGCGCCCCCGCACCCACAAAGTCCCTCAGAGACCCCCCAGCAGCCATGGAGCCCCCCACCGACCCCCAGCATAGCTGGAGGTAAGTGGGGCCCATGGTGGGAGGGGGTTAACCCCTAAGTGAGTGGGAGGAGGCGGCTGAGTGGAGCCGGGCCAGGTTTTGCCCCGCCCAGGCCCCTACTTTGCCCAGCCCCCCAGGGAGCCACGCGAACAGGCTGCACAAACAGGCGTGCTTGTCTGCTGGCATGTGAGTTAGCACGGAGTTGGCGCAAGAGGGTGAGCGGGAGGGCTGAGGCCTGTGAGTACCCTAGGGTAGACAGTCCCAGCGTAGCCAGCCTACCAGTGGCATGACATGGATGGGCACGCGCTGCACCCCGAGGGTCCCCTCGGGCTCTGCGGCCCCCCCCCGGCACCTCAGAGATGGCCACCCAGATGGAGCCCATGGTTCTGGGCTCCACACAGATGGAGCCTCTGGCTCTCAGCTGCGGGGGCTGCCTGTCCCTTTTTCAGGCTCTGGGGCCCGGGAGCATGGCTACCTCCCCTTGTGGGGTCTGCTCCCTTTTGGG
>NW_017729024.1:130919796-130920046 GCF_001723915.1 Gavialis gangeticus
CCAGAGCTTAGCAACACGTATGCACCTCTTGCTGCTCCAGCAGAGCCTGCTGAGTTGCCAGCTCCTGCAGGCAACAAAGGCTCAACTGCAGCTAACGTCTCCACTCTCCCGAAGACAAAACGTAAGGTGTTTGTTGTGGGAGACTCCAACCTGAGGGGGACCGAGGTGTAATCTGCCGCCCCGACCTCTTAGTCAGCTTCTACCCAGAGGCCCACATCCAGGACATTGCAGAGAGGATCCCTAAGCTCCT
>NW_017729024.1:130949270-130951043 GCF_001723915.1 Gavialis gangeticus
GGGGCGGCCGTTAGCCCGGCCTGTGGCTTGGGTCCCGCTCAGGGCCGGGGGTAGCGCTCGGAGCCGCGGTGGGGACGTGCGCCTCTGGGTGCGGGTGGAGGTATGGGGCGGTCGGACGGGATGGGCGAAGCCGGAGGCTCCCGAGGCGCTGGCCAAATGCGGTGAAGCGCCATCCGCTGCAGCGCCCCCCGTCCTCGCGGCGAGGGGAGCGTGGAGATGGTCTTGCTCTGCTTCCCCTCGCCGCTGGCCCGAGCATCTGCCTTTTCCGCGGTTGCGTGATGGTATTTACAGCTTCAGTAGCCTCCTAATGGCGGGTGGGCCCTTGGGGCCCGCCTTCCCCAGGCAGTAAGGACTCCTGCTTATTTTGTTCCTCCCTTGATGGTCCATGTTCATTCCTAGCTGTACCCGTAGCTGAGCAGGAAGGAGACAAATGTCACTTGTGAGAGGACCGTTTAACACAAGGATTTTTGCAAACTTTGTGAATAGTAGTCCTGTAGGCCTCTCAGCCAACAATTCTTGTTTCCCCCTTCCTTTCAGTCCTAGCCTTTTGATGTGCTTAGCTTTTCTCTCCCTTACTCCCTCTCTTCTTCCTTAGTCCTTTTCATAGTTCATTTCAGTTCACTTCAACAGCACAACAGTCGCTAATTATTTTAATTGTGGTACTGTACCAAAGTTGGGCTTGTATTCTTGTCCTCTCTTGTTATCCCATTGATGCCCTTTAAAATCCAAAGTGGTGTTAAAGTTTACTAAATACAGGATGTTAGTTGGGCTACATGTCTTTAAAAGAGCCCATGGTTGTGCTATATATCTGCAGCATTAGCTGTTGAAAACAGATGGGCATTGTTGATGATGATCACCTTATTAGATGTAGTTATCTGGAGACATGGCAGTCTGTTTTATGAGTTAAAGGTAATTTAAACTTGTATTTCAATTGACTCCTCTCCTCTTATGCTTCTAGCTCTGTAGTGACATTTTAAGACTATATTTTTCCCTTTCAAAAGTGCTTGTTTGTTTGTTAACAGCAGGGTAACTTTTTATGTAAAAGGAAGAATATAGACAAATCTGGTGAAGTGAAGCTCATGAAAGCTTATGCCTGTCTGATTCAGTTAGTCCATAAGGTGTATCTCCATCCTGCCTTCTGCCTGACTTTAGAGTAACATAACTACATTACCACTCTCTGCTTGTAGTTATATTGACATGGCATAATGTAGTCTTATGTACAGATTCAAAAGCAAGCTTTGTAGTAATATAGCCGTATTGGTTGATACCTCTGGTAGTAATTAGCTCAAGATGTACCATGATTAGGTGGTTTTACTGTCTTTGGTACTCAAGATGGCACATTCCAAGCTAACTCGGGTATCTCTACATGGCATTACTTTGTGCTTTGTGGTCTTGCTTAAAATAAATTCATACTTTATTTGATGGGGCGTGGGGAAGGGAGCCACAGACAGCTTTATAACTTTTGTCCTGACTTACGTAGGTGAAGTTTCCCATGGATGAGGGGTGTTGTGTTGACCATGCATATCTGTGTAGTGGTATAGCTTTTTTTTCCATTATGTTTTCAGAGTTCATTGTAAGAATACATTCCTTAAAGCATTGGGCACCTAGCCTTAGGAAGTTTGCACATATCTTCCATTCTCTGGCTGCTGTTTATTTTATAATATTCCCTTTTAGATACCTGCCTCTGACACCTGTATAATGTACTGCCCTCTAGAAAATGCATAGTTTTGACTTTTGTTCTCTAAGCCACGATTTCACTTTATGGAGCAGAAA
>NW_017729024.1:130956043-130967030 GCF_001723915.1 Gavialis gangeticus
TGAGGGGTGTTGTGTTGACCATGCATATCTGTGTAGTGGTATAGCTTTTTTTTCCATTATGTTTTCAGAGTTCATTGTAAGAATACATTCCTTAAAGCATTGGGCACCTAGCCTTAGGAAGTTTGCACATATCTTCCATTCTCTGGCTGCTGTTTATTTTATAATATTCCCTTTTAGATACCTGCCTCTGACACCTGTATAATGTACTGCCCTCTAGAAAATGCATAGTTTTGACTTTTGTTCTCTAAGCCACGATTTCACTTTATGGAGCAGAAACATCTTGTACAGGCCAAAGCATGATGGCCTTACCCCAGGGATATCAAACATGCAGCCCATTGGCAGTTGCAGGGGAGAACCTTCTTTCTACTGCAGAACCTGGGGCCCTTGGGCTCCAGTGAACATTGTTATTGGCAGTAGGAAGGTAAGCCAGGGCTGATCCAGCCCTTGTTGCTCTTCTGCTGCTTTGCCTGTCTTCAGTGCTGCAACCCTACTTCCTTCTCTGCTGGGCCTGCCATTTCCTGTGCCTCAGGGAGATGAAGCTTCTGTTATCATGTGCTTCATGCCAGAACTGGGGTTGCTGCTGTGGCATGGGGCACCAGGCATGTGGCAAGAGCTGGAGCCACTGCATGTCTTGTGCCTGAACTGGAGGTATCAGAGCCAGAGTTAGTGCTATTGCATGCCATAGGCTGACTGCAGCCTGGGGTTTGCAGTGAGTGACACCTGTGCCTTACCAGAATGGTATAATTGAAATTGATAAGAAGACTCTAGGTCTGTACCTGTAAACTTAGCCAGTGCTGTATACTTGGGGACCTACTCAATTTGCTGTTTTGTGGATTTTGCAGAAACTGCAAAATCCAGGGTTATCTGTGAAATCAACAACAAATAAACTTAATAAAAATTAAATGCATGCTCCCCAGTTGGAGCCAGCAGTCCTCGCTGCTGGGAGGGCAAGGTGCCAGCTGGCGGGGTGGCAAGAAGGGCAGCAGACAAGGTGGCAGCTGCCCCCTTGTCCTTCCTCCTGGCTGGAGCCTCTTTGCCAATTGGCGCCAAGGGGACCACACAAAGGGCAGCCAGCAATCAAGGGCAGCTGCCTCCTTGTCTCCCCTCCCCTCCACCTCCCACCCCTTTCCTCGGACCTCTCCACCAGTTAGCACCAAGGTGCAGAGCTGCCTCTAAATGTGTGGAATTAAAATTTTTTGCTGCAATCAACCTGTGAAAATTGCTAAGTCCCACTGCAGTTTAGGTAGATTGCTATGTATACTGGATGATGTGGGTTTCATATGATATAATATATCCTATTATTTTAGATGATATAACCGTAAGAATTTGCCCTATACAGTATCGCTAGCTTCCCATATTTGTGTGGCACTTTCATATAACAGTGAGAATTAAATTTATGCTCCAGAACACAGACTGGGGACATCTGTAGGGATGCATTTTGTGTGTTGAGGAGCAGATACCTTAAGAAAAGTGGATTTATGACCAATTAGGATACAGAGCTTGAACCACTTGTGAGGTGAAAATGTTTGAGTCCAAGCATAACCTAAGCAAGTTGGGGGTTGTTGTCTGATACAAGCTTTCTCTGGGTTTGTTCATGAAAGGAATTAAATGCTAACCCTTAGAATAGGTAGTCTTAACTTTCTATGCTGTTTTGTTTGGAAACCTAGATTAAATAAATTGTTCAGACTTTTTTTTTAAATTGTATCCTTCAGTGCAGAAGTACAAATGCACATTTTATAGTCTAATATGTTTTGCTGTCTTTTTTTAAGTTATATTTTGTCTGTGCGTTGTATTTTGCACGAATGAACACAGTGCTGCTAAACTTGCTATTAGTTTACTGCTACATTGTTTACCTAAAATCTAGGGATTTTTTTTTCCTTAAGTTGTTTAGTTTTCAGCCTGATTTTGTTTCTTTTCTCTCTCTCTCTCTCTCTCTCTCTCTCTCTCTCATCTCAAAACTGAGAGAATGAAATAACAAAATACCTGACAACTGTTTAGAAGCTTTTCAAAAGATGCATTCTGCAGTTAAAACTATGCTGGGGGAAAAAAAGTCTATTAAATGTGTGGCTTTGGTTAAGTGGCAGTCTTGCTAAATTTTGATATAGTATTAATGCTACCACCAAATATTAATTTTTTATTTACTGGTATTCATTGGTATAACCTAAAGCATTAAATATTAATAAATTGGGCTTTTTCTTCCATTGAGAAATGTAATACTTTTAAACTCTGCTTTTGTATAGACTAATTCATGTTGTGAAGATGTCGTTTTCTTCAGTGAACTTGACTTAATTTGTCTTTGAATGGGCTAGATGTGTGTGAAGATATTTGATTGTTTTTAAAAAGAATCATATTAACAAAATTGTTTCTGAAATGAATTTCAGACCGTTTTATATGTAACTTTCTGTGTTGGGTTTCTTAATGGTGAAGTACAAAAAAGAAATGGGAAGTGCTACAGATACATTCCAAAAGCATTGAAGCTCTACAGACTCTCAAAACCAGTATCTGTTTCACTTTTCATTTTTTGCTGTGTAAATCTATAGTAACTTGACAGTAAAAATGTTGAATTTTGTTTTTTTGGGTTTTTTTTTTTTGTAGGGGATGGCAGTAGTTACAGAAGAGAATCTCTCATCTCTAGCTGTGTACTTCTGTCTCTCAAGGGGTTTCCTTTATAGAGAGAGCAGGTTTGAGGTTGTCTACCTGCATCTTACACTGAGCTCTTCATGGTCAGTCCTTGTTATCTTTTTAGCAGGGCTCCAGGCAGATGTAGATAAGTGCCAGTCCAGAGCTTAGTGTAAGATCTGAGTATAAGATAAACTTTCATAAGATGCACATCATCCTGCAAGCTTGCGGTAAAGATGTACCACAAGACAAAGGATGTGGTATGAGAATCGGAACAGAATGCAGTACCTTTGGCTGTATATATAAAATGGGGGCCTGATCTTGCAAGCACTCTAATGCTGTGGTGCTCAAATATTTGTTCCTGGGAGCTGGATGAATGGCATGGGGCTGGGCTCTGGGCTGGATTGGGTCCTGAATCACCCCACCCAGCCCTGCTGCCCTGTACATGCAATCCAGCATGCAGTTCTGTGCTACCAGTCAGGGTGGATTTGATTTAAAGCAAATCAATTTAAAGCACTGGTCAGGAAGCCTTGATTTAATCATTATTTTCTACAGAAGTGCATTTTTGTTGTTTGATATCCTTTATTCATTTAACCTCTTGAAACTTTGCACTTTCAGAGGAAGGTAAGGGCTTGACTGTACACAAACTTGGAGAGACAGGAGGGCTGATGAGTAGTAATTACTCAGGACTGTTCTGTCTCATCTCCATATACTGCTGTTAACAAGAATGTTTATCTCTGGAGACACAAATCCACAGTTTGAGAACTGAAACTAAGCATCGCAGAGATGCTTAATGGGATCTTCTACGCTGAGCACCAAGTCCTACTTGAATATAGAGAGGAGTCTATGGGAACCCCATAAAATTGGGACTCTGATATAGTCTATGGCCTGTTGTGACCTATTTATAAGAACTTTCTAAAAAAGTTGCATGACTATTGTCTTGGTATATAATTACAAGTTGTAATCCCTATTCCATGATGATATCTTTGAGCATTAATGTATCTTAAATTTAAAACTATAGGTTGTTTTTTTAAAAGAGCATCTTAACAAAAAATGATTATGTCAAAATCTTATTTAAATAAAAAATTGTTTTTTATTTAAAAAAAAGTTGGGTTTTTTTTGTTTGTTTTTAAATCTTTTTTTCTCCTTGCTATCCATCCCACAGGGCTTGCAATGCATCTGGAAATTTGAGCAGGGGATTGGACTAAGTGATCTCCTTGAGGTCCTGTCCAGCCCTCACTTTCTGTGACTGCATACTTGTTACTATCCTGTGGTTTTGCTATCCTGCTGCTTCCTTAGACCTTTTATTTTTATTAAAGTGTTCATTTGGTCAAATCCTTGACCAGCTTGATCTTGTGTGTGATTTTAATGCTGTTGGTTTTGGTTAATTCTTGCTAAATGTGGGTTAGTATTCAAAAGTACATTGCTTGCAGTCATATAGGCATGTAGATTCCCAGGATTGGAAAGAGGTGGAAGGTGTAGACATGGCAGTAGCAAGTGCTATATTAAGTTATTTCACCCGTATTAGAGAGAATGTGTTCTGGTGACACTAGGTAAAACACTGCTTCTGTTCAGGAATTTTTCTGGGGGAGGGGGGGGGAATTTAGTTAAACTGAACTTACAGGTAATAGGAAAGGACAGAACTAATTACATTTTAGGACCATAATTTATTCTTCAGTACTTTAAATGTAATACAATCTGACTAATATAGTAAGTCAACCCCACATCTTGCAAGTTTAGTTTTAAGAAGAATTATTTTTCCCCAAATATAAGCTGCAGACAGAGTCCTTGATCTGCTGTTGTCAATACAAAATTCCACAGGAGAGTCAAATAACTACCAGAAATTATACAGAAGTTTGTGTGTACTAAAATAAACATCCTGTATACCAAAGATAATTTTGCCTGAGGTTCCTGAGATTGCTTTTAGCCTAAAAGTCTATGGCAAAATATATCAAGACACACACTTTGTTTATTGGTTTAAATGAAACTGTGTACAGACTCTGTATTTAAAAAGTTTGAACTACAGTTCTATATTCAGGAATCATTGATGTCAAATCCAGAATTTTGGATTTGAACCTCATTTTAGAGGCTCATAATCCAGATGTTTCTAATTTTGAGGGTAATCAGGTGGTTGCATGGGAATACTCTAACAATTTTTTTTTATTTATTACTGTCTCAGGGCACTAAGGTGCCTGCTTCTTTAAGGGTAGAAACTGCCTAGAGAGAGGACCTTAACAGTCAGGCAGAAACCCCACAGGTGAAGGCTTTTGTGGCAGCAGCCTAATGAGGGAATTACCCTTCATCTGCACCCAGAAGGCGGCACAGCCCTGGGTGCACAAACCCCAGGGCTGGGATTAGAGAGTTAATTCTCTGGTAGCAGCCAAGAGAGAAAGAGCTCTCATAGAGAAAACTAACTGGAGATGCTTGATTGCCTGTTGTGCTTCTGGTAGGATTAAGCAGCTATAAGTGCTCATAGGTACTGGTGGTGGGGGGAGGTCTGGTAAATTTTTAGAGAGAAACTTGTCTTCTAAATGGGGATAGAGTGTGGATCCTATGTTATGGTTGTGTTGTAGCCAAGGGGCCTGTCCTCTTTGTTATTTAAGCTGGTGGACTGGGCTGAGACTACTGGGGAGGAGGAGACCTCATTGGGGCACACTACAGTGTGGAGACCCCAGTGCCAGAGAGGGCGTGGTGACAGGGGGTGAGCATACCCCAGCACCAGAGGGAGTAGTTACTGATGCTGGACTAAGCTGAGGCCTCAACACAAGAAGACAGTGTTTATATAACATCTGCAAGGTATGGGGTGTGATAAAGGGGCAGTTTTGGGGTCACGCATCTAGCCCATAAGGCTTGGGGATATCATAAGGCACCTCCTGAGTGTGGGATCCAATAAAGGGGTCTAGCAACCCACAGGGTTTAGAGGAGTCCGTCAGGACTGTGACTGAGCAGCCTCCCAATTAATTGTTTATACCAGCAAGATGTAGCAGGCAAGGTCAGTAGGTGCCCGTAGGGTGGAGCTGATACAGTCACGGTGCCCTGGGGATATTGGCCATCCCACGGGTGGCTGTATTGTGCCAGTTACTTTTGTTGAAATAACCAATTCAACAAATTGACACATCTCTTGTTACTTGTTTTGAACCCTGCTTTAGAAGTTGGTTTAATCACTTACCTGCACCCACAGGGGCTCCCAGCTGCTGAGAACTGAACTGCAGCAGTGTTTCCAGCCTGTGGGCACCCAGAGCCCTGGGCAGTACCTCCCTCAGTTTCCACCCCATTGGATTCTGACAGTTACCACTTGGCAAGGACTTGCAGCAGCTCTCCCAACTTGGGAGCTGCTGGAGCATGGGGGGTGGGTAGGATTTGGTTGCCTGTGGGTTGAAGGCACCACCATGGTGTGGCTTTCCTGGCAGGTGCTATTTGGGGGGAGGAAGGGGCACCTGGCTCTGTGCAGCCCACCCCTATGGGTGCATTGAGTGTCAATACAGCTGCATCTGTTGAACAGTTGGGAGTTTGCTTCTGATGGTGATTTGGGCAAGGTTCGGGGGTTGTTTTGAAATCCAGGAGCAGTGAGACTGGGAATATTTCTCTCAAAGTCAAGTATAGGCTCTAATTGTTTGATTCTTCTAATCTATTCTAGTGTGATAGGTGACCCCTAGGTATATGTGGTCACAGGAGGATTTCACTTTGTATTGTAGCAGATTACTATGGGGTATTTGCATGGCTGTTTCATTCATTGATACGGTCAGTTTGTCTACAACAAGGACATTCTGTATAAAGGCAGACAGATGTAGTTACCTATGTTGGTTCAGTAGAAAGTAGAGTTGCACCTTGCAGCCTAACTAAAGTACATGTGTGGCAGAGCTATTGTGAGCTGAACTTCTCTTCATCAGATGTACAGATTTTGGGCTAGCCAGGTGACTCATGAGTGTGTCATGAGTATTCTTGTCGGGGCAGATATGATGGTATCTGCGGACCTTACTGTAGATTACAGTTTTTTTTTGTGGTTGTGATGATTGCTGGTTTTGTGGACATTAATATGGAGGTCTGAATGTACTTGTATATGGTGGTTTTCAGGGTGCCATCTCAGATGCATCTAGCAAGGTAATGTAGGAATATTTTAGAGGCAGTTTGTTCCATGGATATAGTTGTTGAACCTGTGACAAAAGTAGATAAGTGAGTCCAGGTGTACTTAGTCAACAGATACTGACTTTTTTTATATACTATAACGTGTCTGATTTCCTGAAGTTCTTCCTTTACCCTGCAGGTGATAATGACATTCATCCCTTTTTGGTAAGTTTTTAAAATTTTCCCACTAATCAAATCCTGGTGACTTTGGTCAACAACTACTTAACTTCAGCAAATGCTACAAATCCAAGTTTTGTGTTAGTAATGCACATTCTCCTAGTGAACCTAAACATTCTCAGTCTCCTACTTTAAATTTTTAGAATCCCTCTTAGAAAATCTGGGGTAGAGAAATTCCACAAACAAGCAATATGAAAATCAAACTTTAAGCTTGTGCTTCTTTCTTCTGCTTTGCATGTACTTTTGGTTCTTGCTTTCCATATTACATTGCTTCTCTTAATTTATGGCAATTCACAAGCTCAAACTGTAAGATTGCCTGGTTTATATAAAAAACTAAATACTTTATTTTAAAAAACAAGATCTGTCTTGAGTAGTTTTTGACATGCACATAAGAAAATGCTGTCTTAGAACATAATGGATAATCTTAAAACTTTATTAGAGGAATGGGGGACCAGATGCAGGATGGGGTTTCTAGGTCATTCATTCTTTTTTTATTGGATATATTTAAATAACTTAACATTGAACAGCCATTTAAGAGTACTTCCCAACTGAATTTAACAATGTTAATCTGGCTCAGTGTTTTCAAAATGTGTCCACATCATTACTCTTTAATCTAGTGTAGTTCAGGATCCATTTTATTGAGATGATATAAAGAGTTAATTTAAATGTGTTCAATTCTTCCAGATTTAACTTGCTACTTTGTGAAAGATACTGTATTAGTAAATCTGTTTGGTCTTTTTGGTCACATATGCTTCTCTGTGGTTTCCTAGACAATAGAGGTTTATTAGTTCCTTTAATTTTGAAACCGAATTAAAGGTCTAAAGGAACTTACTTTTAGGAAACCAACTCTTCTCTGTTTTTATTACATCCTCTTTTCTGTGTTTCTTTCTAACTTGCAGTCAGGTTGTAGAATACATCTGCCACATTAACCTGTAATTCAGGTAATCTTGGCAAGTAAATATATGGCCAGGGAGATGTAGATTGCCATATGAAGTGAGTAGAAGGCAGGCTAGAGATGTGCCTTACAGACTATCTAAATCAGAGGTGTATAAGCTCTTATGGGAACAAGCTCACTTCATCAGATGCTGTGAAAGGACATGCATAGAGCAGTTTCATCATGGATGATGTAATATAGTATCTATTAATTCAAAGTCTTCAAATATAACAGTGGAATACAGTTTGTAAGTCATGTTGCCTGTGCAGAACTACTACAAATCCTGTTTTTGCAGGATCTTTGTAGCTTCCAAGGATTCAAAGAATAACATTCTAATCTTTCTTTTGGGGTTCACATGGGAAGTGTGGTGCAGAGATAGGCAGCCCCTGTAGACGCAGTGCAGTTTTTTGTGGTCTTCAGTGTTAATCTTAGCCTTAATGTTACTTGGAATAACCAGCTGCACATGTGAGTAATGCAGCAGCCACTGTGCTAGATGGGATGATATGAAGACATTAGTCTAACGCCTAAATTCTGTGTTCCGTTCTTGGTGGAACTGGGAATTCATAAGCTCAAGAGTCAGAAATTTCAGTGACCAGGACTGGTTGGGCCTAGGAGACTGTTATATAGTGTCAGTACTGTGGAATGGAATAACAGGTGTGATGGACTATAGTTTTATTGTAATAATAGCCAATTGCCTGTCAAGAATGATGGGGGGGGGGGGGGCAAGGAGCCAGAGGGTGGAAAAGATAGAGTAGGAAAATGGGTAGAAGAGCTCACTTAGTGGAGCAGATGTTCCTGCATGGCTTCAAATGGAACCCAGGATTCCTAAGGCTAGGGACAGACATTACACACAAATTGGTTTAAGTGATCAGAAACTGGTTTAAACCTGTAACAGAATAGACATTCAGTGCACATAAGCCAGTTTGAGATAAACCTGGTTGAATGTAGTATCAGACTTAAACTGGTTTGACCCAAATCAGTTATGCAGTGTCTGTCCCAGACCCCTTGCTGGTTTAAGATGAACCAGACTCCCCCAGCATGATGGCATGTTCTCTCTGCTGAGTGCTATTCTTTTCTCCACAGCAGGGCTGGCCCCTCCCCTCTGCTTCCTGGCTAGAGCTTGGCACAGACTTGCAGGCACAGCAGGGTCTGCTGGCTTCCCCATTTCCCCCCTCTTCAACACACCCTCCCCAGTCCCCTCCTTGCCACTTGCTGCTTAAGCCGAGTTCCCTTCCTCCTCTGCCACAGCAGGGCCTGTAGCTATCATGTGGTATGCTAGCTAATACTGAGGTGTGTGGGTGTGTGTGTGTGTGTGTGTGTGTGTGTGTGTGTGTGTGTCCAGTTTTACTGGGGTAGGCAGACAGAACAGTGACTGCTTAGGGCAGTGGTCTCCAAGCTTTTTAAGTAGGATATCACCTTTGGCATTTAAAAGCAATACAAGATCTACTGTATGCTGCTGCCCCACCCAGCAAGTAAGTCTTGTGGGGAGGAAAGGGTGGGGCAGATTGAGGAAGAAAAAACTATTTAGTGGTGCCTCCCCAGTAGGCAAGTCCCACCCAGCTAGGGTCCCACTCAACTTACCCATGCTCCTGCATTTATGGCACTGTCCCTCACTGCAGGGGCCTCAGTCTAGCCCCTGCCCCTTCCCTTCCCCCATGGACTGAATGCATGCTGGGCTGGGGCGCACACATGCATTCACATGGGCACTCAGGGGATCCCCTCATGCCAGCCTTGGATTCTCTCCAAGAGGCTTCAAGATCTACTGGTGGATCAAGATCCACTGGCTTTGGTCTTCTCGGAGCCAATCAACAGGTCAGCTGGTAAGCTGCTTAAGAAGTTTTGTAGTAATGTTGAGAGAGGCTATTGTTTTGCTAATTGGGTAATAAAGACTGTTATCAGCCCCTCCACCCTTCACCTGTCAGTTTGCTGCAGGGAGGCAGACTGAAAAGCTCCATATCATCAACGGCTGTATGGAGCATGCATTTTCCCCTTTGCCTCAGTCCAGAGAGAATGTCTGTCCAGTTTGAAAACAGTTCAGCCTAATCAGGTTAGACTAACCTACAAAGACTGAATAAATTCAGGTTCAGGCTTTTTGAATATCTGTTGCTAGCCTAAGTCTTGCCATACTACTGCTGCCAGCTAATACCTGAAACTTGCTGACAAAACATCTCATCCTAATCTAGCGCTGACTCTGAGGATAACAACCAGCTACTGTTATTAGTTCCCTCAAGTGATAGAGATCTTTGTGGTGGATTCAAAGGTTCCAGCCCTGGCTGTATGCATGTCTATTTGCTGTTTCATTATGGAATTTCCAGTTACTCTAGTTTTTAATAAAAAGCAAGCTGAAATGCAAATGGACAGTCAGATGAGGAACTGCTGTAATATGGTCATCTATGCATGTGAAGTACAAAAGCCTTTAATTACATTATCACATTTTATTTTTCCACAGGAGTCTTGCCTCATTCAGTGCACAAAATGAACTGTACTTGCTTAATGAAAACTTATTGTTTGCTTGTTGCTGAGTCCTTTTTTGCTGTGCAGAGTTCAAACCCTGGTTGAAGATGGAATTAATTTTTTCATAAATATTAGAAAAGCTAACCATGGTAGTATCAGAACCCCTCACAAACAATGAATGAATGTATTTAATCTGTGCCTTACTTCACCATTGATTTAAAAAAAAAAAAAAGTGAGTAATACCAACTCCCTCTTATTTTTCACAGCAGTGCTGCAGTAGTTGCTTATTTTCAGGGGCAATTTGAGGCCCTTGGGTTCTAGGTTGTTTTTTTTTTTTTTGGTAGCCAGCATTTTATAGCTGCTCATGTTTGAAAGCACATTCCTGATAATTTGAGGCAGCTATGGGTGAATGTTTCTGAATCAGGCCAAGGGTTTCAAATTGGGCATCAGAAAATGAGGTATACAAAACTAGTTTCTGGCTCTGATATTTTAAGATATTTTGAGCCTCACAGAGGAACTCCATGCTGCCAGGAGGGGTAGAATACGGTTTTCTGGGCTAGCATTCAGTTGCCTTAACCATGAAACTGTTTTGTATTTCTTCAATTACTGGTTTTGTTTCCTCTGTTTCCCAGCTTAGTAAATGATGCAAAGGTTTTACAGGCAGTGGCCTTGACTAGG
>NW_017729024.1:130967393-130973922 GCF_001723915.1 Gavialis gangeticus
CCCCCCCCCCACACACACACACCCTTGGTAGAACTCGGTGATAAATGATCAGTTAATTAAAAGCTATACATACCCCCAAACTAAGGTAAAGCAGGTAATATTAATTCTAAGCTGTCCTGACTTAATGTTTACCTATTTTACCTTAACATGGCTGAATAGCTGTTTATATGTAATCAAACTATAAACTCTTTGGTGCAGGGATTAACTTCTGTTGGACAGTGTCTTGCATAATGGGCCTCAATTTAAATTAGGCCTTTGCATGCAGCTAATATTAATGCTTGCAGCTTTGTTTCTGGAGCTGATCTCTGACTGGATACAGTACCAGGAGATGAGTCTGAAAACACTTCAGAGGTACTGCTGCTGGTTATGACAATAGATAATGGAGCAGTAGGAAATAAAGAATGGTAGAAATTAACGAAGAAAAAATGAAGGAGATGGCTGATGGAGAAAAGGTGTCTCGTAACAAAGTAGTCTGTGCTGTTCTTATTCTATGTATTTACAGTAGAGATATTAGATTTATCAACTAGGAGCTTTAGGTTCCTTTTGACTAAGTAAATTGCTCACTTAACTGAATTAAGAACAGTTCTTTCCTGTCATTTTTGCTAACCAGTGTTATAATGGCATAAGAGTCTTGATTTGAAAGGAAACCTCCATAATTTTCTTGAAAATGGGGGGTGAGGGTGGGTGGGAGGTGAAGGGTGGGAAACATATTTTTCTTCCTTCAAATAGTATTATACATGAAAACAAACTAGCTTTTCAAATTAGGATGAAGTAACAGAATTTCTTATAGCCTTTCAAAAGTCTCTTGAGTTCAGTCTGCATTGCACTAGTTATGAGGAAAGGATTGTTAGGTAGGGCTATATTATGCCATTACACATTGTAGCCCGGAAATAGGAAGATTGGACTGAGTTATGTAGTAATGTACTGATGAGATGGAGGAACCAAGCTCTTTAAGGGAATTAAATTTAATTTAGACCTGCAATAAAACAGATTATTAGGATGGTACTGTCTCAGTTGTTTTCAGTTAACAACAGTTAACAGTACTCCTGCATAGCTTTTTCACATCAAAATAAGCCGTAAAATGGCCATAAAACTGGAAGTAAACTGGGTCTCTTCCCATTGCTTTTGTATAGTTCCATACTATGACTGACCTCTGACTCGCTGCCCTAGCCTTGTCATGTTATCATGACAGTTAAACAACTCATTTTTGCGGGGATGGGATAATTATACTTCTGGAATAATTTAAATTACCTGGTTTTTGTCCTGGTGCCTTACAGGACATAGGAAGCAGGCATTAGTTTCTGGAATTGATTACCTAAGTGTACAAATTCTTCTCAGCTTTGTGTGAGGTTCAGATCTTCAATTACTGACAACTACATTTATCCATACACACACTAAATTTGAATTTGATAAAGGCTTGTATACTCTCTGTGGATTCCTTACCCCTGCTTGGGTTGTGCAACCCCTATTTGGGTTACTAGATAGCTCCCTCAACTGGTGAACAAGATTAGTGGGATGGCTAGTCAGGTAAGTTCATCTTTGTCCCCTTAGCCATACCTTTTTCAGTACTATTCATCCTCACTCCCTAGCTTGCAGGTCCTTGCATTGAAATCTGCTTGTGAATAATTGTGTACACTCTGTGCTCTGTCTCTAACACTTCTCAAACTTATCAGCTCCTGAAGTAACTCGGTGGTTGGCAACCCCCGGCACATGTGCTGAGCATGGCATGTGAGGCCATTTTGCTTGGCATGCCACGGTCAGCCCTGGCTCTGGGTAGCTGCTGCCAGTGATGGAGCCTGGGCTGCTCCCAGCATGGCTTGCAGTGTCCCAGCTGCCTGTTGGGAGCATCCTGGGCTGCCAGCTGGCAGCACCTACCCAGAGCTGGGGCTGGCTGCAGCTGGGAGGCTCCGAACAGCTGTGCTGGATCCAACATAACCTCTGTATGGGCATGTTCACCTTTATCTTGGAGTGGGTGGGGGGGGAGGGGCCAGAGGCAGTGCAGCCCTGGTCTTTCCCCTGCTCCTGGCACAGAGGTAATAGCAGGGTTCTGGAGCCTGGCGCAGCTGTTTGTAGCCTGCTTGCTGCAGCTGCCCAGAGCCCAGGCTGGCTACAAACAGCTGCGCTGGGCTCTGCAGCCCAGTCGCCAGCTCTGTGCTGGGAGTGGGGGAGAGACCGGGGTTGTGCTGCCTCAGGCCTCTCCCTCACCACCTGCTCTGAGGCACACATTCGCGTGCTGGTACTGGTACAGGTACAGCGCTAATGCCGGGACTCTGGAGCTTGGCACAGCTGTTTGCAGCCTCCTGGCTGTATCTTTCTTCTGCTGCAGCCACACCTGGGGGGCATTTTGTGGATGGCCAATTGATAGTGTTACTTGTGCAGATCTAGTTGTGGAGAAATTGCTGATTAAGTATGTCTGAATATTGTTCAGTGCGGTGGTCGTGGGTCTGCAGACTGCAGTTTTTAGCTGGTGATTTACAGCTAGATCACTGACTGAGAACTGCCACTCCAAAAATAATGTAGGAGTTCATGTATGTATGTGTGAGAATACACAGTGGGCCATGCTTCTGGGAGGAGTGATAATTAAGATGCACAGCAAATACAGACCAGGAACTCTTAGTTGTGAACCAAGGTGACAGCTGTTGGGAGTCCATGCTAGAAAACATTTGAGTTTGGGCTTTATCCTACAAAGGTTGGGGGTCAACTGCACCAATTGATTACTAGGGGAAAGCAATTATAAATGTGTATGTATATATGTAAGGCTTTTCCACCAATTGAGAGTGAAGTGCAGGTGTAAATATAGGCAGTGAATTCTACAATCCTTGTACTGTTCTGAAACTTTAAACAGCCCTAAAAGTGTTTCTGAGTCTTTTATTTAAAAAAATAAATAAATTCTAGGTCCTCCATTAAAAATGGCTCTAATATATAAGCAAGTGCCCATTTTGCCAACTGTACTTCCAGGCTTCCTTCAGGTCCTGTCTTTACATTCATAAATCTAGTGTAAAGGTTGTATTTGTATGATCTCTGCTTGAACCTTGAAGTGCTTTATCTTTTTTTGCTCTCTTTCTGCTGATGGGCATTATGTTTAATAGCATTCAGTAGTAAGTGAGATAAGTGGAGATGCTGTAAGGAGTTATGCAAGCAGTTTATTTAAGGGATGCTGGGAACGGGGGATGCTTGATAACAAAATATGCTGGTTAATTGAGCAGCCCCAGCTGCTGCTTCTCATGCTATGTCTGGGGTGTCCTGCCACCCCTCCTGCAGGGGCTCAGCAGCATGGGCTGCTTTGTCCCGAGCAATGCGGGCTCAGAGAAACTGGAAGTGCCACTGTGGGCACTTCCAGTTTTACTTTATCTTACAAGCTGGCATGCTGATTAGTGGAGCATGCCAGCTTGTAAGATGCCGGATATACAGTAAAAGCTGTGCTATAATTAAAAATATATTATGGAGACTACATGATGCAGTTCACCTTCAACCTGCACCAGTTTTAATCATGATTTTAGAGCATTAGCTTTAATCTTGTTTTGCATTTGTACTTACTTTTTCTAGAAAAGCAGATGTCTTGGTCCCTAGCATCAGGGGAATGCCTTATTCTGTGAAGTTGCTCTGTGTCCTGGAGCTTAACAAAACCTCTTTGCCCTCAGATAAGCTCTGTTAATGACTTCAAACCCTTATTTAAAATTTCTGATTAATAGTTTAAAGTCCCTCTAAATTCCAGCTGTGTGTATCAAGCCTACTTTTGTCCTTTGGGAAAATTGTTCCCTGTAGTTTGCTTTCTGTGGTGCAGCTGCTTCTGAACTGTTGCTTGAAGACTTCAGGGAGAGATCTAGATGGGGGGGGGGGGAACTAAAGGTGAAGTTAAATGTCTGTATCCCTGCTCCATCCGCCTCTATTGGGTGTCATGTTGGGGAGCTCAGTGGACTACATGTCATTTTCCCTATCTGATGAACCCCTTCAAAACCTTCCCTGTCAGGTCTTTCCCCTAATAAACCTGTGTGACAATATTTCTTGGATAATGTTAATCTAGTATTTGTAAGAAGCTCAGGATATAGTAATGTAGGCAAATAAGGAGCAACAGATGTTTTGGGATTTTATCTTTTAAACAAAAATGAAAGCAGGCTTTATTCTAAAACTGCAAAAACATTTGAAACTTTCTTAATACTAACCACTTCCTTGTTCTGTATATCTTGTAGTCAACTCCATTTCTTCAAATAATATCAGTAAAACGCTAGCTTTAAAATTTTCAGCAACATCCGTACAGGTGCTTGGAAATTTCAAAGATACAATTGATAGCTCTTTCATTGAGCTTGCTTTATGCCTTTCTCTCAGGTTGAGCACTGAAATAATTTTTTAAAAATATTTTGGGTTTGTGTGCACCTGTTAGGGTTGGGTATTTGACCAGTCAAAAGTTCACCCAGTCAATTGGCTAGTCAAAAATTGGTTTAAAAAAAAAAAAAAAAAAAAGGTCATATGGTCAAATATCTCTTTTATTTACATTTTAAAAAGCAGTAATTTCTTATATAATGTTGAAATAAATTTATTTCACTATTAAACCTGTTTTCACTTTGTTTTTAGTTGGTCATCTTCCTTTTGACTTCTGTTCTTTTCACTCTCGCTTGCTTCTGAATTGGAAGAGACACTTGGAAAAATATTCATCTTTGTCCAGATTTTTTTCATTAACCTTGGATTATGATATAGGGTTGCCATCTTCCAAGCAGTTTTTGTTTCTTTCCTGTTTCTGCTCTTGCTATGAGTGTTGTCCCACATTCACCAGTTACAGTCTGCTCAAGCAGTAGAGCTTTGATGTTTTAACAGGATATTGGAAACAATCGCTAATGAATACCGAGGACAAAAGTATTTCCACCAATTCATTGTAATTTGATTGGTCATCAAGAAATTACTTAAATTTGGCCAAGTTCACTATTGGTTTGCATGTTGCATCAAACTCGCCTTCTCTCTTTGGTATCATGCATCCAACAGGTAAGCTGCATTGTGTGCATCAGTGATCAGCTGACACACTTTCTCCATCGCTACTTTTGTTTTTTCTCACATGCTGAAAGTGGAGATTCTTTACAAATGTCAGTTATGATGCTAAATGTTTGGGAACTCATTTGACATCTGTAAGTGTACATTTGTTGTCCTTCAACTTTTATATAATTTGGGCAGCAGGTTGTAACATTGACAAAAACTTGGAATTGTGGACCCAAAGACATCCCCATCAAAATGTCAGTTTGAATGTCTTGTGGACAAATGTGAGACAGACAACATTTTCTCCTGCAGCAGTTGGCTGCAGAGCTTTCTTGCAATCTGCAAGTTGTTGCAAATGTTTGATTGTTGAAGCGCATCCTGTAGCTCAATATTGAAAGTATGCACTGTTGTTTTCAGCAATGCAGAAACACAGCAGCTGGCATGTGTTTTTATTTTTAAACTCGACAACTTTTTGTGTGATGAGAATAAAATGTTTGTAAACCTTCAAAATTGTGAACCAAAAGTTGCAATGTGTGAGCGGGACAACTATAGAACTGAATATGTGGATATTTCTTTCACAGGACTCCAAGAAGACTTCATTTTGTCAGCATTATCAGTTACAACTGAAAATACTTTTTCAGGACTGAGTTCTTGAATTACATTTTCAAAGTGTAATGCTATGTACTCGGCTGGGTTTTCTTCTTCCATGCTTAAGAATTTATAGAATAATGGTTGGGAAGTTGTCACCATGAAGTTGATTCTTTCATTCTGAATATCACTCCAACCATCTAATACAACGGATGCATGAGAGACTTCTTTTAATAAGACCGCTTTTTGCAGTTGCTACTGTGTCCAGCAAGCTGTTTCTGCCTGGTAATGTAGGTTGAAGGTAGCTTGGCAAAAAAATTCCTTCATGTAGGGATTTTCTACTATGTGAAAAGGCAAATTGCTTGCATATAGTTTTAGCAAACGTCCAATCAAGGTCACATTCTTCTTGTGTATTAATCCTGTCCAAAAATCCTAAAGCTTTTGATTGTGACTTTTGATCTGCTTGGTGTTTCCTGTAAAGCTGGAGGTTTCTCAAGTTGATGCCTGAGAACTGGCCCGAAGAAGACTCAGAAACAGAAAGCTGCTGAGCTAAAGCTTCAAAGTCAAAATTGCTTATAGAATTTGATTTTGAAGGTGAAAGAAGCAGAAGACCACCAGCCTCAGTTTCAGTATTTTCTTCTGTTCCTGTCACCATACTGTCTTCACCAGAAGATTCTTGTATGCTTGGAGCTTGATCAGAAGAAGCGTCTGATGTACACGCAGAAGAAAACAGCTTTATTAAGGAGTCTTTCTCTTACTAAAACTGGAGACATTTCACAAGACCTTTTAAGTAATGTTTTATTATTCTATGTGAGTTACATATTCACAATTGCAGAATTTACATCCACCTTTTGCTGCTTTCCCCCTTGCCCTTTTTTAAATAAAACTTCCATACACAAGCTTTAGGTTTTCCTTTGCTATTCATTTCTTTTTAAAATCAAGTTGACCCCACTTAAATTAAAAAAAAAAAAAAAAA
>NW_017729024.1:130973964-130975646 GCF_001723915.1 Gavialis gangeticus
CCTTGTGATAAGTTAATGTAAATAAATGTGTATATAGTTAAGTCCCCTGACTGTCCTGGCCTGGTTCTATAGGGATGGGGGGAAACTGAACAGTCTGCAGTTCCCACCTTGCAGCACACCTGCCAGCTAACAATCCCCTTCAACTGGAGAAGGGGAATATATACCCAAGTTACCTGAGCTACACACAGTAAATTTAATCACAAAAATCACCACCAAAAAAAATTAATGAATAACTAAATCCAGTGGAAATATCACCTGATATAAATAAGGTGATTTTTATATTTACTAGTTTCTTCTAGATTATTCCGGAAAAGGAAACAGTTGAGAGATGTCTGTTTTCTGGAAGATTCCAACCAATTGGATATCTGTTCAAAACAGGATTAAAAAGCTATTGGGCTAGCACAACTTGTTTCCTTCCTTTTTCTCCCCCATTCAGCTCCAGTTGCTTCACCCACTTACCTTGTGGCTAGTAGGGCTGTGAAAAGTTAAACGGTTACATGATAACTGTATTTATACCACTAATGCAGTACAGTTAATATTTAAACTAGTGCACCTTTGCATGCTGCCTGCCCTTCTACCAGCAGTTTGGACCATATAAATTAAAGTGCTGGCATAGGGGGAGGAGGTGGTAGAGCCAAGTTGGCCTTCTTCCCTAAGTGGGGAGCTGGGGAAGGGGAAGAAGGGAAGGGTGTGATGGCCAGTAGTAAAAATGTTGCTTGCCACCTGCATCCTGCTTTGGGGTGAGCAGAGTGGGTGATGGCTAGTGGGGGTCTTCCTACCTCCATCCCTTCCTCCCTGGCTCACTTACTGCTCTAGATTTGATTTCCCTTCTTGGCAGTAGTGACATTCCCCATGGCCATATAAGAGGGTGGCAGGTGCCCTAGCAGGAGGCCCTGCAATTTTTTGCAGCCCATGGGCTCTGCTGCTGGCTTGGTTTCAGTGTGCTCCCTTCACCCCATGCTGTGGCTCTGTGTTTCTGGCCACAGTGGATGAGGAGAGTGCTCTTTTTCCCTCCCCTGCTCTGCCTCCCGCATCTATGCTGCACAGTCTGCCTGTCTGTGCTGAGCGCTTGGCTGTGAGCTGTTTAGTTGCAAGACGCTGGGCCCTGGGTACCCAGGTGCAGCAGCACAGGGGGCTTCTTGGCCTCTTGTTGGCTTAGACCAAACATAGCTCTGTGCTTGCCTGGTAAGGGAAATGCAGTGACCGCTGAGGCGGTCTTTCTAGTAGCACTCAGGGAAGACTGCTCTCCTGGCACAGGGATAGTACCTGCCAAGGTAGCGTATAGTAAACCTCCCACTTTGCTACTGGACTGGAAACGTGTTGGCTTTATGACCACTATGGAAAGGGGAGACCTCTCCCTAGCTTGGTCCTGTGGCCTTGTGGCTGAGGGCAAGCAAAACTTGAGGGCGTCTGACCCCCAAGCCTCTGGGTTTGGGCCTGCCAGTAGGATGCCCACCTAAGGTTTTAGAAACATTGAAGCCCCAGGTGGGGGTAGAGAATATTTTGCCAGTAGTAGGGCCTTTATGGTTCTGGACTGACTCTTGGATTTAGAATCGGTTTTGACTAATTTGGCTTGGAATACTGAAAATTAAAAAAACAACCCCCCAAAAAGGCAATATGGGAAGCTGCCTTGCAGCAGGGAGCCCCAGGCCTTTGCAGTACCCTTCCACCCCCAGCCCCTG
>NW_017729024.1:130975705-130977269 GCF_001723915.1 Gavialis gangeticus
GCCCCTGAATCCCCAGCCCTCCATAATACTGATGTGTTATAGGTTAAATGGTTAACCAGTATAATTAGAAGAGTTTAAATGGCTAATCTTTTAAATGCTACTTAAATCCCTAGTTGGTATAATTGCAGAAAGCCTTCTTGTAACATTTGACTGATCTTTGACCAGTCCAAAAATATGGAGTCAGTTGCCTGGCTTGCCAGCCCTAGTTTGTGTGTCTTCAGACTATATTTACATTGGTAATATCTCTATAAATAGGCCTTACCTCTGTCAGGCCAGTGTGATTGGGCTAATGTTGATGTGATGATGGTGGGGGTATTCTTAATTTTTTCAAATAAAAATGGGTGTCTCTCCAAAGAAGAAATGAATAGATTACTATGAGAAAGTAATGATGTATTTGTGACCTTCTGAAATTAACTTATCACTGAAGTGACTAGAACACTAGGACTGAGAGAAATAGGGTATTTCTAGCAGTTAGTTTCCTTCTGATCTTGCCTTTTTAACCTGGATCTCTATTATTGTGTACTCTGGAAGTGTAGCAGACAAATTTAGATCATTTCTGTTGGTGTACACTGTGAAAAACCATTTGAAAGAGTTTGTGAGACAAAATTCATTCTAATGATGTGAACGCTGACTTCTTGTATTGACTGCCTATAGCTTTATAGTGGCTAGTCAGTCACACATTTCATATTATTTTTCTCTTCTAGGATCCTTCAGTTACACAAGTGACAAGAAATGTTCCACCAGGACTAGATGAATACAATCCATTCTCTGATTCCAGAACAGTAAGCACACCTGTTATCTGATCTTGTGAACTATTTTAAGTCTTTTTGACTTTTGGGGAAATGTTTATAGACTTTAGAACCTGCACAACTGGAAGTATGAAGAATTAACTAGAGGAAATGGAAGAGCTATTCAGGGTGCACCGATGGAGTTTTTTTGGTTGATATTGATGGCCGACTTTATTTTTTTAAGGAGCCATATCGGCTGATACTGATCTGATTCTAATATGCAGCCAGGTAGCTTGGAGACCAGCATCAGGCTGGTAAGTCTGGTGTGGGGGAAGGCATGGGAGGAGGGAAGGGGTGTGTGGATGGCAGATCAAGGCCTCTACAGTGAGGGAGGAAGTGGGGCTGGGGCAGGTGCTGCTCAGTCAAGGTGGGATATGGGATGGAGCGGAGAGCAGCTTGTCCTGGTGGGGGGGGGCTCCTGCCACTATGCACCCCAGGAGGGCATGGAGAGCATGTGCCCCCAAATCTGTGCCAGGTGAGGGTGGGCTGCTGCTGGGGCTGGGGGCTGCCCAGGGCTTTTCCCTGTGGTGGGGGGGCTGGGCTAGGCGGCACTTGTGGTGGGTGGTGATGGTGCTTGGGGAGGGGGCTGCAGCCACCCCAAAATCTGCCGTGGCCCCCCAATCCCCTCACCCAGCCTCTGCTAAAAAGAGCCTGGCGTAGCCTGCCCCCTCCCTCCACCCCACATGCACATGCTTTCCATGCCCTTCCAGGGTGTGCACAGTGGCGGGAGCTGCCCCTGCTGCCCCAGCCCCTCTCCCTCCCTTACTGCAGGGGCT
>NW_017729024.1:130978353-130979286 GCF_001723915.1 Gavialis gangeticus
AGGGGTCTGGGGTAGGCATTGCCCAGCTGGGGTGGGGCAGGGCCCTGGATGCAGCCCGGGTAGCTGGTCCAAGGGAGTGTGGGGGGTGGGGGTGGGGCAGCTCCTGCTGTGCTCACCAGATCTGTGTGGGGTGAAGTCTGGGCTGCCTACTGTAGGCTCAGGGCTGGGAGCTGCTCTAGCCTTTTCCTGGTGGCTGTGCCTGGGTTGAGCAGGGCAGGTGGTGGCGGCACTGGGAGGTGGGCTACAGGAGGGCTAGAGCCACCCCAGAATTCACCGTAGCACCTACCCCGTCCTGATCACAGCTGCTGGGAAGAGGCTGGAGGAGCCATGGCCCTAGCCTGCAGCAGCAGCCTACTCTTGCCCCACACACTGATCCAGGGGTCACATGCCACCCTCCCCCTCCCCCCAGTGCCTCCCCTGGGGGCGTGTACAGCAATGGGAGCCACCCTCTGGATGAGCAGCCATCTCTGTTTTGTGCTGCAGCCTACCACAGCTAGGTAGAGACTGCCCCTGCCCCAACCCCACTCCCTCTTCCACTGTGAGGGCTTTGATCTGCCCACCACCCCTTTCCTCTAACAGACCTACCAGCTGGACACTTGCTCTCCATGCTGCGGTGCTGCATGTCGGTGGTCAGATCTGTATCAGTTGATATGGCTGGCCAATAATTGGCCATTGGTATCAGCCCAAAAAACCTTTATCGGTGCATCCCTAAAAACAAACGAACAAAAAAAAGAACCCTTGATTTTTTTTTAAACTTTTATTTAATTTTATTTAAATTTGGACTTTTTTTAAATTTAAATTTATAATTGTTTGGTGTGTTTTTTTTCTTTTTAAACATAAGCCATCTTAATGAAATTTGAATTTAATGCAGCACAGGCTGAAGTATAAATTTAGTATACAGGCATACCTCGTTTTATTGCGCTTTGCTTTATT
>NW_017729024.1:130979297-130980872 GCF_001723915.1 Gavialis gangeticus
TATATGCACTGGGAAACCAAAAAATTCGTGAGACTCGCTTTACTGCGGTGGTCTGGAACCGAACACACAATATCTCCGAGGTATGCCTGTAATCTGTTAACATGTTAACTTTTAAGTCAGTGAACCTCTACTAAAACTGGAGTTAAAGGCTGTTTTTTCTTAGATACAAGAATGAGGGCGAAAACATCGAATTTTTTAGGTCAAACATAAAAAAATATGATACTATTTTGTGTACTGGAGGCTTAACCCTTCCAGGAAGAGATGCAAGGTCTATACTACTAGATGCAAATGATCAGCAGTAAATCTCAGGTGTTGGAACCTGCCTTCTGACTCCAGCAGATGCCATGGGTGCTTACAGATCTAGAACCCTACCCCCTCCCCAAAATAGCTTTCTACTTTCAGCTTGATGTGCCCCTGTGCCAAGTGCAGTACATGCCCAGAAGAGGAACAGTCGGTTTGACCCCACTTGCCCAGCTTCTGTATACCTCTCAAAAGTGTCAAAAAGCCCTGCTGAAGTGTATTTAATAGCTGATTGAACTGGCTATTAAATAAGTGCCAAAAAGCTGTGCTGAAGAACATGAGATGCATGTGAAAAGCACTCCAGCCAAACTGTCATGATTTCTCTTCTGGTAAAGCACTGGGGGGTTTTTTTGTCATTCCCCCACAATCTCATGTGTGCTCCTTGATCAGGATTATCTATTGAGCACCTAGGTGGTATCAGACTCCTGTTTTTATTCTGTCTACCAGAGCTCTCATTAGCTCAGCTCTCAAACTGACTGCTTATGATTTTATCACCATAATGTAGGCTGTCTCTAGCTCGTGGGAGAACAGCCATCTGCTCAGTAACTGCCAACCCTCTCCCTCTGGGTACTTCAGTTTAAATGGCCTTTTTTTGTCCCTTTTGTACATTTACACAGATGTAAATGTTAACTTCTCAAGTGCACTGTCTACTTCTCTAAACTAAAGTACTGCAGCGCACAAGGCCAGCGGAAATTGTGGCTTAGCGGGGAGGGTTTTGGTTGCTTGTTTTTGGGGGCGGGGATGTGGGGAGGGTGAAGGGTATGGTGGGTTTTATCACAGGTAGGACTTGTGGCTTGTTAATTTCTTGTGTGGAGGAGGGAGGGAGCTAGAGCAGAGTAAGGAGCAATGAGTGCAACAGAAGACCAATGCTGGGCTCAAGACAGTGTAGGAAAAGGAACAACTTTCTGTGGAGTGCAGACTAATCTTGATTTCAACACCTGGAAACTGGAGGGGAAAACTGCCAAGTTTCCAACTTAATGCAGTTTGGTACAAACAAGCAAAAAGTTAATCATCTAGGTACTAAGAAATGTTTAATCATTTTAGAGCGTACTAAACTGTAAGATTTCTAACTATCCAAATATGCTGAGCTATGTGTTTTTTAATGTGTGTATCTAGTTTGTGTACCTAGGAAACATGTAACAAATCTATTATTAAAAAAAATTCAATTTAGTTATAAATTGACATGTTTTAATTGTTATATTAACAAATGAAAATACATCTTTCTTTAAAAAAAATACAATGGGAAAGTTGATTTTAAACACCCCCCCCCCCCCC
>NW_017729024.1:130980964-130982285 GCF_001723915.1 Gavialis gangeticus
CCCCCCCCCCCCCCGAGTACTTCTTAAATTGGGCTTTTTGGTGTGCTCGTTTAAGTCAGCTTGATTTGATTTTTAAAAACCACAGAGCTCTCAAGTGACTGAAATTTGGCTTCAGGAAAGTTTAAGATTTGCTTGTTAATTACACTATACTTTTTTTTAAAAGGTAAGAATGTGTACTGGGGGGTGGAAATTTTAAAGAATGAGCCTGATATGTGCATGTCTCTGACTTTAGGTAAGAAATGAGTTCTTGAACATCTTGAAATCTTTTGATCTTTTAACTTTTATAAAATGCCGCTGAAGTTAAGAACAGAAAAATAAATGATTGGAGCACAGCTCGTGAATAGTTGGTTTTACTAACATTCATAAAATGTGCTCCAAATGTATGGCTGGTGCACATATATTAGCAATTGTTAACAATTTAACGCATACAAATGTGCATTCTTAGTTTGCTGAAATGGCAGCTGCCTTTTTATTACAAGAAATGATCCTAACATCTAGAGAGAAATCATTCAATACAGTCCATCCCAGGTAACAAGATCTTTATACTACTTTTAGCATGGGGTCATCTGTTGAAACTTCTAGAACAGTCAGACGTTTTTGCCATAATTCTTGGCTTCCCCATATTGATTGTTAGTGTGAACACATTACAAGCTAACATAAGCCTGTTCCAAAATTTTGACTTGGACATGCAATCTTAGTTTTCCATCTGATCTTGTATGGGCATATGTGTACTTGCAGTGCTGGATATCATGTCAAGCAAAGACTTGGGGGTCAGACCTGATGATCTACAAGGTCCTTTCCGATCCTACTTCTATGAATCTATGAAAAGGAGCTGAAGTGTTAGAGCCAAGCATACTTGCTGAAAATCCTTGAATTTCAAGACTACCAGATTGTTCACCATCATACTGAATGATAATATTCATGCCATTATGGAATTGGATTGAAGATGAATGGAGGACAGCCAGTTCTTTCCAATAACTGTAAAAGGCTATTTCTGCTAACCAAATCACAATTCTGAGATCTAGGAAAACCCATGTAGAGAGGTTTGCCTTGTTTGGGTGTGTGTTTGTTTTTTTTTTTTTGTTTTTTTTTAATTTGTGTTTCTGGTGCTGTAGAATAAAGACCAGATCCATAGTTGTTGTTTCTATGCCAGCAGAACACTGACTCTGAGTGTGTATACTGAGCAAGAACTTCCAGTCTCTTGAACGACTTGTTGAATGTCTTGCCTGCAACACTTGAGCGAGAGATTCCTTCTTAATTATTACAATTACTTCACATATGATTTTTATACAATGTTATGATGTTAGTATCCTGTCTTGTG
>NW_017729024.1:130987285-130990465 GCF_001723915.1 Gavialis gangeticus
GGCTGTAGAATAAAGACCAGATCCATAGTTGTTGTTTCTATGCCAGCAGAACACTGACTCTGAGTGTGTATACTGAGCAAGAACTTCCAGTCTCTTGAACGACTTGTTGAATGTCTTGCCTGCAACACTTGAGCGAGAGATTCCTTCTTAATTATTACAATTACTTCACATATGATTTTTATACAATGTTATGATGTTAGTATCCTGTCTTGTGGTACCTTCTTTCACCAGCAATCTTGTATACTAATGTTTAAGTACAACCTATGCAAATTTTGCTATTTACTGTTTTGCCTGTACCCTTCCCTGGTGCTCCTGACATGATTGCCTTCTCAGTATCATTTACAAATAGTTCTTCATCAAACTCTGCAAAGGTCTGGACCCTGGAAACTGCATTTAATGCTCAGAAACAGTGATATTGCATCTTTCTTTCTATCGGTAATTCTGTCTCGGAGAGCTTCATTTTGTGATGGAGACCATGCTATGACTTTTTTGGAAGTGTTTCTTCAGATGATTATTCAGCAAACTTAGTTTTTGTTGTATAGACTTTTTTATTGAAATCTATGGCAATTGAATAGATGCTTGATCTGAGTGTGCTTTATATTGGATCCATGTTCAAGGATGGTACAATTGATGATAACTTCACTCAGATTCACAGTGAAGTTCTTCCCTTGTTTTTTTTTTTAAATAGTGTTTAATGTGGATGCATGATAATTTGCAAACAGTTTGATGCAGCAAAATTTTTTCCAGATTTTTCTAGGAAGAATCTTGTTTTTCTGTACACAAGTGTAGAGTCTTTGTCACAGTCTACGTCATGAGAACTGTCACTTACAAAACGTTCCTAAGGATTCTTCTGTGGGTGACAGATCTAGTTGATGCCAGTGTCCACATCTGGGGGTCCATGAGACTCTTTCTAGAAAAATGACTCCAGAAAGTGTTGATAATGTTCTTTGGCTATAGAACTCTAGTAGTTTCTTACCATTATGATTTATTTTTCCCCACTCTGTGCTGGCAACACAGAGGAACCACAGTATTATCTTGCTGAAGCCACTATTAAGTTAGTTATGGAATACATCTTTGTTTTTTGGAGGTGAATGTGTTTGTTGATACAAAAATGCTTATGTTAGTAAAGCCACCTTTGATCATTATTCTTGGTGATATTGTGTGTTCCAGTATTGCAAAAAGATGCAATTGAGTTTTTTGACTGCAAAACCTACCCTATTAGCAGTGAACTAGTTGACTTCCCAGTGCCCAAAGCAGGTTTAATGAAGATCATGTAAATAACTTTGTATCAACCAGTCTAGTTTCAGAAAGAAAGCTACATTTGGGGTCAAAATTTGTCCAGCTCTATTAATTAGGTCTATCTTCCTAGATTCACTGGCATGTTTATCACTAGATTTGCTTTGTCCTCACATTTCAAGTAGTGATAGTATATTAGAAAATGGATGGCTTTTAAGCCAGAAAATAAAAATGGATTAAGGAATACTTTTGCTCACTATTTCTAGGTTTGTCTCCCAAAATGGGGCCAAGTGGTCAATGTATGAAAATAACTTGGCTATTTTGGATCACGCTTAATTTACAGAACTTGCAGGAGGTCTGTGAGGGGGACCCTAAAACATCATCCTCTTATGCATTTGCCCAGTAAGAAACGCAAGGCAGAGGCTAGCCTTAAGACGCAAGCCTCTGTCTTGACAGCAGGATGTATTAATCCATGGGCCTGAAAGAAGAGAACCGTTGGAAGTCACTACCCTTGCATAGGATGATGAAGGGCTGAGTTAAATTGCAGTCTTAGCTGCCTAACATCTTGCAGGAGATTAGTTCAAGGATACCTCCTACATTGCTTGGTCGACCAACACCAAATGAAAATCTTTTTTCATGGATGTTTTTTCATCCCAGTTTTCACAACTGTATGAGAAATGGGGTTCCTGATGAGTCTTCAAATATATGACCTACCACAGAGTCTAAATTATCTGATGTTGATAATGGGAATTGGTGCCCAACTGAACACCTTCAGCAAACAGCACTTCTGACACGTTTGCTGTTAATATTCATGATACCTTTACTTGCTTTTTGTGTTAGCTGGTCCTTTCCTAGACCTGTTTTTCAACTGAGATTGGTCCTCTAGGTTTTCTTCACTTGCAATCAGCAGGCTCACTATGACCAGGTTCATTGAGTGATCTTGGTTAAATTAGGGTTGTATGACAGACATACAGGAATTGCACTTGAACTAATTATGGGATGGTAGGGGAGAGGCATATTTTGTTTCTCCCATGTACAGAAAACCTAGTATTTCTTCATTATAAGCACTGACAGGGTTGTGTTCCTCCAGGTATCTGCTGGCGAAATAACTTGGACCATTGAATATTGGCATAGTTGTCTTGAGTTTCATTTGCGTTCTGCCTTCAGCTAAGCAAATGTCAGCTGTTAACTCTGACTTGCCTGCCAGTGGAGGAAATGCATTACATTTAAATAATACCCCCCCCCAACCTCCTTCCCTGTATTCTCACTGCTTCAGCATCTTGAGGCTGTCAATAAGTAACTTTTCTTTAATCTGAAGTCTAGTTATTTTCCTATCTAATACAAGGCATAGGATGAAAAAAAGAAACGACAAATTCCAGGACTCACTTGTCAATAGTTTATTTAATGAATTTCAGTTATATATCTCATTCTAATAATTGAACCAAACATTTCCTAATGAATGGTATGATACCAGATTATTTTTCTTCCAAGCATCCTCAGTGTCCCTGTCACTAGCCCTAACAATTGCTGTATCTAAGCACCTGTATTTCTGCCATGGTACTTCCAAAAGGAAAAGGAGCAATGGATGGAACTACACAGCTGGTACTTGTCCTTTAATGTTTGAAGAATTCTCCATGAAGAACAGCAGCAGCATGTTCAAAGATCTACTGACAGCTCCTAGACAAAAATCTTTCTGTAATGCAAGCAGCAGAAAAATAGCTGATTGAAATAAAGTATTGCACATAATGTGCACTTTCCAATATACATGCATGTAAATAAAAATTGCACACTACTACAGCTTGGCTTTTGTTTTTTTTAAACCCCAGGCACTGCACCCTCCTGCCATAAAATAAAAAAACAAAACAAAAAAGCCCTATTAACAGAGCCTCAAACTTCCCTTCTCTGCAGTTCTTTAAAGGATTTTTTTTTTTTTTTTTTTTTTTT
>NW_017729024.1:130990602-130995025 GCF_001723915.1 Gavialis gangeticus
GGTTTTTTTTTTTTTTTTTTTTTTTTTAATCCTTTCCCCCTGCAGCTTGTGTGAACAAACATGCCTGAAGGTTAGTAGACTCAGGATTTTGAACTTGTAGGAAGCCTGTTTCAGAGTTAAGGGTATCTTGCAGATGCTTGCCTCCATCTAGTCCCATGTTTTTGAAATTCAGTTGATAGTTTGGTAGAAAGAGAAGAGACAGTTCAGATCATGGAGCACTGGTGATATATTCCAAAAGATGTCATTTAGGAGCGTGATTTCAGTGTTCTGAACCAGCCTCAGTTTTGGAAATTACCCAAAGTATAATACTGTGTTGAATGAATTGCAGTCATCAATTCATGGCAGGGTCTACCTTTCAGGGTGGCAACCTCAATCCATTGGCCAGATGTATTCAGCCAAAATCTTTTTTGTTTTGTTTTAATGCACTGGGGATAAACCCCATAGTCAGAGGGAAAGATCTTGACTGTGCTGGTCGGAGGTGCTTCCAGCAAGATGCCATCATCTTGGCTGCTTCCAGGTTGTGGTTGAATGAGCAAGCATCATCCATGTCCGTGTTTGGTAGGTAGTGGGCTAAATGACCAACAAAATTGGCAGGATCAAGCATGAGATTGACCACTTGCCCTGGATGTTGGTCAGTGCAATAAAACCAGTAGCCTTTTATTAACCCATAATATTTTTATTAGCCATCCTATGCCAGGAGTGAGTCAGAGGGCTGCCATGAGGCTGCCTAGTGGCTACCTCTATCCTGTCTAGCCTCTACTTGAGTATCCCTGGATCTCAGCCAACTCACTTTCCTACCACACCTTCATGTTAAAGGAAAGTAACGAGTGGAGGTTGCTGCCAGGGCTGGTCGCTCCGTGGGGTCCTCTCTGTCTCTGTGCCCTTTTTCAGGCCCTACCAGCCCTAACAGCTACATGTATGGCTCCTTCAGCCCCTACAGCTATGCCCATGCATCTCAGATTGTACAAGTTATCACTTCAGCATTTGTCCCTCGCCCCTCTGCACTGCTTGGCCCTTGTAGCTTCAAAAGCTTTATTGGGTATTGTCCTTCCCAGCCATGACCCCTTGTCTCGAGTTAGGTCCCTAGTCTAAGGTTCAGTGTCCTAGATCTTGTAGCCAGCCCATAATGAGCAGTCTTTCACCTGTACAGCCCCTCCTCCCCCCAGGATCTCCTTGCAGCTGCTTTTCCCTTGGCTCCCTGTTTTTACCTCCCAGTAGTACTAGTATTATCTCTTTGCATTAAACAATACTTTGAACGGAAAAAGTAGACAAAATGGATGCCCTGCCCCCTTCAGACATGCATGTACACCCACACACTTTTTTTTCTTTCCAAAGGTGCTTTTTGGTTCCATTTTTTCTTGGATAAATGTCTTCAGAAAGTAGTAATAATATTATCCAGGACCCTGCAGCTGGGAAAGAAGTTTCCCATATTTAGTGTTCTAATTATTGGAGAGAGAGAGGATTTATTTTATTTGACTTGAGCCTGTCGTTTACATTTATAGATCGTGTTAACTTATAGCTCAGGGGGTGGGAAACACCTTTACTAAAAGATGAATTATCTTTTTATTTTTACTATGTACTGTGGAAAATCCATAGCCAAGCATCTGGATCAGAACAGCAGTTTTCTCTGGGAATGGATGAAGAGAAGACATGACACCCAATAATTTTGCCTAGATTTTGGGTCTTTTGATATGCCAGGCTCTTGAGTGAAGGTTTTTGGTGGGTAGTCAGCAGAATATGAGTTTGTATTGTGGTGCTGTGGTTAAAGGCTATTGTGATCCTTGGATGCATAGATGAGAATCTTAATTAAGACTGTGTGAATTTGGGACTGATTGTATTGCTGCTAGAGTACTACATCAGTTCTGGTGAAGATATTTTCTGAAGCAGAAAAACATTGGGAAGTTAAGAATTTTTAAAGCAAAGCCATAAGAATGACTTAAAGGATATTTTAGCTTTAGAAATTATATTTTTTGCTTACCAAGTTAAAGGTTAATGGGCAATAAGTCATGTAATTATTTGATTACATTCTACAAGGCCTGGAACTGCAAAGGGACTGGGTGGGGTATGATCACTGAGAGCCTAAAACCCCCAGTCAGCTTCTGCCTTATCTTGTACCTGCTTAAGTCTTTTGAGTATGTGCAGAACCAGTTAGATACCAAGCAGAGCAGTGGTATCAGAACTGAAGCCCTATCAAATTCTGTATGTGCTGCAGTAGAACCCAGTCCAGTAGGTGTTCTTGTGATATGCCTACAGATTGGTGATAAGATAAGGCTTGTGCACATGCTGGTGTCTTGTCTCTTAGTCTGAAAAATGAAACCTGCTTTCAAATTCAGTCGGCCTGACTTGGAACAGATCTTTGGACCTAAGTTTGCCTTGCTCCAGGAAAGTGCCATATGTGCCAGACTTGGGTATTTTACGGTGAGTCTGTTGTATTGAAGCTGTTCCAGCTTGTATAATTTGATTATCAATGGGCCAGTGAGATCCTACAGTATGTTGGGTGCAATATTTATTTGGCTTCAAGTCCCCACTCCAGTAAATATTTAACTATTTTGGAGTTAATACCCTCTTGCCATTGGGGAGAGGAAAGGAAATGTTTCAAAATTAAGCAATAGATTTGTCGTTTATAGCACTCCTAGGTTCAGGTCCTGGTCTTAAACTAGACATTATGGGGATTTAAAAACAGTTTTTTCATCTCCTACGTCTGTGAACTGGGCTATTGGGTATGTGAAAGTATCTCTATTTTGGGAGAAGGCACTTATCTGGCCTAGACATCATCTCTGGCAGAGGATTCACAGCTAAGAATCCTGAGCAGAGATAGGTGGCTAGCTGTCTTGGAGGTGCGATGCTTAGACCCATTCATTGCTAAGTTGTTTTCCTGCTTCACTTGCTGACTTTTTTGTCAAACATCCTATATATTGTATAGGGAATGTAGGCATGTAACAGTGCTAAGGATTCTGTTCTAGATAGCAGAGTACCTATGAGTTTGGTTTTGAAATACTCTGGTTTCTTTATGGACTGTAACTTTGTTTACTTTATCAAGAGAAGTTGCTAGATTTAGGAATCTTCTGTTACCATGCATAGATAAAACAGGATGGCTCAAAGCTGAAGAAATTAAAAAAAAAAATCACTAACTCCCCTATCAACTCGGTGTGGGAGTTTCTAAAGTCAGTTGATTATTAGAACAAGTTAACAAGGGTTGTGGTAGATTCTCCATCACTAGAAAACTTTTTAAAAGCAGTATTAGATGTTTTTCAGAAAAAATATTGTTTAGCTTAGGGGTTAGCAGTGTTTTTGGGCAGAGTGCCAAAAATACCCACAACCTCAATTTGTTGGTGTGCCAGAGGCAGACAGTGAGGGGGTCATGAGGGGCCTTATCCTTGTTGTGGCAGCAAAGCCTTGCCCCCTTCCTTGCTATCATGACAAGCAGAATGCCTTCACATGCCTACCCCTGGTCTAGGTCAAACCCAGTTATTGGACCTGAAGTAGAAATTTAGTTCATGGGAGCATGCGCTTTTCAGAGGAAGACTATAACTGATCACTGTTACCCCTTCTTGCTTTATAATACATTATTAATCTGGGAGAGGATTTAAAACCACAGTGGCCTCAACAAAGCGATCCTGCCTTGTCTGTCTTCCGGCTGATTCTGAGTCCTTGAAACTTGGTCACATGGGCTCTACACAGTATAATTGTTCCAAACTTGAAATCTTTTTAGTATCAACACTAACAGACTATGTTACCAGCATTCTCCAGGACATAGTACTATGTATATTAAAAAGCTGTTGCATTTGAAAATCTAATTGTTTCATAGTTAGTAGGGTTGGAAGGGACCTGAGCAGATCATCTAGTCCAACCCCCTGCCATGGCAGGAAAGAGTACTGGGGTCAAATGACCCTGGCCCGGTGTACATCTAGCCTCCTCTTAAAGACCCCGAGGGTAGGAGCCAGCACCACTTCTCTTGAAAGTTGGCTCCAGATCCTAGCCGCCCTGACAGTGAAGTAGTGCCTCCTGATGTCTAGTCTGAATTAACCCTCTGCCAGCTTGTGACCGTCATTTCTAGTCACTCCTGGTAGTGCTCGGGGAAACAGGGACTCCCCCAATGCCTGCTGTTACTAGTTTGTAACAGACCACTAGATCCCCCCTCAGCCTTCTGTTGTGGAGGCTGAACAGGTTCAGGTCCCATAGCCTCTCCTCGTAGGGCCTGCCCTGCTGCCCTCTGATCATAGGAGTGGCCCTCCTCTGGACCCTCTCCATGTTGTCCACATTGCTCTTGAAGTGCGGTGCCCAGAACTGGACGCAGTACTCCAGCTGTGGCCTGACAAGTGCCGGATAGAGGGGGAGTATCACCTCCTTGGACCTGTTTGAGATGCATCTGTGGATGTATGACAAGGTGTGGTTGGCCTTCTTAACTGCATCCCCACACTGC
>NW_017729024.1:131000025-131004255 GCF_001723915.1 Gavialis gangeticus
CCCTCCTCTGGACCCTCTCCATGTTGTCCACATTGCTCTTGAAGTGCGGTGCCCAGAACTGGACGCAGTACTCCAGCTGCAGTCTGACCAGTGCCGCATAGGGGGGGAGTATTACCCTCATAGAAGCAGACTAGTAACAATACTACCTTGTACTGGCCCCTTGTATTCCTTTTTGTGCAGTAAACTAAGGGTCACGTCTTTCCCTATCAAAACTGTCTCCACAAACCTTTTCATTTTTTCCCCTTGGTAATAACCTAACGAGTAGATTAATCTCTGTGCTGCCCTTTTGTTTCATAAAGCTAGACTTAGGGTCCTTGTGTCAGCTCCATTTTAATAAACCCTCACGGCTTAGAAGGTTACTTTATGCGAGAATTAGAGGGGTGAAATCCTGGCCCCATTGAAGTCTATGGCAAAACTATTGAGTATATAAGACTGCAATGTTGCCCCAGATTTTTAAGAAAAGTTGAAGGAAAATATAAAGGAACTGTAAGCTTGCCTTGTACTCGAAAGCAAAGTGAACTAAATATGCTAAACTTGATTATAGTGAATCAGTGTAGATCTTTTCCCCAGTGAGAACTTCCTTTTTGTCCTTCAGCCTGTCACTGCTTTACTTTTCCAGGCAGCCTTATTATGGTCTTCCAGCTTGCTGTCTTCTTTCAAGCCCTTCATTGGTTTGAACTGTTCTAATTGTAATGTTGGCTGATTAAATTGTTCGCGTTTTGTGGCAACATTTTTGCAGATTTCTCTGTGTGTGTGTTAACAAAATGTAGAATCCCAAACAATACTTTTTTGGTAAACTTTTGTTCAGCAAGAAGTACCCTTTTTAAAGGGAAATTTTCAGCCAGCTCTATTAAAATTTCTTTGATGTGTTTGACAGAAGCTGAAATGGGCAGCATCTCCCTCAGCCTTTTCTATTTCAACCCATATATCAGTGACCCAACAGTTAAACTTAAATATTCCCTCACTGTAAGATTCCTACTAAATACTTAGAAGATAAGTGTTTTAATAGATATCTTTGATATGGATGTTTTGGTACAAAACTAAATTTCATTCTTGGCCCCTTTTTATATATAGGTCAAGGTTAAAAGAACATCTAAGCGTCAATATTCATTGACTTAAGGAGCTGCTGTCAAATCTTTTCTCCTTTTAAAAATCTATTCTAAATACAAAATCCAGTGTAAATCAAATATCAAAAGAACACAAATACAAGCCAAGGGCTGCTCAATATCTGTGAACGTCATTGGGTTTGTGAACATATACCCACTACTTTTTGAAACTGCTCCATCTGCCATTGCCTGCGTTACCAGCTGGAGTTTTCTGTGTCTGCTGCTTCTGTTGATGTCTATTATAATAGACGGAGTGGTTTTGTCTTATTGCATGTGTGCAAGAACTGTCATAGTATAAAGCTACCCTTAAGAAATAAAGCTAATATCTCTTAGTTTTCTTCAGTCAGCTGTTCCTGCTGTGACCATTCTGAAAATTCAGTTGCTTAGGTTTTATTGAGGAGATGCTTACAAATTTTACTGTCTAGTTAAGTTAATTTTTTATTTTCTGTGCTCTTATGGGACTTTAGAATGCATTATTGTGGCATGCTGATGTTTGTTTTTGTTATGTAATGCATCCTGATCTGTTTAAAGAAGCCCTCTCGTTTTAAGTATGTCGTCCTGTTCGGTCCCCTATGGTACATCCATTTAATATGCATTTTCAGACTACTGTTCAACCCAAGCACATTGTTTTGTGTTTCACCATTTAAGACTGAACTGTGGTGTATTGGCATGCCTGTATGGCTTTGCTTCATTGACTCATCTTGAACATGCTTTGTGCAACTAACTTGATACTTAATTAGACAGTTTCTGGCTTTGTATATTCTTGCTCTATTTGTTTTTGTTACTTACTGATGTACTTCAGCTTTGCTGCTCCATCCCAGAACCTGAAGATGTACACTAGGGATGAAGCAAACAGTCTAGCACCAATCAGCTGCCCTAAGTCACTAGCACAGAACAAAGCCTCTTTGAGGCAGCCCTACACCTTAGCTGCTTATCCCAGAGCAACGGCTCTCTATTTGCTGCTCAGCCTACTCTGATTATAACCTGCTGTCTAGTGGAACAGATATCCTGTTCCCAAAATTAAGAACAGTCAAGATGATAGTAGTTTGGAAGCCACTATGTAGTATATAACAGGAAGAACTAACCCAAAGTAATGAAAGAGAAACTCTTACAGGTTCCTGTGCAGCAATATCTTGCCAGCAGACTACCTTATAACAGTGAACATTCTACATGTAGTGCATATTGATTTGGAGACTCTTAAAACTAGAGTTGGGGGCTTGGGCTCATGAATCATGATACTGTCTTGATTAGTATATTTTAATTATTTTGCAGGGGTGGGGTGGGGTGGGCAGAACTGTCTCAGTTGTGTGCTGTGATCTTAGTTAGGACTAGAATGGTTATTATTTGCTAACTAGCTTGAATTCAGATTGTACCTTCCAATAATATATTCTTACGGCTTCCCTTTTACAATTCGTATAAACTTGTCACTCCAATGTTGAATTATTAAATTAAAATAGATTCCCTCTGACCTCTCCTAGGCTTGTTTATCTGCTGTGATTTAAAAGGTTTGACATCTTTTGAGTAGTTGTACTTGAATCTCAGTGTAAATCTGTCTAGAGCCACCATGGTAAACTAGAAAAAGAAATCTACTAATTTATGCAGGAAGTAGTAAGAAAAGCTCTCGGTGTTGAAGTGTTTACACAGAGCTATTTTAAGCCAACACTTGCAAGTAAGGTATGATACCCAGTATGCCTCTTCAGATCCTATGAGTTCAGTCCTCTGTACAGTGTAAATATCAGATTAGAATAGTAACTTATTATTTAATTTACTTGAATATTTTTCTGAATATCGTCTCATCTTAAATAACAAGAAGTGAGCTCTATTGTACTTGCTGCAGAAGGAAAGACTTAAGGCCAAAACATCTACACTTTTTTTGTGAGTAGTGTGAATGAATTTGAACAAGAAATTAGAATTAGCTGTTAGGTTAGAATCATTGGTCCTCTTGTAAAGATAAGGACAAATTTACTTTGTGTTTTTAAATAGTCTGTTTTTTGCAGTGATTAGTAAATATGTTGTATTTTAAAGCAACATAAATGAAGCTCTATTGGAAGTCTCATGGTATGGAAATGCATGCAAGACACACATGTAGGAATTAGTTCAGAGGTCAACTCCCAGAGCTCTAAAATTCATGCAATTGCTTGGATTTCCCTGAAATTTACCAATCTTTCCTAGGGATGTGGAATAAGGTTGTTCCAAATTCGGGATCACTTGAGCAAGGGATCCCAGGATACAGCCTTTTAATAAAACAGTGTTAATGTTGGGAGATTCTATGCACAGAGGAAATAAAATTTAGCTACATATCTAACTCTCGGACCAAAACTACTACAAGGGCATGCATGGGCTTAGTAGTCCAAAAAGTTTCTAGCCAGCCAGTTTGTGAGCTGGATGGCTTGTAGAAGAATGCATTAGCCATTAAATTTAACATGCCTCCAGCCAATTTTAGTTCCAAGCTTTGCCTGAACTCTGAAGGAAAAAGGGCATATGAGGTAGGGGGCAGGAAGAAACAACATCTTGTTACAATCTGCCACATATCTGACAACTCCTTTGTTTAAAGGTCAGCCCTTGCTACAATCTGCTTCTGTCAAACTTTCTTTTTTTTTTTACTTTGGAAAAATGTAATCTGAGTACAGTAGAAAATTTGAAAGAAAATAAAATGTTTCAGAAGAGAAACTGCAATTGCAAGCATTTGCATTAAGAAGAAGATTAAGGGATGAGACATTGTGGAGAAATCTGAGATCACTTGAGCAAGGGCAAGAAGTTTGGGGCCCTGGTGAAAGGAGGGAGAGAAATGAGAATAAGTAAATAAAAGTGTTTGAGAGGCTCAGGTTGCAGTGAACTTGAGATCAGGAGGTGGGAAATAGGAGTAGTAGGATACTGGGAAGGGTAATCTGGGAGTGGGTATCAAGGTGTGTTTGGGGGGAATAGGCTGGGGTTGCTAGTCAGCTGTATGTTTTTCTCCCAAGCATGTGTTGGGAGCTCTGGGGTGCCTTTTCCTTTTTGAGAGTGTCTGGATCTCTTTCATGTCCCTCTCCTGAAAGTCAGGGTCTGGGAAGGCATTGTTTCTGACGAGCTTCTCTTCCTGCTCATTTGTATGAGCTAGGGATCTTGGGGGGGGGGGGGGGGG
>NW_017729024.1:131004397-131007031 GCF_001723915.1 Gavialis gangeticus
GGGGGGGGGGGGGGGGCTATCTTGCCTCACTGGAGCCAGGATTTGAGAGACTGCTGACCCTTAGAGTGTGCCTGAGCCCCCTCCATCTTCTCATATCAGTTGGAGTTTGTTTTGTCTTCTGGGGCTTTCCAAGTTACTGCCTTCTCCAATATATTCATTTAGACAAGACCCTAGCTTCCTAGGGGAGTAGCCCTCTAGCCCATGTGCAAACTGGGATGTAGGAGGCTTTGCCATTTTGGGTAGAGGGTTTGAGTCCCTCTCTAACCTGAACATGTGCCGGCATCTGGGGGACCTTGTTCTCTTTAGGGTTACCATATTTTCAGGTCCAAATAAGAGGACACCTGTCGGGGGGGCAATGGCATGCCCCCCCTCATTACCCATTCTGTTGCCCCTCACTGCCAAGCCACCCCCAGCCCTGCTGCTGCCCCTTACTCTGGACCCACTAACCCCAGCCCTGCCAGTGCCTCTCACTCCCAAACAGCAGTACCCTGCCCCCCACCCCTTGCTGGTGCCCTGCAACCCCCCTGGCACTGCCAGTACCCTGCACACCCAACCCACAGTCACCTGTCCTGTCCCCTGTGCCCCTCAGTCTTGATCTGCAACCCCCTGCCCCACTCCCAGCCTCATCAGTGCCCCTTACTCCTGACCTGCAGCCCTCTGCATGCATGCTCGCTGGCTTACTCTCTCTCTTTCCCCAGCCCCCCCACTTGCCAGAGCCTGTGCAGGAAGTACATGACTCCCAACAGCCAATCACCTTGCCTGCTGCTCCTAGCCCCAAGCAGCCATCCCAGGAGAACAGAAAACCCAGACATTTGCTCTTATTTTAAAAACCTGCCTGGATGCAGCATAGGAGTCCAAAAAAGATGTCTGAATACCTTTCCCTGTACACAGTTCAATCAGCCATGCCTCCCTCTGTGCTGAGTTAAGAGCAGACGTGCTGGAGGCATGCAGCAAAAAGTTCTGAGTCAGAGGTGAGGAAATGAGGATAGGATGAGAGCTAAGATATGCAAGTTGGAGGCCTGGCAAGCACAGCTGGTAAGAACACGCACTGAGATAAATGGAGTAGTGCCCTCCTCACAGCTATTGCTTCAGGTTATATTCATCTCCTTGGTGTGTGCATAATGTGAATGAGCTGAATGGGCCATTTTATACACTTCTGACAACTTCATTCTGTTTAAAGGTCAATTCCAAGTGCTCTCAATTCCAGATTCTTATTTAAATTGCCTTGAAATTTGGTGCAGAACTTCGATTGTTTTTGTGGACCTAGAAAATCAAATCATCGTGCCCCAAAAGGTCTCAGTTGCTCAGTATACATCCCAAATAATCTGTAACCCTTGCTATCCCTTTGGGGAAGCAGTAGTGAATGCAGAATTCAACAAGAGTTAAATTTTGCAGATAACCTTGAGCCTAATCCTCAGGAGAGTTTCTGCCCCTCTGTCTAAGCCTCTCTTCCTGCTCCCATATGTGTGTATGATAGGGGAATTGGACTTAGTAGGGTAGAGACCAAGTCAGTTAATCAGGGTGTATATGGAGGGGGCTGGGAGAGGGAGTTGTGTTTAAAGTGGAAATGGAGGAACATGGTAGGACTGTGAAACCTGGTTTAGTTTACAGCAGTGATTCTCAACCAGGCTACCATCGCAGTCCAGGGTGCCATGATGTCCTTTTGTGGAGGCTGTGGGGTGCTACTGAATATCAGCACTGTAATGTGTGCAAACACCTACATGTTCACAAGATAAGCCCAGATATTTCAAACAGGAATCCAGTGTCAGAAATATTCTGGCACCTGTTGTGCTCTTTCTGAGTTCTTTTTAACAGAAGAGTTGCTCTCATTTTCCCTAGTAAAAAATGAGCGAAAGCTAAGAACTGGAAAAAAATTGTTCTTTGCAAGCTTTTGGGCATTGGGAGAGTCTGCTGGTGACTTGTGTGCTTTCCTGGCTAGAACAGAAGCCAATATGCAAAATGTAGGCTTGTGAAAATGCAAATGAATGGCAGTGAGGATCAGAGGAATGGGAGACAATAGGTATGAGGACAGGTTGGTGGGTGGGGGGGGAAGGGAGAATGTTGAACTGGTGGTAGAAGACTGTAGCCAGTAAAATGCAGATGGGTTACCTGGGGTTATCAGATGGCAGGCAGATTATAATGTCCCATAAATCCAATGTTTATCATGATCTTCACTGACGCACATTTGCATTTTCACAGATCTTCATTTTGCAAGGCAGCAACACCTGGCTCTGGAAGACATGTAGCCCCTGTGAGTGGTGCCAGACCCCTGGGTGACAGCCCGAGCGGCCCAGTGCTGCCCAAAGGCACATGGCCTCAGGCTGGGCGGAGCCATCTTGGGACCAGAAGTCCCGCCCCTAACCTCTGACTGTTTCCACTGGAAGTCCCTCCCCTTACCCCTGGAAGCACTCCTGTGGGGAAAAGGGTTTGCCATCTTGGGGGTGGGGGGAATGACTTACTAAAGATCATACACCCATAATAATATATTTTAATTTAAATATTTTTGTCCTGATTTGTGCGTGTGTGCGATATATATGCAGAAGTGATTGCATAGAAGCTCAAAATGGAGTCTTAACTCTTGTATATTGTGCGAGGTGTGCAGGGGTCTCGGGCGGGGGGGTATGGGATAGTGGT
>NW_017729024.1:131007041-131011269 GCF_001723915.1 Gavialis gangeticus
GGCGGGCAGAAAAGTGGGGAAAGTGCGGGGGTGGGGGGAGTGAGAGTATGGGGCTTGTACCAATGTCCTGGAGCCTGCGTTGAGGAGCAATTTGTTCCCCCCTGCCACTGCTCAGCTTGAGCAGGCGAGTGTGGAGCATGCGGGGTTGGAGCTGTGCACTCCATCCCCTCCTGTACCCTGGGGCCGGGGCAGGGACACTGGGAATGAGTGGGCACGTGGGAGCCAGTGGCAGCCAGGCTGGAGCGCAGTGCCTGTACTGGTCTCCTGGTGCCAGGGCCCAGAGCAGGGTGGCAGGAGTGCAGGGTCCTGGCTGGCAGGGGCTCTGTGGAGCCCAGTCAGCTCCCCCCTCTCCCTGCTGGTGTGGCCCAGCCCAGCTCCATAGACCCATAATAGCCCGTGCCCTGCGCTCCTGCTGCCTTGCTCTGGGCCCTGCCAGCACTGGCCCTGTGACATTGGTGCAGGTCCTGCACACTGCTCACTTCCACTACTTTCCCCACCTTCCTGCCTGCCCACCAGCTGTCTGCTCTGCACCGTATGGCTACCAGCTGTATGGCTGGACCATGGGACTTAGCAGGAGCTGGCCTGGCCCTGAAGACTGGGGTGACTGCTGTGGTCCTCTCCTGCCCTGCCCTCCCCCACCTGAATTTCTCATGCCATCACAGACATGAACAGCCCCTCAGTCCCAGGCCAGAAGCCCCTGCTAAGCACGGGCTTCTGGCCCTGGGTGGGGGAGTGGTGGAGGTTGGTGGGCCTTGCTGTTGCAGGAGCCTGCCGTGGCTTCCCCTGGATCCTACTGCCCCTGGCTCATGTCATCTTTGGCAGGAGCAAGGGGCAGATAAATATTCATTTTCTAAATTTTTTAGGGGCCCCGTGGGCCAGGTAGAATGGCCTGGTGGGCTGGATCTGGCCTGTGGGCCATATTTTGCCCACCCCTGGGTTAATGCCACTAGCACTCCATCCTTGTAAATTCAGCAGCAGGAAAGGGGTTTGGCCAGCAGTAGCATTGCTAATAGGATTTGTTTTATTAAAATAACTTATAAAATAAGGATTTTTATTTCTGAGATAAAATATCAGAGGAAGCCTGAGAGAAGAGATAAATAGTGAAGAAGGAAGTTAGGATACTTAAGCTAAGAGTAGTGGGACTGACTCAGGGAGAGGTGAAGGAGGGTGGGCCATGATCCAGCAGATCATGTTAAAAGGCTATTCACAGGAAAAGACATCTGTTTTAGAAGAGGAGGCTTACTAGGCCAAGAGGGGACTCAGTGACAGCCTATAAGTACATCAGGACCTGGGAGAAGGCCTGTTCACCAGGGCTCCCCTAGGGAAGACTGAGTCCAACGGTTACAAACTGCTGGAAGACTGTTTTAGACTGGACATAAGGAAAAACTCCTTTAGTGTCCGAGTCTCCAGAATCTGGAATGGATTCCTGCCAGAAGTGGTGCAAGTGCCTACTCTGGACATGTTCAGGTTGTGTTTGGGTGCTTATCTTGTTGGGGTCATCTGACCCCAGCTGATTTCCTGCCCCTTGGGTGAGGTGCTGGACCCGATGCTCTCGCGAAGTCTCTTCCAGCCCTAATGTCTATGACATCTAGAAAAGCTGTTGTCTCTAGAATCAAAGTCTCTCCTGTTTGTATTGCATATTGCTTTGATTTCTGTGGCGCTTCAGACCTTTCATTACTATATTATTTGAGTATTTGAATGCTTTGTTGCTTGTGACCTCCCCCTCCCCCTTAGTTTTTCATCTCCTCAGGGAAATGTTGTGTATACTATATAGTGCTTGTTCCACAGTCTTGGACTGGCTTACTTTTTTTTTTTCTTCACAGAGGAAGATGACTGATTGTAGTCTAAAAATTAGTAGAAAGTTCTCATGTGCTGGAATTGTCAGTCATGGTCTTTTGATCATTGCCATGAGCAGCCTTTAAGATGCTTCAGTTCAGGCCATTGAGCACCATGAATACTTGGTATGCTAAAGGAACCCAATGTAGAGAGTGAAGGATAACCTGGAAGTGTTTGCAGCAGCTCATGTTGCTGAGGAGATGCACTGCAATATGTTCTGCAGCAGGGGGGGTTACTAAGGTCTGCTGGATTCATTCCTGGTTAAATTCATTGTTGCAGTTCAGGCAGCTGGGGATAAAGGTATGTGTAAGTGAGGCCAGGTCATTCTTCAGTCTTGTGTTTTCCTTTGGTCACAAATGTCTTGTTTGTAGTTTCATTCCGATTTGGTCTAAATTTAATTAATTCAAGCAGCACAGTTTCACCACAGTTTTGTTTTGGATTACATTCTTATTAAAGTCAGGTACTTCTTTGTTTTTTTGTCAGTGGATCTTTTGAAGCAGGGAAGTAATTCACGTCCTAAATATGAAACACAAAAGGGTCTGAGTGGCAGACTCTGCTTAAGAGTATTTTAAAAGTAAAATAAAAGGTGATCACACTATTGAATTGAACTGCTTTGGCAAAGCTCGGCTGACAACTTTGCTCCGGCCAATGTATATTACCTTGCTCTGATGTGTACCAATGTCAGAATGTATATGGTAAAGATCTGTGGCAAGACTGAAAGACATGGATGCGAACAGGAGGGGAATTACAGGTTTATTTTGTGAGCTATTTAGGAACAAGATACAACCCTTTCTTCATGGTGATGGCTAGGAAATGACAAGTGCCTCTGACTGATTAAATGTGGATACTGTAAAAGTAAATAAAGGATGAAATACTAAATAGTAGATTATGGAAACAACACAAGTTTCATCAGTTTGAAAAAAATGAAATGGGTATATGATCCCACTAATTATTTAAGTAGGTGATACAGGTGTGTTAGGAAGCAAGTCTTATACTACTTAAGTAGTCCTCATCTTTGAGTACTATATTTAACCAAATTCAAGATGACCCTGAATTTTTTTAAGGTGACCACCCAATGATTAGATTCTATAAATGGAAAATGTGTAAATAATTTTCCATGTGTGGAATCTGTTTATTGGAGGATCATCTTAAGTTTGTAGTCTCTGTCCGGGTTCCTGCCTCCTTCCCCCGTAGGTAGTGGGGGTAGAGAGGTGATGAGGGGGCCAGTAATGGGGCAGGTGGTCGGGGTGGGGGGGAGGCAGTAGGAGGCACATGGTAGGGCAGGCGGCAGAGGGCTGGCAGTGTGGAGGTGGTAGGGCATGCAGTGAGGCAGGCAGCTTGCCCTCTGCTGCCTGCCATTGTGCCCTCCCCCCCAGCCTCAGGTTTCCTCAAACCCCTTCCCCTGTCTCTTCCCCCTCCCAACTCCCCCCGGCCCCCTCACAGCCTCTGGTCCCTGCTTCCCTCCGCCCTTTTGCTTGGCACCAGCAGGCTTTGTCCTTGCTTCAGCCCAGGGTGTAGAACATGGCTCCAGATCAGCCCTGTAGCAATGGTGCAGAGCTAGCACTTGCTACAGTGCCAGGCTGGAGCATATACTCTGTGTTGTAGGATGCAGTGAAGACGGAGCCTGCTGGCACAGAGCAAAGGTAAGGAGTAGTGCAACAGAGGGTGAGAGATGGGGTGAAATGTTGTAGTGAGGGGAGACTGGGGGCTGCAGAGGAGGAATGGCAGGGTGTGCAGAGGCAGCAGGGGATAGACAGCAGCTGCAACCACGGCCCCAACCCCAGGTTTGGGGCTAGCGCTGCAGCAGCTACCTATCCCCCACTGACTTGTGGGAGTGTAAGGTAAGGGTCTGTCTTCCACATGGTAAGTGGGGGATGGACCTCATCTTCTAATTGAGTAAATATGGTAGGTAAGGTATAAATCTGAGACTTCATACATGGTAACTCCTTTTACCTTTTACTAATAAAGCTGTATGAGCTCTTAATCTTCCATAATATGAAGCATCCTTTTGTAAGAAATCCTTCTTATAATTTTTTCCCTACTTCTTTCCATAGCCTCCTCCAGGAAATGCGAAAATGCCTAGTGCACCTAGTACACAGCCAGCTATAATGAAACCAACAGAAGAACAACCTGCTTACACACAAATTGCAAAGGTCTGTGTATAACATTTTGGAAACAGGTTCATTGCAAATTAAATTTTAATTACATATAAGCAAGCATCTGTTTTTTTTGGGGGGGGGCGGGTTTTGTAAATCACCATCAGTTTCTTTTTAGTGGCTTGCACAAATAAGCACTGTGTTTGTGTGACAAATTGTTGGGCTTGTTTTGTAACTAAGATTGCAACATAATTAGAGATGACACACTTAGAATATTATTTTTCTTGTATATTTTT
>NW_017729024.1:131016269-131017406 GCF_001723915.1 Gavialis gangeticus
GGCTTTCACAAATAAGCACTGTGTTTGTGTGACAAATTGTTGGGCTTGTTTTGTAACTAAGATTGCAACATAATTAGAGATGACACACTTAGAATATTATTTTTCTTGTATATTTTTGTGACTATCAAATGATGCTTGTTTTACCCCAGGAGCATGCATTGGCCCAGGCAGAGCTGCTCAAGCGCCAAGAAGAACTAGAAAGAAAAGCAGCTGAACTAGATCGCAGGGAAAGGGAGATGCAGAGTCTCAGTCAACAGGGGGGTATGCATCTAAATATTAATGTTTTCTAAAAATGGTAAACATGTACATTTCTCTTGTATTATGCTTGCAAGTTTGAAACAGATGAGGTAGTCTTTTTAAGGAAAAGTCTTATTTGGGGAAAGAAAATCCAGTGGGCCTTCCTTTTATGTTGCTAAACTGCTCAGCAGTTTGCTCTTGAGATTTTTTTTGTGAATTTTATGAAACTTAACTTTTGGTGCATGAGTACTATACTGCATCACTTGGTTCTAGGCCATATTTAGTAAGTTAAGTGTTAGGTAACACCATTAGTGTCCCTGTTATAAATAACCCTAATTTTCTGATTCTGTACATTGAGTGAATCTGACTGTCCTGAGGAATGATTGTCAGGGTGAAACTGGACATTGTGCTAGAAGATGACATGAGGGGATATTCTGCTTTTAAAAGGATGAGTTCAGTCTAATGCTTGAAATAACCCAACAAATATACAATGCTGAATTTGCATGATCTTTGCAGGTCTGGGCTACCAGCATTTGACTTTCTAAAACTAAATTTTGGCACAATCAATACTACTATAGTACAGTTGCTTTGGCTAGGGATACGAGCAGATCAATTTCCCTTGCTTCGCCAGCACAACCTCCTGTCTGGATGTAGCAGTGCTGGGAGAAGAGCTTCTGTCATTCAGGAAGCGGGGGTGGGTGGGTGGGTGTGTGTGTTGGGGGGGGAGGGGTATGTGTGTAAAGCCATGTCTCCACTATGGGGCTCTGCTGCCCTAGGCAAAGCAGTGGTGGCAGCACCAGGCCTGCAGTATAGCCAAGCCTTTAGAAACACAGGCTACTGTGGAACTCGTATGGCAAAACACTTCCAGAACTAAAAAAAAAAAAGTGAAAACTTTATTGG
>NW_017729024.1:131022406-131038671 GCF_001723915.1 Gavialis gangeticus
CACTTCCAGAACTAAAAAAAAAAAAGTGAAAACTTTATTGGTCACCTACTGAATTCACATCCTTAAAAGCGTGGACTTTTTAAATAAAAAGCATAAGTAAATAATAGTGTTCCTACTATCACCACTCTTCATTTTTATTTTTTTCTTCAAGTGTTCTGTTCTTTTTTTCTACAGTGCTCTCCCAAATCTCTCAGTTCTCCTGGATTTTTTTGTCTTTATTCATTAGTTGTGAACTAGTGAATTGGCCATCAAGAATGATGGGTGAATTTCAAATAAAAAAAAACAACCAGATTTTACTTTTTATATTTATTAAATAAATATTTATAAAACTTAAGCAAAATTGGCTTAACATTTGAAGATACCAGTCCCTTCCTGCACTTGTTCTTATCCAGTGGGCTGGAGGTGGACCCACCTGTGCTGCCGCCTGTGCACCTCTTTGCTGGGCAAGGGCAGGCAAGCTCTGCGCTGCACAACAGCCGCCTACACCCTCGAGCTTCTTCCACGCTGCTCTTGGGCACCTCCTTCCCTTCTCGGGGTGCAGGATGGGGCCGCTGCTGTTCATCTACTACTTCGTACCTCTGCGTGGTTCCTGCTTTTCCTCAGCTGACCCCTCCCTCTGCCCACCCTGCCATGCCGGGCTCTCAGCGCCCTCCTGGGAGGAGCTCAGTAGAAACAGCCTTGGCCTCCAACTTTTTTCCAAGTTCTGGAAGTTGGGATCATCCTGACGTGGTCACTAAACAAATGCAAAGGTTTGGCAAATTTCTCTGAAGACACAAATCTTCTATCTCTTACAGGGGTGTAGGTTGTAGTGGTGTTGGTCTAAGGACATAGGCAGGCAAGGTTCTTTGGGTGACTCTGATATCTTTTATTAGATCAACTTAAATAGTTGGAAAAAATAATTTTAGCAAGCTTCCATGTTTAAAAACCCTTGGTCAGGCTGAGGAAGTCTCTGCAGTTGGTGTGTGCTCTTCCTGGATGGAAGATCCATCTGGATGGAAGTTTCATTGAGGAAGAGTGCACACCAACTGCAGAGACTTCCTCAGCCGGCGAAGGGTTTTTAAACCCAAAGCTTGCTAAAAAATTTTTCCCCAAGTATTTAAATCGGTCTAATAAAAGATATCAGATTCACCCAAAGAACCTTGTCTGCTTATCCCTTACTGTTTTTTCAAGCTATTGGAATTTATAGAGCATTGTGGACAGACACACCCAGGCAGATAGAATAAGCCCTTTATATATATGTGTGTATAATATATATCGTATATAATTCTGAAATTCGCCCTCCTGCATGTTGACCCTCATCTACATCTCTGGTAAGTTTTATTGATGGACTGGCATACCCTGGTTGCCCTTCATGTCCCTTCTAGTCTTTAGGAATATCCTTGTTCCTTTTAGCTACATCCTGAGGAACAAGGAACTCTGGGATTCCAGATGTGTTTAGGAAGCCTGGAGTTTGTTTTGTGCTAGGGATGTGTTTATGTACATTCTAAACATTTACCTCATACCATGAGGGGTATGTCTATTTTGAGAAACTCTGAGCTAGGATATCAGTTGGCTGCAGTCATCAGCATTAATGAGGTATAGCTGAAGGAACTTTCAGATCCTTTACAATTAGTGGAAAGAGAGAAGTTAGTTTTTAAGGATTAAAAGGGGAAGCTTTGGCAATAGCAGTTACAGCAGGTTGGGAATTGTGTGAAAAAGGGGATGTTTCCATCTCTATTAAATTTGTATTTCTTAACTCTTCCATACGGGTCCAACCCCTTGAAGTATATCTTGGTTTTGTATTGTTAGCTCATTGTTTTTAGTGTAACAATATTGAAAAGCCCAGAAAGGATGCCAGCTGATTCATTTGAAGTCATGGTAACTGACTTTGTTTGCATCGGGGAGATAGACGGGTTAAGGTTAATTAAACAATATTAGACTGAATAGTGTTAACTCGATGCACTTTTTTGCACACCTGGACAAGGGTCATGGATTATAGTTCTCTTCAATCAGTAGGTGGAGACAAAACATGAAAGCCTTTGATGTCAGGTGTTCTCATTGAGTTGTCTCAGCCATAAGTTTAGTATTTTGAAAAAAAATTACCAAATTAAAAACAGCAACACTAATGTTCTTTAGTCATCAACAACTTGAGTGTCATTAGGATGATTTTCTGATGCACCTGTGAATTTCAATATACCACACTTACAGATTGAATTCTGATGGAAGTAATGCTCTAGCTTACTTTTTCACAGAGGGCTATGTGATAAATCTCTAGAATATTTGTGAGAGAGGAGTGATAAATAAGAACACTGGAAAATAAAACATAAATAGAAAGGCACAGAAAAAATGAACAAGTGATCATTATGGTGATATAAAGTGGTACTTTTTTTTCTTTAGCTCGTAACTGGGCCATGCTGTGGGAAATCCAGGCTGTGACTTGTTCTGTGTCTTTGTTTAGCAGTACCCTCACTTTGTAACACAGTTTTTCAAAAGTTAGCTAAAACTTGGTGTAAGCCTCTGTCACTGAGTTTCTTGCTGCATCATAGCAGAGAACAGCTTACTTGATAAACAGCTTTTCTTTGCATTTGTATGTGAAAAGGAAAGCTCAAACCATAAACCCGTGCCATGACCATGTGTAGTTCTGGGTCTTTTTTGCTCACAGGTATAGAATTAAGAAAAGCCTGAGAGGAAAACAGGGGCACAAGAGGATGAGATTTGACCAAATTCGGCAGCTGAATCTCCAGATCAAATCAGGAAACCCATTGATCTCTCCAAATTGAATCGGAAACCTCCAAATGGACTCAGCGATTCGATGATTCAGCCATAGACACAGCTTTATATGTTTTGTTTTGTTTTTTTTCTATGTACCTCGAGGTACCAGGCATGGCTTGTGAACACTGAGATGGTGGGTGGATGAAGTGTCCCACCAGGAGCACAGGAGGGTCCCTGCATGCATGGCAGCGGACCCGGAAGTGGACCAAAAGTACTTCTGGTCTACTTCCTGGTCTCCTGCTACCTCAAGGTACGTAGAAAAAACGTATGAAACTGTGTCTATGGCTGAATCGCTGATTCGCTGAATCGGAATCGAATCTTCAGATTCAGCCGAATCAGATCGGAACAGTGATCTGAATCAGCAAATCAAATCAGTGTCCCCCAAACTGCGCCAAATCCGAATCGAATACCACTTGCTTTGCACACCCCTTAATAGTAGATATGCTTCTCAGCACTGGTCATCTCAGTCAGTCTAGGAGAGCAGTCATCAACTTTTTCTGGTGGCAGAATATAATGGCCCATCTCTGATCTGAGGCAGGCTGGTGCTGGAACCTAGCTTTTGTCCCCTGACTGTTTCTCCTGGCTGCCCAGCTGCAGGGCATGACAACGCAATATAGGCAAAGCTCCTGCTGCCAAATACTAATAAAACTTCAGCCCCACAGGTTGATCAGGCTTGTAGGCCATAGGTTGCTGACCACTAGCCTAGGACACTGTGTACAGGGTGCTACTTGTTTGCCAGTTTTTTAGGACCTTGCTGAACATGGACTAGAACAGGTGTCGAGCATTCAGCCTGGGAAGCCATATGATTTGGTCTTTGAGTTGCTGGGCTGAACCCATGCCTGAGTCCTAGCCTTGTGCACTGCTTGCCATGTGGGCTGGACCCTGTGCTGCATGCCCTGTATACATCATGGGGCAGTCTGAGGTGTGTATGCATGCTGCACCCTGCTGGACTGCCCTTGTATGTTGGCTCTGAGGCTGGTCCATAATAGACCATGTCAAAACCAGCATGAAGGGCTGGTCTGGGGTGCTACCATATAGAGCATGTACCCCCTCTGCCCTGTGCTGTGTGCAGGGTGCACAGCCAGTCCAGGCCCCAAGGCTCACTGTGCAGGTAGCGCTGGCACAGGGTGTACACTGCCCATGACTTGCAGCATGCCTTCGGTGCCCCAAGCCAGACCTTCTGTGTTGCTTGCAGTGCTAGGTCCAGCCCCCATGCTTCAGGTAGCAAGTGCCCTGTGCTGGCCCCATGTGCATGTGTGGTTTCTGCAGTCACTGTGGGCACTGCACAGAGGGGTCTACTCCAGTCCAGCACACAGACTACCCAGTAACCTTCAGCTGGCCTGTGATACTGCATGAGTTTGACTCCCCTGGACTGGAAAAGGGACATTTACACAAGTTGTAAATTCAGGGCATTTCAGGAATCTCTTCTGCATTTGCTTGAACTTGAAACATTTTGGAAACAACTTCTTTTATTTTTTCATGACACTATCTGATATCTGCTGTTTTTTACACAGACAACCAGACCCTGTTCTCCTTCCAACTATTTTCCATTATACTAGTACCTCTAGAGTTAACCTTTCATATTGTTTGAGAATTACTGGTAACTTCTGTTTTTTAAGGATAAATTATCAATAGATCTGTCGGAGTAATGTCTGTAAACTTGGTTGAGAACAGAGTAATTACTGAATTAATAAGCAGATACCTTTGTATGCAGAAAGAAAAATAGAAAACTAACATTTTATTATGAACACTTTTTTTTTCCTCTCGCAGGCAGGAAAAATAATTGGCCACCTCTGCCTGAGAATCTTCCAGTGGGTCCATGTTTCTACCAGGATTTTTCTGTAGACATTCCTGTAGAATTCCAGAAGACAGTAAAGATTATGTACTATTTGTGGATGTGTAAGTAAAAAAGCCTACTCAAACTTTAACATTATATATACCTTATTTTTACATTTACATTTAGACTTGTTGAGAGCCGATGTAAAATGGGATATTGAAAAAAATCTGTGTGTTTTGGACAGTTGTTATTTTGAGAGACTACAGGCTTATTTCTTACATTTTTTTAAAAACATTTTGCACAGGATTCCACACTTTAAAAGAGCTTTTCCCTTTGCAAGAAAATAGGTATTTTGGTAAAAGGTGGTACAGAAAACTATAACAGAAATCTTTCTAACTTAATTTTAAAAGTAATCAAAATAATTAGATGTTATATAAGGAAAATTACCTTAATTTGTATATAGAGCTGCTCTTGTGTGTGCCTTTTTAAATATTGTCCTCATTGTCAGACACTTTTTTAGTTTAAAAACTTGATTGCTGTTCCTTAATTCCATTTAAGAAACTTTTCTTAACATTCCCAATTACAGAAGAATTTACATTTTTAGGACATGTAGCCTTAATTACAAATATTATGCATATATAATAATTTGCCTACAAGTAGATGCAGATTTAGTATCTTGGAAAAGGTAAATTAATGTGGTGGTGTTTTTGCTGTGTTGGCCCAGGGAATATTCAAAAAGCAGGATTTGTATAGTATAGCATACTTTTACCAGAAGTGTATTATCCATATTGGCAAAAGCGTAGAAATCTCATGCCTCTCTGAGCCAGTTAGTTTCTAAGGTACCACCCTGCCCTACTCTTCTCCCCCACCCCCATGTTCACTCCATCATTGTATTCTGCAGGAATTTTTAGAGTAATTTTGTAGGTAAGATATAGGTTTAAGATCTATATTTAATCTGAAAATTTACATTACAGAGTTTCAAATAGTATTAGCTTCTAACTTGAACCATTTAAGTTCTGAAGCCTTGCTGCAATTATTTGTCTCAAGTAAACCTCCTCACTCACCTTGGAGGCCGAAGGTTTTAATTGAACTCCCTGGTACTCTGTTTACTTCAGCCTGGTGTTGCCTTTTTCCGATTTTTCAGGGACATTAAGGAAGAAAGGGGAAAAGGATAGAGGACAAGGAAGAAACCTGAGGAATCTGCTTCAGGCCAAGAAAAGGGTTAAAGAACTTAACAGTGCTCTCAGCCCAGGTAGCAAATCATCTCAATTAGAGCTGGCTTTGTGAATCATGCTTTTTGGGAGGATGTCCAGATGGTCTGATCCTTGCATTTGGAGTGATGGAGCTTCTTCAGTAGAGGCACTTGTTTTAGGAAACCATCATGCCTGCTTTGGCTTGCAGCTTTGTCCATGATTTATCTGCTTTTCAGAAACTTCTTGGCCTCCACAGGTCTGTGGACTGCTGAATGGAATGTTAACAGACTTCGTTCCTGTAAATCCAGCTGTAGGTCCTCTTATTTTTTAAGCTTACCATATCTTTCCACTGCAGTGGGACTTTCTGCAGTTTACCTTTAGTAATAGCTACTTTCACTTTGGGTTTCAACCCCACTTCCCAAAAAATAGGTGAAAACTTTTTTTTTTTTTTTTTTTGGCTGGGGGCCCTGTGTTGGAGGGTTACAATAATATCCTTGCAGGCTTCCTCATTCCCAAACTGCTGGCAGACTAGGTCTTGATTTCTTAATCTTCAGAGTTTTATTTACCTCAGTCAGGAGCATGCTCCCTTCGATTAGTATATCTTGATGGTGTTTGCCAAGTTTTCATGTCTGTATTCTTGCATCCCCAACCCCTAAACTGTCTTTTACATCGCTGTTGAATATGGGTGCTGCTTCCCTCCACTTTTACATATAGGCGAAATTGTGTGATTTTTTTGCTGACTACATGGTGGTTGCCCTCTTTGCTGCTGACCTTAAGATCTCAATAGTAAGCACCCGCTTTCTTATGCCCCAATCCCATATCTGAAGGTATTGTATGAAAGGCCTGTGCTCTTCAACCATTTTCTTCTCAGATTGATTGCATTTTAAACAACCCTATGTCAGGAGGGCCACTTTGAAAATGGTTCCTTTGAAATTATGGGCTGCCTGGAGAGCAGTGTGGTCTTCTGAAATGTTTTCCTGGCCTGTTTTGACATTACAGGTGCTGTGACCCTGTCTCTCCTTGGAGTGTCTCAGATATCCTCCAGACACAAGAGTTGAAACTGGCCTCAAAAGCAAACATTTCATCCTGATTCTGGTGGGACTCCCAGGTTTATTTTGCTGAAGAATAGACTTTACAGTTTGTCCCTTTTTCTAAGAGTGTCTTCCTTCATGTAATGACTTCATTTAGGAGAGTGGACAAACCTGAACTATCATTAGCTGTCCACCAAACTTGCAGGTCTTTGTGGAAAAGTGTTTTTCAGCTTCCCACAGGGTCCATTTTCAAACTGAATGAAGTAACCTACTGCCCTCTCTGAATCCATTTTCCCCCATCATGAGCTTGCATCTATTGGAGGTTAAGTGTGTTTATAAACTTCTGTCTTGTTCTGAAGACTTAACATGATGAAACATGTGAGGGCAAAAAGGGGAAAACTGCAGCTGAAGCTGCTTTTGCCTGTGGTGCAGTCTGCCTTTGTATAATGTGGCCAGCCTTCATTAGCTTTGTCCTGAGCTTGTCTGATGCCATTTCTTCTATTTCATGGGCACTGAATGTGTAGAGTGGCAGCCTGGCTGACTCATTGCTTCTTTTATCATAGAATCATAGAAAATGAGAGTTGGAAGGGACCTCAGGAGATCATCTAGTCCAACCCCCTGCTCAAAGCAAGACCATCCCCAACTAGATCATCCCAGCCAAGGCTTTGTCTTTCCAGGTCTTGAAAACCTCCAAAGATGGAAATTCGATTACCTCTCTGGGTAACTTTGTTTCAGCGTTTTACTACCCTCCTAGTGAGCAAATTGTTCCTAATATCTACCCTAACCTTCCCTTGCTGGAACTTGAGACTTTAGCTCCTTGTTCTGTCATCTGCCACCACTGAACTGTCTAGTGCCATCCTCTTTTGAACTCACCCCTTCAAGTAGTTGAAGGCTGCTATTAAATCCCCTCTGTCTCCTCTTCTCTATACTAAATAAGCCCAATTCCCTCAGCCTCTCCTCAGAAGTGACATCCCCCAGCTCCCTCACCAGTTTTGTTGCCCTCTGCTGGACTCTCTCCAATTTGTCTGCTGCTTTTCTGTAGCAGGGTGCCCAAAACTGAACACAGTTCTCCAGATGTGGCTTCACCAGTGCTGAATAGAGGGGAAGAATCACTTCCCTTAAGCTGCTGGCAATATGTTTAGGGTATTTTCTTCATCAAAGATAGCAGATAGATTGTTTTGCACAGTGAGAGCTTCTGTTCATGTTCAAAATTAGGTGTAGATCAGGCGGCAGTAGTGCAAGATACTTTACTTGTGGTGGGGGGGCCTTGGTGTTTGAAAGGGAAATCAGGCCGAACAAAATTTTAATACAGCATTAATTATGGTTGAGGTTCACATCCAGTAAGGACTCTGCTGCCCAGGAAAGTTCTATAACCTGATTGTATGTGCCAGTGAACAAATTACCCTGGGGCAAAAGGTAGCAGGGCTCCATTTCAAGCTAGCTGCTCCACAGTAACTGCCTTGGTGGAGTCAGTTAAATAAGAGCTAACCTAGGGAAGTTTAGCCTCCCATGAAAGAGGGGTAACTAGCTTTGAATTAGCTTTCCTTTACCAAGGACTGCACTTGCAGTTACTGTAGAGAAACTAGTGTGCTGCTCCCCTTTGCCTCTTGTTAACTTCCTTCTGCATCTGAGTATCAAAGATGTGTTCACATGCAGGAGTGTTACTGGCATAAATGGACCAGTTTCTTTAACAGTATAATAAAACTAATATAGCTGGTACAACTATGCCTTGTAGTTGAGCAATAGTTAATTTAGGTTATCTGATAGCAATCTCTTTTTCAGTTACCAGGGCTAAATTCAAAGAGCTAAATTAGGGAAAAGGTCCTCAAAACTATTATAAAGAGCTTAAATTTACCTAAATCAAAATTGGAGGCAGACAGAAAAAAAGAAGTAAAAGAGCTTTTGGTGAAGTCTGATGGTAATGCTGCCTGAGTGTCTGGATGCCTATTTTTTGGCTTGCAGAACTAGAAGGAAGACACCATTGGTGGGTCTAATACAGGAATGGGCAATTATGTGGGCCTGATCAGTGTCATCCCTCCTTTCCATCAGCTCACCAAAACATAGTGTGTGGGATAGGGAGCACTGTTTGGGAGTGGGATGGAAGTGGGGGGGAAGAACCAGCAGCATACCTACAAGCTGGGGAACTCTCTTCTTGTCAGTGCAGAGGCAGAAAAGGCTCTTGGAGTCATTATTGATGCCAAAATGAACATGGGCCGACAGTGTGAGGAAGCGGGGCCGACAGCGTGGGGAAGCAATCAGGAAGGCCAACCATACCTTGTCATGCATCCACAGATGCATCTCAAGCAGGTTCAAGGAGGTGATCCTCCCCCTCTATGCGACACTGGTCAGGCCGCAGGTGGAGTACCGCGTCCAGTTCTGGGCGCCGCACTTCAAGAGGGATGTGGACAACATGGAGAGGATCCAGAGGAGGGCCACCCACAGGATCAGGGGGCAGCAGGGCAGGCCCTACGAGGAGAGGCTACGGGACCTGAACCTATTCAGCCTCCACAAGAGAAGGCTGAGGGGGGATCTGGTGGCTGTTTACAAACTAGTCAGAAGGGACCAGCAGGCACTGGGGAAGTCCCTGTTCCCCTGAGCACTGCCAGGAGTGACTAGAAATAACGGTCACAAGCTGGCAGAGGGTAGATTCAGCCTAGACATCAGGTGGCACTACTTCACAGAGTTCACTGTCAGGGCGGCTAGGATCTGGAACCAACTTCCAAGAGAAGTGGTGCTGGCTCCTACCCTGGGGGTCTTTAAGAGGAGGCTAGACAATGACCTTGCTGAGGTCGTTTGACCCCAGTACTCTTTCCTGCCATGGTAGGGGGTCGGACTTGATGATCTGCTCAGGTCCCTTCCAACCCTACTAACTATGAAACTATGGAAGGACAAGGCCAGGGTTGTGGGATGATGACAGCGCAGGGCTGGGGCCCAGAGCAGAGCCATGATCTGCTGCCTGTACACCCCTGCAGTGGGCACCAGTTCCATGGGCAGGGGCATGGAGGGTACAGATTGTGGCTCTGACCTGGGCCCCAGCCCTGCGCTGTCACCACCCCAGGATTTCAGCCCCAGTCCCAGACACAGCTCCCCGCCTGGCTATGGTCCCATCTTCTCCATCCAGCTGTGTGCCTTCCTTGCATGGAGACCCTGGGATTGCAGGGTGGTGACAGCATGGGGCCAGGGCAGAAGTGACCTGCTCCCTGCATGTCCCTACCTGCAGAATGGGATCAGCCCTGGCTCAATGCTCTGTCAGTGTCCCACAATCCTGGTGTCTCCATGGAGACTGGCTGAGAGCTGTGTGTGCACGGTATGTGGGTGGGCAGACACGATGGGGCCATGGACAGATGGGAAGCTGCATCTGGAGCCGGGGCCAGGATCTTGGGGTAGTGATAGTATGGGGCTGGGGTAGAGCTGTGATCTGTTCCCTGCACACTCCTGCCTGCAGAATGCATGCCTGTTGCAGGGTTGTATGGGCAGCTGATTGTGAGTGTGCCCCCGGCACCACACTCACCACCCCAAGATCCTGGGGTCTTCCTGGCCCTGCCTGTTTGTCTTGCTCCCAGACACAGCTCGCTGCTTGCATATGGCCCCATCTCAGCTGCCCAACCAGGTGTCTGGACCATGGAGGTTCCATTCCCAGCAGTGGGTGCAGGGCAGATGGACTGGGGTGGCAGGGCAGTGAGGCTGGTTTGGTGGCTGTGGCAGCTGGAAGGAGTTGCTGTCACTGGGGCTGCCAGGAAATGGAGTTCAGCCATTGCATTGACCCAGTCCCGCTGCACGCCCTGGGGGCAGCGGGACCAGCCTTGTGTGCTATAGCTTAAGCTGCCCCCTGTGCCTGGGTCAGGGAGAACCGAGGGACCTTCCGTGGGCTGGACCAAATCTCTCGCTGAGCCGGATTCAGCCTGTGGGCCACATTTTGCCCACCCCTGTTCTAATGGCAGCATCTACTCGAAAATCTAGGTCACTTGCACAGGTATAATGGAAATGATGCTGTAGTTCAGTTCACAAGTTCTTAATTATGGGGAATGGACCAGTATATTTTAAGCTTCACTTTGCTACTGCTGCGATCATCAACAGAGATAATTAAACTGTTTTCAGCTCCTTTCTGCATTGATTTAACTGCAAAGTTTATAAATTGAACTTTTATCTGGAAGTTCAGCTCTGCAGAAATGGGTGATAGTAGCTTTCATTAGCTTAGAGAGTCTTCCAGTGGTAACTAGAGTAGTACACTTTTTCAGGTTCTGAAATTTGTCTGCAAACTCTTGTATCCATCGAAGGCTATATAGTGGTGACTTAGGTTTATATTCTTTGTGACAGTTTATTTATTTGGTGTATATATATACCAAAAAGAATATAAACCTAAGTCACCACTATATATATAAATTTTGAAATGCACAAGATTTTTTCAGACTTCTATTAAAAAAAAAAAAAAAATAAGCAACCACTATATATATAAATTTTGAAATGCACAAGATTTTTTCAGACTTCTATTAAAAAAAAAAAAAAAAGCATAATGCATACGAAAACTCATAAAACATTTTCATTTATAGTCAGATTTTCTGCTTACGTATTTTAGAAATAGGACTAACTTGAAATTTGGGGACCTTTGCAGAGCAAGATAAAGGAGCTGTGAATACTTTCATCCTTTAATTCAGAGGATAGTGCAGTTAATAGTTAACAGTTCTTTTCTGCTATTATATTTTAAGTAACTGTGAACAAAAACAGAACTTTAAGCATTTCACTTGCTTGTCTACTGAAAAGCTAGCAGGCTTATAGCATGCCATAATCAATAATATAATATAACAATTGGGCAGAAGGCAGGGCGGGATGGCACCTTAGAAACTACCTGGTTTAGAGAGCCATAAGGTTTTGTAGGCAGTTTGTCAGAAGCTAATGTAAACATTAAAAATATTTCCATGAATTTTAGGAAAAAACATGTTGGAGGGGAAAAAAACTGAAGATACTTTCCAGTATTGTTTGATATGACAATGCCATGTCATTATAATTTTCACAGCATCCACAAGGGCAAAAGGCTCCCCTGAGTTGGCAAAATTGTTCTTGAATTGGTCACTGAACAATGCTGAACTGACACAAGTATGGTGTCTTTTTAGCTTATAGGACAGTGTTTCTCAACCTTTTTAGACTTGAGGCGTGCCTGGATAGGCTTGAGGCATCCCTTGGAAAGTGCGAGCTTTTAGTTTCCACTTCCTGTAGTTAAAAAAATAAAATAAAATAAAAAAAGACCACAGCAAGTTGGAATGTGTTTTTAACATTATCGATTCCTATTTAAATCTCTGGGTTTATCTTGTGAATCATGTTTGTACACCTAGCAGTGCTAACATTGTGGCACCCTTTGAAAGGATCTCAAGGGGCCCTGGTTGAGAATTGCTGCTCTGGAAGCCAATACCATTGCATGCAATGTTGCTGTTCCATGGCAGCATGGGGTGAAGGGTTATAATGTCTGTTACTCGCTGTGTTTTCTCTGTTTGGAATAATCTTAAATACATTTTCATTAATTCTTCAGTCATAATGTTGCTCTAATATATTTAGTCAAGCATATAAGTCTAGCATCTAATAGCTTTTGTAAACTAGAGTGCTGGACGCTTTAGAGCTGAGAGAACAGGTGAGAGGGAAGGTAAAATGGTAGAGTTCTCAAGCCTGTCGTAAAAAAACGAAAAAACCCAACCCATAACAAACGCATACCTACAATATGAATTAACTTAGAGAATTATTCCTCATAGCTTTGTTTCGTTGTGAAATAATATGTTTGCATTAGAAATTTATTTTGCTTTTTTCCATTTGAAACACTACCTTAACATTTTAGTGAAAAGAGTTTTTGTAATGCTTTCCTTTCACGTAGCAAGCATATACTAAATTCCGGCTTCTTTGTATAGTTTATAAGAAGGCTTTTTAAAAAATAACTATGACACCATAGGCCTTCAGCATATCTAATTATAGGGCAGGTGAGATTCTTATGCATATTTACTGGTCTGACTTCCAGAGGAAATAATTGAATAGCATAAGATGATATCTGCAAGTATCTGTATCCAGTAATTACTGTAGAAGTGCCAGCTGCTGCAGTTGAGAGGGCTTTCAGAAGTTCACTTGCAGTAGTAATCCTACTATCTGTTGTCTCGGGCTTAATGTTTTATATTTATGAAAGCTAACTTTTGTCCATGCTGTATGTGCCTAGTACTAACTTACACTCAGAGTTCTTTCTTAACCAAAGTTAACAAATTGTAAAACTAGTAGACTGGCATATTAGAGATGGGATGTTGATATAAGAATAATGTGGATTTATCTGTTTAAAAGATCTTAACATGAGTACTGCTTAAATCGGTGGTTTTCAACCTGTGGTCTGTGGACCTTTGTGGGTCTGCAGGCTGTGTCTAAAGGGGTCTGTGAAAGATGGCTATGATCAGTCAGAAGTATGTGAATGCACTCATTTACAATTCAAATATCCAACCTCCATTCAAAATTTCCAAAGCAGTCTGTACTACCATTCCAAACTTTTTTGGGGGTCTGTAAATGAAAAAAAGTTGAAAACCACTGACTTATTTTCTGCATATACAAAGTTTAATACAAATTAATTGTTTTGTTTTTACAGTCCATGCAGTGACACTCTTTCTAAATATCTTTGGGTGTTTGGCCTGGTTTTGTGTTGATCCTAGACGAGGGGTTGACTTTGGATTGAGTATCCTCTGGTTCTTGCTTTTTACTCCTTGTTCATTTGTCTGCTGGTACAGACCGCTTTATGGAGCCTTCAGGTAACTGCATTAATCTGACTTCGAATGTTTTTAAAGTACGCCTTGTACATGCTGACGTGTTACTTTTTAAATACAACTTCACTAAATTTAATCTGATGTTAACCAGAATCATCATCATTAACATTAGAGGCAAATAGTATGTTTGTATTAACTCACTTTATCCATTCAGAGTGTAAACTGAAGAAGACCTATTTTTAGAAGTCAAATATTAAAAATAATGCTTTACATGTAAATACAGGCTACTCCTGTTGATTAGGTGTCAGGAAATATGTAACATGAAGTTGGGATAGTTGGACTTAATTAGGGGAAAACTCCCCTCATGTTGTAGTCTATTTTGTCTGAAACGATTGTCAGACCTGAACAGTTTGGAATTATTTTTTTTTAATTTTAAAGCACTGACTAAACACTTATTTCCTGAATAAGCTTGATAAAATTCAAATTGTAAGCAGTCAGACATTATCAAGTGGGTCTGCTCTTTCCAACAAACTAAAATGTTGCTAAAAATATTAAATGCAGCTTCACTTATTTCCATCCTAATATATGAATTGCCTGTGCTGTCTATTCAGTGAGCAGATACAGGGAACAGCATCCAACTGGATTGTACCAGTGGCTTCTTTTTTGTGGTTAGTCAATCTGCAAATCCATATGCAAGATAAATTGTCAAATAAGATTTTATTGTTCAGGCTTAGAGGTCTTTTATAATAATAAACAATAATAAAATAATAATGTAATTGATAACTAAACTGGCATCTTTCCAAATGGAGTAGTCTCATAGTTGACTGTTTTTGAATTTGTTAAACAAGATTGTATGAAATAAACATTTGCATGGCCTTAGGATCAGGAGATACCTGTGATTTTGTATGTGGGCTCCTTTTTACCACTTTCATGATTTTAAGGACTTGTCTGCATGGGACACTCAGGAAATGCAGATCAATTAAGTAATTTTTAATTCATTCCATTAATGTTATTAAATGTACAGAAGTTAAAGTACCTTAAATCCCTCTGAGGATGCTGTGGTTTAGAAATAAGTGACTGTTAATATCTGCAGTTTAATCCCCTATATAGAAGGTATTCTCTTTCCTTGCTTAATCGATAGGGCTGCCTGCAGACCCAGACAGACATTGGTGTTTGCTTTTCCAGTCACCTTTTCTAGCACTTCTGCTGAGGATCCTGTTTTCTTTTTGTATCCTTTGTGAAATGTCTTCTGCAGTTTGAAGAAGCTAGAAAAAGTTGCCATGTACTTCCCCCTGTTTAGTCCAATAGGAAGGAAAGCATGGGTAGAAAACAGAATAGGTAAATCGGATGTAATAGAGTTGTTTTGTTATATAGAATACAATAGAACCCAAAGGGAATTTGTAAGAGAGCAGCAGAAATCATCAGGAAGCTGAAGGAATTGACTTGTGAGTACGGACCTACTTAATTTACAGTTTCATGGATTTTGCGGAAATTGCAAAATATATGATTGTCTGTAAAATCATTCAAAAGAAAAACTGAATAAAACCAAAATGCTGTCTTCCTAGTGGGAGCCAGCAGTTCTCCCTGCCAGGAGGGGAAGGTGCCAGCTGGCAGGATGGCGCAAAGGCAGCAGACAAGATGGTGGCTGCCCCCTCCTTCCCCTGCCAGGACCTCTGTGTTGATCAGTGCCAAGGGGCAGGGATCCAAGAAGGGTGGCCAACAATCAAGATGGTAGCCACCCTGTTGTCTGCCCCTCTCCCCCCAGTCAGCACTGAAGCATGGGGCCTCTCCACAATCAGTGCTGAGGGGTGGGGCCACCACAAAATGACCATGGAATTAGAACTTTACCTAAATCATGGGTGTACTTACAAATGTTTGTGGGTAGATCACAGAGTAGACTCCTACTCACGACAGAAGTATAAAGAGAAACAGATAAACATATGAAGTATGAACATGTGGTTTGTTTAATGATAAACTGATTAATATAAATCTGTGGGTGCTTTAATAGACTAAAGATGGAGAAAAATTGTGTAGAAATAGGAAGGAATCTTAAAAAGGGGAAAATGTAGGCTGAATAGTAAAAAAACAAAAACAAACAAACAAACAAACAAAAAAACAAAACAGTTCCTGATGGATGTGTTTACTATGTAACCTATTATATGCATCTGTTACATTCTTGTTTCCAGTCTAGTTTTAAGTAACACATTACTTTAAACAAGATGGGTTGGATGATAGATGCCAGGGTCAGTCAGAGAGATAATACCTCCTGTTCTTTATTCTCAGCCAGATATTAATGAACAGTATATTAAATTTGCACAGAAAACTTGTACGTCATTGCTGAGCACGTAGCAAGTTTTCATAATAGTCTTATTCTCTGTCTTAATGTTTGTCTTCCACTGGTGATCTCAAGCATGTATACCAGCATTGTAAAAGTCCTTGTCCTTGTTGCACAGCCATAGTCATACAACCTCTATCACTTTACTGTTATCCCACAAATGTCTCCCACATAATCTGACCACCCTTTAGGCTGTATGGATGCTGGGGCAGCCCAGACCATCCAGATGATAAAATGGCCTCTGTGATGTACATGCTGTTGTGTGTACAAATTTTGTTTTATAGAAGCAGCATCTTAATCCTGTGTCTGTCAGGATGGGTTCTTTGTATGTAGTGTATTGGTGTTTTCAGGTCGTGACATAGACCTCTGGGTTTGCTGTGGCTCTCTTTAGGCAAGAAGTCAAAAGAATGCTCTCTATGTCCATGGCTTACCTGGGAGATAAAAATTTCATAGAAG
>NW_017729024.1:131043671-131061698 GCF_001723915.1 Gavialis gangeticus
CCTGCTCTCTATGTCCATGGCTTACCTGGGAGATAAAAATTTCATAGAAGTTTGGGTTGGAAGGGACCTTAGCAGATCAAGTCTGACCCCCCCATCCTGGCTAGGCAAGAGTGCTGGGGCTAGGTGACCCCAGCCAGGTGCTTGTCCAGTCTCCTCTTAAAGCAGGGGTGGGCAAAATGCAGTCCGGGGCCCGGATGCAGCCCACCAAACCATTGTATCTGGCCTGTGGGGCCCCTAAAAAAATTTTGAAAATTAATATTAATCTGCCCTGGGCTGCCTGTCATGTGGCCCTTGGCTTGCCGAAACTCAGTAAGCAGCTCTCTGCCCAAAATAAATAATTGCCCACCCCTGTCTTAAAGACCCCCAAGGTAGAGGAGAGCACCACCTCCCTTGGAAGCCCGTTCCAGGTTCTGGTAACCCTTACCATAAAGAAGTTCTTCCTGACACCTAATCTAAAACTGCTTTCTGTCAGTTTGTGACCATTTTTTTTCTAGTAACTCCAAGGGGTCCCCTGGTAAACGGAGCATCTCCTGTTCCTTGCTGTCCACCTCCCCTCCCCCCCCCCCCCGGACAAATTTGTAGATGGCTACCAAATCCCCTCTCAGCCTTCTCTTGCGGGTCCCTCAATCTCTTCTTGTAGGGCTTTTCCTGCAGGCCCCTAACCATCCGAGCAGCCTTCCTTTGGACCCTCTCGAGGTTTTCCACATCCCTTTTGAAGTGCGGTGCCCAAAACGGGATGCAGTACTCCAGCTGCGGCCTTATTAATGCTGCATAGAGGAGGCATTGCTTTCTGACTGACCCTTGTATAATGTTGTTCACCAGTAGAAAAGGGCCTTGACAGAGCAGGAGACTATGTTGAAAGCTGGCTGTGTGTTCAAGAAATGATATACAAATTTTTGTGAAAGTTTTAATTTTTTTCAATATTTGACTGGGGGCAGGGGAAGGGAGGAGGCATTACTTTGATTGATTCTTGTAATATTTTTTTCCATCTTCTGTTGTCACCCAAACACTACCAACTTCCATAGCTCTTCCTGAGGAATACTGATGCTCTTTTAGAACCAGGGCTGCTTTGTGTCCTCGTTTTAGTCCTCGTTTCAGACTCGGTATATAAACTGGTAGACTAGACAGTATGCAAAGTATTTGGGATTTTTTTTTCCAAGTGACTCCACAACTGTGGCTGAAAATACAGTAGAAATACAGTACATTATAACAAACCCATGTTTTTAATAAATACAATAACAGGACTCAACTATTTTCATTACTATGATGCAGCAAATTGACTAACTCTGTTATAGCAAGCACTCTTAGAACAGTTTTTTTGCCCAGTTCCATAAGTGTCTATTATGAGATTGTACTTGGTGTATAACAGAAAAATGGCACTCTGGCATTCTATTTATTCTATATCTTAACTCCATATCCTGGTTTTCATTTTTACAAGTGGAAGGTAGTGGTTTTCCCCTTGCTGTCAGTCCTACGAACTCCAGTCTGAGAGCTGAGTAGCGTTCTTCCTTTCACATTCACTATCCTAAAACTTATGCCAGAGAAGAGCGTTCTACAGTCTTGTTGCATTGAGAATGCACAGGAAGGAATAGGCTCTAGTTCCCTTTTCAGCTTTGTTGCAGGTCCAGGGCTTTATAGGCAGCCAACGTGGTAAAAGCATATTTTGGTCACTAAACAGATGCAGTATGAATTTAAATCAGTGATTTTTTTTTTTCCCCAGCCATGGTGCCATGGCACCCTGGGGCACTTTGGAATTCTTTTAAGGGTGCTGCAGGTTGCCATTCAGTTTTAGCCATTGGACGTGCAAACATGATTCACAAAATAAACTTGGAGATTTCAAATAGGAATCAATAGTATTAAAACATGTATCCCTATTATCTTTCTGAGTTGTTTTTTTTTCACAACAGAAGAATTGCTCTATTTTTCTGTTGTCAAAAAAAAAACAATGAAAGCTAAGAGCTGCCATTTTTCAAACAGTACCTTGAGTCTAAAAAGGTTGACAACCACTGATCTGCGTATGGGGAAGAAGTACATCTGTAGAATTATGTGACCCTTGTCAAGAAGAATTTCTTGGAGTAGAACCTTTTGAGTGTGTTCATGCACACATACAGATGAATACATAATATACTTATATTTATATGAGAATATAAGCAGACAAGGCTCTGTGGGTAAATGTGATATCTCTTATTAGAGCAGTTAAATAGTTGGAAAACATTTTTTTTGCAAGTTTTGTGCCTGAAAGCTTGCAAAGAACAATTTTTCCATCTCTTTGATGATAAAAGATTTCAGATTTACCCAAAGAACCTTGTCTGCTTATGTCCTTGGACCAACACGACTACAACCAACAACCCTATGAAAATATAAAAGACTTACCTCTCTGGTGCATAAATATGGCAGAAATCAATCAATGAAATATTTCAGAAAAATTGTTTTGTTACTGTAGTTGTTTCCTGACTGATGTCTTTAACTTTTTTCTTTCAGGAGTGACAGTTCTTTCAGATTCTTTGTGTTCTTCTTTGTGTACATCTGTCAGTTTGCTGTACATGTACTTCAGGCTGCAGGATTTCAAGGCTGGGGTAACTGGTAAGTGCTAGCTTTACCCAGTAGTCTGTTATTTATCAAAGAACAAAATTGTTTTAAATCTACAGTACAAAGTCATATTCAGAAACAAATATTTTAATTGAAGTGATTCATTCTATAACACTTTCAGCAGTAACCTTATTGGTGTAGGAAAATTTTATTCCAAATGTACCTGAAGAGATGAATATTTTTGATATTAAACAGGATTTTTTTTATATTAGGTAGAAAATTCTTACATTTTACTGGAGGCCCCTGATTTTTGCAGTTTTTTATCAGTGTCTCTTCTCTATCCTAGTGACTTTATATATGCATGCTATTTGTCTTGTATTTGTAATAGGAAAATAAAGCTAAGAAATCATGAAAACAACTGGGCTGTTATGTTATTCAGGTTCAACACTATAATATTAATGTAACTTTCAGTTATGATTCAGTTGAACAGCTACTGGATATTTAATTGGATTGGTGCATCTAACATTTAATATATAATCCAATGTAAAAAAGAAAAAAGAAAAAAAAGTTTAGATATCTTGCTGTCTCCTGGCCTGCATCCTGTCTGCTGACTTACAGAATTCAGAAAGAACTGGTCAGGTTACTAGGAAATCGATTGTTTTGAACTTGTAAAAAGAACTGGTTTGCTTCTTTCGGTCTACCCTTCACACTTGGGACTTTTGCTTTCAGCACAGAATAGAGAAGAACTCCCCAGCTGTAAGCATTTTGATTAAGGTACTAGATCAGGGGTGTCCAACCTTTTTGAATGTGGGGCTAGATCATGAACTTTTTATCACCCAGTGGGCTGGCAAGCGATATTCAAAGACCTCACAGGAAGTGGTATCACATCAGGAAGTGGTATCACATGACCTTTGACACCAATGAAGTTGCAGGAAGTAACAATGGAATGGAATGAAGTGAAATGGAAATGTGGTTTAAAATCCAAAATAAAAACAATATAAAAGCAAGAATGAAATAATACCAGACACTTGACTAAAATAAACACTTTAGCTTCTACTCACTTTTCAATGAATGAAAGAAGCATAATGCAAGTCAATAGGTCAAATGTGGCAAAGGTATTAGCCAGAGTGGAAACTAATCAAAGCAACAAAATATGGGCATCTTTTAGAATAATCTTCAAGGAGTTTTGCTTTTATTGCAGTAATAACTTGTTAGTAACACATCTTTAACAAGTTAAACCCCCAATCCCCCACAAAGAGAAACAAAAGCAAACACAATCCAAACTCTGAACAGTATTTTTACAAAGATTTTTACCTTCTCCAAATTTATGTCGGAGCCCAGATCTTTCATGCTGTATTCTTGAACATATTGCGCAGTCTTAAACAAGCATACAGCACAGTTATCCAGTGAGGTTCATAATTGGGGACATTCTGTTACAACAGGAACTGTCCAGGCAAAAACAGAGACAGGTGGTAATATAACCGTTGTCAAGTCTCAAGAAAACAAGTATGCTCCAATCCACACTGTAAGTGTACAAAAACAGTGTAAAAAAAGATGTGTATAAGTCTACTCTTATTAACTTTCTGAAAACTACAATAAACACTGATTTTTTTAGTGTGATACCTGGCATTGTTTTTGCTTGCACAAATTTTCAATATCTCCTGGCACACTTGATGTGGCGATGCAGAGTATTCCAGATAAATGTCCATCTGTCAGAAGTGATCTGGATTTTGTTTTTATGTTTTTCATTCGTGAGAGAAGCTATGCACAGCAGTACGTGCTGCCAAACAGTGCAATGAACCGAAGTGCATGATTCAATAGATTTGGGAAAGAGTGCCATGTAACATTGACTATAAAATGTCAGTAGGTCATGTTCTGCAAAAGCTCTCTTTAAGGCACCATTATTTTGGATGTCAATTAGTTCCATTTGGAACGTGTCAGAAGCATTGGTGGCATCTGTTCCAAATGGATCAGCAAACAGCTTTAACTCATCACTGTGTTCCCTGAAATCCACAAATCTTTGTTTGAATTCATCCAGCAGACGGCCAATCAGTGCAGAATACTTGTCGTGGTTCGCAGTCTCAGCACATCTTGTTAATAGTACTGTGAAATGGGTGACATTCTTTTTATTCAACTATTTCTGAAACAATTCCAACTTACGAATGAAGGACTGGATGTGTTCATGCAGTCTGTTGACAAATTGATCCTTCCCTTGTCGTTTTATATTCAAATCTGCAAGATACTTGGTGATGTCACCAGGAATGCCAAGTCATTCAGCCATGCATCATCATCCATGAAGCTGACATCTTTTCCTTTGTTTGTCATGAAGATTTTAATTTTGTCAAGCAGTGACCAGAATCTGGTTAATGTGGCTGCCCTGCTGAGCCAATGAACTTGGCAGAAGTAAATAATGTCATCATGGTCTGATCCTATCTAAGCAAGAAATGCTTGGAACTGTCTATGATTAAGCCCCTTTGACCTTATGAAATTGACTGTAGAAACAACTTTTTCCCTCACGTGTTTCATCTCCAGGGCCTTTACACACAGTTGTTCCTGGTGAATGATGCAGTGATGTGTGATGACATCCTGAGGTGCTGACTTGACCAGTAAACTGACAAATCCATTGTGCTTGCCTGTCATCGCAGGGGCTCCATCAGTTGTTAGACCACAGAGTTTGTCCTCTGGAAGACTGAATTTCAACAAGACACGTTTCACTTCATTGAAAATGTCCTGTCCTGTTGTTTTGCCTTTCATTGGACATAAGTCAAGCAGTTCCTCAACAACATGGAATTGTTTGGTTAATCCTTGTACAAAGATTGCTGGTTGAGCTGTATCACTCGCATCTGTACTTTCATCAACCCCCAAGCTGTAAAACTGACAGGTGCTGAGTCTTTTCATCAGTGAATCTTCAATGGTTGATGCCATGTCATGTACTCTTCTAGCAACTGTCTGATGTGAAAGGTTGATTTTCTCCACCATTGACTGTTTGTCAGGGAATTCCACAGATGTAAATGTGCCCAAGCAATCTTTCACAAATTCTCCATCAGACAATGGTTTCCCTATCTTAGCTATTGCCTCAGATACCAAGAAACTGATCTTGGGTGCTGCCTTAGAATTCTGCCTTGCAGCTTTGAAAAAAGACTGTTGCCCATTCATGCTGTTTTAGAGAGTTCCCCTGATCAATTCTAATCTGACCCACCAGGCTGTAAAATTTCTTTGCATGTTTTGTAGAATAATGTCGCTTCATATTGTACTCCTTGCAAACAGCTACTTTCTCTTGGCAAATCAGACACAGGATGTTCCTGTTTTGTTCAGTAACAAAAAAATCAGTGGTCCAAGTATCTTTGAGAACTTGACATTCAGCATTAATTTTTCGTTTCCTCTGATTCGCCATTTTTTGAGCGTAGAGTAGGCCCTGTGGCTATAGAGCCAAAATTAATTTTAGTCATAGAAAAACTAATTTGGCAGAGACAGGTGAAGTTAAAAACAACTCACCAGTTCAAAAATCACCATTTTATTACTATGTAATAATACTGTGTTATTAATATGGACCCCCACCCAGCAAGTATAGTCATAATATGTACAGCTTGACATGTGCAGGTGCTGCCATCATATGCTAAGTGCAACCTCAAATGCCGATGGGGAGTCAGGGCAGGACTAGGACAGTGCCAGTCCCAGTGTCTCTGTCTCGTGACTGGGGCAGTCCAGCGATTACTGGGTTTGGGTCCCATATGGGCATTGCTGTCAGCTAGCACCACAGGCCGGTCAGTTGTTATAACCCAAGACAAACACCCCTTTACACCCTCTGTCCTGGGCCAGAGAGACCCTGCCTGTGCAGCCCTACTGCAAGGTTCGTGGTAGCTGCTGGTGGGCAGGGACAGGAGGGACCCATTCTGCATCCATACAGCCACTGCCCCAGAGACTGAAGGGGAGAAATAAATAGCTTTATATCCCCATCCCCCGAGCAGCGCAGCCCCATGAGCCAGTGCTGCCAGAGGGGGGGCTGGAGCGAAGCGGCCACTGCAGCGCAGCCCTTCACCTGCACAGCTCCACTCAGTGGTGCCTGGGCGCACGCACCCCCAGCTGCCTCAGCACTGCGAGCCCAGAGTGCGGGATCACCAGGCCTCGTGTCATGCCAGTCACGCCAGGATCCCACCTGCTGAGGCCCCCCGGGGGCTGCCCTGCTGACTGCCTGCGCCAGGTGCTGCACCCCATTCCTGCCTCACTGCCACCAAGCCCGACAGGTCCCAGGAAGCGAGCAGGATGCCGGGGGCAAGGGGCGGAGCCGGAGAGAAGTAGAAGCAGTCACTGTCCCCAGCTCATCATGTCAGGTGCAACTGGCATAGCCCCATGCCGCGCAGCCCTCAGGGCAGTGGCGGCAGGACCCGGCTCACATGATGAGCCCAGCCCCGTGGGGGTGAGCAGCTCCTGTCCCCTCCCCCACCTGCCTGTCTCAAGCGAGGGACCTCAGGCCAGAGAAAATGGCTTCGTGGGCTGCATGTTGGACAAGTCTGTACTAGATGGTGTGCAAGATGCTCTTCCTTCTCTGCTCATTTGTGCACCACCAATTGCTGCCGTTTATAACGTGCTAGTTGCTTCCTTTGTTAATGCCGTCAGAAAAAGGCTTCTACCCTTTTGTAATCAATAGTCTGCCATATTAGTTTTCTGATAGCTTATTTCAAGCTGCTCCATGATCTCAGAGCATTGCTTAAGGTCTTTTTATTCAAGATGTCTAATCTAGTGGTCTGCTAATGGGACAGGAGTTATTAATAATTATAACATGCAGGACTTTTTGAGATGCTTTTCTCAGATTTATATGAAGGTTCTGATGTATGTCATGGCTTTGCCTGTAGGTAGGACTTGTCTGCTCATTGATACGTGTGTTGCTACTTTTGAGGTCCTTCTCTCATCTTTGCTGTTCAACATTAAATGCATTCTTAAGTGCATCATTACTTAGCTTCTGAGTGTATGACAACATTATGTGCGTATCAGTGTATTTTTAGCATTCAGGACAGGCTTTAGTTTGACCAGTTTTTGTAGCATGTTCTTCACAGGACCTGTGAAAGGAGAAGGTGCAGACACCTCTTTTTGTTGTCAAGAAATGTGACTGTACTAGGAAGCCTTCGCTTAGAGAAGCATGATAGATGCATTTTAATTCTTGGAGTCAAACATGCTAAGCATGTGTACCTGATTTGCTTGAATAAGCTATCCAAAAGAACCATCATGTCTTATGTAGAGCGTCTGAAATCTCCACGTCCTCAGCACCTTGAGGAACTCCCAGGAATCTGACTAAAACCATTCTAATAGGAGTGGGACTAATTCTGTGAATTGACTTTTGGGATGACCACAAGCATTTGGTGGTTTTGATAAAATATTTATGAATGTGTTTTTGCAGTTAAGAATACATGGATTTGAATGCTTGGCATACCAAAGACAGCCAAACAGTGGAAGTTGTCTGAGAACTAATATAAGGTGACACTGAGGTATTGAATTAACTAGGAGTCTTGGTAAATACGTAAGCCAGCCTCCGTTGATCTTTCAAACGGATGAAATGCTGTCTAAGCTGTACATTGCAGGCTTGATTGGGAGCTGGGAAATTGTCTGACATGCACTGAAGTGCAAGTTAGCTAATCCTTGAACCCAAGGATGAGTGCTTTTCTTTTCTCAGTCATGTCTGCTGCTGTATCATCATACAGGCTGCTGAACAGCACTGGAGTACATAGGGTGGCTCGACTGATTTAATTTGTTGGTGGGTCTAAATTAATAAAGTAACAAGTCTCTATGAGGTGTTAACAGCTGAGCTGTATGATTTCAACTCCAGTTAGCTTGCAGGCTAAATTTGGTTAAAAGGATGCTTTAGGAATCAGTAGAATTTAGCAAATGGCTTCTGCCATCCGTGATGTTAATAGTTATGCCAGTTGCCTGCGTGCATCTTATGTAACTTAGGCTGTACACTGAACTTGCACAACCTGCCTTAACTTTTGATTTTTCTGCTTCAGAACAGAATCTAAGATACTAAAGTTGCATAAAGCAAATGTCAAAATAGGTTTGGTGTCAACCTGAACTACGCTGTGAATGAGGCCTGCCACAGCGTTTTTAATACCTATAGCATGTCTGAAATATAAACCAATCTAATCACCACTGGGGCCCAAAACCACAGCTTCTTGTTACCATTGGGGTAACTGGACTGTAGAGTTCAACTGATCTTTTGGTAAGTTGAGGAGCAAAAACTCCCAAAGTATCCAGAAAAGATACTCAGAAGTAGAAAAGGTTCTGTGGGTTGGTGTAGTGTGGTCCATCTAGGTCCTTTTAAATGCCTTTCTCAAAAATCTCCTTTTTCTGTCTTTTTTTAAAATCGGAATTAAAGATAAGGTGTATCTGTTTCAAGTTGCTCTCAATCAGCTGAATCAAATTAATGGCTCTACAGTCCCTTGCATTTGGTTTTGTGGCACACAGTACAGTTTAAACCATTGCCTAAAAAGCCACTCTCTTGTTATGAAATAATCATGAAGTTCTGTATAGTTTAGTGTGTTTTTTGCCTTGCTTTGAAACGTCAGGCTCTGGTCAAGTGATTATCTTATACCAGATTTTGTGTGTAAAAAGCAGTGGTCTGGCATAGACTTCTGCTGCAAATTTAATGTTAAAAGGACATTTAAATGAGTGTTTAAATCTGAGTAGACTACAAATGTCCAGTCACCTTCTGATTCTTCTGACTACATACAGTAGGCAGTAATGTTTATGAAATTGGCTGTCTCATTGTTTTGCTTGGTGTGCAGTCCAGTTTTGGGTGCAAGCCTTGGGATGCATGAAAAGCAGGCAAAGCGTGATTTCTTAGATTTAGATCAGAGGGATCGCCTTTATTATGGACTAAACCACCCATTTTTGTGAAAAACAGTTAAGTCTCAGGGTCATAGATTCATAGATATAGGGTCGGAAGGGACCTTGCAGTTCTTCTAGTTCAACCCCCTGCCCTGGGCAGGAGAGAACTGGGCTCATATGACCCCAGCTAGGTAATCGTCAAGCCTCCTCTTAAAGACCCCCAAGGTAGGAGCCACTTTCCTTGGAAGTTGGTTCCAGATCCTAGCCGCCCTGACTGGGAAGTAGTGCCTTCTAATGTCTAGTCTGAACCTACTGTAACAACATATTGCTGTTATTCCTTGTTACTCTGGGAGGCGCTCGGGTGAACAAGGTCTCTCCCATTCCCCGCTGGTCCCCCCTAGTAAGTTTATAGATGGCCACCAGATCCCCTCTCAACCTTCTCTTGTGAAGGCTGAACAGGTTAAGGTCCCGTAGCCTCTCCTTATAGGATCTGCCTTGCTGTCCCTGGATCATGTGAGTGGCCCTCCTTTGGACCCTCTCAATGCTGTCCACATCCCTCCTGAAATGCGGCACCCAGAACTGGATGCAACACTCCAGCTGCGGCCTGACCAGTGTCGCATAGAGGGGGAGGATCACCTCCTTGGACCTGCTTGAGATGCATCTGTGGATGCATGACAAGGTGCAGTTGACCTTCCTGACCATGTCCTCGCACTGTCAGCCCATGTTCATCTTGGAATCAATAATGACTCCAAGATCTCTTTCTGCCAGTGTGCTTTTGAGAGAGGAGTTCCCCAGCCTGTAGGTATGCTGCTGGTTCTTACTGCCCAAGTGCATGCTGCACTTGTCAGTATTGAATCCCATCCTATTCTCGTTTGCCCATCCCTGTAATCTGTCCAGATCCAGCTGTTTCCTGTCCCTCCCTTTTAGTGTGCCCACCTCAGCCCAAATCTTGGTGTCATCCGCAAATTTAAACAGGGTGCTCTTCACCCCCTCATCCAAGTCGCTAATAAAGAAATTGAACAGTGTGGGCCCAAGGACCGAGCCCTGGGAGACTCCATTGCTCGCATCCCTCCAGGTTGAATATGCCAAACTAATTTCTTCTCAAAAGAAGAAATACAGGGTGAAGATGCACATTTATAAGCAAGCACTTATGCAGATGCACACAAACAAAAAGCACTTATGCAGATGCACGCAAAAAAACCTGTTATTTACCTTAGTGAATCAGTCCTACTTAACCATGGTCATGTTCATAACCTCTGCTTGTCAGGGTTTCTATGAGCTTAATCTTTATTCTGCATTTTCTAATTTGGGGCCCGGGCACAATCCCTTTTGGAAATGTATCCATTTATAGCAAACATCTGTACTTTGCCCCCCACTTTGCACTGGGCACCCTGGCACCACCTTCAGCTCTAGGGCTGTAGGGTCCTCCAGCCCACTGGCTGTGTAAAGCCAGCCCCATTGTGGCAGGGGCAGGAAGTAGAAACCTGAAGCCCAGAGCCCCTGCTGCTGCAGCTGGAACAATGCAGGGAGCAGTGGGAGTGAGAGCTCACGGGCCACAAATTAACTCCTTGCAGGCCACATGTGGCCTACAGGAACACCAGTAGGGCAGCTCTAATTTAGGTTGTCAACAAGCATCACATTTGTACGAAGAAACATGCCCTTTTCTTAGCACAAAAAGATTGCATACATGTGGTAAATGGGCTTCTCAGGGAACAAAACTGGCTGTCCTGCCATAAAGTGGTTAGCTGTTCTAACCAGCAACTTCTGTGGGGAGAGTTTTTTCTGTACTACCTGTAATGTCTGTGTACTTATTTCAGGGTCCCTAGGACACACTTTGCTGCCGTCTCCAAAGGAGAGGGAGAGAGGTGCTGGCTCCCTGATGGCCAACCCAGTGGCAAGCTGCCAGGAAGCCCTGCAGGGACCCTGCTGCCAGGACTGTTTAAGCTGTGGTGCCAGTTCCTGCTGCTGCATGAATGCTCCTGAAGAATCCTAGGGCTGTTCAAACAGCAATGTGGCTTGCTGTCCTTGAACAGCAGCACAGTTCCTTAGGATGATTCAAGTGGGAACACCACTGCCTTCTGCCCCTTGCAGAGGGAATTACCCTCACTTCCCAGCTTGGATCCTCCCAGATCTTCCCAAGATGGGTCAAGCAGTGGCATCCCTGCCTTTGTATAGTCCCCTTGTTGCCTTTCCAGGGTGCTGAAAATTTTTGGCTTTCATATTGGATGCCTGTCCAGACCCTTGACCAAGTCAATTGGTTGGTGATTTAAAAAAATCAGATTATTATGTAGGATGGTGCTTTTTTTAAATCTCTTCTTGGGAGGAAAATTGCCGAATGTTATAAAAATTTTGACAGATAAACAGCTTTCTATTTCCTGATTTAAAAGACAGTTTTTTGGATGTTGGAATACAAATATTAAGATTACATAATTTAAGAAGTAAGCTTTTAAAACTACTGTAAGAAACTCAAACATACTCATATTTATAATTTCCATTATTTTTTTTTTCCAAGGATGCGTGAACCAGAAAGTTAAAAAATGCTCCCTTAAATGGACAAATACTTTGGCTTCACTAGTATTGCGCACCATGATGAAGTTTTTTTCATTTATTTATTTATTTTTTAGTGGATGGATTTCATCTCTCACTGGTCTTAACAAGAGTATTCCTGTTGGCATTATGATGATAATCATAGCAGCACTTTTCACAGCTTCTGCTGTGATCTCACTAGTTATGTTTAAAAAGGTAAGTTTATTTGTTTTCATTTCTTCACACTTCCACTTCATTCAGTGTCCCTGAGGTGTGTGGTCATTTCCTTCTTTAGAGGAACTGTTGTATCTTAATTGTTTATCATGTTCTTTCGAATGACAGTATTCACTCTTGAATTTTAAGTCTCATACAAATTTTCTTTCAATTTAATAAGGCACATTTACAGTGAAACTTTTGAAACATTTAGAGTTCCCTTGTTTTGTTTCGAAGGCTTTTGTTTTGTTTTAATTTCACTGTTTCGAGTTTGAAACACATCGAAACAGCTTTGAAACAAAATGCTGGGTGAAATTTCACACAGCCGTATTGGCTATACTAAAATACTCTGTCTGATGTGATTCTAATAAACAGCAGACACTGTTCCTCTGTGCTGGAGTTACCACAGAGGTAGGAGCCTCTGCAGTTACAAAGTACTTGTACTCAACAAACTCAAATGCTGTGAGCAAAACTGCCATGGGGTAAAATAGGGCTGTCGCACTGGCAGCTTCTGGGTCACAAGCAACCTCAAGGGGTTAACTTGTAGCTCCAAGTTTCTGGTCCAGGTGCTGCACCCCTATCCCTCTCTTGCTGCTGCTACTGTGATCTCCAGGCTCCCACTTCCTCAGTCTTCCAGCTTCTGCTTGCTACCCCTGCTTCTGGCAATGTGGGGCGCACAACCACAGGTAAAGTAAGGGGACTGAGACAGATAGGAGACTGCGTGGGAACCTGATTTTCAGAGATGCTAAATAACTTAGCTGTCACTGAAGTTAACGGAAAATTAAGTTCCGTAGGGCTCTTGGAAAGTGGATAACTTGTCTTTAGCTAACTGTACCCAGACTTTTGTGCCATATAGTCTAGTCTGAAAACAGTTGTGAAGGGCCAGCAGAAACTAGTAGTTAACTGGAATATGTATTCAGAATCTTCCTTTTTGTTTATGCCTTGTGAACAGAAAAAACATAGACTCTGATATCCAAAAACTATGTGCTCAGATATATGACGGGGCTGACAAAGTTAGGTTCTGATAATACTTTTGAACTTATCTTTAAGTGATTAATTCTCTTTTGGAGGTTTCTCATATTCCCAAAGAATTTTGTCATTCTGATAATTGGAAAGACAATTGGGTATAACATGTAGGAAAAAATCCCAGTGGCTGTGTTTTCCCTGTTTCTAAGACCATGACCATTTTTCTGTGCTAACCTGAGGTGCAGAAGAAATTTTAAGTTTCTACTTTTCTCTTAACCAGAATGCAACAGACAGGCAGGATATGTCTTTGTTTTTCCTGCCAGTTGACAGATGCTTATTGATCATACAGTGGATGAATCAAAGTGTGTTGCAATATGATTCAGTTCCACTTTTTTTAACTTGTTGTTTGTCCAGATTAATGGACCTTCATAACCTGTAGAGGAATGCTGCTATTTTAATTTCTGTGGGTTTTTGAGGTATCAGTAGGGAGAACTTTTTTTGAGTATTACACTGGGACATGATATGTCATATGGTAGGGATGTCAAACTCACTGCAGCCAGATTGGGCCCACGGACCCCTTTCCCACCACTGCCATGCTGGATTCAGCACATGACATCCACCCTTGGACTTGCTACATGTAGTGCCACCCACTTTCCCCTGGTCTGAGACTGCATGCCCAGTGCCTGCTCCGTGACCCATGCTGTGTGGCACTTGCACTACTGATCTGGCACTACACCATGCAAAGTGCATTCTCTGGCATGCTGCATGTGGGTGGTGGAGAGGCAGAAGTGGGCACTGTGTGGGCATGTGTCCTGGACCAGCTGGGAGGGGCACTGTATGTAGTGCAGATCCTGGAGCAGGCACTGTGTGGTACATGTTCCAAACCCTGCACATTTAGTCCAGCACATACCACATGTATCAGCTCACTCAGGGAGCACTGGGGGCTGGGTGACAGGCCTCAGGAGGCCAAATCTTTGACGGCCTTTGCGCATGGGATTTTTCTGTTTCCCTCCTGTGTGTACCTTCATAAAATGCACTTCACTAACTACTTAATGGAATAATCAGTGCTAGCTAGAGAAAAGTCTAGACTGAATGAACAAGAGCCCTCTGTAATAAGGCTGCTTGTTAATCTTTGTGCAGTGTTAGGACCTTGATTAATTTAATTTAGAAATAAGACTTTTTAGGCAGGGACTGGTACATGTTAGCAGAACCATGCTGTGGAGCACTAGGCAGGAAAGTGTAAGGTTGAGAGCAGTCTGAAGGCACCAGGACTAAGGAAGTATAAAGTGAAGCTTGGCTAATCCAAAGGGACACTGCCTTATTGACACCAAAAGCTTTGTGGAGAAGATGCTTGCTGAATAAAGGGCCAAGTTCTGAGCTCCATGTATATATTGAATATGCCAGGAATTGAATCTAAGGAAACTATTCTATAGGGCTGCACTGATAAAGATTTTCTTGGCTGATAGCCAATTATTAACTAGCCATATCGGCCAGTACAGATCCAATAAGCAATATTTAGTAATCTGGTTGAATGAGCTTTAGTTCAAGCGCCCCTGCTGCCCTTTCTAAGCATGGGGATGCTGATACAGGAGACATGGAGGCACTTTAATGAGAATGGATCCAAGAACTGTTCTAATTAAAGTGCTGCTCCCCTTTCCTGGAGCACGTATAAAAATGTCCTGTGCCACTTGCAGCCCCTGCCCTTCAATCCCAGGCTGGGGGCAGCTGCCTGAGCCCAAGGCTGCCCAGGGCTGGATAGTCTTTGGGCACTTAATTAAAGTGGCTTATGGAGCTGCTCTTATTAAAGTGCTGCCCCCCAACTTCCCGGAGGCTTCTTTCCTGCTGGGGGAAGGACCCTGCTGCACATGGGGAGGGTGGTGGTGGGGTGTTAACAGTGCTGTCTTGACCCAAGTCAGTGTTCACAGGAATCTTGTGTTCTCTCCTTCTCAGTCTCTTGACAGTTGCTTTGTTTCCATCAATGTTTTTTCAACTTTATGTAATAATTTACTCCTTTTTCCTCTAACTCTGCTTGACATCATGCAGATCTCACTATCTTCTACTTGTCCCTGCTTTTAATTTTAAATTTAAAAATCATTCAAAATCTGTTCTGGAGTGTTAGCTCATAGAATTCAGAGGTGTAGGTTGTAGCTGTGTTGGTCTAAGGACATAGGCAGACAAGGTTCTTTGGGTAAATCCAATACTAGATATCAATAAGCTAGTCTAATAAAAGATATTGGATTTACCCAAAGAACCCTGTAAGTTCATAGAATTTGCACTTTCCTTCGCCATTCAAACAAGTCTCAAATTTTCTAATTTGGAGGCAGAAGAATGTTCTTTTTTAGCATATTCTAAAAATTGTCACCGAATTTCCAAGCATTGTTTTCCTTCTTCCCTAGTAGACACTAACTTGATAGAACAACTTTTTCATTACTCAAATTTCCCAAACTATTTGACACCAGTCAGTAATCTTAGGGGTTGTCACTTCTCTTCCAGGCTTTTGCAGTTGTAATTCTTGCTGCCACTAGATCAATTCCTTATGACTTTTTGTATTTTGCAGATTCCTGATCTGATGGTTGGTATCCTACTATTTCCCTTACAGTGTTGCCAACCTTTTCCAGAACAGTTTAATTCTGGGACATATCTGCCATATGTGGCAGAATCCTCCCAGCTGACTATACTCCCTCCAGCATTTGCCTGTTCCTGTACCAAAAATGCATTTAAGTGGGGTGACATGTGATTGATACAGGACTTCTAAATAATTTTCTTTTATTATCAGGCAGATGGATACGTGAGGACTCTTGATCCAGATGGTCTTCTAGTCTTCACCAGTAACTTGTGATCCAGTATTATTAGCCCAGTTTGTCATAAACAGTGTGTGTGTGTGTGGGGGGGGGGGGTTTCTGTATGACTTTATTTGCTTTAAATGACACAGACAATAGTCCTGTGTCTCATTGCCATGACCAGAATTTTTTTTTCAAATTCTGTCAAATTTCTACCAAGTTGGGCCTTTCTTTGGGAATGTGTAGAAAACTGTCTAAATTGCAGGTATTAGAAAAATGGCATTTTAATGTCAACCTGTGGTATGCTGTGTTTCTCCTACATATATTTTATTTATCTAAAATGTATGATACCAGTATGTTCCAAGTTATTAAAGCTTCCTAATTATTAGGACTAAATTCAATATTACTATATAGAGTTGCTAAATGTGATAGGTATGAGCTTAATTTCTTGCATGTTATCCCAGGTTTTGTTGTTGTTGTCATAAAGGGATGATTTTATATTGAATTTGAATCTGGAAGATTTTTTTTTAGCCATGGTAATATATTATGTTTGACTGTTGGACAGTGTGTTTGCTCTTGCTCTGACCTGGTTCTAAGTGTGAAGTGGTGTTATCCAGGACCCCAGATCTTGAAGTTGGCTGGTTTGAAAGTATTATTTAACGTTTGGAACATGAGTCTCTGCCCTCCTGCTTTTTTTTTGCTGAAGCCTTTACAGGATGCTATTTGTTTAAACCTAGGTTTCTTATTTCCTCAAACAGGTTTATTAAATGTAGTCTGTTACTCATCCAAGAGATTTGTTGATGCTAAAATAGGTAGAGTTTAAAATAGACAAAAAAGATAAGACAGCTGTACATAAAAAGGAGTAACTACTTCATTAAGATACTTGGGAGTGAATATTACAAAAAGTGGCAGGATTTGTACAGTTCTAATTATAGTCTTCTGATTGCAAGAATCAAAAAAGACTTAACTTGGTCAAAATATGAAATTTCAGTTGGGTAGAATCGCAGCCGTTAAAATGACTATTTTAGCTCACATTAATTTTCGATCTCGTCCTACGCTAATGTCAAGGAGTTTTGACTTTTCAGAGTTAACTAAATCCTGAAACCTTGCCATATTTTGTTTATTTATTTATATTTCAGATGTATTAATTGGTTGGGTAATGAATAACATAACATTCTCTGCATATAATGCTAATTTATGTTCCTCTTGTCCTGCTTATGCCCCATATATTTGAATTATTTTTGACTGCTTGGGCAAATGATTCTACTGCCGTAGCAAAAAGAAGGGGTGATAATAGGCATCCTTGACATGTACCTCTTAAAGGTGAATTTTTCTGATAAGAGTCCATTTTACTCTTATGACTGCATTTGGATTAGAATATAGAGTTGATTAGCCAGTTTTGAAATTTTGGTTTAAAAGCATCTAATGGTGTGGTTTTAACTGCCAATTGACTTGATCAAAAGTTGTTTCAGTGTCCATTGATAAAAAAATAAGTGGGGCTTATTATTCAGTTCTGTGGGATGAAATCTTTCCTAATGTCTCTTAAACCAGTGATCAACAACCTATGGCTTGCATGCTGGATCTGGCCCCTAGGGCTAGGAGCTTCCACAGCATTTCTCTGGAGAGGGTTTTTGTTCAGGCAGCCAAGAGAAATGGTGGTGGTGGCAGCAGCAGTGTAGTGGAGGGAGGGGAGTGACTGCAGCTCTGTTTCCAGTAGCAGCAGCATGGGCTGGATTGGAAGCAGCCTGTAGTTGGAGCTAAGCTCCCTTTTAAAGTAGCCATCTGGTGCAAAACATTGCCAGCCTTGCTCTAAGCAAGTTGCCCCTGTATTTTGTGGTAGAGAATTAGCAGGCTAAGTTGTGCTTCATATAAAGCATGTTTCCTTTGCTTTTAATTGGTTTTAGTGCATTAGTAGCTGTTCAGCTTTTTGCATCACTTAAAGTTTAAGTCTATAAAGTATTGGAAATTATTGCTTAATCTTATGACATTGATGACCACTAAAGTGCATAGATCTAATGTCAGCAAAGATCCACTATCAGCTTTGGAGATTAAACTTCCATCTCGTGTTATTCTTCATATGCCTGTTCAATTGCAAACCTGCTGATTCCCCCCCCCACACCCTTTTCTGATTCTGCAGGCCTCCCAGGCCTGGAACAGAAAGGGTAGCCCCATATTAGCTTCACAGTCTCCAGCT
>NW_017729024.1:131066698-131074347 GCF_001723915.1 Gavialis gangeticus
CAATTGGAAGCACTGAATTTCTCCTCCTGTTTGCTGTTACACTGTTTACAAATAGAGCTGGTGTAAAGCTTGTAAATTCCTAACCCTTGTGTCTCTCTTCCTTTTCTCCCTTTTTTAGGTGCATGGCCTGTACCGCACAACTGGTGCTAGTTTTGAGAAAGCCCAGCAAGAATTTGCAACAGGTGTGATGTCCAACAAAACTGTACAAACTGCAGCAGCAAATGCTGCATCTACAGCAGCCACAAGTGCAGCTCAAAATGCTTTCAAGGGTAACCGAATTTAGAAAAATATAAAACTCACTATTCTGACTGTATTTTATTTTCCAGGTGTGTATTCTGTTCCCTAAAGACTCATGTTCAAAACACACACAGCATGTACATCTCTCCTTCAGCTGTGCATGGGCTAAAATGGGGAAAAATCTTGGTTTATTTCTTTATACATTTATTTATCAAAAAATACTACTTTGACCCCTTTGTACAACTCCATACTTTGTGGAGAAATGATAATCTAGTGGACACGTTAACAAGGATCTGGAATTAATATGATACTTTCTGTGATCACTTAAATATATTTAGGATTTTTTCAGTGATTTGCTCTGGAATCTTTCATTTTAACTTTGGGAACACGCTTTGGAGCAGTTACGTTTGTTCCTAAGAACCTGTTCCCTTATTTCCATGATGAGAAGTAGGGCAAACTTGACATTTTCTGAAAGTTAAGATTTGGCTATTACTTCTCCTTTTTCAGGAGCTGATGAAGGATGGATATGAGTATGGTAGATGATGTAAAATTTCTCGGTTTTTTTAGGATAAGTCTTTTGATATCAGTCTATAATTTGCATGATTACTGTTGAGTTATCTGACCATGCTGAACTAGTGTTTTGGTCCAGAATTTATCTGTACCACTTATTGTAGGGTTTATTTGTATCTATTTTCATGGAGTATTTTGCATCAGAAATGGCTTTGGTGCCTAAATAATTCTCACTGAGGGAATGAGTAATGCGATGTACAACTTAGAGAAGTGAAAAAAGTTTCCATCAGACAGCTAAATGATTCTGTATCTGCTGTTTTTTAATTTTTCAGTATTCATGTCCTGGGGGGAAAAGCATCTTACTAAACAAAACAAACGTTTAGAACACCCCAGCATTGTTTTTTTACCCCCTTTTAAATGCAGTGGCACTTTTGTTGTGTTTGGGGTTTCTGGATTTTTTTTTCAGTGTGAATTTGTGTTTAACAGTGGTACTAAATGCTCTAGCCTTGTCAGTCACTCCGTTTACTGCCTGTCCAATAATCTGAATATACAGTATTTAATTTTTTTAAAGAACCATCATCTCTAATTAAGCTTTTTAAACTGTATTTAACACATACTTTAATTTCTTTTAACACACCTCAGCCTTCATGTGTGATTTGACTCAAGCTGAATAAAGCAGCTTCTTAACTATTTTGAAATGGGGAAGTTAGAGGTTTTTATCTTTAACAAGGAAGAATAAAATTTAAGCTCATGTTGAACTGGATATCTTCTAGCTTTATATTTGAATGCGGTGTTGCATAGTGCTTCATGCTGGTAGTTACCTTTTATATTTTCCAGATCTTAATCACGTGTTTCAACAAAATCATGCTGCTTTCTATTTAATGCCATTCCATATCCTAGAGAGATGCATGTTGGTATTCTGAACTGGTTTTAAAAGCTCAAAATGCCTGTTGCAGAAAGTGAGATCACTTAGGGGCCTGATCTCCAAATCTCGTGAGTATTCTCATTGAAATCAGAAAGACTCCTCACAGGAGTAAGGGTTATAAAGAGGGCTTGTTCTGCATATGGATTGTTTCTAATAGATGGATCATCTCATTGTTTTTACTGATATTTTAAAATAAGATATTTGGAAAAACCTAGACTTGATAACTGGGCCAGCATAGCACTCGTATGCATAAAGTCCTTACGTAAACTAGAAGTCTACCTTGATTTTTAAACTTTGAAGTTTCAGCTTCAGTATTTAGGGTAAATGTGGCAAACTTACCATGTCAGCAAAGCATTAGAATACAGCCTGTGCTGAAGTTGCTGTTCATAAATATGCTCTTTTCTAAAATAATGTTCTTTGCCACAAAATAACCAGTGTAATTGAAGTATTGTTTGTAATGGGGAATTGGCAGAACTTCTTCTAGTAGTTTACATCAGTAGAGGGGATGTGTTCTTATTTGTTGGTTTGGTCTTTAGTGTTCCCTCTAAATTTCAGTTTTGTGATTTGAGATCACTTTCCTGCATAGGAATCTGGTAGCCCATTTCTGCCTCTCAATCTGATTCTCCTTTTGTGAAACTTATTAAGGAAATACAAAAATTGCGCCCAGAAACTCCAGCAGGGGTAGGGATAGAGCCTGAATTAAGCATTTTTCTGTCTTTTGGGATTTCCCAGCAACATAGTCCTTGCAGTTAAGTTGACTGGGACACTGTATAGTACAGCATTGCCACAGTAATGAAGGGGAAATGCAAATTGAAACTTTAAGTGGACAGGCACATACATGGTTGCATCTTTAGGATATCACTTGAAATGTTCTTGGAACATCTGTATGTTGCCTGAATTTGTAATGTCTTCCATTTCAATTGCAGAGGTAAGACTATAAAATGAAACCATTGTTCAGAATTAAACCCAATATGAATTGCTTTAAATTACTATGGTAGTCTTAAAATATTTGTGGTGCAAAGGGAAAAATAAACTTAGCTTTGGAAACAGAAGGCTGATGTTTGTTAAAATATATTTTATACTTTACTAATTAGGTTTTACAGTCTCTTTATCAATTAACACAGTATGCACACAGTTTGTCATTTTGTAGTATTGTGGCAAATCTAGTACAGAGTATGAAGTTTAAACACTGGAATGTCAATAGTCATTGATCTTGTAATTTAGGAGTTGGATTTATTTATTTGAGGGATATTTGTATATTTTGTAAATTACTAACAATGCTCTGTCATCTTGGTGAATGTCCTGGTACTGTACAAATGCACTCATTCTGTCCCTCTGTTGCATGTCTAAGTAGTTCAAAAGTTTTGTATATTGATTGTATTAACACAGTGTCATAGAATAAAAATACCGTTTCCTGGATGTTTGCTCTATATAGTTTTAAACAATATAGGGATTTTTTAAGGACAGAATAACATGCAGGAGGGCTGATCTGTACAAAAGTACCTTTTGGTTTTTATAATCTGTATATAAATTCTGTAATCTGTTGCAATGAGAAAGTAAAATGTCCACAACACATCAGTATAATGAGAATCTGCTCAGACAGTATGATGGAAATCTTTAGCAGCACGTGTATTTGTGCTGCAAATTAAAAGTGAAAGAAACCAAACAAATATGTTGTGTCAGTGCTGAATGAAACTCTACAAGTATTAAGCACCTCAAGATTTTACTTTCAGTAAATTGAAACTGCTGAAAACCATGTTGGTTTTGCTACTGTTTATTTTCCTGTTTTGTGTACTGAATTGACATGTTATCGCTGTGTTCTGTTGTTTATTTAGGCAGATCATCACTGCCTGCTGCTGTTTTGTATAAATACAATACTCCTCTGGGGGGGTTATTGAACTTTATTACCAGTTTATCTGAAGAATTTAAGGGGATAATTTTAAAGTAATTTTATGCAGATTTGGGCACTCTGGTGGTACTTGCAAGTGTATGCCCTAAGGTCACTCTTGCTCTGGTGCATCGTTTTTAATCTGTTATGTGGAGTTGGAGGGGAATTGCCTACACTTTAGTGAAATTGTGCCACCAGCTTCCTCCTTTTCCTCCCCCATTTTCTTCATACACATATCCATTCTTGTCAGTAAAATACCATCTTTAAAGGGGCAGTTCTAACATTGCAGCTTTCTGAACCTCTGTGGGCTTAGTGCATCTCGGGTAACATTTAAGAGGGTTAAGCAAAGAGAAACAGCTTTTTTTTTCTTACTTTTTGGTCACAGTTGCACTTCCTGTCTCATAATTAGACTAATAACAAAGGTGTACTGTTTTGTGGGAAACCTATACTCTTCATGCTGTGCCTAGGTTACCCCAGTAGGGGGAAGACTTCCCTAGAAGTAGCAGGAAATCATGTGTGCAGGGCTTAGAAGGAACCTGAATGTAGCTGGCAGTGCTCTCCAGGCATAGCAAAATGAATGTGTAATTGTATCACAGGTACAGGGATAATGATATTGATACGGTATTCCCAGCAGACTTGGGTTGTTTGCTTGTGTTGCCATGTCTTCGCTACATGAAAGCCTTTTAAAGGATAATTTTTCAGAACTATGAAGTTTAAAATAGTGACAGTTTCTTCAAGCAGTATCATTTAATATGCATGTGGCTATATTCAGTCATCTCGTTCTTTTAATAAAACAAAACCCCCCAAAAACCCAATACTAATCCTTCTCTAGGCTTGCACATTTGATTAGAGATGAGTCCTTACCTGTAAACCCTTTTGCTTGGATACATGCAGAAATAACTACATTAACCCAACATTCTCTCTGCACACAAGTTAGTTTGTTGTATTATTGCTGTACATTTTTAGTTTTAAGGCTTAAGGCATCCATCTGCTTCACGATCCTAGGTAGGTCTGACAAAGAATGTCTTCCATTTAAAACCTTGCCTAATTTTATCCCAACTGTGTAGGTGGTCCAATAAAAGCGATCAACCTAAGAAATCCATGGCTCTTGCCTAGTTTCTGGACCATCACAACAATAACATCAGGCTTACGCTACCATCTTTTTGTCAGCTGATCTCTTCTTCACCTTCCTCGTCTCCAGCTTGAGCTTGAAGAAACCTGTGTAGTTTAGAGTTATATCTCCAGAGCTGGGTGTGTAGGACTGGGGCAAGGGGGAAGAACGACACACGTTGGCTACAGTGAACACTTGTATCTGAACACCAGGCACCTGCTAATTTCACTGTTTTGGCATAAAAACAACTGATGTTGTCTGTAGTTGCAGCTAAAATGATTCTCACAGTTTCCATGTGTTGCTATCTAACATCAGACCAGGGGTTGCAAGCAGGGTAAGTAGTTTGCAGGCGGCTTGCTGGGAGTAAGAGGAAGGAGAAGAGAAGCCAGGCACCAGATCCTGCCTAGGGAAGGTAAGTCAACCAAAGATCCCTCTGCCTTTGGTTTGCTGAGTGTTTGGTGGGCTGTGCATGTTTGGGGCTTGTGCTCTGAGAAGCTGGGAGTGTTGCTGGCTGAGTGATTGCTGCCAGGGCCTGACAGAAGCCCTAACAAGGGGACAGAGCCAATGGAGGCTCAGCAGGGTATAAAAGAAGACTGAGCAACCACGGAGCCAGGGGCTGTAAACAGGCTAGGCAGTTTTCAGGCCAGTTTGCAGGTTAGTTTGGCCCTACCCTGCTTCTGAAAGTAGAGCCTTTCAGCTTGGTGTGCGGGAGCAGGAAAAAAAGAACCCTTTGGGGCCATTGAGCAATAAACAGGCCAGCTTCCAGGTGAGTTTGCTGGGGATGGTGGGCTTGGAAGGAAGGTAGTGAGAGAGAGAAGGCAGATCAAGAGACTTAGGGAAATGGCTGGAGGACTTCGCAGTGCCAGAGCCACTGCCTCTGCTTGCACCTGTGATGGTTCTGTGTCCAGGCAGGGCCACTTGCCATCAAGGCTTCCACCCAGGCCCGAATTTGGCACTTTGGGGACTGCAGCTTCCTTCCAGTGATGGCCAGGTCGGAGGGTGCCTGCAGTGTGAGTGGTGCCTCCTGATTTGTGTTTCTCAGGGAACGGGCAAGAGAGCTACAGGAGGAGGTGGTGAGGCTCCGAACCATCCTCTGCGATGGAGGAGTTCATTGATTTTTTGACACTGGAGGAGACTTCTAGGACAGTGGAAGGAGAAATGCCAGAGGCAGTGCTAGAGAATATAGAGGACATGGAGTCCTGCATAAAACTACTTGAGAGAGGAGGGTGGAAGCTGGAAGCCTGTGACCTCTGGCAGCAAGCAGAAATTTTCACCTCCACCTGCAGCGGTTTGTCCGGAGAACAGGTCTGCAGCACTAGCAACAGAGAGGAAGGAGCATGCTCCATTGGTGGAGGAGGACAGGCCAGACCTCACCAAGCTGGGAAAAATCAAGACAACCACCATCAAGAAAAGCAATGGTTGGTGATGGTTGGAGACTTCCTTCTGCGGGGAGACAGAGCCATCTGCTGACCTCATCTACTGTCTTGGGAAGTCTGCTGGTTGCCTGGAACCTGGATCCAAGATATCACAGAGGGATCACTAAGACTCATCTCGCCCTCTGAGTACTACCCCATGCTGCTCATCCGTGTGGACACCAGTGGTATTGCCAGGGGAGACCATGAGTGGATCAGAAGCGATTACAGGGCTCTGGGTGGAAGGGTGAAGGGGTCTAGGGCTCAGGTCATGTTCTATTTGATTCTTCCAGTTAAGGGAAAGGGCCTTGGCAGGAACAGGGTTATCCTGCAGATCAATACCTGGCTGCACAGGTGGTATTGCCAGTGGGACTTTGGCTTCTTTGACCATGGGATGTTGTTCCAAGAAGAAGAATTGCTGGGAATAAATGGGATCCACCTGACTAAGATAGGGAAGGGCATCTTTGCAGACATGCTCCCTAACCTAGTGAGGAGGGCTTACTGAGAGTGCAGAAACAAACCATCCCAGTGTACAGGAAGACTAGCAAGTATGGCAGAAGGACCAGCTTGGCTTAGTAGAGAAATCTTCAGGAAACTAAATCACAAAAAGGAAGCCTATAAGAAGTGGAAACTTGGACAAATAACCAGGGAAGAAGTATAAGAGTATTGTTCAGGCATGCGGGGATGAAGTCAGGAAGGCCAAAGCGCAGTTGGAGTTGCAGCTAGCAAGGGATGTGAAGGGTAACAAGGGTTTTGACAAGTATGTTGGTAGCAAGAGGAGGATCAGGGAAAGTGTGGGTCCCTTACTGAATGGGGGAGGCAACCTTGTGACAGGATGCAAAAAAGGCTGACGTGCTAAATGCATTTTTTACCTTAGTCTTCACAAACTAGGTTAGCTCCCCAGACTACTGCACTGGGCAGCACAATTTGGGGAGGAGGTGAGCAGCCAGCAGTGGTGAAAGAACAGGTTAGGGACTATTTACAAAGCTGGATATATACAAGTCCATGGGGCCAGAGGGTGCTGAGGGAGTTGGCTGTTGAGATTACAGAGCCACTGGCCATCATCTTTGAAATCTCATGGTGATCAGCAGGGATCCGGTTTTCCATTTCCCATGGAAAAACAGAGAAGACCACAAATTTCTCATTTTTATCAGAGAAACGTGGATTTTCCCTTTTTTAGAAGAGAAACCCATGGATTTCCCCATTTTGTAAAGAGCTTTGCAGGCTGGCTGAGTTCCAGCCTGTAAGAGCTGTTTGCAGAAAGGGGTGGGAAACTCCTGAGGGGAAAGGAGAGGGCGAAGGGTGGGGCCCAACACTCGCACTTACCCAGCAGGACTTTGGGGGACATTTAATTTTAACAATGGATGTGGGGGGGGGGGTTAATCAGAGAATTAGATTTTTATCAAGGAAAACCAGGATCCCTTGTGATCAGGAGAGGTTCTGGATGATTGGAAAAAGGCAAACAGTGTTTAAGAAAAAATGTCTTTAAGAAAAAATGGGGGAAAAAAGAGGATCCAGGGAACTAAAGATCAGTCAGCCTCACCTCAGTCCCTGGAAAAATCATGG
>NW_017729024.1:131074959-131079533 GCF_001723915.1 Gavialis gangeticus
GCTGACTGGCTGGGCAGCAGCTCTGCAGAAAACGACCTGAGCGTTACAGTGGGCAATAGATGAATATGAGCCAATAGTGTGTGGGCCCTTCTTGCCAAGAAGGCTAGCAGCATACTGGGCTACATTGGTAGGAGTGTTGCCAGCAGGTTAAGGGAAGTGATTATTCACCTCTATTCAGCACTGGTGAGGCCTCATCTGGAGAACTGTGTTCAGTTTTGGTCCCACCACTACAGAAAGGATGTGGACAAATTGAAGAGAGTCCAGCAGAGGGCAACAATGGTTCAGGGGCTGGGGCACGTGACTTCTGAGGAGAGGCTAAGGGAACTGGGCTTTTATTTAGAGAAGAGAAGACTGAGAAGGCATTTAATAGCAACCTTCAGTTATATGAAGGGTTTGAAAGAGGATGGAGCTAGACTGTTCTCAGTGGTGGCAGATTACAGAACAAGGAGCAACGGTTTCAAGTTGCAGCAAGGGAAGCTTAGGTTAGGTGTTAAGAAGATTTTTCTTACTAAGAGGGTAGTAAACCACTGGAATCGGTTGCCCAGACAGGTGGTAGAAGCTCCATCCTTGGAGGTTTTTAAGAACCAGCTAGACAAAGCTTTGACTGGGATGATCTAGTTGGGGATGGTCCTGCTTTGAGCAGGGGGTTGGACTAGATGACCTCCTGAGGTCCCTTCCAACCCTAAGTTTCTATGATTCTGTGATCTCTGCCAAAGTTAAGAATGCACTTTAGAACTGAGATCAGGCTAGTGAGATGAGCATGACTTCACCTGAAGCTACCTTTCTGCCAGTACAATGAGGGTGTTTCCTTGCCCATTCACTGAGTGTTCTTTCTACAGAAATGCTGGCTGTACTACCATGCTTTTGCTCTTTCTCGAAGAGAATTGGGGTTGAATGTGTCAGACTATTTACTGGGGGGCAGTTGATTTGTAAAGCAGGAGGAAAGAGGGGCTGCATTTCTCATTTTGTGCTCTGCGTTGGCATGGGGTGCGTTTCCCCACCCTGCCCAGCCAGACCAAATTGATTTTACATCTCATTGCATCCCCAAGTACTGTTAAATGTATGGCTACTAGCCACCTTCACAGCATGGCTTCTGTCACTTTTTCTACTTGAAGTTCATAGGAACATTGCTCTGCTTGAAGGCACAGCAAATCAAGTGTTTGCACATGGAAGCTTTCCTTCCATATGAAGGTTGTTTTTCTAAAAGCACTTAACCACAAAGATACCAACATTTTCAAAGCCTGCTGCTACTGTCCTTTTCTAAATATCCATTTTGCTAATATATAACAGAACACCTTGATACAGTTGCTCAGAACTTGGGACATTAGTCTGAGATGCAGCTGGATTTTGTAGGCAAGTAAGGCTGTTAGGCAAGCAGTAAATGGAGTGTCACAGAAATATAAATTGAAGCTATTGACTCCCACTGTGTCTTTTTGGAGGCCATTTAAATAAGGAAAATTTACCTGAGCACTGGTTTCAGATATTTGGAAACTTAAAAAGAGGCCGTGTAGAAGCAGCCTTTTTCAGCAGCACTACCCAGGAGTGGATTGGGGGGCAGAGAAGATTGGGGGGGGCAGCATTGGTGGTACAGCTACCACCTCTCTCCCTGCCCCTCCTTTGATTCCTGTTCCTCTCAAGTTTTAAAACTGCCTGGCAGGGACAGCAGCTGCATGTCTGTTTAGGCAGGGCTGATGGCTGTTATCTACTTGATTCTAGCTAATCTCTTCCTTCTGTAAGTGTTAACAAACCTTGATTTTTCCACTAACCAAACTAGCTTTTCTTCTACAATTAACTTATTATCTACTCCTGGCAATATTTCTCTGCTCCCTCCCTTCCCCGCCCCCCAAAAAAAAAATCCCCCTTCCTGTCCAGTAAAGCCATGCCACTACTTAGGAACCTGTACTGGGTGGCTTTGTTACTAGGGGATTTGAACCCACAGCAATTGGAGACAGGGAATGGAGGGGCAGGGCTGAAGGTAGGCCCAGCTCTGTGGCGGTGCAGCAGCTGGAAGCAGGAGGGAGTTCAATGGGCGAGGCTATGAGGTGACCCTTTCATGGGTTGTTAGGGTGGATGATGGAGGCTGTGCGAGGCTGATCCAGCAGAGCAACCAGGAACATCATAAGGCCAGACAGATTGAGAGGGGTTGGTCACCGCAGTAGGAGCACTGCAAGTGGCTGGAGCAAGTTTTCTGACCCCAAGTATTTATTTCTGTTTGTTGACGATGGAAGGTAGCATTATAGAGTAATGGGAGGGGAAGGAGGACTACTTACAGCCCTTCCCTATGGGCATGGTTATGGGCCGTGAGGGTGGCAGGAACTATTTAGTTGCGTTTTGAAAGGAGACTCCTGGGAGCTATGAGGGACTGTATGGGGAGGCACTAGAAGCTTTTGGGGGGATAGCAGCATCTGGGGCAAGGAGGGGCTGCGGTGTTATGGGGAGGGGGTTTTAGGAGCTGAGGGCACAGTTGAGGTGTGGGGGTGAAATGGGTATGAGGGACTGCATCTAATAGGGGTAGCGGAGGGCTTCATGGGGTGTAAGAGAGATAGTGAGGGGTCAGAGGACTGGGGTGTGATGGGGAACCAATCTGCAGTGGATACTTGGGGCAGGTAGGGGCCAGTGGGGAGTAAAAGGGATGGTGGAGTCTGAGGCTTGGGGCATGATAGGGTGAGGTTGAACATTGGGAGGGTTATGTGAGTTAATGGGACAGATAGGAGCTGCAGGCAGGAACAATGTCTAAAGGGTGGTGAGGGGCAATTTGGAGCCATGGAGGAGTGTCTGGGAAGACCCTGTTATGGGGGTGCAAGGGGCAATTCTGTCTCTGGCTGGTGGGTAACAGCTGTACATCCGCCCCACACACACACCCCTTCTCCAGCTGGCAGTCCAATTGTATTTGGCTTTGGTTTTGCTTGGTTCCTAAACTTATGCTAGCTAGGCTTGCAGCATAAGTAAGAAACTAGAAGATAATTGGAGAAAAATGTGTGCTGATGCACAATAAGGCACTACACCAGGGGCGAGCAAAATGCTGCCTGGGGACCGGATGCGGCCCGCCAGGCCATTCTATCCGGCCCATGGGGCCACTAAAAAATTTAGAAAATTAATGTTTATCTCCCCTGGGCTGCCTGTCATGTGGCCCTGGATGGCTTGCCAGAAGTCTGTAAGTGGCCCTCTGTCCAAAATAATTGCCTGCCCCTGCACTACACCATATGCACTCCCTTTTCAAAATCCTGGATCCACATGTAGTACTACCCGAGTCATAAAGTTGTCCTTCGGTGAAACAATGGCACCTACTCTGATCCCTCAATCTCAGAGCACCCATAAGATAAAAAAAAAAATGTGTTTATGGTAATACATTTGTTTTAAATCTTTGTAAACTCAATTGTTTGATGTGCATCTTAAAACATTTTCTTATCCAGTCTTCCCACCCCCAGAGTCATGCTGTGTTTACCTTGAACATGTATTAAATAAAACATTTACGTCCGAACTACATTTAATTATAAAGCCATTTTAATGCAACTTTCTTGTATGAAAACAGTTACAATTTTTAAGATCACACACTTAGTGATTGAAACCTAAGTGGCAGCCAGGCAATACAATGCCAAAACCATTGTGAAATCTACAATACTAACACAATATCCTAATATAAATTTTCTAAGTATAAATGTAAACTCCTTGATCAGTCTTGAAATATCCAAGTATATTCAAGCTAAAGTCAGATTTCTGTTAGTAAGAATTAGTCTGCAAACTCCAGTTTAATTCAGATAAAAATGTTATTGAGTACCTCACCAATACTGAAAAATGCTGCACACCACTTGCTTTTAAGCACACCAGCAGCACCACAAATAAGCTATGGCTCAAACTTTTTGTCTAGCTGGATTGCTACAGGCTACGTTCTTTGTATTTTGTTTAAGTGGCACCATTGCTGAGTGTCTTGTGTGGCTTTGTCTTCACAACAGAGGCAGTGATAGCTGTAATGTAGCAGGGCTCCCTCCTCAGGGATGCCTGAGGAAATGTGAGCTCTGCCCTTAAAACTGAGAAGTGGGATATTCTGATTTAAAATTCATTTTGATTCAGCCTTAGTATTTAATCTGAATTCCAGGACCTGGAGATAGTTGATCCCTTGTTAACAGAGGCACACTGTAGACCAGTTGAATAGCAGTGTTTTTTAAATGCCTACTAGCTTATAGAGCCCATTAAGGAACACTGTCAGGTCCTGCTGAGCATTTCAACATCTAGGTGTTAAACTACCACAGAGGTGTGTGGCTTCACAGTCAGTATTAAGGCCATAAATGTATACCAAGAGCAAAGTATTTCAAATAAATGTAGAAGAGATTTGAGTTGGACCTATTAAACTACAGTCCATGTGATCTTATTTGCTCTAACAATGACTTTGAAGTATTACACTGAAAGTGAAACTGTCCTCTAAAGCAAAAGTCTAACCACTTGGGAAGTCCCTTTTCAAAGCATATCCCAATTAAAAAACAAAACAAAACTCCCCTCCTCCAACACTTCTGTTATTGCACATCTCACACAAAGTTGTGTGTGTGTGTGTGTGTGTGTGTGTATATATATATATA
>NW_017729024.1:131079602-131080787 GCF_001723915.1 Gavialis gangeticus
ATAAAAAAATTTAAATATGCTACACTTCAAAAAAGGACTATGGCACTTTACTGAATAATATGGTTATGAAGTGATGAAACCACAGATGTTTAAAGAACTTTCTACACAAAATAGAGTATGTTACAATCTTGAGCTTGTTAGCAGACAGGTTTTTACAAATCCACAGCAAACATTTTGAGAGCTTCTGTAGTGCATTAAGAAGCAGATACACTTCAGGTCCCATAATGAAGTTAAACTTGCCTAAAACCGACTGAAAAAACATGTTTTTGAAGGTCATTGTTTAGGAGAAGGTGAAATTCAACAGAAATTTTGAACAGCCATAAAAAGCAGTGTGTTTACATATCTGAAAAATGAAAAAAAGTTCTGTGGCATGAAACCATCTTACCATTTGCTAGAAAAACAGAGCCCTGAGAAAACCAAGAGTCTGATTTGTTTCTGCATTTCTTCCCAGCGTGTCTTCCCCTCTGTGCCAGTCACTGAGCATGGGTGGATGAACATAACATCAAACTGACCTACCATAACATAATCAGTTATGTTATACAAAAACAGTCAGAGAAGGTGCCCCTCTTTGGTCACAAGATCAGAAAACAAAAGCAAAACATTCAACTAAAACAGCTATTGTGTGTACTGTATTCTAAAATCCAACACTAGCATTTTTAGCACTTTATAGCCAATGTAATGCAGTATGTTCTAATAATACATTATAGGGGTGGTTACACGGTTTGGTTTGGTTTTATTCACAAAGGTCATAGACAGTGTGCAGTCCAAAGCAGTGTACTGAGGCATTGTGTTATGCACCTTCTGAACTTAGTGGTTTGACTCTTTTTTTACACTATATGACACTAATATAAAGGAGAAAAAAATCACACAGTAAAATCAGAATATAAAATCTGCCTTCATTGTAGTGCCATTTCCACAATGCTTACTGGACCCTCAAGCCCCATGGAACAGTCTTTATGGTGGCAGCTCCTCCAACCTGTGCAGCACCCTTTCTAGTAGGGGGCTGTTAAGGGCCACCAGCTGCAGGAGGGTGGCTCTTTGCAGAGGCAGGTCAGTCATCCCCTGGGAACATCTGGCTGGATGTGTGCTCTCAGCATATGCAAAATCTATTTCTAAAAAGGAGCCCTGCTCAGCCACACCAGGCAGAGGCACCTGCAGCGATTTTTTTTTTTTTTTTTTTTTTTT
>NW_017729024.1:131080866-131087692 GCF_001723915.1 Gavialis gangeticus
TTTTTTTTTTTTTTTTTTTTTTGGCCCTCCCACCACCCTTTGCAAGGGGACAAGGGAATTTATTTTATGTGGAGAGTTGGCATAAAATAGCCTCAGCCCACAGCTTTATTTTATTAAACAACCAAAAGAAAAGTGAATTACCTGTTTTCAAATCTGTACAAGAGAGCAATGAGGTGGGGATGGCCTGGGGACCAGGCTTCTCAACAGCGAGCTCTGGGTTTAATATCAGGAAAGCTTCACAGTGCAGATTCCTGTGGCACAGGGCTGTGATCATACCCTCCACACCATTTCAGCCCTCCTCTCTTAAGATGGGAGAGAATGTGCTTGTGGTTGGGGAGCAATGAGCTTGATCTACTCTGCGCAACACAAGAGCACTGTCTGCTGCCCAGGCAGTCATGGAGGATGGTGATGAGCCATAGGCTGTGTAGTTATGAAGTGGTTACTCTAACACTTGGCACTGCATAGGCTCTGGCTGTTACTCCAGCCCATCCACTAGTACTGACTGCAGAAGAGGCAGCCTTGGGTGGAAGGTAGTTAGAAACTGGGTCTTTGCCTGAATGGCAACTTTCATTTTAGAGCACTTTCGCTGTTATACAGAGCACCAGAATCAAGCAAGCAAACAAGTCAAAGTACTAGTTTGGGGATCTCAGAATAAAAGTATTCCACTTTAAGAAATGAACAAATAGATTTAACCAGTTTTAAATCAGAGTTTGAAGAAAAGATAAATAATTATAAAATAAGGACAGTCTCATTTCTAACCAATTAAGGTTAGAAGCCTGAAGCCTCACCAGAATCTCTCGCATTAAACAGTGCCTTTCCAGAACTGTGTTGCTTAACAGTGACTGCACAGAAGGTGTGGTGGGTGGGAAGCCCCTAAAAATCTTCTAACGGAGCTAACTGTGGGGAGCAGCATGAGCTCCAAGAAGCCTGCAAACTAGTTTGTAATTTGTTTAAACCTAGTGTCTGCATTTTCCTCAACTCTAGGTCAGCAAGTGTAAATGCAGCAGAATCAGGAAATGAAGCCTCGCTGCATTTCTATCCTAGTGTTTCTCTCCATGGTGAATCACTTGTATTACCCAGAGGAGTGATTCATACCCACTTTCTACAGAACTTGTTTGATTGTAACACTATAGAAAAATGGTAGAATTCAAATGGCCACATTTGGTAGGTCTGGGTAGCATTTTAACAGGATGTTTCAACCTTCAAAGCCTACCTGTATTTCTCCTCCTTTATCAGCTGAACTGTTTAAAAATAAGTCCATTATCATGTTGGATTTTCAAGCGTTATTAAATAAACAAGTCATTGTGCTCATGTTTCCAACTTTTCTTTTAATACCTTTTTTGTTTGCTCTTGAACAATCACAGAACCTGGAGAAACACGGTAAGTAACAACAGAGAATGGCTCCGGGAAAGGAATGTCATTCGTGGCAGGCTTTATTTCTGTTTCTGCTGATTGTGCTAGAAATGGATCCAGAGCAAATGTGGTTAAAACAAAGGGGAAAAAGATCTTCCCCTAACCATTCAGACTTCGGCATGGTCTCCTCATAGGTGTACTATTAATTAAAGGCTAACCTGGCTCTGGGCTTCCAGACAGTGGACTGGGAATGAGGTTTCCATTGGCAAATGAGAGTGAAATACTGAGCCATACTTGTACTAGAGATGGAGTCACTGTCGGCTCTTGCTGGCATTTATATGGTAATAGTGACAACTGGGTTGCAGAAAGAATAGTGTTTTCCCTGAATATTGAGGTTCCTGGGATTCCCAGTAAAATCCCATATAAAAAGATTAAGTGTTTCACATGCTAGTGGTAAAGGATTATTCTACCAATGTTTATAATATACAGTTAAACCCCAGTCTAACAGGTCCCCTGCTTGTGTTAGGAAACCAAACTAACTTCAAATCTAGCTGCTGAAATGTAATAGGCCTGCCACTTGGTACTGCAGTTTCATGCCAGAACAAACATAGCTGTAAAGTTGAGCCTTTACCTCTATTTCTTTATACCGACCTTTTAGGAGGAGTTAATGTCAACTCTTTTCTCTTCATCACACATTACATTATCCAAGAAAGTTGCTGTGCTTTAAGTAAATTCTAAACTCAAAAAGCACCACTACGAGCTATGGTACCAAACCAGGTGGCAATTAAATGTTCACAGGTAACTGAAGCCCTTCAAAGCAAACCCTGATTAAATAGGCTTGTCCTGGACCTGGGAGAAATGTGGCAGCTGTTACTGTCGTCACAATCCTTCAAAGTGGTCAAGGGAATAACACAATCCGATCGCCTCAGAATTTGTCGGCTCTATAACAAGGTTTATTCACGAGATACAAGGTTCTCCCTCCCCTCAGAATTATGCATATGTTGCTGAGTCCTGGTAACGTATTCAAGCTCCAAAATTTCTAGGGATCTACATTCTCTTTACTTGGGATCCTCATCTTCTGCTCCTCATTGCCCAGCAAATGAAGATGTACTGTTTCAGTTAGTTCAAGGCCAGAATGCCTGGGGCTCAATCACAAGTAGTGAATACAAGTCAGCAAATCCTTTATCTAGTTGTCTGAAAGTGAAACAGGACTGAAGTCAGTATTTCCCAGGCAGCTTTCTTCCAATGTTAAAGGAGGCAAATCAGGTTTTTCCCTTCCTCGATTTCTTCTTGCACTTTGTCGCTGGATGTGGCGATTTCAGCTTGTGCTGAGAAGACTGCACAGATGAATGTCAGAACAGTGCCACCAATAGCAGTGTAGAAGGCCCAGCCCAGTGAGCAGTCTCCAAGTTTGTAAGCAGAAGCATAGTGTCCACAATAGCTTACTGCCTTCTGGCAGCCCCAACCTGCAGGGTACAGCATCAAGCCTAAGATAAGGAAGAGGCCTAAAAAAAAAAAAAAGTGCAATAACAAATGATCAGTGAGCAAGTCGCAGGCCCAGGCTTCCATGCAGGAGTGATTTGTTCACTGTTCCCTTACATCTGCCACCCTCCAAATAACAGGAAACAGATAGGAGAAGCCCCATAGTACAGGTAGGTTCTGGCTGGTGCAACCTCTAGGGCACACTGTGCTTTGCGCTAAGTTTCCAGTCCTTCCACCACTTCTCCTGAGACGGCCATTTCAGACTAGGAGCTGTCAAAGTTGTTCCTTCAGTCCAGGCCATGTTTGTATCCATGCAACACATTGCTCCTAGGTACATACTTCCTGGTTGGCTCTCAAGTGTCCCTACCCAGTGTGTATATTTATACCTTCAAATGCTTGTCAGTAATTGTTGTGGCCCCTGCTTGAATCCTCATTTAGCCAAGCCACATTTAGTTTATTTAATGGTTTCTTCCAAAAACAGCTTGTCTAGTGCTTAAACACTTGTGCTTCTTTTCGCTAACTGTTCCCCAGAAGTCCCAGTGATCTGGCTACACCCAGTATCTAACAGCTGGGGTGAAAGGCAAGTCTCTTGGACCTAGCTTTCCAGGAGATGATGGTGTAGGACATTCATTATGGTGGTTTTTGTAACAGGGTAGGGGCTGCTAGGATTTGACCTACTGCCTTCACTTTGGAGCTAAAGTCCAAATGTTTGGCACCACTGAGTTCTTCAACAGCTGTTCAGCCGCAGTCCAACCTTGTGGGCTGATTCAGGCCCTGGGCACATACATTTCTGCTGGGGGATGGGCACAACCACAGAAATCTGCATAGCCCCAAAATGCTTGGAGCCCAAGCTCATGCCTAGGCCCCAGCAAGTTTCTCAGGGTAGGTATCTCTCCTGTGTGGGGTCTGGCCTGCTCCTCTGACTGGGCCAGAACCAGGAGAAGCAAGACACTGAATCTACTGTCCAGTGGGGTTGCAGGTGGGTCTGGGTTAGGTCCCTGCTCCAACGACCATTTAATTATTTAGATAAAGTGAAGCAGCTTAAAGGGGAGATAGACACACAGCAGAAAACCCATGAATCCTGGTAATTAGCACAGCAGGATATAGGAGACCGGGCTTTTTCTCTGTGCTCTAAATCAGAGTGACAATTAGATTAGTGTGAAACCAGTGCATGGGTGACTGGTGCTGCCTTAGTTGGGGGGAGGAGGGGGAAACACTCCTGCTCCCCAGCCAGCACTTACAGGGGGTGGGCAACAGTGCTCCCACCTGCCTGTTGCCTAAGCGGCGAGTGTGGCTGGTCAGGGGGTGCACCTGCACCCCCTATGCGTCACCACTGAACCAGTGGGCTGCGGTGTACAATGGGATGGGGAGGGGGAGTTGGTTCTTTGGTTTTCTGTGAGAAAATGCTGTGGGGAGGGTTAGGTGCCAAGAATGGGCTCATAGCTAAGAATCCTGCCCTTCTCTTTGGCTTAAGCAACTTGTCACTTGCTGGTTGCAAGGCTCCCATTCTCCCCATGCAGGGTACAAGAAGCCTGGATGCCTAATTTGGGGTTGAGATTCTACTGTGCGTCAAGTCACTGAAAAGCTAAGTATTACGATGCCACGTCCCTTTGTGAATGGTGCCCTTAAGGTGTTTCAGACCTTAGCACTCCTTGATTGAGGCTAAGGTGGCTGCAGGTACCAGTCAGGGCTCACTCCTGTGGAACACTGCATTTTCAAACGTTTTTTTGCTTGGAATGGCAGTAAGAATGTGCAGATGCTCTTGCTCCATTATAGTAACACATTTCTTAACTGCACAGGTCACTCATGCTACCTAATTATTTCAGCACCAGAAACTATATGACACAGCATCTTGGGAAAGGCATGATGCACACAGTGCACTCTCTTAACAGTGGTTCACTGTCTAACAATGGATCCACAGAAAACAGATTTCCATCTACCTGCCGCATGAAGTCATTCCTAGATTTCTTCCACCCATGACATTTTAGTAAATTATAAATCACAACCAGTCTGTTTATTTTGAAGTGCAAGAACAAAGATAAGACTAGTCCCCATCTAGTGCAATTCAGTTAAGACTTTACATGCACAGGGTTTACCTGTACACTGAGACTTTACATTTACATGACTACATGTATAGGGTTTGGCAACATACAGCCCATGGGCCAGATCTGGCTTGTGGAAATGTGCCCTCACCTGGGCTGGGGCTAGGCAGCGTCCAGCTGTGCCCACGCCCCTGCTGCTTTGCCCCACCATCCCAGCTCCAATCTGATACTGGCCTGGTGGTTTTGGTGGCACGTGGGAAAGAGGGGGCTTGGCTTGTGCCCATGCTAAGGCCAGACAGCTAGGAGCTGGCTGCACCACCACTGCTTCTCCAGCTTGAGCATAGCTTTTAGCTGGTGGGGAGCTGAGCTGTGCTGAGCTGAGCAGCTTCCAGGCATGCCTAAACTGCAGCTACTGGGGAGGGGGAAAGGGAGAGTGGTAGCAGTGCAGATGCAGTTTGCAAATATCTGGCCCTGGCACAACTTCCCAGCAGCTGGAAGCTGCACTCATACAGCAGCCAGGGAGCAGGGTGCTGGGAGAAGCAGCTGACTCCAGCGTGGGTATGGAGAAAGCCACCTCTGTCCCCCAGATGCACCAGAGAAGCCACCTGGTCCATGTTGGACCATCTGGGCTTCCAGCCCGCAGCTTATAAAAGGACACTTGCACCTCCTCTAGGACATTTGCTTTTCCTTAATTGCTGTTGAAATTCAGCCAGATGCCAGGACTCTCCTTGCATGAAAATAAACTACTATTTGACCATTTAATACTGGTACAATGTTATTGCCTCCCAACTGTCTAAAACTGCCAATTGCATCACAGAAGAAAGCCCCTTTACAAAGTATTTCCAGTATTTCATACTAGGACTTTAATAAACTGTTACATCCATTATTCTTCTGGGTTGTGAAACTGGTGACTGATGTGCCTTCAGCATTGTATGTGCAACACAAAACAATGAGAAACATGTAGTGCTTCATGACTGCCTACAGTACAGCAAGTAAAATGTATTGCTCAACCTCAGGCAGACCAGAATAAGCTGTGCTTTCATCCTGCTGAGTCCAGCAGCCACTTCAGACTAAACACAATTCCCCCTCCTCAGCATCAGGATTTTCCTGTCTAGTGTGTAACCAGAATGACTAGACTGTTTTTTGCTGGTTGTACAGCAGATGCATCACAGTTGCTGTTTCTTCTAGGAATCAAAGGCAGAATGACAATTTTAATTAACAATTAAGAATTTTCTAACATGTCTAGGCAAACAACACGATGTGAGATTCTAAAATTGCACCAGGCAGCTTCTGTTTGTATGCTCCAGAAAACAACTAAAACTTGGCATCTGAGTCACTCTACAACAGTGGTCACTTGATGGACCAGTAGACCCCAGAGCCTCTTGAAGTCGATCCTGGGCTGAGCGTGCGTGTGCACGCACGTGCCCTCTCCCCCCCAGCTCAGCAGGTCAGCCGGTGGGGGAGGGAAGGGGCGGAGGCATGTGCAGCGGGGCTCAGGGCGCAAAGTCCAGCCCGCAGCAGCTGCCTCCGCCACACACAGATCAGCTGCATACAGATCAAGTGGGCACATGCCTCGCCCAAACACAGGGCAACACTGGCAGCTGCAGCAGCTCTGAGGTAGGGAATGAGGCAGGGGCAGGCCCTGCACAGCTGGGGCAGGGTGGGGGGGATGGAGCCATGGGCGACTCATCTGGGGGTCATGGGGAGGGAGGGGCTTGCAGCCTGGTAGGACACGTGGGTGTGCGTGCCCCTGGATCTGCATGCGGGGTGTGGCAGGGTAGGCTGGGGCTGGGGCAGCACCGAGCTCTTCCCAGCCAGGCTGTGCTCAGGCCAGGTGGCTGCAGCGCTGGGAGTGGGCCCATGAGGAGGCTGTAGCCCCCCCAACACCTGTTCCCAGTCCCACCACAAAGCACAGCAGGAACAGCCTGACGCAGCCTTCCCCTTTCCCT
>NW_017729024.1:131088689-131115136 GCF_001723915.1 Gavialis gangeticus
CTTCCCAGAGACGAGCCTATGAACGCCACTTCATCAACCTCCTCGATACTAAAAATCATGGACGAAATATAGACATTGGATTTATGACGCATTATAACCTGCCTGACAGCTTACTCCCCAGGTATCTCGCCACTATTCATCCCCCTTCTTGCTCTCTCCCCCCACCCCAGCCTGTCTCTCACCCACAGACGCCTCAATCTACATTTTCACTGACTGCCTGTCTTGTATGCATACCAGCCCAGCCTCTGGCTCCTTTACTTTTCATTCCATCCAGGAAGAGCACACACCAACTGCTGAAACTTCCTTAGCCTGAAGAAGGGTTTTTGAACCTGAAAGCTTGCTTAATAACTGTTTTCCGACTATTTAAGTTGGTCTAATAAAAGATATCAGAGTCACGCAAAGAACCTTGTCTGCCTATTTCTTGGTAAGCACTTCTCAACCTGAAGAATTCCTAACCAAAACCTGTGTGGGGTACCGTGTCCTGGAGTGCATTTTGTCTGGATTTTTCTGAAGTCCAAATGTGCTTTAACTAACAGCGGGATGTTGGGGGAAACATGCTGAACATAAGTCTTCATTTAATTATAAATGAACTGGGACCGTCTTCTCTGAAAAAAAAGATGGCCTTACATAGCTGAGCTATGAATATGGAACATTGTCTCTACTTGAGTGAAATGGGTAAACTCAGTGGTCCTAGACCAGTGTAGCCAACACCACAGAAGGTGCACATTATTACAGAGATTTCCCTTGCAAAACATGCTGTATTTCAGTGCGCACACACCAAAGTATAATAGACCTCTCCACAGGATATCAACTACTTCCTTATTAATAGGCCCATTAAATAGTTCCCATCTTTAACAACTTCAGTAATATTAAACACCTGTTTGCCATTTGTAGGAGCACTTAATGACTGTAATTCAAAATAGGGCTTTCTGGGAATTTAAAGCTAAGGAAAACTGCCCTGCTTAAGGTTTGGTGTAGGCTAATGGTACAAGGAGAGGCACAGTTCACTTTATGTATTACAGCACAAAGAACTATTGTATTGACCAGCCCAATGGCCTAATATCTGAGTCATGTGGCAGATGACAGATCCATCCCTGATCTCCCCTGGCTAGGAAGGCTGCCAAGAGTAGTATATTCAAGTACTTAGAGCAACAGGAGTGGCTCATGCTGTTCCCTGTTTGTCATCTGAAGGAGTGATTACAGGCTCCTGCTGACCAACTGCCTCCACTGCTCCTGCTGTTAAAGAAAAGATCCAAGGAGGGGCTCCCCTTCCTGACCAAAGAAACAGAGTGCATAGCCTGACACTGAAAGCCCACTGCAGTGGCTACTACCAGGGAGAAGAGCACTCAGCTGCCCAACCTCCAACCAGCCACCACACCAGCAGCCAAGACACCATTCAGAGGAGAAAAACAGCTGCATATGCACTGTGTTCAGCTCCACAGCATCCCTGCCTTGGTCTGCCACTCTGCTGTTTGACACCTGGGGAAGAAAACCAACCTGCAGGCCCTTTTCTTTGGTCACCTCCCACTGCCACTTAACTGTGTGATGAAGCAGTGCTGCTCCATGGTATGGGTATGGGACAGTTGGATGGAGCAGAAAACAAGGACATAAGAGTCAGTATGAGGAGGCAGCATAAACAGGAGTGGGAGTGCTCTGTGCTCCGGAGCCATACAAGCCTTAGGCTCCGAATCTACGAGGGCGAGATTAGCAAACAGGGTGTTCTTATCACAGCATCTCCAGGGGTTCACATAGGTTCCCTCACCTGGGACACAACAATCTACACTGTGCCATTCTCCACAGCATATATAGTTCAACTCGTAATTTGTATCTAAGGTGGAGACAGCCAGTTACACATGAAATAAAGGCAACAATGCACTGGTTTTGCCCTTTATGCTTCTTTACAAATCCCATGTTTGACAGTGATATTTTCTCATGCTAATGTCAAGCAGGCATTTCATCATTTGACCATATCCATTTAACCCATGGGCTATGTTGGTGGGAATGGGGAGTGCCCAGCACCCTTCAGATCAGGCATGAGGTTCCCACTGGCTCTGCAGTTCGCATGGTTGTACTGCTCAGTAGTGGAGGGCTGTAGTTTCTCTTCACCATGTACATTTATGATTTATTTGTATTACTGGTCACACCTTGCAGCTGTCATCATGGATTGGGCCCTCACTGTTCTGGGCACTGTACAAAACAGAACCAAAAGGCATTCCCTGCACCAAAGTGTTTAACATAAGAAACAGCCAAAGGATAAAGAGAAATGGGAACGCAATGAGAAAGTGTTGGCCAGTCTGAACGACAGTAGTGTCAGCACGTCAAGAGCTATGGCCAAGTTTACTGGTGGCATTGCAGCAAAAGAAAATTTCAAGGGAGACAGTTAATCTTGTGGATACTTATGGAGAGCATGTAAGACAGCATGGGAGAAAGTACAAAGGGGCTTGACTGGGTGATGGAAGCTGCTATCTTGGGTTGACTGAAAGCAGGAGCCAGTCTCTCAGTTGTGAACAGAGATAGCATGTAGCATAAGGAGAGGTTGGGAAGGGTTTTGAAAGTGAAGCCACATAGCTTGTAATTAGCTGTGCTAGAAAAGGGGGAGCCAGCAGAAAGCTGCAAACACAAAGGTGACGTGGTCACAGAGGCAGAGCACTGCAGCTCTGTGCCCAGGGCAGCACCAGCTCCTTCCATGCCAACTATGACAGTGCAATTCCAGTCCAAGTGCAGCCACTGTGGTTATCACTGCTTTTGCACTCCCTCCCTCAGAGGCAGCTCCCTGAGTTGCTGCCGGGTCACTCTCCCACCTCCCCCATTACACAATTTAATTGGCAAAGCATTGGGTCAGGAAACTGATGTTTGCCATAGTGTTCTGAACAGAGCAAGGTTGCATTTGTCAAGGCCAAAGACTGATGGATAGGAAAAGCCCCATCTTAGTGATATTATTCAAGAAGACTTGGAAAGATTTAGACTAAGAAGGTCTGTGTTGAAGATGATACCCAGATTATGGGTCTTGTTGATGGAGAAAAGAGATAGGGAAAGGGCTTTGGGAAGAAAATTAGAACTTATAGTTTAGCCATCCTGAGCTGGGGCTGATGGATAGACATCTACATCTACAAGGAGATGTCAGAGGCTGAGATTTTTGCCTTAAACCCAGAGAAAAGCCATTCCAATGCACACAGAATCAAGACACAATTAATCCACTTAGTTATGTATTATTAATATTTACATATAGCAATGCAAGTGGTTAAATACCTGTGACTGCTCCTTTACTGACACCAGTAGCTTTTCTGAGATTACCTAGATTTAATTCAATAGGCCAGATTCATCTGCATCACCCTGTTCTAGATGTCCCTGGGGTATTGGGTCTGTCCTCTGGGAAGGAAGAGGTCATCAGAGATTGCAGAGAGACCTGCAGTGCAGTGGAGTGGAAAGGGTCTATGACAGAGACAGGGAAGAGCCCTGGGCAGGATGCGAAGTATGCATTCAGTGAGTGAAGGGATGCCAGGGCAGTGCAAGATGGAGCAGCAGTTACAGAAGCAAGGAGGGTGGGATACATGGTTTTGTATTTTGACAGTAGGAACATGGGCCTGGAAGGGGCCACATCAGCTGTTCAGTCCAGTCCCATTTCCCTCAAATCAGCACTTCAACCCTCACACTACATGAGGCACTACTTGGAATACCAAGGATGCCCTACAACATACCAACAAGCAAAAGCAATGGAAATGAGGCACTGTCGTTGCCCTGCCATTGCAAAGATGAGAGAGATTAAAGCATGCTTGTATTGTGAAGAGGTAAAGCCAGAGAAAAGCTAGAGGGTAAGGAAAAAAATGGAAAGGAATGAATGGGCACACACAAGATAGCAGGTCATAAGACAAGAAGAGTCATTGGGCAAGTGCTTGGGGTAGAAGGGGACAACCAATGAGAGAACTGTGCAGTTGTGGAGGAGGAAAGAGTGGGAAGACGGTGGGGGAAGCAAGCTGAGTGAAAGAAACTGGCAAGATCCTGTGTGAAGTGAGAAATGGGGAAATAAGGTCAGGTTGTAGAATGAGTCAAAGAAGACAAAAAGGCAGCAAAAAGTCTGCAATTGCAGAAATTGTGTTCAGTTGAGTTGGAGAAGTAGAGCTGCTTAGCTTGGAAGACAGTGTAACCGGAGGAGAAGGGACTGAATTTATAGAGAGCCAGCATGGCCACAGGATTTCCACCAGTCATGTGCAATCGTGTTTCACAACAATAGGGAAATCAAATTGTGAAAGAAAATCAAGATAAACTTGTGCCTTCACTAAGACCTGTGCTACTTTATTTTTGCCATGACTTTCTTTAAGCCAGAAACCATTGTATGCTCCTTCCCCAAACTCAGCATGCCTCCTTGAGGACAGTGTCCTCCACTGCTGTACAAATTTCTGGAGTATCCAGGCACATCAGTTACAGGATTTGCTGGGGCTTCTAGTAGATAGTATCCTACCGTACAGTACAGTTCCTAACCACAAGTTTGAGAATCCACCAGATGTATTAAAAAAACACAACTACCAACTTGAAAGCTTTTGCCCATCTCAGATACAAAATCGAAAATAGTACTAAAAATGGTAAAAATCTTTCAAACAAGCCATTTTAGGTGAACACTACATTTTTATGTGAACAAGCCATTTTTATGTGAACCGTTTACTAATCTAGCAACAATTACCTCTAGTCATCCCCTTTGCTCGAAGACTGACCTAGACACCATGAATATTAATGACAATGATCGTCAATCAGTTTCTGCCCTTGTGCTAATGTATTAACACAGCAGTCAGTCTTCAAGATAGAAAGCAGAATTCTAGAAAGTATAAGCTGGAGTCCCACTCAGCAGCTGAGTCCTCTCTAAGAAAGCCTTTGAGGTTCAAACATTATGATGGTTTTTTGAAGAAATGTGAAGGCCAGTTTAAAAGCATATTAATATGTCCATCTATCTTAGCTACCACTTTATTAAACTATTTTTGTCCTGCTTATTTAAAGTTGACCAAGTTCTCTTCATCAAATTACCTTTCTGTTATTACGTGCCATCTTTGTGTTTTTTTCAATGTGATTTCATCGACCAAAGAAGAGAATTGTGAAGGATGGCAATGCATTCAGCAAGATGGCTACAAAAAAGACTAGAAAGCTGTGTTTAATTTTTTTTCTCTGTGGCCAAGAATCCTGTAGCTGTACAGCAAGAGCACTGGCTTAGGGCTCTGATGTGAGTATATTTTACTAGAGTCTTACTCCCCTACATTTCACTGAAGAATATTGTCAACTTTGATTGTGTAACACCGCTACCAAACTTCAATTCTCTCTTTCATACAAAAAGGCCACTTAAATTTAGATTTCTTCTACTTAAAAGCATACAGGGGAATTTAACATGTAAACTTCAAACCCTCCAAACATGAAATGATGTAAAAGTGACCACTCCCCAAGAAACAAAAAAGAAACAAAATCATGCTTGCTGCAAAAATCATCAGTAGAAATAGGCTAGAAAGTATTTTTGTGCAAGCAGATCTCTGACAACTCTGAAGTAATTCTCTGCACTTTGATCTTTGGTACTGAGGTGTATTTTGCACATGTGTGTCAAGATTTCCACTCCACCCCCAAAGGCACAGGAACTGTGATAAGTGTTACTCAGTTTTGATAAAATCCAGCAGAGCGATGCAGGCAACCTTCCTAGAAAATAGCAACCTGATGAATAAACATTAGCATTCATTTGTCACACTGCATGACGCTCAATATTTGGAGTAGGATCTGAGCTGCAGCAGAGCAGCAAGTTTTTTTAGTGACGTAAAGCAGATCCCTTTCACTGGAGCTTGGAAATCCACTCATAGGAACGCAGTTACTCACCTGTTTATTTGGATAAGTGGATGTGCACACTAAGCTATTTAGTTCTCATAGTCTCCTGTGCATCTGCTATTGCACCATATTCAAAAATCCTAATATATATTAGGAAGGCCAATTTCCATCGCAAATCCTGAAACTATCTTCTCATTTCCGAAAGAAATTGTAAAAAGCTCTGAAATGCTGTTGAGGAAACAGGAAATTAACCAGATGTGGTCGATGAGGCAGCAGTGCAGCAGGGTCCGAGGAAAAGCAGTACCCGACTGCTTCACTTTAACTGGGGAAGACCCAAAGGGTAAGGATATGCAAGGGGATATGCCTTCCACTAAGGCTTCCTCCAGTAGCAGTGATATGAATTTCATTCATCTCCTGCACTTAATGGGAGATAAGACTCTACTCCCACCCCAAAGGCATTTATGAAGTGGACAGAGTAAGCTTGCCTCCATTGCCAGTGTCACACAGCCAAGTCTGTCAAAATGTAGGTGGCAAGAGAGGGCTGGTCCTGGGACTCCAGGAGTCCCTTACGTATGCATGTACACACATGTGCTTTCTGACATACTGGAAACAATTTCTGTGAAGGGCTCTATCAGTATAGAGAGATTGTTCTGCTCCCCCTTATCACTCAGATAGAAAAAACATTGCACTAAGCCTCCTGCTCAGCAGGTATCCCTAGAGAAAACCTTCTCCATTACAAAATGATTGTTTACAGTGTTTTTTTTATTTTCATCTGGTAGGATCAAATGGGGAAGCTGAGGACAGAGAACTCAGTCTGAGAAATCTGAATTTGAGGTTGGGGAAGCTTTGGGAATTATTGGAAGAAGCCTAACAATATTCCAAGCTCCGTAGATGTATCCTTAGCAATCTGCAGAGGCATTGGCTCAGTAACCTGTAGCACTGTGCAGGTAATCTTGCAGTATCTGCAACAATGATCCCACCGTTAACACCATAATTTGAGGCCTGCTAACACTACACTATAACCAAGAGCAGGTCTGGAAATAACTGGGGTTTCTTATTATATCTACTTTTGTGACATGTAGCCCTTAAAGGCACTAGGAGAGGTCTTAGGGATGGATATTTTTCTCCCCAATGTTTATTGTATGCATTAAACAGCACTTTGTGTCTAGGCTGTGCCACTAGCAGATAGCTAACCTGGCTCAAAGGCATCTTGTGCGCTCCTTCTTGCCCTCTCCCTCCTCCATTTTCAGTGCCCTACCACATCTAGTAACAGAGCCACAGTCGTGCTCTCAGAGCTAAGAGAGCAGCTTTAATGATTTCTTGGCTTTACATTTCAATGACAAATCCTTACTCGAAGTTGAATATCTGCAGCTGATCAGGCACAGTAGCACTGGGCTAGGGCATAAGACCCAGGAACAAAACTGTCCCAACTGAATAAACAGGACACTCACGGCTTGATTATGAGCCTTCCATTGTTCATAAATTGCTGGCTGTCCCTCTACACACTTGGAAGAAGAAACAAGAATTTAAAAACATGCTTTACTTCCCCTTTAGCTTTGTAGCTAGAGGCTTTCAGCATATACTGGTAAAGTTAACAGAGTTTGTCATTCAGACTTGCCAAAGTTAAGTGTCCTCCAATAGAAAAAACAATTCCCAACACAATTCTACCAATCCTTTCTGTAATATACAGGCTATCTGCAAAGAGTTAAAATAAATTAACATTGCTGGCAACCTAATCAATGAAGATAGAACATTTAGCTTTACTGGGGCTTCCTATAATATGCGGAGTTAGGCTGACACAAGTGAAGGACTGCTCTGTTCCTACAGGCACATTTTGCAGCACCTAAAAGGTAAAATATTGCCTAAAAGAAGTGATATCTTAAACAAACAAAGAAAAACATTAGGAGCTGCAAAGGCCTCAGTCTCAGCAGATCTTGATGCTGGTTATATTTACAGTTTCTCTCGTCCAGTTTTTTTAAACCCTTCTAGATCTGGCTATCAGCACCAAGAGCAGGCACTTTTCTGATGCTAAGCCTGTCTCATGTCACCACCTTTTCTTCTTCATTTCAGAAAACCTCTCAGAGTTGGCTCCCCATTACAGGACTTTAAGCCCTCAGTCATGTTCAGAGGCAGATCCACATGCCACTCATTCCGACTCCACCCTCTGCTTCGAGAGCAGCAAGAATACCAAAGATCATATTCAGGCAGTAACTGATCCAGAACTTAAGCTTCTTACCTCCTTGGTGAACACCAGACTAAAGAAGACAGACGGTGCATCTACACATGCAGTAAATTCAGATGCTCTTGGGTGCACGTCTATACATGCATCTGGGTCAGAAGCAAATTGAACTCAACAGGAGCAGCTTAGTTCAGGGCTGGTCCTGCCTTCCTCTGACCCCTCTTCCCTTCCCTCCCCTGCCCTGCAGTAGCCAGAGGGAGCTCCAGGCTCTCCTGAGTGCCGGGTGCATGAAGATCAGGACCAACCCTAAGCTCTGGGGGAGGGAGAGTGGGGGGGACAGGGGAAACTAGAACCAAGACAGTTTTACCCCCCCACCCCGGTTGGGAGCTGCTCCAGAGCCAGGACAGTTCCCCCTACTCTGTCCCAGAGCTCAAGGCTTAGCCAGGTAGCAGTTGTGACCCCCTGCTGCCTGGGCTGACCAAGAGCAATTTTCTTCTGGTCAGGATTTAAACATGTGCTTCAGCACATTAATTTAAAGAGCCATTTTCTAGTACCCGTATCTGTTGGTACTAGCAAACAACACTTTACATTAATCTATTGCACAATACTTGCTGTGAACATGTAAATGGTGACACTTTACTGCGCATTAGTCTAATGTGCACTAAAGCGCATGTGTAGATGTGCCCAGAGGTAGTGGATATTTGGTGGGGAAGAGGCAAGGCAGGAGTGCTGGGACAAGGAAAGACTCTGAAAATCTATATGATTGTAGAAGTGTTGGCAGCATCATGGAGAGGAAGGTGGACAATAGAGGAGAGGGTGACTGTAAGATTGAAAAGGGGAATGTGAGAAAAGGAGTAGACTAGTGAGGAGGAAGCAACAGCAAAAAGAAAAAAGGCAGCAGTTAGGGCACTGGTTACACACACACACACACACACACACACACACACAATCTTGTCATACAGTCTGCCGACAGAGAATAAAGGCTGCTGATAGTCATAGGAGGAAGAAAACAAACAGCACTTTACCGAAAGAGGAATGGTGTCAGTTTGACCCGGCTCCCCAAGTGTCTGTATGGATTGCACACTTCAGCGGGCCTTTGTGGCACTTATCTAATAGCTGATTCAATCTATTAGATAAAAGCCCCAAAAAGGGCTGCTGAAGTGCATGATCTATACAGACGTTGGGTGAGCTGGGTCAAACTGACGCGATGCCTCTTTTGGGCATGTGCTGTGCTCAGCGTGGGGGTGCACCCAGCTGAAAGTAAAGCACTGGTTTTTTTTCCACATTTGTAAGCAGCCAAAACATTTTAAAAGTTTGGGACAGAGAAATAGCAAAAAAACATGTCAAATGATGTATCTCACCCGGCCCCTTCCTGCGGTATATCCTAGTTTTATTCCAGAGAGTGGTGAGGGGGAGTGGACATCCTTTTCTTTCTACCCTTCCCACCTCAGCTGCCAAAAGCCTCCTACACACATAGCTTCCCTGCCCAAATCAACCTCCTGCTTTGGCTATAAGATCACAATAACTTAGTTCAGCTGCGAATGATTTACCAGGCAGATGGGAAGTAGCACTATCCCCAGAAATTCCATTCTTGTAAAATGAAGAACTCTTCTTAAAAAAAAGCAGCAAGCACTGCACACACCAATAGACGTGAATGTTCATTAGCGTACAGAACCAGAACACAGAAAACTGTCTAGGAAACACTGCAAGGTTCTCTCTTAGGGGAGACCTGTTCATTTCTCAAAGCTGGTCCTGCTGCACCTTTACTTCCACGGCTGTTTAGCACTTTACACATAACTTTAGCACAGTTTGCCTTCTTTGGTATAGTCTCTTGCCTTCCTCTACACACTAGTCCCTTGAGCTTGCACTGTCGGCAGCCAAGTAGGTTAGCTATCCTGCTGGAATGTAGCCATGTGCGTTCCAGGAAGCCCTATACCGCATTGTGCAGAATGCTAAAGAAATTAAGGCTGTGCCAAGATTTCCACTACAAACCCCAGTTTCAGGGCTGTGCAATTTCTGCATTAGGAAAAAAGACCCTAGGCTGAGTGTCAGCAGAAGACACACTTTTCAAAGTAAAGGGTTGGGCCCTGCTTCTACACTTGTGACAACGCTCAGAGGTTGCCTGGGTTTGGCTGCCTTCCTGCACTCATTTAATGTAATGGCTGGTTCTCTTGCATTCCCACTGCCTCATTTTCTTTGCCCCATCTGTCTAGCAACTACTTCCCTCAAGTAATAAGCAGTGAGACTCTAGATCGGGGCGGGCAAGTATTTTGGGCAGAGGGCCGCTTACTGAGTTTTAGCAAGCCATCGAGGGCCGCATGTTAGGCAGCCAGGGGCAGATAAACATTAATTTTCTAAATTTGGGGAGGCCCTGTGGGCCGGATAGAATGGCCTGGCAGGCCACATCCGGCCTCTGGGTCGCATTTTGCCCAGCCCTGCTCTAGATAGATTCTCACTTGACTTTCCTCCCAGCTCCCTGGTACATTACAATTTTCCTTACCAGACTCTGCACCTCCTGACCTCTTGTGCCCCTCACCTCTGATGGACCCAAACAACAGCTCCCCCCATGCTGACTCCCCAGCAACTGCGATCCCAAATCCTGCATCTCCATGCCCCACACTATGCTCTTTGCAGCTAATAGCCTCACTCAGTTCCAGGAACCTCTCTGCCTCCAGCTCACCTCCCATCCTCTCTGCAAGCTCCCATGTATCTCTACCCTTCTGTTTATCCTCCTGCTATAACAGCAAGCTCCAACTGACTCCCAACTTCCTTCCCAACTTCCTCAGAAATTCCCAGTTCCTGTCTCACATCCCAGCAGCCAATAACTCTCAATCATACCTCCTCATGTCACAACTCCCAGGGAACTAGCCAGTTCCACACTTCCCCTGTGCATGTTTCCAGTCCTGACAACATCTGGATTCTACCACTCTCTCTGCGATTCCAGCTCCTGTCTTACCTCCCAGCTCACAAGCAGCGGCAGCTCACATGTCACTGCTGCCATGCAGAGTTCAGATCACCTTTCTCTTTCCCCAAATAGGAATAAGAACAAAGGCTGCAGGCCCTAAGCCCCCTTCAGGCAGTTGCTCAAGCATGATCACACTAGATAGATGCAAACTCATTCAGTACTGTGGGGCTGTACAGCTGCTCAAGCAATTTGCCAGTGGATTCACCATTAAAGAGTAAACATTAACATTAAAGAGTAAACATTTAACATTAAAGAGTACTATAAAGTGGCAAGTTGTGCCCCACCCCAAAATAACAGTGTGGAGAAAAAGCTTTACTGAGTAGCTACATTTGGGGTCAATGATGCTCCTGAAAAAATAACTAAAATCCTTATTACAGGGAATGTGAATCATCTGTAAGGCATTGGATCCATGGCATTACGTAAAACAATAGCAATAGCTCAGATATCAAAAAACAGTATTCTTGGTGACCATAAACTTTTTAGCTTGGATGGAGGTTGCTGGGAGAATGCCCCAGGTACAGAATCAGAACAGCTTCCTTTATGTGGATGCTTACAGTTTTATAACTCTGATATACTGTCCTTGTCATGACCGTCTAACATTTCTGTATATTACATTGTATTAGCAAGTTACCTGGCTAGACTTTTTGTCTGTTTAATTCTGACCGTAGACCTCTTTTTTCTTTATCCTAAGTGCAGCTGTTTTTCTCCTTTTCTACCTCAGCACATTTCATGTCTCAGTGCACATATAATTCCCCCAAATCCCTGATATGCCATGGAAATGGAACACTGACTCTTGCGCTATTTGCAAACAACTCCAGTTACACTGAATAGCTCATGTGTAAATTTTAATGCCAGATTATTTTACGAACATAATTTCTTTTTGGATAATGCATCTAATTCAGAAAATGACAGTCATCCGACATCCATACTTTTGCCTTAGGAAAGTGTCATACTTAATTGTTTTCTTTCATTAAAAGATAACTCAGTTTGATTATCTGGTACCCAAGCATATACATAAAAATGATCAGTTACCATAATTAGTTTGATCCATGTAAGCAAAGTCACTTAGTTATAAACATTCCATTTCATCATTTTAGGAAGGGTACAAAGTTGAGTATGAAATATCCCTAAGGCAAAGCAGGACAAATACTAGAACCGTATCCCATTCAGAAAGATAAAGACACCATGCAAAAATAAATATTGTTAACTTATTATTACCCAAAACAACGTATTACTTCTCCCACACTAGGAGATATTTTGACATTTATTTTCAACGACTGTGATCATGATGTAACAGATACACCTAGATTCAAATTGGGTTTACATATTTTAAGTTAATCTTATTTGAGTATTTTTAATTTTGCCTGTCACAATGTTGTTGAATTGTCACTGTTCAGCAGCCTGTAATACTACATAACACATGCTCAAACTGGCAGTCTAACATTTGCAATCCTTAGCCCCAGAAGAGTCATTTTTGACTACAAGGAACAGTTAAGTTTACATCCTCATTGCATCAGCCAAAAAAACTGCTGTTTGGAACAAACAGAACCCAAACAGATGTTTGCTACGGAAACTGGAACTGATGCACCAAATCTTGTGTGTGTGGGTCACTGCAACCAGTAGCACTACTGGGCTGTCAGCATTAAAATAGATGCTGAAGAGCTACTGTTAACATGACTGGAGCCATGATTATTAAACTAAGATGCAGCAAATGTAAACAACAGAGGAAAAAAGCTTAATATAAAGCCAGAGGCATAAATTATTCCCAAATCACAGATGTTATTAACAAAAGATTAAATCAAAAGTTCCCAAATGTGCTCTGTGGAGACCTTTGTCATGGCCTGCAGAGAGCTGAATAGCCACATAATACTGGCCATCTCCCTACTGGGAAACTCCAGCTAAGACACCTCAAAGTACAAAGCTACAGCTGCTCCTTCCATCACCAACACCAGAGTACATCCAAAGCTATCAGCTGGCACTTCTGGGTGGTTGGCAGTGGGCCACTGGGTCAGAATGGGAGGAATAAAATAGGGAAGGTTGAAGGGGCAGGCACTGTAGGAAACATGCACCAGGAGGGAACAGAAGGAACATCAAGAGGGAATTTGCTTTGTGGGGAGGAGGGCAGGAGAGGGAACAATGAATGGGGAAGGAAGGGGTGATGGAGTACATGAAAAACCCTGGTAAAGGGGAATGGGAGGAGGATGTTGGAATGGGATCCTGAAAATGGCTTTAAATGAGAGGAGGCCATGGTTGGGGGAGACTTATGGTCCAGCTGAGGTGAGCAGAACTGATTCCAAACATGTGCAGGGAAGAAAACAGGATTTCAGTGGAGGAAAAATTATGTTGACTGTGGAGAAGAAATTAATCCTGCCAGGGTGGGAGCATGTTTTATTTTTATTTTTTTTGAGTGAGGGAAACTGAGCAGACAGTGAGGACCTGAGATAAGAGGCACCCTGATTTTGGCTAGGTGAGTAGAGAACTGTGATCACCACTATTGACTGGCTAAGGATTTGCATGGCCTATTCTATGTGCGTATTCCCCCATCTGTCCTAGCCTGTAGGTTACATCTTGCTCTTAGACTCTAAGCTCTTTGGGACAAGGCTTTATTATTCTATAACTTACACACCTAACACAGGGGGTTCTACACTGCTTGTGGCCTCTAGCTGCTACTGCAACAACAATATGTAATGATGGGATAGCCTTTGAATGCAATAGAATGGATTCTGACTTCAGGTATCCAAGCATGGTGGCAGGGGAGAAGGAAAGGTAGTTCACAGGATGGCTCCCTTCTCAAGTGGATTCACAACCTGGCAAGACGTTAGAACCTGAGGGATACAACATCCCACTTCTCTGCCTGTCTCTGCTATGACAGTCATACAATTCAGAAGGAACTGCCAAATCAAACTGCCTACCTAATATATCGGAGATACCTCTGCCTATTTGTATTTAAAGCTTTACCTGAGTTACATAGTGCTGTTCCTGAAAGGGAACCAGGCTGGCTTGTGGCATCTCAAAAGTACACATAACTTCAAGTTATTCACACAGCTAACCCAGTTTCACCAGTCTGACACATGGTCACGGTGTCACTGAAGGCCTCTTCAGGAAAGTCTCAACACATCTGCACTTAAGTCACTTTGAAATTCTTAGGTACAATTTATGTTTCAGGCCAGTTCCTATCACTGAAGGGCATTATCCGCCCAGCATTCAAAATCCATGCTGTTTACTTACTGTCTGTTTAGAGACTAAGCTTCACTGCAGGTTTTTTTAAAGCTTTTATCTATAATGTTTTTTTTTGTTAAAGACACATAAATGATGATAATTTTCATCATGAAATTAAGCTACATGAAAAACTAAGAGAAAACTCTGCTATTAAAAAAAAAAATTACAGTGCAAATCATAGGAACATAGAAAAGTCGGGCTGGAAGGGACCTCACAAGATTATCTAGTTCAGCTCCCTGCTCAAGGTAGGATCATCCCTGACTAAACCATCCCAGCCAAGTGTCTGTCTAACCTACTTGTACAAACGTCCAAGGATGGTTATTCCACACTTTCTCTAGATAGCTTGTTCCAATGTTTTACCCTCACGTCAGAAAATTCCTCCTAATCTCCAACCTAAGATTCTCCTGCTGCAGCTTAAGGCCATTGCTCCTACTCCTGTCCCCTCTGGCAACAGAGGGAAACTCATCGCATGACCAAGGGCTGGGGTAAACATGAAAGCCATGAGAATATTTGTATCAGGGGTGCTCAACTTCCAGCCCATGGGCCAAATGTGGCCTTCAGAGCTATCACATCTGGCCTGCAGGGTCCCCCATGGGTCCAGAAACTTGGCAGTTGGGGAACAGTGTTCATTAATACGGTCATCCTCCCCCTGCCAAATTCCCAAACCCCAAGCCCCACGTGTCTGGTCAGAGCCAGGCTGTGCCCCCTCACCCATGCAGGGCTGGGCTGGGCCACATCCCTTCCCATCCCTCTACCCCACATGAGGCCAGGCCATATCTGCCCTTTTCCCTATGGGGCCAGCTTGGGACTGGGTCATGACCCCCCTCCCCCCCATGGGGCTTAGTGAAGCCCCCTTTCCCTACCCCATGGGGCCAGACTTAGGCTGAGCTGGCTCCCCCCCATCCCCTATATGGCCAGATAGTGGCCAGCATGTTGGCTCCAGGCTGGACTGGAAATCACCATGCAGCCTGCAGTCGGACCAGGCACTGCCCAGCCAGTTTGCCGGGGAAAAAAGTTAAGCATTACTGATTTATATAAATACTATCAATTTGGATTGTAAATTGGGACTGTCTCATCCTTCTGTGTTTGTTACATAGCCCAGTGGAGTACCAAAGGCCGATGGTGACCCATAAGCACCATAAATGCTTATGCTAATAATATGCATGTACTGTCCATGGACTGCTGATGATTTACTGCCTGTCACTAGATGGTTACTGTGACAATCTATACTGAACGAATTATTTTCTATTATTCCAAATGTATTTTAAAACAGCTTATCATTTATCCTTAGAATTTTGAATGATTCATAGCCTTCTTAAAAATAGACTGCATGCTCCAAAAAGGTGTTCAGATGGAGGCTTGTCCAGACTTTTTACTGCTAAGTGATAATTATTTCTCTAATGATACAGTTCCACTCTTTGGACTCTTTGTTGCAGGGGACAGATTCTTTTCTTGATGGCACAAGCTTTCCATGTTGACAAAATTAAGAATGCCAGTTACTATTTTTTGTGCCTCCAGAACAACAGCAATTTCAGCCATAGAAGCAAATGGTGAAAAGCTTAGTTTCCTACAAAGGAATTCCAAGATCTGGAAAAGCTCTTCAAACAAGAGGCAGATTTCTTCTATTAATCTTTATATTAAACTGCCTATAACAAACAAAAGCTCTCTGTGGACCTGATATGCATACGGTTGCCATTGACCTAAAGGGAGCTCCACATATTTGTGCAAGGGCAGGAGCTGGACTTAAGGATTCAATTCTATATTTTACTATTTCACCTCAGACACCACCCACATCACAATGTAGGATGCTAGAAAGAAACGATATGTCCGGTATCCATTATTGTTTTTTCATGATGAAATTCAGGGGTAGATTAACTTGCTGTATGTTTTTAATTGCATTAAAACCTTGTAGGAATATATAAATGTGATTAAGTCTGCAAGATTCTGAGTGCCTGTAAATGCTTTTGCTGTGGTTGCAGCCTGAAGACCATCCCTTATTACATAATTGCAAGTACGCAGCAAATGTACTGAAAAACAACTACTGTACTTAGAGGAGCCTTTTGCTATGATAAAATCACATTTCAAAGAAATGTCACAAACCCTAGCTCCCTGCATGGCTCCCCTCCTGGCCCCAGGTGTCTTCCTAGTGTGGCTCTGACTTTCCAAGGCAGAGAACCTGAGCTGGGTCAGGTATACTCCAAGCTGCTCAGAGCTGTTCCCATAATAACCACTTGGCCTAAGTGTCAGTTTCTGGTGTGCTTGAGCAGCAGCACAGCAGGGGGGCTTGATTTATCCCTGATGGATCTGGGGTTGGGAGGGAAGAAAAACAAATGACATGTCCATTACATAGCTTAGAAACGAAAGCATTGTTACAGTCCTGTCAAAGGTCAGCCATGCTGACAGCAGTTCTTGAACCATTTGCTCAGATGCTTTCCAAAAATCAGGATCCAAGAAACCCTGAACTCCACAACTAGGATAAGTCAGCAGCAAAATAGTTTCAGCTAACCAGATGCAGTCATGCTTTTGTCACAAAGTAGTAATGAATTCAATAAAAATTAATCTTGAGAGAACAAGACACTAGCCACAAGACAGCAGGCTGCAAATACTGGCAAAGGCATTTCTCATAGCAACAGTTTCAGTAATATGACCTTTCAGTTATCCAGGTTATGTGGTGTGGATTTATCTTCATTGGAAGGAAAAAGTATTTCAATTCACAGTGCTACTGAAAAAGCACACCTAACACACAAGAAATGCTTTAGCCCCCCTATTGTCTAATTCCTGAGATAACAATTCTTCCCACTGTCCAAACTGGCATATTTTACAACCGAACAACTGCCTTTGCACATACCCCCTTTTCAGCAAGGAGAATGTCTGGTCTCCAGAGCAGTCCTCTAAGATACAAGAATGCACCTTCTGCACCTTTTGAAATTGGGATCCTCTTAAATATTTTGGGAGGATATCAGGGGTGTAAACTCGGTTAGCTCTTCAAGGGATGCTTAAGTGATAGGTCCAAACACCCTCGCCTTATACAAAAAGACAAATATGTATATCTTACAAATATGCCTTTAATAAAAAAGGAATGTCACCCCTTCAAAACTTCATGTGCCCTAGAAAACAAAGAAAGTGAAGAGCCAAAACCTACTACTAGATATAGTTTGTAATCCAGTTCTGCATATCAGCCCCATTTCTGGGGCTGGATTCCCAAAACAGAATGACTAGACCAAAACTACACATTTTAAAAAATTAAAATAAAGCCCTTTGCTGGTTTGTAGTTATCATCTAGATAAATGCATCTTAAGCCAAGATTGGGCCTGAAAGTATGGCCCTGTATTGTGGGTGGAGCACAAGCACAACACCTTTATTCTGGGCTTCAGGGCTTTGGTGGAGGGGAACCATAGTCACACAGCACCTCTCTTGGCCAGGGTGAGGAGTGGACCCATGGCCTGGTGCTGTTCTCACCCCTTTGTGGGGAGGCTAGAGTTCCAGTGAGTGCTAACTTCAGAGACCTGGGGTTCCAGGAGTGCAGCTAAGCAAAGACTTTTCCATATTACCAGGTGACCTTGCACAACCACCCTGAACCAACACGTCTCTTTAGCCCTTAACTGAGCACAAAGCATAATAAAGTTACAAGAGTTTAAACTTGCAATCTGGTACCTCTCCTCATGGTGTAGTCAGTTGTGTAGTGCATGCACTGTTAGCAACATGAGTATTTAGTAGGGTGAGGCAAAATGGTTTGCTTAAAATGAGATTCAGTTCAAAGCTTCAGCCATCTCTGGACAAAAGTCTTTCTACGGTTTGAAAATATCTAGTCAAGAGCATAGCTTATAGGTGAAAGAGAAGAAGCCACTACACATCCTGGAGAAGTGTAGAGAGTGATACGAGGAGCTGTTTATGGCATATATTAACCTAACCAAGGCCTTTGACTCCATCAATTGTGAAGCCTTATGGAAGGCGCTGGCTAGGTTTGGTTGTCCACTGAAGTTCATCAGCATCCTCAGGCTACTCCATGGTGGGATGACTGCCACAGTCCTTTGAAATGGATCAGGGACAGATCCACGTACCATCTGTACTGGTGTCAAGCAGGGCTGTGTTATTGCCTCAACCCTTTTCTCCATCTATCTTGCTGTGATTTTGATTCTCATCCATGACTGCCTTCCTCCCAGAACTGGGGTTGAGTATTGAATGGATGGTCAGCTTTACAACCTGCGGCGCCTTCACAGCAAAACAAAACTTACGAAGACTGGCATCACCAACCTTCAGTATGCTGACAACTGTGTTATTGTCATGCACAGAGACCGATCTGGAGTCCACCTTTGACCTTTTTTCAGATGCTTATCATAGCCTGGAATCTCCCTTAATATTGGAAAGACCAAAATGCTCCACCAGCCTGCCACAGCAGAAGCTGCTCCCCTCTCCTCACAAATCACCATCAGTGGAGAATCCCTAGAAGACACTGAGCATTTCCCATACCTCGGCAGCCACCTTTCCTAGTCAGTCAGCCTTGATGTAGTAATCGAACATAGGATTTACTGTGCCAGCATATCCTTTAGAAAGCTGCTTTGCTGTGTCTTTACTGATCAAGATCTGCAGGTGGAAACTAAAATCCTGGTCTACAATGCAGTGGTTATCTCCATGCTCCACTATGGGTATGAGACATGGGTGACATATCAAAGCCACCTTAAGCACCTGGAATGGTTCCAACACTGTTGCCTCAGGAAGATCCTCTGCATTAGATGGGAAGATCGCTGCACCAATGCCAGCATCCTTTCTGCACCTAACATAACCAGCCTTGAGGCAAAGATCATGAAACATCAACTCTGCTGGGCTGGCCACTGTGTGTGGATGGCTGACACCCATCTCCTGAAGCAAGTCCTCTTCTCTCAACTCAGTCATGGTAAGAGGACCCATGGAGGACAGAGAAAGTGCTACAAGGACACCCTGAAAGCATACCTTATGAAGGGTGGCTTCAACCTTACAAACTAGGAAGTGTTGGATGGTAACAAGTCTTAATGGCACTGCACCATACATCAAGCTACAGCCCGCTTTGTAGAAACTCATCTTGCACAACATCCTGGTCAACAGCTGTGCCCTTCCCCCTTACCATCCTCCACCCCTCCCCACCCAAGGCACCGCCTGTCATATCTGTGGAAAAACTTGCAGAGCACGGATTGGACTCTTCAGCCATCTTAAAACTCACCAATAATTCCCCCTTTCCTTCCTCCTCCAGAAGACATCATCTTTATATCAAGGGATAGCCGCAGAAGAAGAGATTCCCCATAAGATCAGTGCAAATATTTTATCTGAAGTCCACAGCCCCTTCTGAGAAGATCATATCCAGAAGTGCATCATACAAACAATGTAACATGCCTGTGGTTTTCTATACTGCTTGTTAAGTAAAAACTATCTCACCTTCCTTTGGGAAGTGAAGAACTCAGCACACATTTTTGCATCTCACTGTAACAGGATGCATTGTTAAGCCCCACAAAATATGCAAATTAAACCAAACACCTTATCAGACTTAAAGGAAACAAATAAATTGCTTGAAGCCAATTCTTTTGTTAATCAGAAATGGTTCTGTCACTTGGACACTGAACAGGTAACACCTGAAGATTTCAAATGCAACTGAGTGAGGGATTGCATTATTTCCATGAAGTACCCTGGGTCAAACAGTGGTCTTGAAAGAGTCCAGAGAACTCTCCCTGCATAAATGAGAGCTGGGCATGTAGACAGAATCTAGCCTTATGGCCTGTCTTTACTCTCACCACAATCCTGAAGCGCCAGACACAGACACAGCGAACTGCCTCCTGCCTAATGGAAAAATCATTAAAGCAGAGAGAGGGAGGGAGACTGTGTTCATGTTAGCATTAGCTTTGCTTCTGTACTGTGAACAAAGGAGAGAAGTTCGAGTTACTGAAACAAACTTTTCAAACAGTGGAAAGACTTGAACAGCTATAAAAGGAACTTTGGCAAGTTCACTTTGGCGCACAGCAAACTGCAATCCTGCTGCCAGGTCAATGTATTCCTGCTGGGTAGCTATTCAAACAGAACTTAGATCCTATAGGTCTACTTTTAGGAATTCATCTGAGTGTCTAATTAACATGACTTGTCGGTACACAGACCTGTATATTTCCTCCTAGATTCTTTCAGCAGAACAGCACCAAAACATTTTAGCTGCTGCCACATCACACCTACCTGCAATCCCTTGTAGCAGCCCACAGACATTAAAAATGCTTTTCTTCATTACACTCTGCACACACATAGTGAAGACAGACACAAATGCCACAGCACAGAGAATCATGATTCCCACAGCTAGGAAAATAGCAGTAGCCTGCCAAAATCCACTGGCAATCTCATTGAAGTTCTCTGCATAGGGGCCACAAAGCGTGTCTCGTCTGGAAACCTGCACATGGGAGATTCTGGTGCAACGCCCATAGATCCCCAAAGTTGGATGGTAAGGCTCCTGTGACCCTCCAGTCCTGTTGTCCGCATCCTCAGAATTCACAGGCTTGGCTTTGCCAATCAGCCAATCTGCACTCATGAAAGCTATGAGCTCTGCAAAAGCCACAACAATGCTCAGGAGTGTCCACAGCATTGAGCGACATGTTACAATGACATGACACATATTGATGTTCAGTGCTTGTGTTCAGTGAGGATGAGAGTCGGAGATCCAACACCAAGAGAAAAAAATTAAATAAATTTTTAAAAAAAGAGACCCCAAAATGCTGTTTCTGTTCTGCTCTTTTAACTGTTTCACAATAGGTGGAATGGAGGATTTCTGAAGAAGTTAGCTGCCCAAAGTTTTGCAAGCAATCCACTCATTTGTTCCCAACGTCTAGCTTCTCCTTTCTTCTTCTCTGGATACTGAGTACTGAAGTACGTGTTTCTGTGTTAATATTCATACTGGCACATGACGTTACAATAGTGTGGGGGAGGGCACAAGGACTGCCCACTCCTTGACATCACACACCTAGATGAGAGAAAGGAGGAGAATATATTAGCAGTGAGAAAAAAGTCCCTGTTCTACCCCCACAGCTCCCAAGAACACGCCAACAGTTTGCAAAGATCCAAATCAACATGTGACAATTCTAACAGGGGCCTGTCAAATCCAGCCTGCTGGAAACGGCCCAAGCTTCGCCTCAATAGAGTAATTAATCTCCTGCTGCACTGCTGGACTCACAGCATCTGTTCCATCCTAGCCTACTTGCAGTTGTTTGTCAAAGGCATTGCAAGCAAGGTCCCAGCCACAGAAAGCAGCAACACCCACTCCAACTCCACACTGCCCTCCTCCCATTCAGACAACTGCTCTTGGCAGTTATCCACCAAAATGTTCATACAAATAGAAACAGTTTTTCTTAGCTGCATCCCTAGGTTGCTGCCTTGTCTTTGGTGCTGGGAGTTTAATCAAACCTCTGTTTGATTTTAAAATGACCAGCACAAGAGAAGTTACAATATCTACCACTGTGGAGGTACTTTGCATCTCATCATTAGTTAATACTAATAGTTAATGCTAATACTGGTAACCTTAATATGTGGCTGCAGAAATGCTGCAGGTTCAAGAGCTCTGGTCAGAGCCAAACAGCTAACAGCTTCTGCTGCAGCTTCAGTGGGCTGTGCCTTTTCTCAGCACCCTCTCGGCTCCTTCTATCTGCCTCCCATCTTGAGTTATGCTGCAAGTATTCCTGACTGGCTCCCCCAGAGTGGCTGGTGCAACTTCTGGCATTGTACTGGTCTTCATACGAACAGAAACCAGAAAGAGACAATACCTTGCTGTATTCCTAGTTTATTTCCACTGTTTCCTTAAAATTCAAAATGGAACCAGAACATGTCATTTTACATGGTCTGAAATATATCACTTGGCGCAGGGAGTGGGAAGGGGGTGGGGAGAAGAGATAAGGGCAAGTCTGTTGAAGTTAACCATAATGACAACACTGGATTTTAAAATTTACTTTAAAAGATACTAGTGATCAACTGAACTTGATGACTAAAGAATCTAGAACCAAAATGATTTTTAATTGGCACTCAATAAAAGAAAGACCACCAATTGTTACTACTGCTGTTGGTGTGTGAATTTTAGAGCATGCCACAAAGAAGCCACTACCATTTTTCTATCCCATGTTAGAGGAGTAAATACTGTCTACTGTGATCACAATAGGAAAACTCCCACTCTACCTTCAAAGCGTTCAGGAATTTACCCCATGAATTTTGCTCTCTTTTTTCACATTACCAGAGAGTATCCCAGAAGGTCTGACCATAGTGTCCTCCTTTTCACCTGCAGACTTCATGGGTGAGCTTATCAGGTATGTAGTTTCAAACTGCCACCGTCATACTGACAATTCAAACCAGCCTTATTCAGTCCTACATTACTGTTTCTGTAATATCTCTTCCTGGATGTTTTCACTTTTACACTTAACATGGCTAACAATAAACTTTGTATTTTTTCCACCCATATTTTCTCCACTGCCACTGGTAGTGAACTACAGATAAACACCTCAGCAAACAACATAAAAGAGTTTAATCTGCTCTGAATGTGTTTGGCAATTAGGCAATGTATTTAATTTGCTTTATTGGATAATGCATTAAAAGGTAATTTGGGACATTTTCTTTAAAAAAAGCTAGTAATAAAGAGAAATATCTTTCAGTTAAGTTAAAAGTGTAATTAAAAATTGTTCGGTTCTCTAAAAGAGTGGGGAGATTTCAAGTAGGCTGATGTACTTATAACTTGAATACACCCTTTGTAATAACATACATTGAGAGATGATGCATTAGTTTGCCAAAACTGAACTCTCTCATTATTTCCACTTTAAATTGTAACTGGAAGGCTGTGAAAATCCATAACAATGCATTCTTCTCGTCAGCTACAAGGAACAGTCTAATAGAAAATCTCTCCGTTAGGAAAGTAAGCAGTCACATACAATTAAAAAAATATAAAATCCATATGTAAGTATAAATACTTTTACAACAATTATTATATACAGATACAAAATTTCAGTCTGGAATCAAGGAAAACACAATGGGAGAAAGAACAATTTAGCCATTAGCTGAACCTATGCATGACTGTTTACAGAAACTGAGAGAAGAGAACAAAGTTCATATTTACTTCATCGGGTGGATATTTCATATGAACGTTGGAAGGAAAAACCATTAAAATGCATGATTCATTACATACTGCACAGAGATAACAGCCTTTGCAGAAATTGGAAGGAAAGTCAGTACTGATAAATTTTTTGCTTCCTAGTTTTCTGCTTTTCTGAAGTAAATTAGCAAAACTTCCTATGTGGTAATTCCAAATCTTTCCCAAAGAACGGGCATACGTCTTAACTATATGCATTTTTAATACACACATTATTGTAAATGGGTATTTTTACATTCATTCTTGTACAAGGGATATACCCCCAAAATGGGAACACTGCTTTCCTAGAAAAGAAAAAATGCTAAACATTCAAATAACCAAAAAAGAGGATAACAGAAACTTAAGAAACTGCCGCATCAGATCAGACCAGGGACTAAATTATTCACAGTCATGTTTCTAACAGTGGCTGCTTCCGGATATTTCAGAGGAAAATGCAAGAAAAATTTTACTGGAATCATAATGGAATAACTTTAGTCATTGAATGTTTCTTCCTAACTCACATAATATGTAGTTGGCTTGTGCCTTAAAGCATGATGGTTTATATCCTTCATTAAAATGGTCCCACTTAATGAAAGAGTGGATTTTTTTGGAATCCTACTGACCACTTCAGCCTTCATGATATCTGGTACGTTCAAAGGCTAAATACACACTGTACAAAATATATTTCCTTTTTATGAGTTCCAAATGTGATGTCTTTCATTTTCATTGAATGTCCTTCTAATACTCACATTAGAAAAAGGTATACAGAAATACTAATGGTATACAGAAATAGTATAGCATTAATTAATCTGTCTCTTCTCATTTGCATCTTAAGATAGGACATCAAATAGCCCTATGTTTTAATTTTCCTTCATGTACATTCAGCAACACTTTTCATTGATTCATCCACAATGACACCCAGGTCTCTTTCCTCAGCAATTACAGCAGTTAGTGTAGAACTTTACAATGTAGAATTACTATTTAAAGCTTTTCCTTCTAATACAAGCTATCTTGCACTTACAAATGAATTGCTTCTTCTCCAGCTAAGTTATTCCTCACACGCTTTTCCAGTCACAACTAACCTAAATAATTTTGTATTACCTGTAGGTTCTTCCAGTTCGCTCTCCATTCTTTTTCCCCAGAACAACAGTATCCAGAACCTAGAGCCCCCTCTCTAATTGTCTTTCTGCCACAAACAAAGCAAATTATTCTTACTTTTAAGGGATGGACAGATGAACATGATTATATCAAGTAAAAAGTAAGGGCAGGAGAGAGGACTTACCACACCTCAACTGCTCCACAGTAACTGTTTTGCATGTCTGCTCACATACTTAACTTGCTGTATGTTGTTAATCTGTTCATACCCTTTGTTTCATTCTCATTCAGCCAATTTCTAGTATGTGGCAGAATTTTATACTTCTTCTACCAGGACATTTCTTTATCTTAGTACCAAAATGACTCAAACTTTTTTGAAAATCCAAAAACATTATGTAAGTTAGGTGTTTATACACTTTTTGTGTTGACACATTTAAAATGCTTGATTAAGAAGCATATTTTTCTTCTAGTGTGATCATTTTGCCATTTAAGCCATTTCTCTGCATTATTTCCGTTACTGTGTCATTCATACTTTAATACCTATTATGATTACTGAGAGAAGTTATTTGGATAAAAGACATGTGTCCACATCTGGAAAAACAACTTCTTGTACTACAAGCCCTAGTCTTAAATCATAAAGAAAGCTTGTTTCATTTGGTTTGAAAAAGGACCCTTTGTTTGGGCTGCTTAGTGTTATGGAAGATACAAATCTAGTTTAAGACCATTGCAGGTATTAATTAATCTCTCACCACTGAGATCTATAGGACTGTTCAGAAGGGTAAAGGCTACACATTACCATTTTATATAAAACGAACTACCAAAAAATATAACTCAAATTGCTGTCATCTCAAAAAGCTGCAGTTTTTAGGGGTAGATATCAGGCCTCTGCAATGCTCAGGTAGAGCAAAGCTAAGTCCAATGTCTGCTAGCCAAGGAAAGCCAGCTCCTTCACCTTTACTCATCTTTTAACCAGAAAATATCATCTGTTCTTAAAAGCAGATTTTATGTAGAACATTCCAAAATGCAAAGCAGGTAAATGAAATTCAGACAGAAAACCATGCCTCTTCCTTTTTTTTTACCCAACCGAAAACAAATGAAAGCTTGAGACAGATCCAAATTTTAACATCTGAATCTGTCTTAATCTTAAAGTTTGGACATGTTGAGCTACAGGGATTTGCTTTGGCCTGCCATACAATCAGATTTGAACTTTGCAGCTGTTCCTTCCTGAGTCAGTTGCATAGTGTTGCTGTTTTTTAAAAAAAGCCCTGTAAGCAAATTATTAAAACGACAAGGTAAGAGACCTGTGAGTACTTTCTAGAATGATTTGATGGCCTGTTCTATATGATCTTTTGTAATCTGAATCCTTTTACCAAAAGACAGAAGGTTCACGCTAAATCATAGAACTCAACCCTTTCCTGTCCTACCCTAGTTCTGTCAACTCAAGAGAGAGAATAAATCATCTACAGAGAAGTGGCTTTTGGCTCACTTTAAATAAACAGCTGAATGGAGGGCCACACAGCTTGCTGAACCAGTCCCAAAGTATGAAACAACTGCAGTCACAATTAGATCTTTTCTTCTCATGGCTGGTAGAGTCCAAAACAAAATTATGCAGAGGAGTGTCTAAAGCTGGTTTACAAACTACAAGTTTGATCATCTTATCATGTATAATGAGCAAATACTTTAAAAGTCTTGGTTCAAATTTTCCTGAAATGTTTGTTAGCAGACAACATATTCTGAGACAACTTACAGGTGAGAGCGGAAGTAGCTGTAATTTGTGGAAAATGGAAAGGTGCCGGAGGACTGGAAGAGGGCCAACATGGTTCCCATCTTCAAAAAGGGGAGGAAAGAGGACCCAGGGAACTACAGGCCAGTCAGTCTTACCTCGATCCTGGGCAAGCTGTTCGAGAAAATTATTCTGGCACACATCCAGGAGGGGCCAGCAGGGAACTGCATGCTCAGGGGCAACCAGCATGGGTTCATCAGCGGCAGGTCCTGTCAGACCAACCTGGTGGCCTTTTACGACCAGGTCACTAAATCATTGGATGCAGGGGTGGCAGTGGATATAGTTTTCCTAGACTTCAGGAAGG
>NW_017729024.1:131115419-131137202 GCF_001723915.1 Gavialis gangeticus
AAGGGACAGCAGGGTAGGTCCTATGAGGAAAGGTTGCGGGACCTGAACCTGTTCAGCCTTCAAAAGAGAAGGCTGAGGGGGGATCTTGTGGCCTGTTATAAACTGGTTAGGGGGGATCAGCAGGCGCTGGGGGAGTCCCTGTTCCCCCGAGCGCCGCAAGGAGTGACCAGGAACAATGGTCACAAACTGGCGGAGGGAAAGTTTAAGTTGGACATCAGGAGGCGCTACTTCACGGTCAGGGTAGCTAGGGTCTGGAACCAGCTTCCAAGTGAGGTGGTGCAGGCTCCCACCTTGCTGGGGTCGTTTGACCCCAGTACTCTTTCCTGCCATGGCAGGGGGTCGGACTAGATGATCTGCTCAGGTCCCTTCCGACCCTAGAAAGTATGAAACTATGAAACTATAATTTATGCCAATGCTTTCACGATCACTATTTAAACAAAGAAAGAAAGCTCATGCTCAAAGACTAAGTGCCCTTGAACACCCAAATCCAGGTGTATGTGAGATGACAAGTTTTGAGGTCCACAGGGTGAGCTGATCACTATAGTATTCATTCTCCCTGAATTTTGTAAGAATAAGTGAGGAACTGATCAAAAGAGTGTTCCCAGGTCTTGAAGTCCAAAGGGGATCATTTAGATCATTTAAAATGGAAGGAAGATGAAAAAGATTATTTCTTTTCCAGATAAGAGTGATAAAACAGGAGCCATGGTATCTCTAAACTAAGAAACTAAGAATGGGAAAGGAGGGTGTAACTTCTTTTTCTCCTAGAAGACACAAAGGAAGAGAGAAGAGGAAAGAGATAATGTGAGAAAGCAAGAAAGAAGAATGCTTGAAATGTACTCTTGGCAAATGATGCTTGTTTGAAGAACAGAACTACCTTTCCTCCTCCTGCTCCAGTTCTTTCAAAGTATGCCAGGGATTATTATTTGAAAAGGAAGTGCAAGGCAAGAATGCTCATTAACCATGCTCCTGTCATCCCCTGGCCATCACACCTCAATGTGCTGCATAGGGAATCGTGCATGAGAATCTCTGAGGTGACACTCATTAATACCATGCTAAAGGTGTACTCCTAGTTTTTTGCCCAGACTTCTGTATTTTTGGCTTTCAAATGTTGGAAGGAATGTACACACTACTTTCCATGGTGACAGAAGAGCTGAAATGAGAACTAGAATGAAGTTAAGTAAACGTCTGAGAAGGAGCTTTTAGGACAATGTTAATGCCAAAGATTTTCTGACACTCATGCTGCACTTTCTGATCTGTAATAGGAAATGCATTTATAACACAGCAAAACAGGGTTTGCGAGGGAAACCAGTCTAATATCTGCCAGATTTGTTGATGCTTTCCTTCCTGCTTTACACTTTCACTCATAAAGACAGAAGTAAAGCTTTAAGCTGAAATGTAATAACTTAGTTGGAGAGCTACAGAGAGACAGACGGGATGACATAAGAGAAGGAAATATTCCAAATGAGCGTTATTCATTCTATTCCCACTAAAAACAACATACCATATAAGCAATATCACTTGTTACTTGGAAACCAGAAAGCAAAGTGTAAACTGGATGTAATGTGTTCAGTTAAAAAGTGCCAGTTATCTATTTATATCTACTGTAAATTTGCAAAGATTCTCTAAAATGTGCAGCATTTCAATATGCTTTTTGACAACCACCATATTCCTCTTAGAGGCAGCTACATTTCAGTTGTAAGTGAAGGAATGTCAGAAAACCCTGTAATGCCTGTGAAGTGTTTTGACAGAAAGAATATGATATAAAAGTAAGATATAAAATAAAACTGTTACACTTTACAAACTTGTTAAAACCCAGCTGACTTACCTTACCTGTTCTCACATTTCTTTTTGTTCCATTTGTAATGTTTGCTCTTTATTTCAGCTTCTTCCTGTCAAAGATGCAGCTTGCAGCAGTGGCACAGTCAGCTGTTTGCACTCCCAAATTATGTATGATTATAGATTAGTAAGTTAAAAGTGAGAGTGCCATCCTTAAAGCTGTGCCACGAGGCTGAGAGAAACACTTGTTCATTTTCTCTGGCTAACCTACTCTTCCTGATAATGTGATAATTTTATTAATACAAGAATTAAAGATTACCAGCAAGCTCGCTTCCAGAATCAAGTGCAGAGAAGACTGATGCCCAATTCAACTGCTTTGTTCAAGTTCTACTATTTTTCACAGAAAGGGTGAAATCCCAGACTCAGCCCAATCATAATACTCCCTTTAAGGATAATGGGACCAGTAATTCATCCAAAAATCTCTAAAAGGAAGGATTCTCAGGCCAATCATGGTAGTTTGAAAAATTGGGGTGTATTTCACACTTTCTTCACTTGAACAAACTTAGCATATTCTTGTGTTTTAGTGGAAGAGGTCAAGGTTTCTACAATTTTCATCCTCTCCAAATGTGAACTGAAAATTCTCAAGTAGAAAAATCTGTTCCATTGCTCCTTATTTATTGACTTTTTGAATTCTTCAAACCTACAACCATTAATGTTATGTTTTGAAAACTTATTCAAGATATTCTGTAATTCCAAAATATATTAAAATTTATGAAGCAACAAAATGCTACAGTGTAGTATTTCTATTGTTGGTATCTCAAGTGAAAATTACAAATCATATAAAAAGTCATCACCACAGGGAACAATCTTGGCCTCAGTCACTGATAGCCTAACTGTTCAGGAATTTACCAACGGGGAGTGGAATCATAAGGTTTTTTCTTTCACTCCAGATGAAGTCACTGAAGTCTCAAGATTCAAGATTCCCAGCTGAAGCACCCTTTTCTGGTTGCATATAATACTAGATCTGTCAAGCAGGTCTAAAAACTGATTTCCTTGTAATTAGCAAAAGCTTGTGGTACCTTTCAAGTCTAATTAATGTTCCTACAGCCTGCTTAGGCTGGGAACTCGTAGAGTTTAAAACATTAACACATGTCTTGGCAAACATGAATTTTCTGTTTCTGTATTAACAACTTTCAAATTAAAGAGGAGGCGGCCAGGATTTCACTAATTACATATGAAACTGTTATTATTATTTATACCTAAATGCTTTACAGGGTCAGTCTGGCAAGTATGTGAAGTCTTTTATTGTATACAAGAATTTTATTCTCATCTATTAACTGTGAAAGATTCAAAGCTATTCTTCAGTAACTTATGACTACTGTATGTTGAGTTGGTTGAGAAGTTTACTGTACAAGTATATTCGTATTATTGATTTGGGGCTGTTGGGAAATATAAGCAGGAAGCAAAATAAGGGCTCAAGATATGTCACTTCTCAGCAAACCTGGGAGAACAGGGCTCAATCTGCACACACAGGAGATCAGAACTGTGGCTGTTCTAAAAAGCAACAGTATCTCATCAGCAGGAGGTTTTTCTGGGGATCCAAATTCAGACAAACACACCTCTTGATGTGCCCACAGAAGTTACACCTGCCTAGGTTACCTAACAGGATAGTAAGCCTTTAAGACAAACATGTATATAGACTGTTTTAAAATACTTTACCTCTAAACCCTTTCTTCCTGATCTTAAAATAACCAATATCTTGGTTTTAAGAAGACTGTCTGATCCCTTTATATAACTATTTCATTGATATCTTCAAGAAAAGCAGAACTCAGTCAAACCTACTGAGTAAGCATAATGAAAACATAGGGTACCACTGCCTGTGGCTGGTCTTGGAGTAAAAGAATTACAGAATTCCAACACAGGCTAACTAAAGATGTGAGGCTGAAGGTTTGGTGGGGATATCCTCAGACTGCAGGAAGGAGACAACATGCCTCTAGCATGTTGTAACAATTACATTTCCACCACAGGTCATTCAGTGCATATATTTATGAACAAATACATTGCTCTCTTCTTCCTTTCAGAATGTCTCTAGCTAGGACATCATGTTACCTGTACTTATTCATATTTTCTCCATTCAGCATACTTAGCATTACATAAAGCCTTTCTTTAATAAAATCCCTATAACATTCAAGGGGAAGCATGCCCCTTTTAGTTGAATTAGATCAACCAACTACAGGCAACTAAAAAGTATTATCACAGCACTCTATAAACCTGTGAATCATGTGTGTACACCTAACAGTGCTAACATTGCATTGCACCTCTGAAAAATTTCCAACCCACTCCACAGTGCCATTGTACCCTGGTTGAAAATCACGGTGTTAGATAATCTCCTAAATATGACCTCCTTGTTAGAATGCAGTGGTTAAGAGACCATATGCAGTTCCTGGAGATAAAAGCAAAGGAAATTGGAAAGTGTAACAGCTAATGTATACAGCAATAGTGAGATCATTACTGGAACACCATTTCTTATTCTGGTATCCAGACTTTAAAATGGATGTTGATATATTGGAAAGGGTTCAGAAAAAGCTAGAAGAAAGATACATGCTCTGTGAAACCTGACTTACAAAGAGAAACTAAAGCAGATTAGGCCTTTTGGTTCAACAAATTAATTCACCATCACTACAAGCCTTTAAACCAAGATTGGATGTCTTTCTAAAAATTATGTTCTGACTCATGGAGAGTTTAAGCTTGATACAGGAATCTGTAGTGTATATCTGTGGCCTGTGGCCATGTCTACACATGTGTTTAACTGTAGTAGATTAATTAGCTGCAGAATAAAGTGTCACCGTTTACATGTGTGACAGTATTAGGCCTGAGTAAGCTAATTAACACTGCAGTAAGACAGTACTGTTGGGGACAGTACTATCTTACTGTCAGAGCCCGGAGGGCACTCACCGAAGGTGTGTCCCTGTCCAGGGACAAGAATCACTTCATGCTGCGACGTCCGGGCTACAACGGGAACTCCTGACCCACACCAGCCCAGCTTTACCTCCGTGCCAAGTGAAGCGTATTGGAGCCAATCCACAGCACGGGCTATATCTGAAGGCCGGGGGCGGACCAGAAGGAAGAGGGACACCAAAGTAGCAGAGCCGGAAAGCTGAGGAGCCAGAAGGATGGGTGAGCCCTTGGTCCGAGGGGGAGGAGGAGGTGATACCCTCACCGCAGGAGTGAAGACAAGGGTAGCAGAGGCCAGCCAGTGGAAGGGGATGTGGGAAAAACCCCTGGGAATTGCAGAGGCAAGGGATCTACCTGAACCGCTTGCTGCAGCAGGGGTTTTTTTGTACCTTTTTTTCCCCTTTGGCCTTGATCTCTCCTGTGGATGTCATTCAGCTAGTTGAAGAGTTCCGACCAAGGCCAGGAGTCTGCCCAGGAAGCGGGTCCCTAGAGAGGCTCTACAGCTGAGACGAGGGTAGGCAGAAACCCCGAACAGTGAGGACTGCGCCCCGTCCCCAGCTGATTACTCCGGAGGGAATCCCCAGCTGTGGAAGGGGCACTTGCTGGTAATTAAGCCCGCTGTGGTTTAGCTTTAAAGTTCTGGGGAAGAGACCAGAGTGGGAAGGTGGACTGCTGAAGATCCTGGGGGAATGGCTCCAGGCAACAGGGCACCAGACCTTGCAGACACCCAGAAGAAGAGGGCAAAGGTCAGAGGACTTTTAAAATAAAAAATAAAAAAAAATAATATGTAAAATAAAAAAAAAGAAGTGGAATTAGAAAGTGGGCTCGGGGCTGGTCCTTCCATCATTTCAGGTTCTGGGCTTCAGGCGCTGGGCAGCCCCTGTAATTGATCTAGGCGTGAGATGGGCAGTTGTCACCTCCCTTTTATGAATCTCCTATATCATCAAAGTCGTGGCAGGTGGGAAAAGAAAGGATGCCAGATCTCACCCGGCTCAACCGTAGGGATGTAGCCACCCTGAGGGGCCAGTGAATGTCAGCAGGACATCGGGGTATACATCTTTACATGGTGACTGCCCAACACTTACACTGGGGTAATTTACTGTGATTAAATGCACATGTAGATGCTGACCCCAGGCATAAATTATACCTGGTCAGCCCAGTCAGCTGGGGTTCACATTCCTGCCTGCTGACTAGCCACAAGGCTCCACACTTTCAGCACGCTCATGCCCCAGTCAGCACCTCTGCCACCACCTGATGCCTGGGGCAGACTCCCCCACCCCTGTGCCCCATGGCAACCCAGGCCTGCTCTGCCCCAGCTCAAATTGCTGCTGTTCTAGACACACATGCAGATGCTGCCCCTGGATGTAGTTTACTCTAGCTCAAATTGCTCTGGAGTTTATTGCTTCATATTAATTGCAAGTGTAGACACACTCTGTGTTATACATATTGGCACATTATACTAAATGAGCAAAATGGTCTCTTCTGACCTTAAAGTCTTTAAGGGGAGAAGGGGAAGAATAGGCTGCCATCGGACCTAGACAGCTTACAGGGATGGGCGGATGAGAACAGGATGGGTTTCAACACTGACAAGTGCAAGGTACTGCACCTGGGGAGGAAGAACCAGCAGCATACCTACAGGCTGGGGAACTCCCTTCTCGTCAGTGCAGAGGCAGAAAAGGATCTTGGAATCATTACTGATGCCAAAATGAACATGGGCCGACAGTGTAGGGATGCGGTCAGGAATGCCAACCATACCTTGTCATGCATCCACAGATGCATCTCGAGCAGATCCAAGGAGGTGATCCTCCCCCTCTATGCGACATTAGTCAGGCTGCAGTTGGAGTACTGCATCCAGTTCTGGGTGCCGTACTTCAGGGAGGATGTGGACAACATGAAGAGGGCCCAGAGGAGGGCCACTCGCATGATCAGGGGGCAGCAGGGCAGGCCCTACAAGGGCAGGCTAAGGGACCTGAACCTATTCAGCCTTCAGAAGAGAAGTCTGAGGGGGATCTAGTGGCCGTTTAAAAACTAGTCAGAGGGGACCAGCAGGCACTGGGGGAGTCCCTGTTCCCCCGAGCACTACCAGGAGTGACTAGAAATAATGGTCACAAGCAGGCAGAGGGTAGATTCAGACTAGACATCAGGAGGCGCTACTTCACTGTCAGGGCGGCTAGGATCTGGAACCAACTTCCAAGAGAAGTGGTGCTGGCTCCTACCCTGGAGGGGTTTAAGACAGGGCTAGATGATAACATTCCTGGGGTCGTTTGACCCCAGTACTTTTTCCTGCCATGGCAGGGGGTCAGACTTGATGATCTGCTCAGGTCCCTTCCAACCCTACCAACTATGAAACTATGAAATAACTATCCATAGGGGACTGAGAAAGACCGAAGAAAACTCTTTAGTCTTCCCAAATGCGACCTGCTCTGAAAGATATCCCATGGTCTTTTCTGTTCTTTTATTATTTGTATCACAGCAGCAACTCTTAAGTCTCAGGCCAGTGCTTAAACTACAGGACAATCCCTTAGTCTCTGCTAATGATGACTGTGGCAGGGCACTGTTGGTGCCTGTCACTTTAAGAGTTCAGCCAAGTAGCCAGCAGGTGCTTGATTGTGGTGGCCATTTTAGATCCCTGGCCACCTATGTAAACAGAGCAGTTCACTGCTGGCAGACCAGGCAGTAGCATCACCTGACTGCATGCAACATCCTGGAGGTAAGGGCAGGAGCTGTAGGGGATGGTTTGGAGGCTCCTGCTCCTGGGCATGACCTAAAACTGCACCCTGCCAGGAGTGGGTGGCCTGGTGGGGCTTTCAGTGGTGTGGGAGCCCCCAGGAAATACCAGGCCAGTTACCACCCTGGTGAAAGGTGGGTAGGGGCGCCTTAACCCCAGCCCTCACCTTCAGGTGGGCCATTTATCATCAGAGGTAGTTGGGGCCAGGCACAGCTGCAGCCACCTGAGCCCTGCGGGGGCAAGACTCCAAGGAGCGAGAGTGGGGGCCAGGAACGGTTGTGGCCACCTGAGCGTTGTGCGGGCAAGACCCTGAGGAGCAAGAGTGGGGGCCAGGCATGGCTGCAGCCACCTGAGCCCTGTGCAGTGTAAGACTCAGAAGGGGCCAGGCATGGCTGCGGCCACCTGAGCCCCACCAGGGAGGGAAGCCCCATGGCCCCAGGGAGGGGGCGGAGATGAGGAGCCCCAGGGAGGGGGAAAGCCAGAGGGCTGGGAGCCCAGCATGTCTGAGTGTATAGAGTTGCCCCGGAAGGGGCCAGGTCAAGCTTAGACCTGGTTTGGTAATTGGCTGGCCACTACCCTGGTGAGGGTCACAGGAGAGGCCCAAAAAATGGTACATCTGCCACCCAAGGTATGAGCTAGCAAAAGCCTATGGCCTAAGGGGCCTGCTCCAAGAGGGAGCAAGGCAGTACAAGTGGTTGACGCATGTGAGAAGGGGTGGAGTGTGAGAGGCCGTAGTGAGAGGAGGGCGGTATGAATGTGTGTGCATCTGAGGCCTGACAATGAGGCCTAAGCTTGGCCTGGCTGTAGGCTGGGAGCAGTGTGTCATCTGGATGCCATCTGTGAAGCTTGGGCTGTGGTGTAGGGGAGGAATGGAGCTGCAGATAGCGCTCTCTGGAATTGGGGCAAGAATGGGCAGCCTCCCACCTTAATTAACACCTCAAATAAGTAACAACAAGGCATGGCAGGTGAGACAGGTGGGGAAACTAGCACTGTGGTAGCACTTTGCCACAATGACCAAATAAGGATGGTAAAGAAGTACATGTTCATATCTTCAACAGCACCTGGAACCTTCCTTATCATTAAGGAAGTATTTTAGATTAATCTTGTGGATTTTCCATACAGTGTTTACCATATCAAACAGATAATTACCATAGCAATTTGTTTATAGTATTAGAAAGATAGAAATGAAAGAGACCAAGTAAATTAATGAGAACTTTGGTTTGTTTACATAGTACTAATAGGATTATTTGATCCTAATCCTGATCCAAATGGATGGACACCTGTGAAGAATTGCAGTGAAAACAATGGAGCTACAGCACAAGAGTTGTTGTTCATCTGCTCAGATCAGTTTGCAAGATATGGACATATGTTTGGGATACACCCTACTTTTATTTGCCTGGTAAAAATGAAATCTTAAAAGATTTTCATTCAAGATAAGTATCTTGAAAGTATGTAGTATATGAAAACTAGTATAAAGATAGTATCTGGCTGTATTATTGAGGGTGATATTGTGAATGCCATAATATGTCTTGCTTGGGAAAATATAACCTAGGCCACTGGCAGATGCCAGTATAATTGCATGTTTGGGATCTGAGGAACTATATGCCTGATCCCATTAACATACATCCTGCCATGTCAGATTCACATGGTAGGATGCACCATTTTTGAGATGGAAGGCTTAAATTCTTCAAACCTAATTGCGTGAATGCCAGTGTATGGGGAACCTAGCCTGGGCTCCTGATGCAAATCTCCCCTCATGCCAGCAACTTGAAAAGATACCACAGCAAGCACACCATCAGGGACAGGTTCCCAGTGCTGTGGTTCCTGTGGTGCCACTTCAAGTTGCTGGTGCATGGGGAACCCAGCATTGGCGACCCCATTCCTGGTTCCTAATGTCAGTATGCCAGTGCAACCCAGCATCAGAAAACTCGGTGGGATAATGGGATGCACCAATATGCCTTTCATTAGGTAGACAATGGCTGATCAGTTGATCCATGGGATTAGGCAGGGGCAGGTGTGTCCTGGACACGATAGCTGCCCCCAGACCAATCCCAATGATCAGTTCATTAACAGGATTGGACAGGAGGCATCCCCAGATCCAGGTCATGTGCCACATGGTCAATTTAAAGTGGGATACAAACCAGCCACAAAGATGTTCCACATTAAATATGGAACATCTTTGAGGCTAGGCTGCCATATTATTGTACCATCAATTAGCTGAATGTATGGCATGTTACAATTTATTGTAACTGTAATGAACCCACTCTGTTTTGGGATTCATGGGGTGTCATGCAGATTTGCTTGTGTTTGTTGAACTGAAACAGCATATTGATATGGCTGATATAGCACTGAAACCAAATGTTATGCTGCATCCATTCATATCACTTGTATCACTGTATAGATTATGTTATGCTGCCTATGTGTGTCTTTATGATTCTGATCATGGTTTAGCCAAAGAAAAAAGGAAGTAGGCAAAACTGCTAAGAAACTCTGGCTATTGTAATAATAGGGGAAGGACAATTGCCTCTCCCAATCACAGACAGAAGGGGCCACTGGTGGGATGGACACCCAAATTACTGTCCACTTGTAATAGGAAAAACAACTGCACAATAGCCAAGGCATCTGAGAGAAATGGCCCACCAGGCCACAAGAATGCCAGGTGACCTAGCATTTCTGAGAGAAATTTCTGGAGGACTGTGGAGATTCACGAGGAATTGGGACAGTGGTGATGGAGCGGACAGGCTTGGACATAGTATAAAGGCTGTTTGTAAGGTGGCCAGGGTATTGTGATCCCAGGCTTTGGTGGTCTAAGGTCCCCAGCAGTAACAGGTAGGAAAATCAGCAGGAAAACTGAGCTCTGGAAATACTGGCAGGTCTCTCAAGAAGACTAGGGCATAGCTAGATGAGAGGGTAAGAAACTGTACTTTCCTTGTTTTCCTGTCTCCAAACTTTTGGCCAGTTTTTCTTGTATAGTTCTTCCCTACTATATAATCACTTATTTTGTTGTTTTGTCTCCTTATTGATGTCTTTTGGTAGAGACCAATCTCTGGGCAAATGATTCCAGACTTACCCATTCTACAGAAAGGAGGACCTAAAATTTCTTCCACAACCAAAATGGGAGGCCACCTGGGGCTGCTAGAGATTCCCTTGCTACATTTGAGTAGTCCAGTATAAAGGCAGTAGAGTTGAGGCTTGTAAGGATATGGAGTTATCCCTGGGCAAATGTTGATCTGTTCCTTAGGACTGGCAGTGGAATAATGGAGAAGAATTTGGAGCTCTGAAGGTACTCCACAGATGAGTTGGTGACAGTAACAATAAATATAACATCTGACAGTGGCTCCAGTTATCTTAAAATTTCTCAGTGGATGTTTAAAAGTTTAAAACAATCCTGTCATCCTCATATCAAGAGGCTGCTGCTGACAACAAAACAACCAAATATTCCATGAAACTGTTCCTTATATGAATATATTCTGAGATCAACATGCTATAACCCGTATGAGGAATGGGCTCCAATAGGCTGCCAGTTTTAGGAGTACATTGTATTATTTTGTATCTAAACATCTTAAGAGACTAGCCAGAATGAGACTGACTATAACTTATCCCTTAATAAATTGAGTTTAGCTGAACTGTTCTTCCATTAACTATGAACCACCTAAGAAGGCTAATATGCACAGTATTTCAAACACCAGCTGTCACAGTACTAGGGGAGATGGGTTTCGTTCAAATACTTGGAAAAGAGAAGAGTGAAATGGATTTTGGAATGAGACAGAGCTACCAGGATGAAGAGCTAAAGGCCTGGCATACATAGAGCCATTTTCCACTGCTCCTAGGTCAAATTTGTACAAAAAAATTAAAAACAAAAACAGATTGGGAAGAAAGTGTGCTTTGGGAGATAAAATACACATGAGTAAGGGTAGCTGTGCAAGAACACTTAAAACTAAAATGGCTTTTGTTGCAACAAAAGCCGTTTTATATAGCAGTTGCATTAAATCACTGCACATTTTACTGAAGCATTTTCTATGAACTTGCTTACCCTTTCCTTGAATTCTGGAAGTTATGCAATATAGAAAGTGTAGGCACTAGGCAGAAGAGAACTACTGATTTAACAGCTTTAAAAAAGTTTGTGAAAAGACTGGGAATATTTTGTTTCTAGCCAAAAACCCTCATAATTCTTCCCAAAAAAGGAAGCCAAATCAATGGTCATGGTCTTCATTTTTAAATTAGAGCTAAAAAGAGATTGAGGACCTTTTAAGTATTTCATTTAGTTAAGAGTTAACCAATACTCATAAAAGTTTTAGGTGTCTTAACAGTTAATTAACCTTACAATAACGTACTAACCACCATCTACTAGCATTAAAATAAACTCCAATAAGTTACAATTTAACTCAGCCGCCAGAAAGCGCACCACACATACAGGGACATAGCCTTAGTTTCTGCTACCAACCTTAAATAATGTATTTAGCAACACACCAGGAAGATTGTCAAGTTTGAGACCAAAAGTTTGAAGCCAATTGGACAATCAGTTTCTTTACAGAGCTGCAGTGCCATCTTGTTTATATTAAAAATAATCCTATTTAGGGATCATCACAGACAACAGCAAAAATATACTTACCTGTGTCTAAGGTAATTAAGAACAACAGTATGTTTTATGCTAATCACTTTCCCCAATAATTTAACTTTGCACAATCAAAACAGATTAGCCTGTTTCACATAGTCTCTCAGTTACTCTATTTTCTCACATATGTGCATCATGTTTTAAGAAGGCAGAATGAATAAAAAGGAATTTTTTCCAGAGTCACGGCTAAAAACTCATGAAAACTAGAAGAATGACTGCATGGAGCAGGGTCATAGATGACCCCTCAGTTTATTTGCTCTTCCCTAGCTGCTTGGGTAAAAGTTAGGAGTATTAATTCTCTCATAGCCACTGTTAACTCCTCAAACAAAAGCTGCTGCCAACTTGGCTGCAGCTGTGAAAGCATTAAAACTCTAGCTCTGATGCTGAAGAGTGTGCTTTGCCTTTGGTCAACGCTAGCTGCAAGAGAAGGGAGAGGAGTACAGCCCTGGCAGCCATTGCAGGGTCTCCATACTTCCATTCTGGCAAAGAAATCAGTTTTCCTGCTTAAGACACGCCCAATTTTGGAGGGCTGAATTTGGGGAAAAGGTTATATATGGTAAGTAAGTAAATACTGTAGGATTTTCCTGACAATTTCACTTCATGGTTTTCCCAGCCTAATGCAACTGAACAGTATTTAGGCTCAAAATGGTAAAGAGGACTTAAATCCAAAAAACTGGGTTCATTCATTCATTTCAATTAAAGTAGCCTGTTCTTGTGGGAAGACACTAAGCAACACCTGAAGTCTCTGACTTTCTGTTTGGAACAGCACATCTCAATGCCATGATTTGGAACTGGGAGCATCAGCCCTGGTTTTAAGGAGATGGTGCCTATGCCACTAGTGAAGGCTGCTTTGGTGCTAGAGTGTCAGTCCCAAGCCTTGTCTCAAAGGTGTCTTCTCTGCAGTGGTTTTAGGTATTTATTGTCTGATGGTCAGAGCTCTGGATGAAGATGGTTAGGACCCTAGTACTCATCTTCTCTGGGTCTGAAGAGTCCTTCATAGATTGATGTCTCATCTCCTATACACACGACAAGCACAGTGAACATCTACTTCCTATATGGGACTTTCCTAAGCAGGAGAGTTGCCTGCTGTGTTCATCTTTCAACAGCATTATTTCTACATAGTATAGGCAGCGCTTGAAGCCACAGCTTTCAAATCTGCCCTGACTCAAATCCTCATGTGCAGGAAGGTATAGGAAGGGACAGCACTCGGGTATAGGTATAGAATGGACAGTGCTCAGTGCAGAAGGGCTAATGGGTCAGACACTCACAAGGCTCTGTCTCCCTAGCATGGGCTGTAAAAGGAAGCTCAGGAAGTCTTGCAGTAGCCCTGCCCTTTATGCCCTTGCATCAGCACATAAGAAGGCTCATGGCTTTGACTATCACAAACATGCATGGCTCTGACTGTCCCAAATACTCCAGTCTCATGTGAGTGGGGCATGTGGACCCTGTGCTTGTATCTGCAGACAGCTGTTTAAGGAACAATAATAAATTCACCCACCTGCCCCCCCCAACATAACATAATCTCTCTTTGTGAGAAAATGCAATAAAATTGTAGTAAGGGAATTAAGAAATTAATTCGTTGGTTTGTAGGAAAATAAAACATAAAATATAAAAAGGGACAAGGAATGTTGTATTTGACAGTCTTAAGTTTTAAAGTAATGTGTTGGTCTTGGTTATTATACTTAGTTATGTCTTTTATCTCGTTTGCAACCAATATTTTTGTTACAAGTTTTTCAGAGGAAGCCACAAAAAGAAACAATAATCAGAAAGCACTTAACCCACCAATGAGTGCAAGGAAGAGATAAGATAGAATGCTAAAAATAAACCTGAAGTAGTTGTGAGGGGAGTTAGGAAGGAAAGGAGCAGTATTATTCCATGTTTTCATGCAAATATTAGGTTAAAAAAAAATTATGAGAAATAAGAATCAGCTAGTGTTAGCAAAACAGGAAAGAACAAAGGACACAACTGGAATGAAAAAACAGACACTGGGAGAGATGGAGATACAAGTAAACAAGTGCTAACATAAAACATGGATGGACAGGGTTGAAAGAACTAGTGAAACAGCTTGATAGAGTCTAAAAGGTCCAGGGGATGCAATCTGCTCGTGCATCTCAGTAGCAGCTGCAGGGAAAGTGATTCATCCTTTGAAGAGGCCATGTGATAGTACTTTAATTACAGGAAAGTCCGATCAGATCTTCAAACTGGGTTCCTACTGAGTCCTGCTGAAGGAGACGGGGTGATTCACTAGACCCCAGGACCAGTCTCACAGGTGCTCAGCTACCCATGAACAGGTTTACTCACTTCACTCCCAGTCTGTGGATTTCTACCACTGGTTGCTCAGAAACAGCAGAACCACGATACTCAACTTGGACAACACCTTTCATCTTAATTCAAATAAGGTGAAGAATGCAGATTGAGGGGGTGGGGGTGTCATTTTTTAAAATCAAAACATATGAGAAAACACCTGAATAAATACCAAAGGGTCAAAATCACAAGTCTAGTAATTGTGGGGGAAGTTTATCCTTGTAGATATTTGTTAGAGAAGTAAACCAAGCAAGCACTTTCTGGAAATCCATGGTTTGTGTTGATGACAATTTTGCTTCAAAGGGTAGACAAAGGTATTTTAGATTTTGTACCTACCAGTGGGGAAGGAATGGCTGAGAACTTTGAAATGACAAGGTATGGCAAACAACTGTGACCTGACTGAAATTCTCTAAATTTGGAATGAGCTCCTAGGGGATGACGATGTAAGGACCCTTCATTTCAGTAATGGAAGTTCTGACAAAAGAACAGATGTTTGTCACTATTTCCTGCCCAGAGGGCCCCTGGGGTTAAAGTACATGCTTGAAAGGCAGTCCAGAGGTTTATGATATTCAAAGTTCAGCAGACAAGGATCTGTTGGCAAAACAGATTTAGGAAAGGTGAAAAAGGCCTAATGTGGTTGCACCAGGTACTAAAGGAGCTAATGCAAGGCAATTGTATATATACACATACACTGGGAAAAATAGGAAAGTACTAAAAAGTACAGATATAGAAGCTGAAGGCTTGGGAATTAAATATGGAATGTTCCAGTGAAATTAAAAAAAGGTTTATAAATTGAAAGTAAACTGTAAGCCTATAGCTGCCAAATGCAAAGGGAATTGAAACGAGTTACAGATAGTAAAATACTTTATTACATGATATTATGAGTCATGAGTCAAAAGGAAGCAGAAACTTCATAAGATAAACATTAAGTGATGGTCTGGTTATATCAGAATTTGTATTTAAGAAACTGGTGAAAAAATACCTGATAGTGTAGATGGATGCCATGAGACTGTCAGTAGAAGCATCAGGACTGACGGCCTTCAACTTTCAAAACTAAGGGAGGTATATGCAGTGTCATACTGCACCAGGGGACTGCAGTAAACCAAAATGTAGCTCTAGTCTTTGAAAATGGATGAAAGGGAGATTAAGTCAGCCATAGATTAGGTAGTTTCACCCAGGGGTGGGCAATTATTTGGGCCTGAGGGCCACTTTGGGAGTTTTAGTGAGCTGTCAGCTCCCGCAACAGCTCACCAAAACTCCCTAAGTGCCTCTGCTCCCTGCACGGCCAGGCAGAGAGGGGCATGTGAGAGTGGGGCAGGCACACAGAGATTGGATCTTGGGGCTGTGACAGCGCAGGGCCAAGGCAAAGGACAGAGCCATGATCTGCTCCCCATATGCTCCTGCTCCTGGAACCAGCCAGCACCAGTCACAGGGATACGTGGACAGTGGATCATGGCTGTGCCCCAGGCCCTGGCCTCATGTTGTCCCACTCTACGATACTCGGGTCTCCACGGAAACTTGGCTGGGACCTGCACAGACAGGATGAGCAACCAGGTGGCTGGGATTGGGCCTTGGGCAGCTGGGGCGCTGTGTCTGGGAGTGGGATGGGTAGGCAGGGCTGGGGCTGGGATCTTGGGGTGGTGACAGCACAGGGCCAGGGCCCAGAGCAGAGCCATGATCTGTTCCCTGCATGTGCTTGCTTGTGGAACCGGCACCCATCGCAGGGGCATGCAGGCAGCAGATCGTGGCTCTGCCCTGGGCCCCAGCCCCACGCTCTCACCACCCTGTGATTCTGGTGCCACCCGACTATACCACTCCCCACCCACCCACAACTCTGTCCCATCTGCCCAGCTGCGCACCCTGCCTGCACAGGTCCTGCCCCCAGTGGTGGGCATGGGGCAGATGAGCTAGGGTGCCTGGGCAGCGGGGCTGGATCTGGCAGTGGCAGCCAGAAGGAACTGTGAAGTGAGTCTGGCCACCCCAGCCCTGCTGCACACCCAGGGGTAGCGGGACCAGCCATGCCACATGGCCTGGGCTGCTCCCTGCGCCTGGGGATCAAGGGACCCACTGTAGGCTGGACAGAATCCCTTCACAGCCCATATTTTGCCCACACCTGGTCTAACTTCAGAACCAAGTTACAGGATAATTTATAAAAGTCCTAAAAAGCAGCTAGAGGTAAAATTATTTCACAAAGCAAGAGGGTACTTTAGCCTTCATGATATTTTGATGATCTATCTGTATGCTGAGTCTCCTACTGAGAGAGATTGATTTAAGTGGGAACAGTATCTGCATTTTTTATGATAGACATTTACCTAAAGAGAACTCCTCTGAGACTACCATACTTATTTCATGTAGGCACTAAGCAGCCATTAGGCCAACTTGGGGGGAAATCAAATTTGCAGCCTAGTTTCCTGAGAGTGTCATATATCAGGTCACAGACTGATCTCATATATGCAGAGAGGGAAGTATATAGGTGCAACATACTCATTTTACTGTGGCTCATGCTAATCTTAAGTAATACTGCACAGTCATGATTTAATGAGAAGTATGAATACATAAGATTATTGCTTAAATGTCAAGAACAACCCAAACTTGGCTTTGAGACAGCTAAAAAAAATAACAAAAACATGATGACGTCTCTCAACATCTTTGCTTTTTTGAGTCAGCAAAGAAAAAGTCAAACACTAATAGGATTTATTGGTACTATACTGCACTTAACTGGTTGTTAATCACTCAATAGCCCAAGCAATGTCTTTGTAAGACAAATAAGGCATGGAAACAATTAGTAAGGAAAACCCTTCCTTGCTTTTGTCTCTGCAGACAGAAGTCATATTTGCATAAGTGTGAGTGCAACAAGGGAATTTAAACATTTAAACTATCATATCACTCCCATAGAAGTTTTAGACCACTATAAAAATGTACTTCATATAAGTTAATGTACACTACTGAGATATAGTTTAAAACAGCTATTTAAGTTTTACTTAACAGAGGTCTAATGTACACCAATGTTAAATGGCAGACAATGCTACTATACATTAATTTAATTTAATTCAAAATCCTGTTCACACAGTACCCCTGTGGAGGCGAGTGCTATTTTGATGCTGATAAGCTGTTATACATGCTGTCAACCAAATGTACTGTAGAAACCAGACAAAGAACAAAAATAAAGAAAAAAATCCTTTATGTTAGGAGGGAAGGCACACAATTGAACTCCATTTGATCCCAACATCAAATCCTAGCAACAATCATTTGTTAAAAAAGAGGCTTGTAAATAATACTCTACTGTAACTTCTACCAGACTGTTACATTATTTTTACAACAATCTTACTGTGCACTAAACAAAAACTTGAGGTTTACATCAGAAAATTGCTGAAGGCTGTGACACTGATCTTTCAGTGGTACCTGTGTGTTCAAGTGTACCAAGGTATCTATTGAAGAATAAAGGCCAAAATTCCTATGATTAGGCATTTTACAAGGAACTAAACATATATACAGACTTTTCAATTGTATGTCTTCTTTAATTCTGTGTGGCTTATTCTTGGGCAGAAAGGTTTAATAAGGGAGATTTAATAAGATTTAATACTGATTTAATAAGTGAGACCGAAGGAAAGTTACTTGGTACCTGATAGCTTGTCTCTGTCACTCCCAACTATACCATTGGTCCAATAGAAGATACTATCCACAGAAATCCTTTCTTCTCACAAGATTTAATCAAATATTTTTAAAAGGTTAGCACCTGTATCCATGGCCCTGGCATAAACTGCTCTGCCCTGACTCAAATTGCTGCTGTCCTGGGCACACGTCTAGATACTGTGCCTGGAAGTAGTTTACTCTGGCTCAAACTGCTCCAGAATTTATTGCTTCATATTAATTGCACATGTAGATGCACATGTAAATGCACCCTCTGGGAGAAAAATAACTTGGGAACAACCAGGTTTAAATTGATATGGGGAGAGTTTCTCCTGGGAGACTAAACATCTGCACACTTTCCCCCAGCTCCACTCCTCCTAGGGACCAGGAGTAATAGAGCCAGAGTAAAGGCTCCTGTGCCTTCCCCAGACTGGGGTCATGTCAGTTTGGAGAAAGTGTTGCGGAAGCTGCTTCCCCTCCCTTCCCGTTTCTCACACCTGAGTTTCTGGTGACAGAAGCCAGTGAGCCCAGAGAGTGCTGGGCAAGGCAGGTTGCCATGTCCCTACAGCAAGGCTCCTGTAGCCTTTCGGTAGTGGTTGAGCACCCCCCACTCTCCCTGCAGTTCTCTGAGTCAGCAAAGAGAAGAGTGGAAAGTGGACCTATTCTCCTGCAGGAAAGAACTGGGAGGGCTCCCATCATGGAAAAATGCTGTCCTCCTGCTGCTTTTCTGCAACTGCCAACTGTCACTTGAGAGCCTGCCACATTTCCTGGCAGAGGAGATGGCAGGCTGTCTATTAATGGGCTCCTCTAAGGGCAGAAGTGGGTCAGGAAGCAGCCCTCTAATCTCCCCAGCTGGAAAGTTTGCCTGTGAAGCTTTCCAGCCATGGAGATAGAGGAACATCTGCACAGCCCAGCTGCTGGGCTGTTTTTTCTATGAGAAGAAATTTCTTCCAGTAGAAATGAACATCTGTACTCAACTTGAGTAATAATTCCTTTCACAAAAATATAGGCTTCTTCTGAGAATTAGCATGCACCTGAAAAATGTAACTTAGCAACAAACTGATTCAGTTTCTATGTTTTCACTCTGGTTGTGTTATTCAGGAAACTAGACTGATTAGCAATCATCTGAAAGAGCTCTTAAAATGATGAGTGACCTTTTAAAAGATCAGACAAGCAAACGTGTATAATTAAATCACTGGAAGACAGTTTCTGAAAATATCATGACATATCAGTGTGCACAGATGTGATCTACCCAACTATTTTGCATTTATCCTGAAATGCAATAGTTTCACTTGGTCTCCACAATAACATTTTGTTGATGACTTTGAGGCTTAACAGTACTTACCTACTTTTGCCTAATGAAAGACTCCTGAATATGTGGCAAAAAAAAATCATTTGCACAAGTTCCTTCTCTCCACTTCATGTTACAGTTTCATTTGTATTCAGGGCACTGAATGATACTTCTTGGTATTTCAGAGTTCAGAGGCATGTTCTTTTAGGTTTTGCTTTCCCTCTTAATTTATGTGTCCTAAAGCATGGCTCAAAAAACAAAAAAAGATATTAAGAAAAAACAAGGGAATGTTGCCCAACAGCTATGCAAAGTTTAAAATGCCTCAATTTATTTTTTAAACTGCATATGTGCTGCAACAGAAGTTGAACTCACCCTGCCCCCAGGCTGGATTCAGACTAAGGAGTTCCTTGGGAGTTAGCAAGTGAGCAATGGCTACAGGTATTATCATAGCCATTGCTCACCCCCTGCTGCTGACAGATGCATCAGCACCTCAGAACCCAAAACGAGCAGGATTGGTGTGAGCTGGACTTTACTGAACCATACTGGGACCGCCCGATTCATAGATTGTAAGGACAGAAGGGACTTCGGAAGGTCATTGGGTCCAGCCCCCTGCACCTAGCAGGAAAGATAACTGGGGATCAAGTGACACCACCAAGGTGATTATCTAGTCTCCTCTTGAAGATTTCCAGGGTAGATGATTGCACCACCTCTGGAGGCAGCTTATTCCACAGTTGCCTTTATGTTGCCCAGTAGGTTTGTGAGCATTACTCCTAAAATAAAATGCATGTACATCTATATATTTAAGTTAGAATGAAGGTATTTGAAACCAGCAAAAGCAATTTAGAATTTCATTTTTTTACTAAGAGCAAGTTAATATCTTATCTTACAAGCTCATTTTCCTATGCGCTCCTGCTGCTTTCCTTATTGTATGTAGGCTCCACATTTCCAGTAGTTGGAATAGTAGTAATGTTATGAAATTAGTATTTTTAAAGACAACCATGGTCCCCTTTAAGGATGAGTCAATGCTGATTAAAGCATTTTGGCTTTCAGATAAGAGACTTGGAAGTCAGCACTCCAAAAGACAGATGAAAGGATTTAGTTAACAGCTGATATATGAGTAAAATTCTCATATTTTTTCACCACTGACAGTTCCAAGAAAAAAGATGAAGTATACTGAGTTGCTGATCAATGCAAACATTTCTATGACCTTAGTAAAAGCCACAGAACAAAAATATTTGAAATATTTAAATCATAGCCCACTAATCTGTAGGTTGAGTTAGGCTCCAGGAGCAGCAAGAGATGCGCAGGTAAAAGCCTGCTCCGCCCCCGCTCCCCTGAAGACCCCAGAGACCCCCCAGCAGCCGTGGAGCCCCCCGCCGACCCCCAGCACAGCCAGAGGTAAGTGGGGCCTGTGGTGGGAGGGGGTTAACCCCTAAGGAGTGGGAGGAGGCGGCTGAGTGGGAGCTGGGCCGGGTCTCGCCTTGCCCTGCCCAGGCCCCTACTTGGCTCAGCCCCACAGGGAGAGAGAGAGGTAGGGGGAGGGTACTCACCGGTCCCTCTCCAGTGGGGCAGGGTCCCCCAAATCCCAGGCAGGGCCCCCCCCCAGCCCGAGAGCAGTTTCATTGACAGCGGGCCCACTGCGCATGCACACGGTTTAAAAGGGCTCGCCAACAGCAAAAGTCGCATTTAGGCTCCGGGAGTGGCGAGAGATGAGCGGGTAAAAGCCCACTGCACCCCCAATCCCCCGAAGCCCCCCAGAGACTGCCCAGCACCCGTGGAGCCCCCTGCCAACCCCTAGCACAGCCAGAGGTAAGCGGGGCCCATGGTAGGAGGGGGTTAACCCCTAGGGAGTGGGAGGAGGCGGCTGAGAGGAGCCGGGCCGGGTCTCGCCCCACCCAGGCCCCTACTTCCCCCAGCCCCCCAGGGAGCCATACAACCAGAGCCACATGAACAGGCTGCACAAACAGGTGTGCTTGTCTGCCGGCGCGTGAGTTAGTGCAGAGTTTGCGCAGGAGGGTGCGCAGGAGGGCTGAGGCCCTGCCTGCAAGCCCCCCAGGGTAGACAGTCCCAGCCATAGCCAGCCCACCACTGGCATGACACGGATGGGCATGCGCTGCACCCCTCGGGTCCCCTCAGGGTCTGCGGTGCCCCCCTCAGTTACCTCAGAGACGGCCACCCAGACGGAGCCCATGGTTGCAAGCTCCACGCAGACAGAGTCCCTGGCTCTTGGCTGCATGGGCTGCCTGTCCCTTTTTCAGGCTCTGGGACCCGGGAGCATGGCTACCTCCTCTTGTGGGGTCTGCTCCCTTTTGGGGTCTCTGGCATGCCAGCTGGAGGAGCTCCAGGCCACAGTCCAGAGACTGCATGCCATCAGGGACTGTGAGCAGGAGATCGACTCCTACTGCCAGGCCTTTCTCCCCCGGGAGCCGGAGGGTAGACCATGGTCTCCCTCCAGGACAAGGGAGGACTCCAGGACCTCCCATT
>NW_017729024.1:131138123-131138353 GCF_001723915.1 Gavialis gangeticus
AAGGACAACAAAAAGTCCTTTTTCAGATATGTGGGGAGCCGGAGGAAAAGCAAGGGCAACATTGGACCCCTGCTAAACCAGATGGGACAGCTGATAACTGACGCCCAGGAAAAAGCCAACCTATTAAATTAGTACTTTGCGTTGGTCTTGCATCAGTCCCATGGGGACGCCCATGCCCAACACGGGAGATGGAGGTCCTGGTGAGGGAGATCCCCTGCCCTCCATTAATG
>NW_017729024.1:131141736-131148515 GCF_001723915.1 Gavialis gangeticus
CCTTCCAGCCCTAATGTCTATGAAATCTATGAAAATCTCCAAAATCAATTTCCCATTATTTGCAATACTAGCTCATGTCTATGTGTTTCCTTAATTGAGGAGTAAATAACATTGGGGGAATGTCTTACTTGGAAAGAGGCAAAATTATATCAATCAAATATTTCCTTTTTCTTTCTATATGACAACAGCAAACTCTGCCTGATGACTTTAAGACTGTAGCACTGAAGTTGTCTCCAAGATGACACCACATATCACCTAATGAGAGATCTGGACACAAAGTCTGAGTGCTAAAACAACTGAGCATTGCTTCACAACGTTGATACTGGATAAAATATTGGTGTTTGCTGAAGTTGGTGAGTTTACTAGTTTCTTTAAGAGGCCCAGAATTTCACCCATTTCCTGTGTTACTTTAAAACCCATCTGATTCACTTTTTAAATTTTTTTTTTTATTTTTACAGTTTTTAGGCTTTTCTTTGCTGTGATAAAAAAAATTGAGCTGGGTCTGCTTTCAGTCCTCCTCATTCTGACATGCTTCTGAAGCCAAATGCTAATTGATATTTCCTATAAAAAGCCCAACCAGTCCAAGACAAAGAGCATCTTATTACTAAAGAAAAGTTTACTTTAGAAACATCAAGTCAAATCGAATCAAAATACACTGAGGAGAAAGGCTGCAGGTAACAGGTCTAGGACAACAAACCCCAAAATGTTATATGTTAAGGTACTTCCGTCTTTAGATATACTGGATTGTCTCAATTCTTGCAGACCATTCAAGTGGTTCTTTCATTTCCTGTTGTCAAATTGCATTTTATTCTCTCAGGTCAGAAAGCCCACTTGCATGTAACATACATTGGTGTTTAGCACTCTAATATTCCTAACTGTACAGGCATTTATACACACATTTTTTCATGCTGCGACACACCAGAGATCCAGCGTCCTCAACACTCAAGCTGACGCACACTGTGCTGTGTCATGTGCAGTTGTATAAGCAGTGAACTGCATGTCAGCACCCAGAAAATGGTGACGGTGTGTGTTGAACTGAAACACCTTCAATATGTTTTAGTTCAAAAGTGCGCTGCCACCATTTTCTCAGTGCTGATGTGCATTTTGCCATTTATTCAAATGTATGCACTGAAAAGTGCCTGGCACCACGGCACAAATATATGCCTGTGTATTCTTGACAGTTTGAACAGAGGTCTGCATACCACTTAGTTAAGTAACTAGCAGAAAACACGGGAATGTGGAGACCTTGGAACATATGCTACTACCCACAGATGCCTAAGTAATACCACTGAAAAAGTGTTTTAGAAACCCCAGGGTAAAACAGAAGTTGACCCGGTGGAATCCTTTATACCACCACAGTGATGGAACTTAAAGCAACAAATTAAAGAAACTGGTCCATGGCAGGATTGGTTGAGAAGAACTAACTTCCCCTTTTCACCTGATGGGGCAAAAAATAGATTGAACCAAATTACCATTTTAGCCATGCAGTTTTGTACCTGCACAAGGAACTCTGAGCTCTTTAACATCAGCGGAGAACAGACAGAGCTGAGGTCTGAAAGTGTGGTGAAGTTTTGCACACTAAACTTCATGGAACTCGATTTGGTCATTCTGAGCATGAAGGCCTGAAACTTGAACCTGTGGGGAGCCAGGCTCGCCCAGGACCAGCAGCAGTGACAGTAGTGGGGGAGTTTCTCCTCCTTGCCTGATCCCTCCCTGCTGTTCCCTAGGAACAGGCTCAGGGAGGAGGAACCTACCCGCTGCTACCACTGCTGCTTTCTCTGGCTAAGCATGGCTCCTTGTGCAGTTGAGGAGTGGCAGGAATGTCTGTGGAGGTCCTCTGCCCCTTGGTCAGTCAGAGACAGCAGCAACGGCAGGTGGGGAAAGAGGGAAGGAAAGTGCTGCTGAGTGAGAAAGGGGAGCCAAAAGCGGAGGGCGGGAGGGAGAGGAGATTCTTATCTGATTCTGGGACTTCAAAACATACTCAGTTGCTGCTCCTGAAGTTTACACTGCCTGTCCTGGGGGCAGGGAGGGGGTAGCTGACAGCAGAGATGCAGCCACCCCTGCAGTGCACCCCTGTTTATAAAATCCAAGACCTGCCCTTGTGTTAAAGTGACCCCACCATTCAAAACCATGCTAACCCTTATCTTGGGTAGTTTCCTAAACATCTTTGAAGAAAGTTTGCGTTTCTTGTGAAGCCCTTACAAATTAAGTTTCAATGTTATCAACATTTCTGTAATCTGAACAGTCTTTTTACAAAGCTATAGTTTGACCCACTATCTTCTGACTGCTGCATGATAAGGTTTTCGTTGTTAAATCAACCAAGAACTGACTCTGTTGTATAGGTGTAACTGTACTGTATAGGCTTGAATTTCAAATAATATTTGAGATGTTTTAAACTCAAAGTTAGCCCACACATCAAACAGAGCATGAACTGGAGATTTTAATTAGATCTACAAAACAAACCATGTATCACTCAAATTAATTCATCAATAATTATGACAACTCTACATTTCTATTTTCTGCATAAAATATACTCTCTTCCATCTCACAACATTCAGCTAACACAACTTCTTTTGGAGAGACTGAGTATGGAAAAGTTAATCCCAAAAGGCATGTGTGAATGTTATTACCGAAGAGGGGGCTTTAATGAATTTGGACCCCAAATGTTAACTTGAGATGTCTACTGAGCAGCATTGTATGCAGTTAGGTAGCATCTCCATAGCAATATCCACCCATCTCATTATTGTGCTGCATCATGTTCAGTAGAAAAAAATTATTACTTACATGAATGTTTTATTTGGTGCCCACGACAACTCTATACAACCAAATACTCTAACATAAGCATAGCATTCTTGAATTAAAATATTAGCTACAACATTTGCTTTGCAATGTATAGCTCCATTTTCATCTAGTTCTTGATTCAAAGTACAGATATAAATCCTTGAAATTTAAACCAGGGAATTTTCCTATCACTATTATAAAATAAGGGATTTTTTGAAATGTAAAGGGCAAAGCCCACAGTAAATTAGAAATAGGTTTACAAGCCTTCATCCAAACAACAAGCAAACAAGTGAGGAAAAAATATGATTGAAGCAATAAAAATGGTTGAGGGTCTGGAAAAGATCATGTTTTGTGATTTATGGTGCTATGTGGCCTAACTTTACCAAAAACAGTCTTTTAAAGGATAATTATTTGACTACTTTGGATTCTACTGTCTCTTAACTACACTGGTACTCCGCATAATATTTTTTCTTCTGCCTAAATATTTACATTTTTATGTAAAAATAACTCATACCCTTCCTTTCCTGGATTAGAAAGTCACCACCAGATTACAAAAGGAGCCCTGACTAACTGGAAACAGCTGCTAAACCACTTGAATCTTTGCTTCTCTACAATACAGAGTAATAACTCAAAAGGTTTTTATCTACATCTGCTTCACTTCCTCCCTACATCAAAGCTCTTATAGATATTTGTAAGTTAATTTATCATAGCATGTAGATCTTGAAGAGGCATGCAGTCCATCCCCTGGCCACTTGCAAGATTTTTCCTATTGTATTGAACTTATGTTCAGCTACTAAGTCTTAAAAGTCCAAGGAGGTAAGGATTCCAGGTTTCTCTACAGGAAGATCCCACAGGTTAACAGACTTCAATTTCTTCAAGGTTTTCTGATATTCAGTTTAAATGTTTCCATTCTTAAACTACATCCCATTACTACTTCCCATTTTAGTAAGTTAATCATTCTTTCCCCTTATTCTTTACATATGGAGGCTGGATATTAAGTGCAAATAAAAATTAAAGGCTGGAAAGAACTTATTAGGTGATCTAGTCCAGTCAACCTATGGACTGTGGGCCAGATGTGGCCCACATATCCATGTCATCCAACCCATTGGGCTCCACATAGGTCTGGAAATTTGGCAGCAGGGGAGCACTGGCAGTGATAATTCCCATGGAACACTGCAGTGTGAATTGCTCCCAGGGCCACAGCAATTAATATTCTCAATGTTTCCTGCTGTGGGGCTGTGCCACAGCTGGATTGGGTGTGTGGACTGAACACCACATATCTAGTTAGTTTCCTAGCAAGCGTAGGATTGTTCCATACTTTGATAAATACTATGAACCGTTGAGTTGTAAATGTTGTTTTCTGAAAGGGAGCAAGGAAATTAGGTTTTAGGATCCCTTAAAAAAAATCCTTAAATAATTGGGATTTTACTATTTGCCCAGGGATATTATTCCAGTCTTAACAAGTCTTGTGGTTAGAAAATGCTAATATTTCATAGAATCATAGGCAGAAGGATCGGAAGGGACCTGTAAGATCATCAAGTCCAGTCCCCTACCATGGGCAGGAGGTAATTGGTAGGGGTGTGAGAAATTTTGCTGGCAGTTTTGTTTCAACACTGTTTTGACTCATTTCAAGCTCGAAACAGAGAGCTTCAAAATAGCCTTGAAATGAAACAAGGCAAGTCAAAACTTTTCGAGTTTCGAAGCTCAAGCTGGTGGCCTCAGCAGGGGCTAGCACGCCTGCAGTTTTCACCCTCCTGCGCCTTAACACATATACAGTGTCACCCATGTCACGTATTTTGCTTGTCAGCAGCTTGAGGTGCAGTTTCCCCAAATCCCTGCACTTGTCTTCTTGAAACTTGGCAGGCTTCATGCCCTCAGAAGGGGCTGCCATTTTTGCAAGTTTCATCCAAATCAGGTGAGAAATGGCAAAGTTATAGGCTGTTTCGAGCTTCCCCATTATAGCCTATGGGCGAAATGTCAAACAGCATCAAAACAGCTAAACTGTTTTGACGAAACGAAACAGAACAGAGGTTTCGAATTGAAACAAAACTCTATTCTGCCGCAACATCGAAATGCAAGTTGAAATGGTATAGTGCTGTTTCACACAGGCCTAGTAACTGGGCTCAAATGAGCTCAATGAAGTCTTGTCCAGTCTCCTCTTGAACGCTGCCAGGGGTAGTGACTGCACCACCTCTGATGGGAGTTCCAGATTCTAGTTACCCTTATGTAAATTAAGTTTTTCCTTATGTGTAGCCAAAACTTTTCTTTGACTAGCTTGTGCCCATTGGTTGTCATCCTCCCAGGGGGTGCTTTTCTGAAAAGTTGCTCTCCCAGCTCCTGGTGTTCTCCCTTGACATATTTGTAGGAGGTTATCAAGTCACCCCTCAGCCTTCTTTTACTCAGACTGAACCCTTCTGATTATTTAAACTTCTCATTAATCTCTAGCCACAAGTCCAAGCCCTCAAATGTTTTTGATTTCACCAATTCATTTTTTCTTCAAAATTAATGCTATGTTCTACACATTACACAACATATATTCACAAAAGAATAAAATGATTTTTGCAAGTCCCTGCAATGTAATGAAGAGGTAACAATATTTAAACAGTCTCCCATAAGTTGATGTCAATGGTTTATTTTTTCAAGTTGGCCTTGAGAATGCCCTAGCAGTAGTATCTCTGCCCTCCTCTTGAGCGTATGCCATAACTGAGCTGGGAGAATAAAACTTGCTTCAGGAATCTGGAGTTGGACTTCCAGATGATGTACTTGACCGAGCAAAGTTGATGTCAGATGATCATAACCTTTATACTCATGGTGTTTGCTTGCAAGAGGATGCTCATGTTGGTGTGTCTATCTTCCCATTGGATTTGAAGGATCTTCCACTGGCACTATTGATAGTACTTCTCCAGAAACTGGAGGTGTCTCCTGTACATTGCCCATGTCTCAGCTCTGTACAGTAAAGTAGGGTTCTTGGCTACTTGATAAAGCATGAGCTTAGTTTAGAATCTTTTGCCATGATCTTCAAACATCCATTTCCTCAAGCATCTGAAGGCTGCACTTACACATTTGAGGTGATATTGGATTTATTCATTGATGCCAGCCTTTTGCAAGAGTATGGGAAATACTCAACATACTCCAGGGTCTCACCATAAATCTGAATTACCAGAGTTGGGGACTGCTCATTAAGATCTTGTTGACTGAGGACTTTAATCTCCAGAATGTTAAACATTAGTCCCATTTTCTTGTATGCCTCAGTAAAAACATTGACAATTACCTGATGATCTGCTTTCAAGTGAGCACACAATACAGCATCATCAGCATACTGGAGCTCAATGACTGAGGTTGGGGTAGTCTTGGTTTTGGCTCAGTCAGCTGAAATTAAACTGTTTACCATCTATTTGGTAGTTTAGCTGTACTCTGACTAGAAGCATGTTGGTGGTCAGATGTAGCATTGCAGTAAGGAATATTGAGAAGAGTGTTGGAGTAATGACACAGCCTTGATTAACTCCATTCTTAACCTCAAAGGGATCTGTGATAGATCTGTCACTAAGAACCACTGCTTGCATATCATCATGGAGCAGGTGAAGAATGGTGATGAATTTCAGTGGGTGTCCATACCTCAAAATGATCCTCCACACTATTTCTTGGTTGACAGAGCTGAAGGCTTTAATGAGGTCAAAGAAGGTCATGTACAGGGTTTTGTGTTGTTCTCAGCATTTTTCCTGCAGTGGCAGAGCTGTGCTGCTACCCAGTGTATCCACAGGTGGCAGATAGTGGAGTGACCTTTAGGGAAGGTGCTAATACACTATTATCAGTGGTAGGTACATAAACATCTGCATCGGGGTAGGCAACATTTTCTGGCCGGAGTGCTAAAAAACACCACAATGCCTACCTTGCAAGGTGCCAGGGTGCTGGCATACCAGAAAAACAAAATGAGGATAAGAGGTACATGGCAGGATGCCCTTATGCCCCTTGCCCCCCACCCAAAGCTCTTGCCCCCC
>NW_017729024.1:131148641-131153358 GCF_001723915.1 Gavialis gangeticus
CCCCCAGCCTGGGCTCTGTGGCTGTCAGCAGCTACCCTGGCTCTGGGTAGCTGCTGGAGCCCGGGCTGGTCCCAGCAGGGCTTGCAGCATCCCAGCTGCCTGCTGGGGGCAGCCTGGGCTCCCGGCTGTCAGCAGCTACCCAGAGTCGGGGCCAGCTGCACCCGGCAGGCTCCAAACAGCTGTGCTGGGCTCCAGCATCAGCTCCATACCGGCATGCGCACCCGTGTGTCACAGTGGGGGGTGAGGGAAGGGCCTGAGGCAACACAGCCCCGGTCTCTCCCCCACTGCCAGCACAGAGGTGATAGCAGGGTTCCAGAGCCCAGCACAGCTGTTTGTAGCCAGCCTGGGCTTTAGGCAGCTGCAGCAAGCAGCGGGCAGGCTACAAATGGGCTCCACAGCTCCGGCATCAGCTCTGTGCTGGCAGCCACTGCATGGGCACCTCAGGGCAGGCTGTGCTGCCCTGCTGTCTGCCGCAAGGTGCGCATGCAGTCGCTGCCAGCATGGAGCTGATGCTGGAGCTGTGGAGCCCAGCATAGCTGGTTGCAGCCTCTCCGCTGCTTGGTGCAGCTGCCCAGAGCCCAGGCTGGCTACAAACAGCTGCGCCAGGCTCCAGAACCCTGCTATTACCTCTGTGCCAGGAGCGGGGGAGAGACCAGGGCTGCGCTGCCTCCTGCCCCTCCCCCACTGCCTGCTCTGATGCACGGGTGCATGCGTCGGTATGGAGCTGATGCCCAGAGCCCAGCACAGCTGTTTAGAGCCTCCTGGCTGCACCGGCCCCAGCAGGCAGCTGGGACACTGCAAGCCCTGCTGGGAGCAGTCCAGGCTCCATCGCTGGCAGCAGCTACACAGAGCCGGGGCTGGCCATGGTGTGCCAAGTGAAATGGCCTCGCATACCATGCTCGGCACGTATGCCAGGGGTTGCTAACCCCTTATCTACATACAATTCACAAGATAACCCACAGATATCAAATAGGGATAATGGCCATTGTGTCAAAAACATTCTGAGTGTAGTACTTAGCTATGTTAATCTGAAATCAAGCAGAAGGAGGGTTGATATGCAACTTTATAGACTAACTAAATAAGACATATATTTTTATATATATTGAACTGTTTTGTCTTTTTGATTTTTTTGCAACAGAAGAATTACTCTATTATTTTTCCATAGCCAAAAAGTGTGAGAAAGGCAAGAGCCAGCATTTACCAAAAAAAAGGTTGAGAATCACTTATCTTCACACCTAACAAGCCTAATGCAGGTAGTAGCTACCAGCTAAGTCTTGAATATCCTACCTCTTAATAGAACTTGTGTATTTTGTTTTTTTCCCCCAATGGAAGAAATATTTTCTGGGTCCAACAACTTAATTGCAACTGGAAAATACAGCCAAACTTAAGTCCAATAAATGAGTCAGACCCATTTTCCTAGCTGTTGTGGTGGGAAGGGACTGTATAGTATTTACGATAAACTTTTACACCAGCATCTGGACATTTATATTTGTCATAAGCATCAGGAATAGATCTAGGCAGACAACCGCATTCCCATTCCTCTGAAGTTTTTGAAGATTTCCTATTCCTCATTAAGATTCATTCAGCTCTCTGTCTCTGTATCTGCCTCTCTCTCTCTCCTTTCAGAGCATGAAGATATGGCTTGAATGATTTTCTGACCAAAAAAAATGTTCACAGAAAATCTCTTACCCTCTACTTAGAGACTGTGTTGTGGTTGAATATATATAACCAGTATTGCCTGGTAAGTGATCAGCTAAAGCAGTTAGCTAGGTCCAGAATAGTTTAACTTACATGTAGAAAATAATGGCTTCACAGAAGAGATTTTTAAGGATTGCTCAGGTCTAATATGCTGGTCTGAACAAATCACACATTCCTTCTACTGGTCAATACATGACTTAGTTACTGGAACAACCACATTATCAGCACTGGCCTCCAATCTTCTGAAAATCTTGCTACCGTCTATGAATTTCCTTGTCCTTCATAAAGTAACACATGCTTTATCTCACAAAAAAATAAACATCCCACCACCCACTTAGAGGGAACCCCTCCACTCCAAATTAAATGCTTATATATTAAACTCTTCAGTTCCAGACCACCATAGAACAAAAGTTGGTGGTCTGTTCACATACACAATAACTAGTGTTTGTTTACACAGATATTTAACATTGCCTCAGAGCTACCATTAATGTGCAGGAATTAAAAATAACATTTTTGTAATTTATAATTTTCAACTGATAACTTTGAAGTTAGCCACTGCTGGGTATATATTAATGAATCTCTGAAAGAATAGGGAGTGGGAGTGTAACAGGAAAACAGGGACACCCTGTTAACATGGAGAAGGAGCTAGGAGTGAAGAGAACCCCAGGGGGGCCAGGCTGCTGGCTAAGAGTAGCAGGAGAACAGGCCATCTGAGCACCTTAGGCTGGGATGGTGCTTACTGAGGAGCTAGTGGCACTGAAATAGTTCACTAGGGCACAGACTACTTAGTTTTGCAGTCTGCCTACTGCAAAACTAGCTGCACCACAGTAGTATCAGGGAGCAGAGCATTAGCTTCTATCCCAGCAGCTGAAGGTGGCTCTGAAGACTAGCCAGTTAGCCTAAACAGAAGCACCAGTGGTGGCCAGGAGGTCACAAGACCAAGAGAGCACAGCCTTAGCTACATCAACTCTGGGTTTGAGCCCCAAAGGAGACTGCCAGGGAAGGAGATCTGCACTATGAGAACTGAGGCTTTAGGACTGGAGGAGACCCCACACCAGGCTGATTACCAATAAGGAACTGAGAGCTGGCTGAGCGGGATTTCCTTATGCAGCCAGAGTGCTTGATTCTATTTATGGCCTGAGGGCTGACTTTTCTGTTACAGTTATAACCGAAGGGCCAGCATTGGGATTGACAGGGGAGATGGAAATCCCAGAAGTGCCTAAGAGGTGCATGAGGGTTAGGCCAAGAGCACGGCCAGACGCCCTGAGGGATGCAAGCTGGGGCAGTTGTAGGCACATTGCACCCATCCTGTGCAGCCAGCCCAGCTGCCAAGGCACCTGTCCGCAACTGCAGTGGCGTCACCACTGCTGCCCAGCCAGCTGCCGCCCACGCACACTGGGCTGGGCTGTCACGGAGGCACAGCTGGCTGGCCTGGCTCAGGCTGGCACTGCTATCTGCCAGCCTCACCTGGGTCTGAGCGCGACTGACTGCAGGTGCTGCTGAGGGCAAGGGCAAAGGCAAGTGCAGAGGAGCGGGCCCAGCTGCAGGGGCAAGGCCCTTCCCACCTGGCTGCAGCTCCATGACCACCTGGCCTGGCCTGGCCTAGGCACAGGGAGCCGGGAGTAATCCAGGCACACAGCTCCCACAGCCTGAGCCTGAGCTGCAGCCAGCTGGGAAGGGTCCTGTCTTGCAGCCCAGCCCAAGCTAGCCCCTCCGCACCCACCCTCAGCAGCACCATGGGCAGGCCTGGCTCAGCCCTGCAGCTCAGCCTCAGACCTGGGCAGAGTGGGCGGATGGTGGTGCCCCACAAGCCAGAGTCTGGCCACATCCCCGCCCCTACTGTGGGGAGCTGGGGTCCTAACAGGTCTGCTCCGTCCCGGCCAGGCAGACCCCAGCTGTGGTCCCCCAGGTGCAGAGGGGAGGGAGGGAGAATAAACCATTTTGAAACTGGTTTCATTTTGAAACTGATTTATGTGCACTAAACTTATGGTCTGATACAGGCTTAAACCAGTTTCTGATCACTTAAACTGTTTTATGTGTAACTTCTGTCCCTAGCCTGAGAGGCTGCCAGGGTGAGACCCAGCCAGCCCTGGATCCGAGTCTTGCTACAGGGAGTATTACACTGAAGGAGACTACACAGTTTGTTTTTCAAATAGCTGTACAGATTTTAGAAGACATTCCAGATCTATTCCTATGCAAAAGAAAAGCAGATCATATAACATTAAGAGCAGCTTTAGAATATATATCCAGCAAGACATTTACAGTACGTCTGAAAAGCTGCATTTACTCCATATTCTGCAATATTAAATATATAATGGGAAAAAAATTCCAAAGTAATTAAACAACTTAAGAACCTAGTTTTCAGTTTCATTGTGTCCTCCTGTCATTATTTTCAATGTCTTCTGTTGAGAAAAAACGAATTCATCAGTGGCTTAGGTAGGTACATCCTCACTTTAATTTATATTTTTGAAACAAACAAAAATCCTGCAATAGTAAAAAGAGCACAAATAGTAAACTCTACAGTTCTCATAATATTAACAAAGTATTTCAGATCTCAGTTACTTGGTATATTTAATCAGTTTAATTAGTAACAATTACTCCTTATTGCACTACTATTAGCCAACATTTGTGCCACCGTTTAAAACAACTCTGCAGCCTTTTATCTATTCTTTTATATATCTGCTATAATTGCTAAAACATCTGATATTACTATTTCTTACATTTCTCCCTGGGCAGGACTTTTTTTAATCTTTTGGTTTGTAGACTTTAAAATACCCAACAGATGAGACAATACCTAACAATATGATGAAGTGAAACAACTAGAGTCACTCAATGGTGATCCAGACTTCGCACTCTTTAAAAAAATGTACCAAATTCAGTGGGCTTGAGGTCATGTCACTGAGGATAGAATTTGAGCTAAGATGTTATTCTCCTCTTCCAGTGCCATTTCAATCCTTTTCCCTTACTCATTCTGCTGCTCAACATTCTGCTTCCTGCCACCACACAGCCTGTCCCTTCC
>NW_017729024.1:131158358-131161925 GCF_001723915.1 Gavialis gangeticus
CTTCCAGGGCCTGATCTATTCTCCTTTAAGTCAGTCTCCCTCTCATCTTTCACTGGGCTGTGGAGTAAATCCAAGGTTACTTTATTAATATTATTTAGGATACAAGCAGTTTTTCCATATTGTTCATACACAAATCACACACAAGTCTTGCAGGAGTAACTTTTGAAAAAGCTGCAGCTGTTCCTAAACTTCAAGCAACAGATCCAGGTGGTTCATGTAATTATTCCTATAGTTGTTCTGCTTATTCCAGTTTTAAACATAGCCAAGATTTTAAGTGTCTAATTCTGGGTGGACCTACCCACCCTGGTTGGAAAGTTTGACAAAAGACATAAAATTGATTCACATTGCAAACAACTGAAATGCTTAGTAACTGACACTGCATCACTGTACTTTTTTACTGATTGGCCAGTAATTAAGTATTAGAAGGGAAACAGCCACCACACATAGCCAAAAATATGGAATTCATCTACACAATAACCCCAAGTGGAAAATGGACTCACTTCCTCTTAATTGGCAATTCTGTTATTCCTGCTCTCTCTCTCATTTCTCATGCACATGAAGGTAAACACTTGAATGTAAGAATTCTGAAAGCTTAGTTTTAAAGAAAGATATTTGTAAGCAGTTAAAACAACTGCCCTTGTGTAAATTTCTTGTCTTTACAATATATAAGTGTCCAGTGAATTAATTCTCAAGAACAGGGATCAGAAACCTACAGCCCCTAGGCCACATCTGGCCTGGGAAGCTCCAAATCAGCCCAGGATGGCACAAAGGATCTGGGAGCAAACAGTTGTCCGGAGTCACCCATGCCCTCTGCAGCACTCTCCTTAGACCTCCCTGCTGCTCTCTCTGTCTCTGCTTACTGTTACTGAAGACTGGAAGGGTATCTGCACAGAGGATAAGCACAGGCAACTTGAGCTCTCCAAGGGGTGGAGATTCTCAGCCCACAGCAGGAAACCAGGTCACAAACTGGCCTCAAGCAGCAAAATGTTGCTGACTGTTGCTGAAGACTAATAGCAGCTGAAAAGTCTCATGATATCCTGTTTGGTACCTTATTTTTAATCAAAGCAGGCTGATATCAGACTAATGGTGCCCCTGACGGCAAGGATGTAGTGCCCTTACTTAAGCATCTATATTTATGATTTCATCACCTGGCACAAAAAGTAAAGTTCCACAGTCCAGATTCCACTGCCTCGCTCCCAGCAGTCATACTTTTCTTTGTTATTAATATTAGGAACATTACAAAGATATGCATAAGCAAAATATTCAAGCATTATATAAGCACAATCCGGCAACACATTGAGCAACTACAGTTGACATCTGGGGGAGTTGAGGATGCTGGTAGGGTTGCCAGTTCTTGTGATTTTATCGCAATTGTCATGTATAGATGCCCTAAATATCATGTGCTCTGCGGTGAGGGAGGGGACATTTTAATTAGAGCAGTTCTAAGAACTGCTCTAACTAATGCACCTGCAGTGTCAGCATCCTGTGCTTCATAAAGGTGAATGGGGGCACTTGAACTAAAGCTCATTCAATGAGTTTTAGTTCAAATGCCCCTGCCGCCATTTTGAAACACAGGGACACTGAATACATGTGATGTGGAGGTTGCTGGAGTGCACTAATTAGCATGCACTTGGTTAATTGAGTCTGCTCCAATGCTTTAGCATGCATCAGAGCTGGGGTCCATCACGTGTATAGGTGTCCTTAGAATTTTAGTGGAGTCATATGATTGTGGAAGAATCTTGATATTCAGTAAGAAATAAATTTATAGCAGTGAAAAGCTTAAAAGAGTGTATCTTAAAGATGAATCTCTACTTCACTTCTGGCAAATCCTAGCAAGGCTGATCTCATCTATCTGCTCTTATGTAGCAAACCTGGACATGAAGCACTGAAGTCAATTCAGGGGCATACCCCTGTGGCCACTTTCAAAGCTGTCTTTGATGTGCTTGGGAACGGTTATGGGGGAAGTCCTTGGAGTCGTTACACTTCCACATTTCCAGGTTTGGCATGTGTCCATGGGAGGGGGTGGCTGGTATTTACTCAGGGGTGGTTCTCCTGAGATATGCCAGGGATGCAGGAGAGGCATCCCCAAAGAATTTCTAAAATCAGGAGACAAATAAAGGACACCCCAAATTTATTAAAGTATTTTCAGTCTTAAGGATTTTAGGGACCTGATTTAGGTTTTCTGAATGCCTGGGACTGGTGATACCCATGCTGAAATTGCCACTTATTATAGAAAAGGCAGGAAGTGTTATAACAATACAGTTACCATAGATGAAAAGCACTTTTGTCATAAAAAACATGAGTCAGAACCATGCTCATAAGGTTTCACAGGATGGACTGTGTACTTTCAGTAATTTGGAAAGTACCAAAGAAATTGCTTTTGGAAAAAGATGAAGGCTGAATTTTGTTTCTTGAGGGGTTGTATATGGTACTGACAGTATGATACCTGTATATGTTCACACATTCCTCCTCTTCATCGGTCTTAAAATGTATCGGTGATGAAAAAAACCCCCTATCCAATAACAGAATGTGCTCACAATCTTCCTGATTTTGAAAATCTTCTCTCCATTCCTATCATTTCTGCAATTCTTAATCTGGCTTTGAGTGCACAGGTGGGTTAGCATTTTCAGAATTATGCAAACTACCTTAATGCCTACTCAAAAGTAGGTATTATGGTAGTAGGTAAAATGCTGTAGTATGTCAAAGTGAATAATGAATACATTTTTCAACAAATTTATCTTTATATGCTCAAGGAATATCAGTTAGACAGAACTTGCTTTTTTATTAGGTTTTGTAAATCTATGGTGTGATTTCAAGATGACTTAAAGATGTTAGCTACTCTCCTAAACTATAATTATTCAGATCAGTTTTGTAGTGTTTTTATTAAGTAGAATAACACCACACAAGTGCTTTGATGCAAATTTAACATTTACCGTATATGACTATTCACAAAGCTATAAAATCCTTTTCAACTTACTATTAAACATAATTGCTTGCATATTTATAAAAGCAGCCACTGAATTCAAAATTGCTTATGTTTGTACAGACTTTCTCAAACTCCTAAAAACTAATCATTGGCTTACGGCTGTTATGATGATAGATAAGATGGTTAAACTTAACAGAAGGTGGGGAAGGAAGGGGGTGGGGAAGTTCTCTATGTCCAATTCCCCAAACAGAAAGTGGTAAAACTTGTCTAAGGCTGGACCCACCTCTTAAAAATGTATACTAGGGAACAACTTTACTAAGAGACAGAATGGAATAACCAGTACATCTCTTCCATCTCTGATTTCTATGATATTCCATTTTCTTTTTCATCTTTTAATATATTTTAATATCTTTTTAATAGCTTCATTAATGATTTAGACAATTGGATGGAGTACATGTGTAGCAAATTTGCAGATGACACCAAATTAGCTAGAGTTGCAGATACTCTGGAGAGTAGGGCTAGTTTCCAGAATGACTTGAACAGATTGGAAAAATGATCTGCAATCAACCAGATGAGATTCAACAAAGACAAGTGCAAAATTATGCACTTGGAATGGAATTACTGCATGCACAAACACAGGC
>NW_017729024.1:131166925-131181605 GCF_001723915.1 Gavialis gangeticus
TTTAATAGCTTCATTAATGATTTAGACAATTGGATGGAGTACATGTGTAGCAAATTTGCAGATGACACCAAATTAGCTAGAGTTGCAGATACTCTGGAGAGTAGGGCTAGTTTCCAGAATGACTTGAACAGATTGGAAAAATGATCTGCAATCAACCAGATGAGATTCAACAAAGACAAGTGCAAAATTATGCACTTGGAATGGAATTACTGCATGCACAAACACAGGCTGGGGAATGAGAGGCTAAGCTGCAGTATGGCAGAGAAAGAGTTGGGGGTTACAGTAGACTATAAACTGAATATGAGCCAACAGTATGCTTTTGTTGCAAAAAAAAAAGCCAAGAACAACTGGGCTGTATTAACAGGATTGGCACTTGCAAATGAAGGGAAGTGGATTCTTCCACTGTTTAGCACTGATGAGGTCTCACTTGGAGTATTGTGTCCAGTTGTAGGCCCATGCTTCAAGAAGGATGTGCACAGATTGGTAAAAGTCCAGTGCATAGCAACAACTATGATTAGGGCCCTGGAAAATATGACTTACAGGAAAAGGCTGAAAAGTACTAGGGCTATTTAGTACAAAGAAGAGAAGACAGTGGGGATTTGATAAGAGTCTTTAAATACCTGAAAGGCAATTACAGAGAAGATGGAAGTGGGCTTTTTTTCTCTGGCCATAGGGGCAGAACTAGGAGCAATGGCTTCAAGTTTCAGCAGGTAAAATTTAGGTTGGTGTTTAGGAGGAACTTTCTGCCAATGAGTGTGGTCAAACATTGGAACAGACTACCTACAGAAATTGCAGAATCTCCATCCTTGACAGCTTTTAGGAGCAAGATAGACAGGCACTTGTTTGGGATGGTTTAATCAGGGATGATCCTGCCCTGAGCAGGGGGCTGGACTAGATGGCCTTGTGAGTTCCCTTCCAGCTCTATTTTCTTCTGACCCTATGACTTCTCACTTGAACAAAAACCTTTAGTATTGTATAAGGTGGTAGCAAGAACAAACCCAGACATTTATGCTGTCATGTAATGTAACAGAGACCAATTGCCAGAGTACAGCTACCAGAATGGGCTATACATAAGAGTCATCCAGCTGCAGGGGTAAGGCTGCACTCTGGCTGCTGTTCATGTAAACATCCCTACCTGGTCTCTGTAGACTGAGGAGAAAACTAATGTAATTTCCAAGCCACCAGGATTTCCAGAGCTACGTACTTGTCAATCAGATCTCAGCAGGTTCATACACACAAGTCCTCTCAAATTACCACTTCACACCAAGGAGCTATTAAAAAATCCCCCTTTAATATCTGCTAATCTGATTGCTTGCAAGAAGCCTGTACCAATTAAACTAGTTATTGCAGGGGCAACATGGGAGAGAAATTTTACATATTCACAGCTAAGCAGTTCACAGATCAGAAGCAGTGACTTGTATGTAAAAACAATTATTAAATGGTGAACAAGGTAGAAATAAACTGAGTGCCTTAGCAATAAGAATGAGCTCCTTTTTCATTACAGTCACTTGGTGCCAGTGGGCCCAAGATCCCTCTAGTCTAGGGCTAGGTAATTATTTGGCCCACAGGACACAGGGAGATTTGCTAAGCTGTTGCAGGCTGGGTCAGCACCTCCCTTGCACAAAAACTCACCAAAGCTTCCTACATGGGATGGGGCTGCAGGCAGGCGGGAAGAGGTGTTCAGGAGCACGATGGGTGGGTAAACCTTGGATCACGGGGTGAGGTCGCGGGGTGGTGGCAGTGCAGGGCCAGGGCCGAGGGCAGAGTCACGATCTGCTGCCCCAGACCTCCACGCACACCACCCCATGATCCTGGGGTCTCCCCAGCCCTGCCCACCCATCTTGCTCCCAGACACTGCTCCTTGATGGCCTGGGGCCCAACTCAGCTGTGCGCCCTGCCCACAGTGGTGGGTACGGGGCAGCTAGGCCAGGGTAGCAGGGTTGAGTCCAGTAGCAGCAGACAGAAAGAGCATTTATTCATCTCTCTAAAAGATTATATTTCATAAGAGATCTTTTCAGTTTTTCCCAAAATTTCCAATTTTTCCATTGGAAAAAAAAAAAGTCCTTGGGGAAAAAAAAGGGGGGGAAATGGTTTTCCCCCAAAATTTTTCCAGGCCTTCATATCTCTAGGTGGGAATGAGCACCCAGCCCAGCATATCCTGCAGTGGATGAGTAGGGGGTGGGGGAATGCTTGCACCCATGTTTTGGGAGTCCCAGTGGATGGGTTACCCATGGCTAGGGGTGTTTTCATTTTTCTGCTTTTCCTTCTTTTCCAAACAGAAGTTCAATAAGTTTCAATAGTTTGCAACTTGACAAGGTTTGCCAGTGTGCTTGCCTACCTTGGGGTGGCTGGTACAGAGGGCAGAGGAGAAAGAAGGGGCCCCTCATTTTTGGGTTGCCAGGGTCAGCATGGGGCATGTTGAGGGGGTGTACTCAAGTAGGAAGTGAGGACACAGTTGACTGTTAAGCAGTGCAAGGGAGCCAACAAAAAGCTGGGGCAGTGGGGGAAGGCAGGAACAGTACAGTTTCTGGCTGCATATCAGAGCCTTCAGCTGTAGCAGCTGGGGACAGTGAAGGGTGATGAAGTGTGGGATTCCTGGAGGACCAACTAGACTCATGTCACAAAATGTTTGGTATCCACATGTAACACTGCACCAGCACACTGTAACTGATGCACCTAATTTTCCAGATAAACCAGTTAAAGGTGCCTGAAGTGTAATAAGCTTGTATGTCTGTCCATTTTAGGTTTAAACTGTATTTAAACTGAGCAAAATGCACTTGTGTTAATATCCAAAGAGACTATGGGCCAACTACTACTAGGGTTTACACCCTACAAAAAAGTCAGAGAAGAGTTGATCGCTGTATGACTCAAAAAAAAAGGGATCTGAATGCATAACTTATTGACAAAACAAGCACAGATTTTTCTAAAGACATCCTCTAAAATGTATTCAAAAAGAGAGCTATGGTGATATTTACCACTAGTTTCCTTCAAGAAGATGATCATGTACAGACTTGCAATTTCTAGAAAGAATGTCTCATCCTTCCCTTTCTCCCTGCACACTCCCCCAGGGGCAAGGGACCCAGCTTCTTTTGTGTCCATGTGGAGATATTATCTACACATTAGCGGCAGGATCTGGAGCATTATTACTCGATGAATAAACCTGAAATAGAATACCTACAACAACCTGATTAAACCATCATTTAAACCCAGTAATATATATAAAAAACCTGATAATCCATCAAAGGATCAACTTGTAGGAATGTTAGAGGTAGATTTAATAAATGTTTACATTAAATAAATGTCATATATGCGCCAAAGAACCTTTTACTGCCATATTTATAACAAGTTTGACAGCCTCAGGAAGCAACCTGAACAGTGTCCAGTATCCAGGAAGAAATATGCTCAACTTGGTGTGGAAAACTAGTTGATTCCAATGCATGTTTTCAGCCTCCAAAGTACTGAATTTCCTTTTGTTGTTTCAAGCATCTTTTTAATAAACAAATAAAAAAATCTACAAGGAAGGATGTTTCCCTAGTTTAATAAAAAATGTAAATCTTTAGAGACTATTCAGCTGCTCTTTAATTTTCAACTGCATTATTTTTTTACCTCCAAAGGAATCTTATGAAAACATTTTGTCTTCATGTTCTATTTGTCTGAAAGACAGATTTAAATGCTATCCAGTAAAGTACAATAGCAACATTGTAATAGTTAGACAAAACAGAAGAGGTTTAAGAACATGGATGCTCCAAGCAAATAAATGTGTAACAAATGAAACTAAAAATCCATCAAACGTGGATTTTTTAATTTAGAAATGACTCAGACAAATGTAATTCAGAGAGCTAAGATACATTAAGCTGAGGACTCTTTCTAATATTTTAGTACTTATTGTACACATTTTTCAAATTTTCTTCCTAGACAACCAAGATATAGAGCACTGTGGCTAGATACAGACATTCAAAAAGCCTGAGGCAGAATCTAAGTTATGTGTTTTTCTGTAAGTGGTGTAGTTCAGCTTGGTAGTGAACAGAGCACATGTACACTGGTGGTGGCGGTGGTGGGGTAGTTTGCAAATCTTAGACAGGGTTCTGCCATTTTTAAACTAGTCTATGTGCGTCGAACTTCTGGTACATGTATAGACCGATTTTATGTGCTGAACTTCTGTTCCGTTACAGGTATAAACCAGTTTCCAGTCACTTATACTAGTAAAAGTGTAATGTCTGTATCTAGCCTGAACGATAAAAAGTATAACAAGAGACTTATTTAAGCATACTATTCTTCCAGGAGTGTCTGTCACAACCTGTACCCCACTCTGCCCGTAAATCAAATGTATATTTTAGTGCGTACATCTCAACTGTAGCCAAGACCCCTTCCATTTCTAATATGCATTAAAAAAAGTACATAATATTATGAAAAACAAAGCATAAGTGTATTATAAAAGTAACCATGTAAATAATTTTCATGTAGAGGTATTTAATTTATCAGAGAGCATCCTATAAAGACACCATACAATACCACTAGGGTCCCTGGAAAGTACAGTGTTTAATGATGTTTGCTGAAAATTTCAGGGTTTTTGTTTGTTTCTTTTTTTCAAGGACAGAGGGAGCCTTGGTTTGCCGCTGAGAAAAAAGGGCAAGCAAGCCTGAAGATATAGGAACTGTTTTTATCCTTATTCAAATTGCATATTCAAGGTGAATCTCCACAGCTCAGATATGAACACTTATTCAGTTCACATTTAAGTTTCATACGATCATTGTTTCCTCTGCAATTTAACTTCAACACATTCAGGGCAGGAAGCAGGAACTGGTGGAAAATTAAAATGAAAAATGTCTTCATTATTTATAAAAACTTTAGTACTCCTGACCAAAGAGTAATGGAAGAGTCAGTCCACACGGTTCTTCTGGTGGGAGTCCACTATTAGAACCCTCGTTTTCATCCTGGCCTTTGTAACTTTTTTTTTTGGTGTCTATATTTCAAATGAAGATACATTTGCCTGCCTTCCTACAAATATAAAAGAGTGAAGCTCTTGCATACTAAGCTTTTTAAACCAGTGTGTTTCAAACATGGCAAATCTTTTTTATTTTTTTGCTGCCATCCTACATGCCTAAAGATGAACTTGAGCTCTGTAGGCAACTGCACATGCTCAGCAGTGGAAAAAATGAAGATTGGTGGTTGCCAGAAAAGTGGGCAATAAGAAAATATAGATGTGAAGTTTCAATACCAACACTAGCCAGTTCACCTTTACACATTGCTTTGTTTTCCCCATTGGTCTGTACAGGTCTTTGAGGTCTACTTGCAGCATGAGCAGCTTCAGATTTTTCTTGCTTAAAGTTAATTTATTTAGTGACCTCAAGAGCAAATGTAATTGACAGGAAGTATTCATATCCTTACAAACATGTGTGGGTGGTGTGTACAACTCCTTGATTAAAGTAAGTCATCACAATTTCCAAGATCATTTAGCTTTTCACTTCTCCCTTATCATTCTTTTCCACACTTACTCTTCAGGGACTTGAAATAAGTAAGAAAAAAGGACAATCCCCTCCACACAGGATCTCCTAATACAAGGCTTATAAAGAAAACGGGATAAAAAAGAACCAATTTAATCTGGTGTCTACATTTTAAAAGAGAGGTCAGTGGGTGACAAATAGCCTCCAAATGGCAGTCAACTTCAGTTATAAAAAACATTTTCTAAGAAGAATGCAGTTTCTTGATAGAGTTTAAGAGGGAAATGATGAATCTAAGGACAGTAGTACATATCACATCAAGGGCATCTGCAGTCTCCTTAGGCTGCCAGACTGAATGCACTAATTTAAATTAATATCAAACAATAAATATACATTTAAAAGCACAGTTTATATCTAAGCAGGAAAATTATATCAAGAAAATTAAAGTAAAACACATATGTGATTGCTTCTTCATAAAAGATAATATGGCTAGGCCAGTAAAAAATCCCCATTCTCAAGGCAAGTTATTACAACATCAGAACTGAATTTGGGTTAGTATATCCTATTCTAAACCCTTATTTTGGCAGACTTGAAATAGAGGCATAAAATGCAGCTCTCAACACAATAAAATTACTAGTGTCTCTTATTATAGAGTATCCTGAAGATCCTATATTATATTGTGACACAGCTGCTTAGGTATAACCTCACAGCCTAAAAGGAATACTCTAAGGGTAAAGACAGTTACGTATGGTTATGAACAAAACACTATTTAAAAGAGGAGGGTTGGAAAGAAAAGACTTACCATGGAGGCAGGCCCATCAGCTGAACCGATGGAACTTTTGTTTGTCTGCTCTTGTACTGGCATAAATGGAATAAGCCACTGTAACTTTAAATCTGGGTGGAAAAGGTTTAAAGTTACAGCAGCTTAGCCCCACTTATACCAACATAGGCGGGGACAGATGAAACAATTATTTGTACAGTGTGATTTAGAGAAAATGGGTATCTTGTTTTCATCAGTCAACACCCTACTATTGCTATTTAGGGCTTCTGTGGCAGCTAGAAGCTGCAGTGGGTGTATAAACATTAGAGAGAACCTTTCTTAATATACTTACAATATAAATATACAAGACAAAGACTGGGAAGAAACAGAAAGGTCACTAAGGAAGGATAAAGAGTAGGTCTGTGCAAAGTTTCAGTAGTCAATTCGATTCAGAGGAGATTTGGCCTGACTCAGCAGCCGAATCGCTAAATCTGAATCAAACTGGGAGACCCATTAAAAGGTCTGAATCGAACTGGAAGCCTGATTTGGAGATTCAGCCATAGGCTAAACAGGCAGCAGTCCTCAACCACGCTGGACACAGCTGCCTCTAGCTGGTAAGGCTGTTGTGGTGGGTGGAGGGGGGAGGAAAGGGGCGTGGAGCGGGGGATAGATCAATGGCCCCACAGTGACAGAGGGATTGGGGCTGGGGTTAGGACAAGCTGCCCGGTCAGGGCGGAGGAGTGCAGGACTTCAGGAGGGGGGCTCCCGCCACTGCACACTGCCATGAGCCACTGGTCTGGGAGCTGCTCCTCCAGTGGCTCTTGCTGCTGGTCCAGGAGGGCACAGGAGCAGATGTGTGCCCCAGGTCTGCACGGGGAGGGCTAGGCCGGGCTGCGCTCCAGGAGGCTAGTCCCAGCCGCCCACTGCCAGACTGTACTCCGGGAGGCTAGTCCCAGCCGCCCACTGCTGGACTGCGCTCCGGGAGGCTAGTCCCAGCCGCTCTCCGCCACACTGCGCTCCGCAAGGCAGGTACAGCCAGGACTCCGCTCCAGGCAGCTAGCCCCAGATGCAGCCTGGAGCACAGCCCTGGCTCCACCTGCCCCACAGAAAGTAGTGGAGGAGGGGCTATCGGAGGGGGTGCAGCCACCCTAAAGTTCCCCATACCCCTTGCTGCTGGCCCTGCCCCAATCCCATCCGGGTGCACACACATGCCCCCATGCCCTGCTGCTGTTTGCCCAGCCAGCGAGAAGCCACAGCTTGTCTGGGAGGCACAGGGAGGCTGAAGTGGCAGCGCCCTGAATGGATGAGCAGCGGGAAGGCATAGCCCTGGCATAGCTCCTGCTCCTAGCACCTTCTGCTGCCCATCCAGAGCACAGCCCGGCCTAGCCCACCCTGCACAGATCTGGGGGCACATGCCTGCTCCCATGCATCCTGGAGCAGTGGCAAGAGCCACTGGAGGAACCACCAGAAAAGAAGCTCCCAGAGTGGTGGTGTGCAGCAGCGCGCAGTGGCGGGTGCCCCCTTCCCCAAGTCCCATGCCCTCCACCCCAGCTAGGCAGCTTGTCCCAGCCCCAATCCCTCCCTCACTGTGGGGGCATTGATCTGCTCCCCACCATGCCTCTGCCCACCACAACAGCCTTACCAGCTGTGTGTCCAGTGTGGTCAAGGACTGTTGCCCGTTTAGTCTATGGCCAAATCCCTGAATTGGTGCTGAATTTTCAAATCATATTCAGCCGAATCGAATTGGAACAGTGACTTGAATTGCCAAATCAAATCACTGTCCCACTGAATTGGCCAAATCAAATACTTGCCACTTTGCACAGGCCTAATAAAGAGTACTGTCTGTCTTCCCAAACTGGCCATAGAGGTACAATTGTGTATCAATACACTGTAAAGGCTACAGAAAATTCTCAAAGAAACATACAAAAGCAGTTAATAAAAATTCAGAAAAATACATCTGTTTTAAATTATTATTTTTCAGAGGAAGGACTGAATGATACATTTACTACTGGAAAATCCCAGTAACAAATTTTGCCCCAGTGCTGCTAATTAGCTACAAGGCAATGTGCAACATGTGCGATTTTGGTGGGCACGTTTGATTTGCAAACCTCTTTGCAGCACCACAAACTACAAGCGCCCGCACATCTGGATCCAGCCAGTGTGACTAGTTCTACAGAATAGGGCCAATATATATAAAAATAAGACAGAAATTCAAATTCCTTTTTTATTGTTCGTTATTAAGAAAACAAATGCATTGATGGCCATTAAGAGAAGAAATGTTACCTTGGACATAGCACTATTTATAGTTTAAATAGGGGAAAAATACTGTAGTGACTGTAACAAGGCCTTCAATCCTAGGAAAGCCTGTGCCATGTGTACCCCAGGTGAGATAGGGGAGGCTGGGGCCAGCACTGGGCTGGCCTCAGCAGCCTTACCTGGGATCCTGGGGGCCTCCCAGGGCTGCAGCTGTGTCGCTTCTGCCACACACAGCCTGGCTGGCAGAGGAACATTGGTCTGGCCAGCAAGGCTCTGGCTTTGGGCGACACATGTTGCCACCACGTGCACTGTTCCACTTTTGTTTTTCAGCAGGTTTTTTTAACCCCATATCCAGGGGTCCAAAAAACCCTCTGTGCTGCTCTCTTGCAGCATGGAGAACAACAGAACGTGCGGTATGTGGTGCCACAGACGTGTCTGCCTCACCACATGCCACAGGGCCACGGTTGTCTAAATGCTGCCAAAGGCAGCCAATTTGATACTGACCATGTTCAGATTGAGTTAGTAGCTGCAGAAGGAAGAATAGCCTGGGGAAGAAAAACCCAAAGGATTTACAAACCACAAATTCTGTCAGCTAGATGTTCCTTCTTTCCAGCAATCTGCACACTGAGTAAAATCAAGATATCGCAGGCAAGATAAGCAGGGACACCTGGGGAGGAGGGCAGAACAAGGAATGCAGGTGCACTTTAAACAAGGGGACAGCATGAGCTGGTTCAGTGACTCAGATGAAACTATGCATTAAAAGAATAGAAAGTTATTTTAAGTCTTATGTTAAGGAAAATTAAGTTGCTCAAAACTATTAGTGTCTATAAGCTCTTGACTCCCATTTGAAGTCAGAATGTTATATTTAAAACCCCTTTGGGCTTCATCCTAATCCTCAAATTTATTTTTGAAGCTGTAAATTACACAGAGCTGACTCTTAAGAGTATGATACACCTTCACTGAAGTCAACAGAAAGGATCCCACAGACTCAAATGCAAGTGGACACCGAGTTGCTTATAAAGTGTTAACGATTCTGAATATTTTCATAAACTTGTGTCTGGAGGAAAGAAATAAAAAACATTAAGACGATTTTCACTTTAAAAGGTAAAATTACTTCCTGCTAGAGTCTTAATAATTTTAATAGGTTGCTCATTATTTGTTTCCCTGTGCTTTTCATTTATACTGCAATGGAATTCACTACTCTGTCTTTGAGTTCTAAGTTAACTATTTACAGTTGTACCAAAGAAGTTTCTTATCAGATGGCATTAGTTTATTTGGTGTAATTAAACAACCATCTGCTGAAAGTGAGTTCCTGATTTGATCTCATATAACACTTCCTGAAATACATGCTGGGGACCAGGTTACATCAAATGTCATAGCCAACATCAGTTGGCCAGAAAGACTGGTTTATATCCCAAGCTGAAATCATCCATGCCCAACACTGAATATGTCAGACTCTTCAGAAATATGCATTTGTTTAATCTAGCCATTTTGATTAAATTATATCTTGCTCACATTGCAACAAAGTCCAGTAAAATTAAAGACAGAATAGTGAAATCCCCTGCAGTATAAGTGAAAAGCACTAGGGGATATAGTGAGCAAACTGTTAAAGCTTTTAAGACTCTAGCAGGAAGTAATTTTACTGTTTAAAGTGAAGATTTTCTTAATGTTTTTATTTCTTTCCTCCAGACACAAGTTTATGAAAATATTCAGAGAATCTTTAAAATTTTACATGCAACTCATAGTTTACCAAGTTTCAAATCCCTCCTCAAAAGCCATAGGTATGACGCGTATGAAGAAACTTATCTAACTGTTGCTTACTAGGCTAAATGGCAGAGACAGGCAACATTATTTATTAATAAGATAAATACCATATTAACGTGAATACAAAATAAGGTCTCCCCCCAGTGAGCATGGGGAAAAATGCCCTTCATCTTATGATTGCATATTAGGAAACCTCATTAAATACATTGTTTATCATTAAACTGCTGTCAAAAGTAGCATGTACTCATAGGCAGAGGAAGAAAAAATTTGGGGTGGTGGCTGAGAGTGTGTGCGCACTCCTCCTCCCTCCTTAGGTGGGAAAATCTGTGGGGGAAGGGGTGGGAAAGGGCCGTGGGGGGTAGCAGCATTGCCTGGCACTGGTGTTGTCCAGCGCCACATCAGCTCTGGCCCTGGCCCTGGCCCCAGCAGGTGCTGCACTGGCACTGGCTGCCTCCCTGCCCCAGGCTCCAGCCCCACACCACCCGAGGGGCCCCAGAGCTGGGAGCCAGAGCAGGGCCAGCCTCGGCCACATCACTGAGCTGGACAGGACAGAGTTCCTGTGACCCCCACACCTGCCCTGCCAGGCCCTGCACAGTGGGGGCAGGCAGGGCAGGGCGCAGGACAAAGCCATGGCTCATTCGGGGGGTGTGGGGAGGGCTGGCGACTCCCACCACTGCACGCATCCCAACAGGCACAAGAGGTGTGTGCCCCTGGATCTGCACAGGGCAGGGTAGACTGCTGCTGAGGGCTAGGGATGGGGCAGTGTTGGGCTCTTCCTGGCGAGGGGGTGTGATGTGCTCTGGGCAGGCGGTGGTGGCTCTGGGTGGGGGGCTGGGTGGGCTACGGTGAATCTTGGGGTGGCTGAAGCCCCCCTGCCCCCTCCCAGTGCTGCCACTGCCCACCCCAAGCATAGTCTACTCCCCCCACTGAGAATAGCCCAGCCCCAGCCTGCAGCAGCAGCCCATCTTTCCCCATGCAGATCCAGGGGAATGTGCCCCCTGTGCCTCCCAGGGTATGCATGGCAGCAGGAGCTGCGGCCCCGACAAGCTGCTTGGCACTCAGTCCCATGCCTTGCCCCATGTACCTGCCCCTTCCCTAGCCCTAGCCCCACTTCCTCCCTCACAGCTGCCTGTGCACGCCTCCTCACCCCTGCTGCAGCTGTTGGAACCCCATGGCCAGGCTGCCTTGTGGCCCTAGCACTGCCCTGGGTTTGGGGGGGGCTAAGACCCATTAGCCCCCCCCTTCCACTGTCTGTGTATGTACTCAATAATGGAAACCAACTATGAAACTGATTAAATGCAGCCAACACTGAGCATGACTAAAACACACATGGCCCATATAGGGTAAACATACTGATGGGAACCTATCACAAAGATAGGTTACTGCAGCCCATCTGCTGAGGGCAGAGGGCAAAGGGGCTATCTGACCCCCCAGATTATTTTCCCTGCTGTAGCAGTGGGAGGGGTACAAATTCAAGTTAAACTTCTAAGAATTTGATTTTATACCTGGAAAATTAAAACAAATTTATAATTTTTCCATATAGAGAATCTAATTATTGGGGGGGGTCATCTTATATTCAGGAAAATATGGCATTACACCTTAAAATCCTTTCAACTAATTTGGAATCACAAAGGTGTAGGTTTCACAAAACTTATTAATTTTTTTTTTATTTTATCTCCACCCTTATGTTTAGATGCAAATTCCCCCCTAGGGTTTATAAGTGTCTTGTTTCAAATCAGTTGCATATTCTTTGTGGTATGCCCCGGACATGCCCGTGTATTTGTTCAGCACTTAGCACAATAGGGCCCCAATCCTGACAGGCCAAAGGGGCTTTAAACCATAATATACTTAGTGTTTACAATAACTGCTCTAATACTATTACAAATAAATAACAAAAGTTCCTTTAACATTTGAAGCAGCAGATTTCTATTTTTCCAAGGGTTGCATAAAGCAGTTATATTTATCAGTGAAGACCAGAGGAATGCACACAGTAGGTTTACCTTTTTGGAACTGAGTATAGCAGGCCTGCAATGTCAATGTGTCAGGTTAGCGATAATCTGACCAAAGCTCTAATTCACTAAAACATTTAAATGGTGCTTCAGTTCCTCCCTATTCATGAGAATACTTAAGCAATTGCTTATTTTGACATGTCCTTAATTCCTATTAACTTCAATGATGCAAATGTGCTTAAGTATTTTGTTGAAGCAGGTCCCAGGATAGTAACATCCTTACAGACAGATCACAAGTATTAGCAAGAAGATAACAAGTGTCAGCACTCTTACATGATGGAAGTGACTTCAGTTTATAGTCATGCAATTAACTGCCAATAGAAGTATTAGACTGTGTTAATCTGAAGCAACTTTAAGTTGTTTATAAATTGTTTAATTATTTCTCGGTAAATTATTTAATCATCAGCACAAATTAGTCACAAGCAAATTTTGAAGTGAAAGGTTTTTGTTTGTTTTAATTCTGTGCATTCACACTTGTCTAACCCAAATGATAAAACAGATGTTTCTTATATTCCATTTCACAAACAAATTTACTATTGGGTTCAGAACTGGCTGCTGACGTGACCTCCTTGGACACCATCAAATGCCTGGAAGATACTGAGCCAAGAGTACAAACTAGCAACAACTGCAACAAGTCTAGATTCAAATAATCCCCATGACAAGGTAGATAAGGACGTGGCTCCTCCTCAGTCCTCGATATAATGTGTAAATTGTGATGTTGTCTCTTAACACTTGGATTGTAGATCCCTAAATTAGAGATAGAAATGCTTTGCATTTTCAAGTGCATGGCTCCAAGCTCTACAATACTTACATGAAAAGCCTCTTGAGGGAACCATGGACCCTATGTTTGAAGGTTATCTAGAATGAACCCCATACTGATGGTCTTGTGGGAAGACAGCAGATGGTGTCTGACTGACTTGTTTGCAATATGCTGGATAAACATTCTTCTTGTGTGGAGCAAAGACAAGTTCTGGACAATTGTTACATATATACAGGAACCTGCATTTTCCAGAAGTCTGAGGAATGTTCATACTGAGATTTTTGAGAGAACCTGAATTTTAGTTGCTGAGATTCACCATCATTTAGGATCTTTCTTGTGGAAGGTAAGTTATAGCTGACTCAGAATCTCACATGGCTCTGAGAAACCTTTACTTTGAGTTGGACCTTGATCCTAGTTGCTGACTAGCTGAAGTGACTTCAGATTAACATTCACTGAGCTATGGGTGAATGGTTGAAAACCTTTTCACCTCCAGTGAACTCCAGTGACAACAAAGTACCTGATAAACAACTGCAAAGCTGAACAAGCCCAAACAGGAATACCCTGCACTAACTGCAAGATGTTCCTACTAATCTAAGGTACTTCTGGTGGCCTAGGGGACCAGATGGGACATTAGCTAAAAAGGGAGCAGGAGAACAACTAAGTTTTATCTTCATCCTGTCTCCATGTTCAAGAGAATATTCAATATTCCATATTCATTCATCACTCTAGGGAAAATAAAAGGAAAGAAAACTTTATGGGACCTCCCTAGTCTTCATTAAGAAAAGTATGACAGATGAAGCAACAGTCCAGGATGTGACCCTTGATCTAAACAAAGTGCACTTAGAATGACCATCCTACAGAGTGGCAGAGAAGCACTGCAGGAAAGGCATGCATTAAACCCCCAGGATTTTGTGTTCATCATAATGGCTCAGATCCTATGGGGCAAGAAATAAGGCTCTAAGCCTTCCTGCTATGGACAAAAAGAAACCCTTTCTTTTAGAGGTGCACCAATAGAGATTTTTTGGGGCTGATATTGATGGTTGATTTTTAACAATCCATTATTGGCCAGTACCAATCCAATTCCAATATGCAGCCCTGCAGCATGGAGAGTAGCGTCAGGGTGGTAGGTCTATTGTGGAGGGAAGGAGCGTGGGGGGGGGCTAGATTGAGGCCCCTGCAGTGAGAGAGGGAGTGAGGCTGGGGCTGGGGTGGGTGCTGCTTAGACGGGGTGGAGTGGGGCACAGGACAGAGCCGCGGCTTGTCCAGGAAGCACGGTGGGGAGGGTGGCGGTTCCTGCCACTATGTGCACCCCAAGAGGGCAGAAGAGGGCGGGGGTGCACCCCAGATCTGCATGCACTGGAGGGAAGGCTGCCATTGTGGGCTGGGGCTGGGAGCTACAGCGAATTTTGGGGTGGCTGCAGCCCCCCCAGCTCTCCCTCCCAGTGCTGCCACCACCAGCCCCAAGCGCAGTCTAGCCCAGCCCAGCCCCCAACCAGAAAGAGCTGGCACTGCCCCAGCCCCAGCCCCAGCTTGCAGTGGCAGCCTGCCCTCCCCCACACACAGATTTGGGGGGGCACACACTCCCCCCATACCCTTCCAGGGTGCGCATAGCAGCAGGAGCCGCCCCCTTCCCGTGCCACCTAGTTTCATAGTAGTTTCATAGATTTAGGGTCGGAAGGGACCTAGTAGA
>NW_017729024.1:131181616-131185264 GCF_001723915.1 Gavialis gangeticus
TGGGACTGTGCACCTCCTGAATCAAGTGGAGGTCCTGGATGAACCATGGCTCTATCCTGTGCCCTGCCCCAGCTGGGCAGCACTTGCCCCATCCCAGCCCCACTCCCACTTCCTCCCTCACCATAGGTGGCTCATTCTGTGCCCCCCTTCCCTTCCTCCACCCCTTCCCCCAGGCTGTGTGCATGCGTGCATGCGGCATTTATCAGCCACATTATCAGGCACATCTGACAAAAAAAGCCAATTGCTGATACTCTAAATTTTCCTCATATTGGTGCCGATCCAATATGGGACTGATGTATTGGTGCACTTCTACTTTCTTTTTCTTTCTGTTTTCAAAACTAACAAATAATGTTAACTAAAAACTATGCACATAACACCTGTACCAACACTAAATAAAACAAAGTTGCAGAGAAAGAGGTGGAAGCTGGAAGGGTTCCATTTCACTACCACTGAAGAAATGTGAGATAGGTTCATCACACCCTAAATGCCCTCACCTGGGGGGCATAGGCTTTGCCCCAATTGACACTGCTAGCCAAAAAAATTAGCTACTGCAAGTAGTAGGCATATGTACAAAGGAGGCATATGTACAAAGGAGTAGGCTCCTTAAGACCAATAATGAAAGAAAAAGGAGAATGACAGGGTAATAATGGCAGAAACCTATTTATTATTTTACAAGGAAAGGAAGAGGTATAAAAAGAGAATGGTTGAGTGATTACCTAGATAGCTTAAATAGGTTCAAACTCATCAGGGACCTGTGAAATTTATCCTATAGTGCGAAAGGAATTACCAGAACTAGCAGTTATTTTTGTAAACACATGAATGACATGACAGGGTCCACAGAAGTGAAGAAGAGTAAACTTAGTACTACTGAAGAAAGGGAAAAAGGTGGAAAGGAAAGTACATGAACAACCAATTAGCTTCTGCAACTGATATACTGATAAAACAATGACTAAAAGTAGAAGCAAATTTGTAAGAATGCTGGGAGAGAAAGTGTTAACAGGTTGGCAAAATATTATCAGAAGTAAATTATGATAAACTTTCCTTGTATTTATTTTTGTAGGATAAATTTTTTCCTTGTAGGATATAGACTTAGTAGGAAAGAAAGACAGTAAATATAGTATACATTTACACTAGTGAAGAGTCAAGTGTTCTACATGATACTCCTACTGGTAAACTTGCTCTACCTGCTGAAAGTATGAGCTATATCCTATTTTTACAAAATTAAAAATCGCTGGCATGTAGTTGTCCAGCAGCCATGATAATGAGAAAGAACTTGAAAGGAAATAAGGAAAAGGTTTCTTATTATATTCTATTTGTATTTTCATTGGACTCTTTAACAACTGTAAAAAGGGTAGAAAGCTAAATTCATACTAGCTGGATCATGTGTAGCAACTGCTCTCAAAGATGTATACCACAGGTAAACCAAGGATGGTCACCCCCCAGCCCATGGGTCAGATGCAGACCCTGGCACCATGCCACCTACGGAGAGCCCTGTAGGCCATGGCTCTGCATGCTACCTTAGGTATGCTAGGTGTTGTAGAGTCTAATCCCAGTGCCCAGGCAGGGACAATGCAGGCCACAAAACCTGATCCCAGCAGGGCAAGGGCAGCAATACCCTGTTACTACAATAGTGTATAGTCAGATGTGTTGTTTTTACATCTGTGAAAATAGATCTGAGGGAGTATTATTACCGTGAACTAAATTTCCTTGCAATAAAATTCTTAACTTTATTTAGTGGGGGGGGGTTTCCCCCAATGTGAACTATGTTTTAAAGATAACTTTCTTCCCTCATCTCACTGCTGAGCCTCTTCCATGGTAATATTATTGCAATTGGACCAAGGGGAATACATTTTTAAGACTCCAATAACTTTTAAGTTGCAGACCATGGGTTCCTGCCAGCACACTGCTCCTCTCATCACTCCAGCTGCAATGGTAGCTAGCATCTCTGAGCTCCCCATTCCTCCTCCAGCCTTTGCTTCCCATCCCTACCCCAAGGGGTGGGGGAGTGCACCATGGTGCAGAGCAGGGAGCTGAGGGTGAGCCTGGGGCCACATGAGTATGCTATATAGCTACAGGATGGCACATCCATGTGGGCATGCATGTGCTCAGTGCACCAAGCAGGGGAGGGTAAAAGGAGTGGAAATGTACACAGATGAGACCCAGGTGTCCTGTGCTTGGCCACACACCATGGGGTGGGTGGTCCCCAATACCTTAGAAGCTGGACAGGCCTGTTGTAACAAGTGCTGATATAAATACTTTAAGCAAATCAACTGAACTGAACAATTCAAGTTGATGAGTTTAACTCAGAGAAAAGTAAGAGCTTTTATTCCCTTTTTAAACTGTAATGAGATCACATTACATGATTAAATTCAATGCACCTGTGCAACATCTATCAATGTTTTAATCAGACAAATACTTTGATAAGAATATTAGTATTTAATTTTAATAAAGAATTTTTAAAAAGTCAAAGATTATGCACATTTCTCATCCAGTGGGCACATCTACACATGCTACTAAAGCACCAAAACAAACTCTGGCGAAGTTTGCACCAGAGTCAGATGCTTTATATGTGCAGCATCTTCATGTGCACCCAGACTGCAGCAATTTGAGCTGAAACAGAGTAGCCCTGGTCTGGCAGGAGGCCTGGGGGTTCAGCGTCAGGCTCCAGGTGGTGATGCTGGGAGGTGGAGGTGTTGGCTGGGGTATGAGGGTGCTACATTGTGGGGCTAGCCAGTAGACATGCATTTCGGTGCACATAATTACTCAGCTGCAGGATAGCACTCGTCTCCGATAGTACTATCCTACAGCAGAGTTAATTAAGTTACTGTGCCCTAATATGGGCGCATGTGTAGACTGACACTTTACTGAGGAGCTAATTAGAGTAAATGTGTAGATGTACCTACTAAGTACAGCTCAACGTGAAGTGTCACAAAACATGGAAACAAAATGTAATGTGAATTTCTTTACTCACTTAAGGTGTATCTTCGAAAGGGCCTTTCCAAGAGCAGTTAGGTGAACTCCGCTGTAAACCTGGAGAAAAACATTTATATGAAATTTTAAAAATGTGTTACTGAGCCAAAATGTAAAGCACATACTTTGTTGCTAATAGCACTGGAATTTTAATATGCTGCTTGTAAAAGGGTGTAAACAGTTAGCATCTCACAAGCATGTCAGTTTTATTTCACTAGAACTGTGACATTCTGCCAGCACTCCAAACCACCAGCAAACCAACAAAAACAAGCATGTGTGAAAGAGTATGCCACTAAACATACACTGGTAAATTAATAAAAAGTGGCAGAGCTAGTTATTAAGGTCAAATCTAGAAATTGGCAGGCAAGAACACCAATTGGAATGGAGTTGGAATGACAAGAAATTGGAATGACAAGAACACCTATACTTTCCATGGAGTTTTTAAACAGGATTGAGCCCATCACAAATCATTTGCCAAAGGAAAATGAAGCAACTAACTTTAGTAAGTTAACAGAATCCAATATCATTAGGTAGGAATGGTTCTAAGGTGGGAGGTGTGGGTCATGCATCCTTTCTTAACACTAAATAAGCTTGAAATAGCTCAAGCTTTTGCCTCTGCATTTGTGACAGAGCATGCAAAACAAATAAAGGGGACTGGATAACCACAGTATTAATGAT
>NW_017729024.1:131190264-131190612 GCF_001723915.1 Gavialis gangeticus
GTGGGTCATGCATCCTTTCTTAACACTAAATAAGCTTGAAATAGCTCAAGCTTTTGCCTCTGCATTTGTGACAGAGCATGCAAAACAAATAAAGGGGACTGGATAACCACAGTATTAATGATGATAACACACACACACACACACACACACACACACACACACTGCCAGCATGCAGTGTTGATTACAAAAAAAAATTCAGACTATCCCAAGTTATACAGAAAAAAAAAATAGCAGCATTCAGACAGAAATATGCTAGCTACACTTCTGAAAGAAGTTTCTTAGGCCTTGATCAAAAATACTGGCACATGCACTTCATTTTAAAACACATTGATTCAATGGGTTTATGTG
>NW_017729024.1:131195612-131214025 GCF_001723915.1 Gavialis gangeticus
AGCTCCCCATCATCATAGCTGCTCTGGGTGCAGAACTGCCTTGCTATTTCTTTGAGTACTTTGCTCTTTATGAAGACAGTACCATGGCAGGATAAGCTGAAGTTTCATGGTAGGGAATCCTTGAATCTGTCTACATGGACCACTACATCTATCCATAAAGTAAGAATTATTTTCTTCATCCAAGAAAACAGTAACAGCATGTAGAAAAATAGGGAAAGGCTAAGTATAGTTATGGGAAAAAAATCTTGTATTTCATTACGAAACCATACAAATGAAAAAAACAACACACACAATCAAAACAAAACCCATAATTAAAAAGTTCTCTCTCTTTTGGAGATTTCATATCACCCAAAATGAATGTGGAAGCTAATAAGGATTTCTAATTTGGTTGAATGATGTCTAAAATTATCTTCCTATCTGCTGAATTAATTGTATATTTTGTTGTACAATTTCTCCCCAAATATGAAAATATTAAACTGTTCACTTCCAACTATTTCAACTATCCATTCATTAGCAAAGTTGAAGCATTTTGGTACAACTTGTAGAGGACAGACTGAAAGTCCTCTCATTCTATACCAGGCAGAGACATTAAATCCTATTCATAGTTTTGACAGGAAAAAGCACGTAAATTAGTTACTGTCAAATGAACACAGACATTTGATAATTATTAGGGCTGTGCGAAGCTTTGGCCACTGATTTGATTCAGAGGAGATTCGGCCCAATTCAGTGGCTGAATCTCCAAATCCTAATTGAATCAGGAAACACACTAATCTCTCTGAATCAAATTGGAAGCCTTTGATTCGATTTGGAGGGATTCAACAACTCAGACATAGACACAGCTTTTTATGTTTTTTCTACATACCTCATACCAGGCTTGGCTTGTGAATGCTGAAAAGGTTGGGGCGGATGGAGTGTCCCACGGGAGTACGGGGGGTCCCCAGCATGCTCGACGGCAGACCTGGAAGTGAACCAGAAGCACTTCCAGTCCACTTCTGGGTCTGCTCGGAGTGCACGGGGGAGCCCTCCCCCCAGCTTGGCACCTGGTGCCTCCTGGGTCTGGAGGAGCATCCAAGGTTCCTCCATAGCCAGTTACCAAGCTGGGAGAGTCTGAGGGGGGTCCGCCACTGAGCATGCAAGGGGCCCCCTGTGCTCCTGTGAGATGCTCCACTGCCCCATCTCAGCATTTATGAGCTGTGCCTGGTACCTCGAGGTTTGTAGAAAAACATATAAAGCTGTGTCTATAGTCAAATCTCTGATTCTCCAAATTAGAACTGAATCTTCAGATTCAGCCAAAGCAAATCATAACAGTGATCCAAATCAGCAAATCGAATCACTGTCCCCTGAATCAGGCCGAATCCTAATCCAAATCAAATACAGCCCACTTCGCACACCCCTAATAATTATTGCTACTGCGTACATTACATTTCTGTACAATTGAAACTGGGGTTGAAATATGTAATAGTTCAGTCTTGTACAAAATACTCAGTCTTGTACAAAATAGAGTGATACAGATATATCCTCTGTCTAAAACTATCCTTTTCAAGTAATTTTTCCTTCACACGTAATATATTGCATATACTGTACTAGTTACCAGTAAGTAGGGTGAACCAATAAAGATTGTTTTTTTCCAATTCCAATGGCCAATTATTAACCAGCCATCTTGGCCGATACTGATCCGATAGCTGATATGCAGCCTGGCAGCTTGGAAAGAGGCATCCAGCCGGTAAGTCTGTGGAGGAAAAAGGGTATAGGGGGAGGGATGGGGCATGAGTGGGGGCAGACTGTGGCCCCCACAGTGAGGGAGGGAGTGGGGTTGGGGCAGGAGTAGGTGCTGCCCAGTCAGGGCAGAGCAGGGCACAGGATGGAGCCACAGGTGGCTTGTCTGGCAGGTGAGGAAGGGAAGCGGCTCCCCATCATTACATACCCCCCCAGGAGAAGCATATGTGCATGGGGCAAGGGTGAGCTGCCTGCTGCAGGCTCAGAGCCAGAGGCTATACTTGCCTTTTCCCAGTGAGGGGGCTAGGCCAGGACTGTGGGTGGGGTGGCAGCAGGGCAGGGCGGGCAGTGGAGGCACTGGGAAGGGCAGTTACAGGGAATTTTGGGGTGGCTGTAGCCCACCCCATAGGCACCCCTCCCAATGCCGCCACCACCACCCACCCCAAGCTCCGCCCCAGCCTAGCCCCTGCCGGGAACAGGCTGGCACAGCCCCTGGCCCCAAGCCCACAGCAGGCAGCCCACCTTTGCCCCGTGAACAAATCTGGGGGGCACATGCCCCCCATGTCTCCCCCTTGGGGGTGCATACAGTGGCAGGCCACCCTTCCTTCCCACCTCCTGCACTCCCTGGACTGTGGCTCCACCCCGCACTTCGCCCTACCCCAGCTGGGCAGCACCTGACCCTGCCCCATTCCCTCCCTCACCATGGGGGCCTTGATCTGCCCACCTGCACCCCTTACCAATCCTATGCCCCTTTCCCCACCCCTCAGACTTAGTGGAAAAACACTGCTCTCAAAGCATTCCTGGCTGTGTGCATGCACACAGCATTTATCAGTGACACTACTGGCTACACCGGCCAAAAAAAGCCAATACTGTTAATTTTCCTTTTATCACTGCCAATCTGATACTAACCAATATATCAGTGAACCTCTACCAGCACGCTTTTATATCAAATGCAAAGAAAAAATAACTTATTGCAGGCAAGTTGGTTGTTTTGGACCACATCATATCACTCTAACTTGCTCAATGTTTTTTTTTAGCCTTAGGGTATCATAGAATCGTAGGGCTGGAAGGGACCCCGAAGGATCATCAGGTCCAGCCCCCTGCATGAGCAGGAAAGACATTTGGGATCAGATGACCCCAGACAGGTGACAATCCAGTCTTCTCTTGAAGACCTCTAGGGTAGATGATTGCACCACCTCTGGGGGCAGCTTGTTCCATAGTCTGGACACCCTAGTTATAAAGAAGTTTTTCTTAATGTTCAGCCTGAAACTATCTTCCTGGAATTTGTGGCCGTTGTTTCTAGTTGTCCCCCAGGGCGCCCTGGTGAACAACTGTTCACCGAGCCCCTGATGTACGCCTCTGATATAGCGGTAAGCCGCAATCAGGTCCCCTCTCAGCCTTCTTTTCTTTAGGCCGAAGAGTCCGAGGTCCCTCAGCCTCTCCTCGTATGGCTTGCCATGCAAGTCCCTGATCATACGGGTGGCCCTTCTCTGGACCCTCTCGAGCTTTTGCATGTCCTTGTTGAAGTGCAGAGCAAAGAACTGGATGCAATACTCCAGCTGTGGCTGCACCAATGTTGAGTAAAGTGGGAGAATCATTTCTTTAGATTTTTGGAGATGCATCAATTGATGCATGCTAGAGTTTTATCGGCCCTAGTGGCTGCTGCATCACATTGCCGGCTCACAGTCATGCTGGGGTCTATTGTTACCCCCAGATCCCATTTGTAGTGCTGGTCAGGTTAGCGATGCCCAGCCTGTAGGTGTGCTAGAGGTTCTTTCTTCCCAAATGCAGCACTTTGCATTTCTCTACGTTGAATCTCATCTGGTTCCGTTCTGTCCAACATGCCAGCCTGTCTAGGTCTGCTTGTATCTGCAGCCTATCTGTGGATGTGTCCGCAAAACCGCATATCTTGGTGTCGTCCGCGAACTTTTCACCCCCTCATCCAGGTCGTTGATGAAGATATTGAACAGCACTGGGCCAAGTACCGACCCCTAGGGTATGCCATTACCCACATCTTGCCAGGACGACACCGATCCACTCACTTGGACTCTGTGTCCTACCCCACAACCAGTTTTGCATCCACTTGATGGTCCCACAGTTGAGCTCAATATCTTCCAGTTTTCTGATCAATACCTCATGGGATACCAGGTCAAAGGCTTTCTGGAAGTTGAGGTACATGATGTCCACCAATTTTCTCTCATCCCGTGATCATAGAAAGAAAGGTTGATCAGACAAGACCTGCCCGCAATGAAGCCATCCTGGCTGTCATTCAGTATCATGCGTTCTGTAAATTTGTCACATATAACCTCTTTCATGAATGTTTTTAGGATTTTCCCTGGAATAGAAGTTAAGCTAATTGGCCTATAGCTTCCCAGGTCTTCACGCTTCCCCTTCTTGAAGATGGGCACAAAACTGGCCCTCTTCCATTCCTCTGGGATTTCTCCAGAGGCCCATGATTTTTTAAAGACCTTTGCCAGGGGCTCTGCGATTACTTCAGCCAACTCTTGTAGCACTCTTGGGTGGAGTTAATCTGGTCCTGCTGATTCACATACAACTAATTTCTTTAACTGATCGTATACCAGTTCTATGCAATGGTGGGAACGGTATCAATTCTGCCCTGCTCATTCTGTGCCCTACTTGGCATGTTGTTCCCCATGGTCTTGTGACAGACCAAGGCAAAGTAGTCATTTAGGAGTTCCGTTTTTTCCTGAGTGGTAGTGACCATGTATCCTGAGGCATTGAGCAGCAGCCCCACACTCCCATTTGACTTCCTTTTACTCACTATATAGCTAAAGAAGGACTTCTTGTTGTCCTTGATTCTTGCAGTTAGTTTTCATTCCGTTTCTGCCTTAGCTTGCCCAGTCTGGTTTCTACAAGTGAGGGCCATTGTCAAGTAGTCTTCCTTAGAGGCTGTCCCAAGTTTCCATTGTTTGTATGCCTCCTTCCGTTTAGTACAAAAAGCTAAGAAAAAAACTTACTAGTGAGGGCTGGATTTAGAAATAAAACACAAAAGTAGAAAAAGAAAGTTTGAATTTGGGGAGACACTATCAACAGTTCTAAAATAAAGTTAATTGGGGACAAAGTTAACTGTTCAACAAATTATTAAAAAGTGACTATGCCATGGATCCATTTTTAGAAATGAACTACACTAACTTTTCACCTCCCCCACTGTTCTCCCTCTTCCTCCCTCCCTCTGCACATACCAACCACATTATTTTATTTTAAAGAACTAGAATTTAAGTTTCACTGAACCAGAAGATAAAATATGTATTCACATTCAAGCCAGCACACCAAAGAAAACATTATAATTTGTTAGTTATATTCATGGGAAAACAATTGTTCTGAAGTGAATACATAATATATAATACTACTAAATAAAAGTCCCTCACCTGAATCCACCTGCTCTGAAGTTTGCATCTAATGAAATCCACATGTTCCTGTAATAAAACTGCTGAGCTGTGCCCTTAACCCATGTTCTCCCACCCCAACACCTTACTCCAAGAATAGGCATAATATATCTTTACACATCATTAAAAAGTTTAAACGAAAGATTAAATTTTTATAATCCTTGTGATTCCCACAAAACTAAACAGAATAAATACCAAGGCATTAACAAGACCTACATTGTGAAAGAGAAAAATCCTTCTCAGCAGGTTACGCAGCAAAGCAAACATCTGGGTGACCAATGAATTAGATTACTATTATTCCTTTACCAAAATGCCAACACAAACTATCCGAGGTAAAATACAAAAAATGTATATGTAGCAGTTAAGGTATTCTTTAAATGAATTTCACATTTCTAAAATTAATTTATGGCCACATTAATTAAACTTTTTAGTTTGAAAAAGCTTAACCCTGCATGCACTGAAACTGATGAAAGCTTTTGCCATTGGTTTTAATGGGAGTGATAAATGAAATTTATATTTTACATGTTCAGGACTTTCTGCAAACTCTAATTAGTTAAACTTTTATAATTCTCTTTATTATTATCACCCCTATTCTACAGGCTGGGATGCTGTAGTAGAGAGATGATAAGGTGATTGTCTAATGGTAAAATGAGTCAATATGAGAGTTTAGAACTCATTAATTAATAATGCTATGGTCTTTTCATCACAGTGCATAACACATTTGCAATTGAACAATTGGCCTTTCTAACGTTGCAAAGAGAGGCCACAACTGTGATATAGTTATCTGTCCCCAAATTCAACAGCAATGACGCTGTAGGACCCAATCTGACCATATGGCCAACCTGAGTAACCAACACAATATGGCAACTAATTTGGCAAGAGGCAACTTAAATGCTGAATGTGTCCCATTGTCAGATTTCTTGAGCTATCCAGTCCCTAGTTAATATCCTTACCAGTGGCATTTCTCCAGTTTTTTGTAACAAGCAAGAGAGCCCCCTCAATGGCTATGAACTATTCTTATGTCTCTCTTCTTTATAAGCCAGTTTGTCCCTAACAGTGAAGAGTCCTATCTTCAGCTCCCAAATCATTGTCCACAGCTTTCAGACACCCTGGATCCATGAAGCCATAAGATTCAGGCATGGAATACTTTGCCTGTAGGAACTGGAATGAAATAGCTCTGATATCTCAGATGCAAACAGCTAAGGAAATTACCTTTGAATATAGTCTTAAAGACTGTAATTGAAGATCCTTGATAAGATGTTATCAAGTTGCACATAATTTTGTTTAACTTCTAGGTAGTTGTGAGACTGTCACAGTAATATGTGACTATTCTAATGTAAATGTGTTATATATTTTATTTCTGAGATAGAAATAGATAGTGATTTATAGCAAGAGCTACAGACCCAGACCCACATGCTATGTGGACAACAAGCACTCAGGCTTTCACCCCACTACATGGGCTGCCCAGCAAACTTCCCTTCCCCCCCCACAACACAGGCAACCAGGTTCCCCTTCTCTCACAGCTGTTAACACTATGCAAGCTACCCAGGCTCCCGCCCACCCCATGCATAGTGTGGGCAGGCTGACCAGCTTCCTCCCATTCCTGTCCATTTGCACCACGCAGGCCACCCCTCCACAACACAGGCAGCACCGTATGCCCCTCGCTTGGCTGCATGCACCACTCACCTGCCGTGTGAGCAGTCCAGTTCCTTTCTTTGCTGCACAGGCAGCTTGGGCAATCCAGCTCCCTCCCAGCCACTGGAGAAGATGAGGAGGGGGAGTGGGGGAGAAGAGTGGCAGTGGGGTGAGAGCCCATGGGCCACAGGCCAACCTTGCAGGGGCTGTATATGGCTTGTGGGTCACAAGTTGGAGAGCTGTGATTTAAAATATTACTTTCCATTCCAGATCTGCTTCATGCAAACCAAAAAACAAGTCACCAGATGTTCACAGCTGAGTCATTTCTAACCCATTCTGTATAAACTAGAGGTTAAAAAAGTTTGCATTCCTTTCCCCAAACCCTGGACCACTTAGCACTCTGGCACCACAACAAGTTAACTGTGTTGCTTACCTGCTATTTGTAGTATTTTTTAAATATGGAGGGAGAACATTTGAAAATGCTTTTTTTTGTAATTAGAGTCTAAAAGAAATTCCCTCATTCATTCTCAAAGATCTTATCCATAATTTTGTGAGTGATATAAAGATTTCACAACTGAACCAAAACAAAATATTTAAATGAATTATCAGCCAACTATAGTATAAAGCATTTCAATATACACAATACTCAATATACTGCCTATGGCCAACCATGATGGATGCTCAGTTCCTTTCATAGGGAACATCTTTCACAGGGGTTTGCCTCAGTAGCATAACAAGGGGCATTTGAGTGGAGCACTAGCCCTGGGCACACATTTAGAGGGGTGCCATAATGGCAGCTCCCTTGGAGACTCCACACCACAGCAGCAGCAGTAGCCTACCAACACTGCTTTATCATCACAGCAGCTGGGTGCAGAGACATTTCATCACTGTAGCAACGACGGAGGGGTGGGCAAACTACACAATGGTAGTAACTGCCAGGGACTTTGAGACCTTGGGCTGGCTAAGGCTGACTCCCCCCACGCTCCAGTGCCCAGAAACTGTCCCTGCCTCACTTAGGAAGGGCTTTGCCCAGGGTGCATAACTTGCTAGTTATGCCTCTAATTTGTCTTTATTATCTGAGAAACGATTTGATCAAATAAACTATTTTTAGATACAATTAAGTTTGATGGGGCAGCTGACTGAATATACATAAAACAGGATTGAATTCTGATTACAAAGAGACTATGGTACAGGACAAGATACAAAAGTGCCTGATAAATTCAGTAAGTCTTAATTTTAAACTCTGATAAACTGAATGTACAATATAACACGAACTTCTGGCATATGGTTTCTCTAATTTGTAATAAATATCTGTAACTTACAAGCTAAACTTTAAGGTTTCAAGATCTTAGAGGGAATTTGATTCTGTTAGTCGTTATTTTAAAAAAGATAAATAGAAATTGCATTTTGATCAGATAAACCTAGATTAAGTCTGATCCTCTCTTCATTCCTAAGATAGTTTACTTCAGTTAAACAAAAGAGCACATAAGGATAAATCTAAAGTCCAAATCCAACTTGACCTTCATATGGGTAAATGGCCAGTATATGGCTAAGATGCCTAGCCAATGTTAATTTAGTTACACAATGAGATCCAATGAATTGTATCCTGGATTCCAAGAGCACAGTACACCATTCCTGATGAAGTTGTTTCATTCAGCAGCCAAGATGCAGCAGAAGGGGAACAACCCAGAGGGAGTAGAGCTCAGTGAAAATGCACTGCTCTGGAAGGGAAAAGAATTCTGGCTCATTCTCCTACACCAATTGTTGTCTACCTATTTTATCCAAAGATTATTAAATGAAAAAATGCAAAAACATCACTGGGGGTAGAAACAAGGGGAAGAACCCAAATTAAACGCATAGAAATGGTGAAAGGGAAAGAGATGTCAAAGGGCTGCCAAGTGAAGCCTAAAAAATGATGAGAGCTCCTGAATTTCATGTCTATTATTACCATAGAATTGACAATGCTGTGTGCTCACTGAGATTCACTTACATTCACTTCATATAAGTGCACAGTCTTTTTTTCAGTCTCAAGGCTATATACTTAAATAGTATATAATGCATTAAGACATTTAAGAAAATCATAGGCTATTTTCAATTGCTAACATCTTGCCAACCAATTATCAATTATCCTCTCAATCTTAGATTTCTGTAGATGTCAGATATATCACAATCTACTGTTACCAAATATTACTTTGATTACAAGGCCTTTTTGGCAATAAACTGGACTCTAGCTTTTTCGAACAGAATAACCAAATAAAAGAGAGCAGTAGTGTAACAGGGGGCTCTCTCGAGGCTCGCCTGCCATTGGCCCACCCACCTGTTTCTAGGCCAACTGCTCGCCTCCTTATCTGCCAGGCCTTGTTGTTTCCTAATTGGTTCTAATAAGGCAGGAGGCTGCCCGTTCTTGTCCCGATGCCAGGGGGCGCTAGCTGCAGCTCCGTTCCTCCCCTAAACCTCAGCCCAAGCCTCGCAGATGGCGTCCAGATGACATACTGCTCCTTGCCTACAGCCAGACCAAGTTTAGTTCTCGTTGTCAGGCCTCAAATACATACATTCATACCACCATCCTCTCACTAGGGCCACTCACACTCCACCCCCCACCCCCACAGGGTCTCTTTCATGCATTAACAACTTGTACTGCCTTGCTTTCAGAGTGGGCCCCTTTGGCAGTAGGCTTTACCTAGTGCATCCCTTGGGTGGCAGATGTACTGTCTTTCAGGTCTCTTCTGAAACCCTCACCGGGGTAGTGGCCAGCCAGTTACCTGACCATGGCCAAGCTTGCCCTGGCCCCTCCCGGGGCAACCCTATAGACACTCACACACACATACTGGGTTCCTAGCCCTCTGGTTTCCCCCTCACTGGGGCTCCACATCTCCACTCCCTCACTGGGGCCATGGGGCTTTCCTTCCTGGTGGGGGTTTAGGTGGCTGTAGCTGTGCCTGGCCCCCTAGTACCCACAGTGTTGTGGGGGCTAGGGGTTAAGGCACCCCAACCCGCCTTCCACCAGGGTGGTAACTGGCCTGGTATTTCCTGGGGGCTCCCACATCACTAGGAGCCCCACCAGGACACCCATCCCTGGCAGGGTGCAGTTTTAGTCATGCCCAGGAGCCTCCAAACCATCCCTTCAAACTCCTGCCCTTACCTCCAAGATGTTTTGTACAGCCTTTCAGCCAGGCAATGTTTCTGCCTGGCCTGCCAGCACCAAACTGCTCCATTTATACAGGCGGCCAGAGTTCTGAAATGGCCACTGTAATCAAGCACCTGCTGGCTGTTTGGCTTAGCCCTTAAAGTGACAGGCACCAACAGTGCCCTGCCACAAGTAGGGACACATAAAAGAGCAGTAGGGACATTCTTTATTGACAAAGGAACATGAGTAAAGTCCTTTCACTGTTAGGAATGTTAACATGGGACCTAGATGGTTCAGAGAAATAGAATTTTGCTTTCAATTTTTGTTCAGCACATTAGTGAAGTGGCTTGGTAATCTACTTTAATATCTAATAGGAAAATGCCTGTTTTACATACAAAAATGTCCCATCATAAATGGCACTAATTAGAACCTTTTCTGGCATGGTTTGACTAAAAAAGCACAACAATAAATGATGCCTGTGGTTTATATATCCTGTAAACAGAGGTGTTCAGTGCTTGCAATCTACAGCTGCTAACGACAACTACATTCACAAAAACTAGACCAGATTGCTGTAATTCTATAATCATGGTGCTCTATTTATGGCAAGAGAATTTTTAATTGGGCCCTTTACTAGTTAGCATTTACCAGTTTGTTGACTATGAAAAGCTATGAACAGGAACAAAAATATAGGAGAGTACACATTAGAGAAATGAGAAAGGGGGATAATGCTAATCATTAAGGAGAAAGAAAATCTGCAATAGATATTATCAACACTTTTCTCTTAAAGGCCCATCCACAGATATTAACGTATACAACTAAGTGCAAGCTATCACCTTATCACAGTAATACCACAGTAGGCTAGGTTAAAATAAGTCACTGAGAAGCTAGTAAACTGATTCTCCAAAATCTTTAGTCCTAAAAGGCAATTTCAGATCTCTGCGTGTTGTTCGGAAAAGATATTATCTTTGTTTCTCTTAAGCATCAATTCCAGATTTGTTTAATTTCCTTATTTTTCCTCTCATTTGAACTACAAAAAATGCAATTTGTAAGTATAAATTACAAAAATAAGGCAAACAAACATACAAGCCTTCTCTTTGTTTTCAAGTTCTCTTATCAGCTATTCATGTTACAATTTTGCCAAATTACAAGATGGACAATTTAGCATATTTAAATCTGACCCCACAAGTGAACCTTCAATAAAAATTATAATTGACAAGTTCAACACATGAGCCTCAAAACTTTGGACTTGGGCCAAAATCTAATAATATTGCTCAGAATGCATGTCACTATGTGACTAAGGCTTTGTATTTACTCTACAACTTGTGCACCAGAGCTACTATATAGGATACTTTCTGGAAATAATGCTGTGTCATTAGGAATTTCCTAATTTTAGTTCGGTCTTCAGAAATCCTGTATGGATACTCCTTATTGTTCCCATTTCAACTTCTCCATGGCTCAAATAAGACAATTGGAAGTATTTATATTCTTTCACAGAGACTAATAGGTATTACATTTAGAGTAGAGCAGGGCAAATACTATTCACAAGCATTCAATCATATTCTGAACAGCTGTTGACTTTTATTGTGGTTCATATCCCTCACTATTTAGATGAACAACATTTTACCCACCACGAGCATTTAGAATATTGTACAAACAAGTTTCAGTCATATCAGGAAGTAGAAACAATACCAGCAAACCATAATATACAACAACAAAGTGCAAGATAATAGTTCAAAGAACTCGGAGGCTGACATTTCTCCATATACCGTTCAAACAATTAAACTAAAGCTATTTCCAGGAAAACAGGACAATCTGAGCGACTATTTAAATTACATGAGAAGAAACAGCTTCGTTGAAGTGGAGTATGTGCTGAGGTCAAAGTGGAGTACATGCTTTAGCCTTTCAGCAGGACCACATAGGAGTCTCATTCTCTTGACATCACCCTGGTTAATAAAAACAGACTCATTGACCACTCGTTAATCCTGTGTGAGGGCACATTTGAACAGTAATGGTTTAACTAAATATTTTTGCACTGTCTTATTTTGAAGAGAAGCACTTTCACTCTTCTTTGTCTCACCATTTTGAAAGGGTCAGTCTGAACCCAAAGCTAGCCTCATTGCTCCCACACAAACAGACCTGTCTATTCTGCACATCATGAGTGAAACTCTAGCTCCCCACAACTAAATGGGAGAACTCAGCTGACTTACATGGAGCCAATATTTCACCTCTAATGCCTCAGACTTCTCTAACTACTTTCCCTCGAACATGTCAGAAAAGAACAAATTCAATCACAGCTGTCCCCAGCCCCACTAAAAGGCCAAGGAGAGGCAGGAAGCCCTACAGCATCCTGCAAGGATCATTGCTCCCGTCCATTGTCAAAAGGGCTCACTACTGGCTGAAACTGTTGCATGTGTTGTAGTCCCAGGGTGGTCAACCTGCAGCATGTGTTTCACAAGTGGTACAAGTGGCCTCTGTGTGTGGCATGTGGCAGATTAGAAAAGGGACATTTCTTAGGCTTTTTTAACAAACTTTAAAAATGGATTCTCCTTTAAAGTGGAAAACTGTGGGAAACTGTGGGTCTTCCCTTGCAGAGTACCCTTACTGGCTGCTTGGGACCCACCCTGTCCCACACCCTGGGGGTTGGAGGCAAGGGGCAGTGGGTCAGGAGCAAGGGGCACTGGGTTGGGACTGGCCATCAGTGTTTACAAATGGGTCCTGGTACAAAAAAGGTTAAGAAACATTAGGTTAGGGAACACAGCACAGGAACCAGAAAGCAGAGCAGCTGATGTGGCAGGGAAAGGGGACTGCAGTGGCACTGGGGGAGGTGCAGGACTAATTCATGACATGCCTGCCAAAGACATTGGCTCCCACTGTTGTAGTCAAAGCCTTCATGATGCAGGGGGGAGGGGGGAGAGGAAGAGGGGCATAACCCCTTGGACAAAGAGCCTTTAAACAGAATATTTGACAAAAATCTTAATGCTCTTTAAAGAATATTCAGATTATCATAGACATTCTTTATGCTGTTCCACAAGTTGCATATACAAACACCTTAGTAAGGGTTGAAGTATTGGTTTCATCTCTCCCTAACAGTAAATAAAAGGAGCAAATTCAAATATTGTGTCATTTCAGATTCAAAAGATCACATTATAATTTTCTAAGAAATAAAGCAAAATTGAATAATCAGAAAAGAAGGAAATAGTGGTACTGAGGAAAAGGGGGCCGTTCATCTCACAATAAAATTTTGTTATGCTTACATGTAACTGAATAAGAATCTCACTCATTAGTTTTCTTTCTCTGGTTTTCCAACCCATGGAGAATCTCCCACAACTCGCAGAACTGGAAGTCACGGCAACTGTCATCTCTCATCCAGCCTGCTCTTCCAACAAGGGCTTACAAGCCCATGAAGTGGTATTTCTTTGATGTTAGACAGAGGAAAGGGAAATGAGTTAGCCACTGTTTGGTAGGAGTTAAAATTGTACTGCAGATGGAGAAAGAGCCATCTCCTGAGAGAGAGGGAATTCAAACAGCCACTAAGAAGTATGTTAACTGTGGTTTTGTTCACCACAAAGGACCTATTCTCTGGCTTTTTAATTTTTGTCATTCTAGGCTTACTCTGGAGCCAGTTTGTTTAACCACTGCTATAAGACCATCCTCTTCATTTTCAGAAAATTACGGTCTGTTCTGGTAATACAATAAATAAAAACCTCTGGGTTTTATTGGCTCTTTGTCATCAGCTTTGTAAAGCTGATAAACAGTCCTGTTTCAAAGCTGTGGCAACACACTTCAGTTCTTTGCAGGAAGTCCTGCCTCTACTCTGAAATACATTTGTCCGGGTATTTCATCAAATTAAGTTCTGTATGAATGGCAAATAAATTTGTTACAACAACATTATGAGCTCTTGATGAGAGTTTATTTCTCTAGATTTCTACTCCTCTTTTTCACTGCCCAAAACTTTTCCTGTTACTACAGGATATTCCTCTATTGAAAGAAACAGATATGCAAACACACACCTTATACACTTGATTTATCCAGACAAAAAACATGGATGGATCCAAGACCTTTTTTCCTTTCATTTTTTTGAGATAATTACCAAAGTAACTCAAAAGAAAGAGAAAATAAAATTTTATTGTTGGATTTTACTATTTTTCTTATACAATGATTTCTTGAAGGCTGAACTGGAATCCAGTAGATCAAGTCTCAAAGACTATGTTACAGATATACCACAAGGCCATCCTCAACTGAGAGTGAAGCTGGCAAGTTGATGGGAATGAAAGAGTTAACTCTAGAATATAATACATGGAGTTGATCCTCCACCCCATCCTGCCACAAACACACATGCTTCTCTACCATAAAGACATGGATAGGCTGGATAATTCAACATGAAGGGCCAGTTCCTAGTCTAAGTATTCAGAATTTAAGTGTAATCCACATTACCTGGATCTTTGAAAATCTATCGATGCATCTTCTTTTCTAATGAACCTTCATCTTGTCCCTAAAAGGAAGCTACAAAAGGTGGAGAGGAGGAAAGGACCCACCCACATTGTACTCTGATCGTTTTTCAGGATAGAATAGGATGACTCCTAGATATTTACACCTGAAAGTGCTACTTAGATGCCTAGTAGGTGGAATAGGATCTGGCCTTCAGTGTTTCCATCTTTGGATGAAAGAGCCAGGACTAGTTCTTCAATGACTGCACTTTTCCATTAAAGATTAATGCATCTGGATTATAGAATTTTTGGCCACTTATCACAGAAATAACACAAATATGAAGTTTCAGTCACTGAAATTATACATTTTACAAGGTGAAAATTCACAACATGAGAAAAATGGAAATAGCAAGTCATCAGAAAAAGTCCCAGAGTCCGGGAATTTTTCAACGAAATTCAAAAGGGAATGTTTACCCAACCCCAAACTTTTTAAGTCTAAAGGAAATGCTGTTTTTAATTCTTTGATACCTTTTCCTTTCCCTTTGGGTAGCTAATGCAAAGAACAATTGTTGGTTTATCCTCAGCTGCCAAATACTAAGGCAGTTTAGATCTGATAGGTTCTCAACATGTTTTACAAAAACTGTGAAAGTATTCTTTCTACTCATGGACATATTAGTGTGTCACACTCGATCAGGTGTGGTCAGGGAGGATACAGTACCAGTCACATCAGGCTCCCTCAGCTTGAATGGCCCATGTATACCCTGTCAGAATACTGTTTATATAACTACTACTACTAACAACTTCGTTAATGGTAAAAGAGAGATTGCAGGCTTTGATTCTTAGTAACAAAGGACTCTTCCAGGTTAACTGATCACAAACAAGCCTAGGCATTAACATCATGCCCCATTCAGGCACAGCACTAGCCAAGTCATCTGCAAGCATGGCAGCAGCATAAAACACAGTGTCAGTGCAAAGTATTCAGAGTTTCCAAGCCCCATTTATATATCATTCCAAACAATGCCATGCTTATAGCACGTCATAGTTCTCATAAAATATGGAAACATCTTTAAGTGATATCATTCGCATCCAGTTCTCACCTGACATCGCACCAGATATTGCAACCTTCTCATCAGATAGGGAAATGTGCTTACCAGGTCACTCTAATCTCTGTTTTGATGTCTTGAGCCCATCTTATCCATTGTTTTCTATCTGTTGGCCTTTGAGCTGCTCAAAATATGCCCAATTTTTCCAACATTTCTGCTTAGCCCATGTAAAGTCCATTTTCCAGCCATCAAGGTCTATTGCTCAGGCTGTTACTGAGGCTTTCTTTGGTTCATGCTGTTAACAGGCCTCTTTACGATTACCATATGCACGGATCAATGGTTGTATTAATCCATACTCCACCAAGGACTACACAGAGTTAATGTTTATTATTCTCATTCATTAATACACTTGTGGGCTCAGAACAAAGAAAAGGTTATTCTCTTTTCTTAGAGGAACATCAATTATTTGCACCTATTTTCTAAATAGTATGTGAAATCCTGGCCTATTTCAGGTTAACAGGAGTTTTACTATAGACTTCAATGAGGCCAGAATTTTGTCTTCCAATTTAAGGTTAAATTCTTACTGAAATGAGTTTAAATATGCAGTGCTCAACATTGTAATTTGCTCACTGTCACCTCACTAGACCACTGTCATGAATGTTTTTGGTACTATATGTAGCTCAAACACATTTAGTGGGTATAGGCCTAAGATCCGCAGATGTGTGCTCCCATCATCAGGAAACCATAACATCATCTTCAGTAGATGATTAAAAAAATAAATATTTAGTCTGCCGGAAGCCAGCCTTCACTCTTGGAAAAACATGCATTTCCAGGCTTAAGAGTGGCATGAAAAGGGTCAGTCTCTACCAAAAGAGGGGTAAGAAGTCAAAAAGTGTCAGGTAAACAAATCTGTGTGGCAACAGCAAAAACATTTGTTTTTCGCTTGCTCTTTGCATTCCCACTCTTCCATTGTTTGGATTGTCTCCAACATTAATAACTTGACTTTTCATGCCACTCTCAGCTTGAAAATACATTTGCCCATCATGTTTTTTCTATCAGGCAGATAATGATCTTTTGATCATATATATAAATGGATTTACCTGTTGGTATGGCATTTCCCCACTGTTATCACTTACTGGTTTATCTTGAAGGCATGGGTCAGTTTGTATTTTTTATGCATCAGATGTTAAACAACAAAGCAACCACACATTCTGAGGAAACAATTAATTTATAATTAAAATAAAGTGTCTGCTGGATTTTAGTTTTGGACATCAATAGGTTTGCTTCCATGGCAGGCAGCAATTTTCCAGAGCTCTGGCCAGATGTGGAAGGTAGCCAAGAGGTTGCAAACAGCTACATTGGGCTCTGGAGCCCTGGCACTGACAGCAGCTGCACAAATGCCTAAAAGTGCATGGCAGGGAAGAGGCTGGGTCTGTGCAACAGTGGTCCCTCCCCCACTGTCCACCCAGAGATGCACGTGCAGCTGCCACCAATAATGAGTTGGGCCAGGGCTCAGCCTACCTTGGTGCAACTGTTTGCAGTATCCCTGCCACCTGCTGCAAGCAGCCCGGGTTCTATGGAGGGCAGCAGGGGCTTGCTAGAGTCCAGGCTGGCTGTGGCAGGCAGCTGGAGGCTGTAAGCTGCTGCACTGAGGTCTGCGGAGCCCCTTCCTGGCTCTGTGCTGGCAGGGGATGGTCCAGGGTTGTGCTGCCCCTGCCCCTTTCCTGCCATGCGCATTAAGGTGCACATGCAGCTGCTACCAGCCATGGAACAGGACCAGGGCTGCAGACCCTGGTGCAGCTGTTTGCAGCCTGTCCACTGCCTGCTGCAAGCCTGGGCTCCATGGCCAGTGGCAGCTGCACATGTTCCTCAGGGCACACAGTGAGGAAACAGCAGGGGTAGCACAAACCCAGCCGCTACCACACCGTCCATCTGGAGATATCCATGCACCCACCACCAGCAATGAGGATGAGACACCTCACAGCTCCACACCTCCCCCACCCCCCTATCTGCCCCTGGCATGCCAAGTCAAGGCATGGGCTGAGGTTGGGTACTCCAGCCAAAAATGTTACCAACCCCGATCTATTCTGTGAGAAAAACCTAAAAGTTCCTTAGATGTCGCTAGGGACAGAGAAGAGGAGGAAAGAATGTCACTTAGTGAAGGAAGAATAATTTTAAGTGATTCCCAGTGAGATGAATTTATATGTTCACACAAACTACATTCAAATCATCATACAAGACTGATCTCATTGACTATAATGACACTACCACTCTGTACCATGGTGGAGTCCAGTGGTGGCCATGATGTTCCCTGGTGGCTCCGTTACTATGCCCTGCTCTGTGCCCTTCTCTGCCCCTAGGGTGCCTACCTGCCTTTCCTGCCATGCCTTGATGGTATAATAAATAAGGAGGCAGCCTTTCTGTGGGGCCTTTGTGTGACCCCAGTTCCAGTGAACCCTGCCCCCCTGCTAGGGTCTCCAGCACCATAGTGGTCCTCACTGGTCCTTGGGCCCCTTGCTGGGCCACTCAATTTAACTGTGCCCTGCAGGGCACCCAAAGCCTTAAGGTTACTTCCATGGCTCCAGATCGTCCCTTATATTATGCTTCATGCCTCGCGGGTGTTACTATAATGGTGGTCCCTCAGTTGGGGCTTTGGCTCCTGGGTCTCTGCTGCTTTAATCTTGCTAGGCCTTCTAGCCTAGGTCCACTGCGTCAGACCTGGCTTTGTGGTACTAGCTTCAATCCATGACCTTTGGTCAACAGGCCCCGAGCCCCTGTGTGGCTGCACACCTCCATAACACTTTTGGGCAACTGCGCATGCACTGCTGAGACAGCTGGCAGCAATTGGCTGTGGCAACTGGCTGCAGACTCTGCCTCCTCAGGCAGGGAGGGAGCTGCCACCACCTCATGCAGGCAAGCAGAAACCCTGCTGCTCTGTGGAGGCAGAGGTGGGTAGAGGCAGAGGTGGGAGGCAGGGAGGGAAGAGCCACTACCACTGCTGCCTCCTCAGGCAGAGAGAAGCCCCGCTAATCTGCGGGAGGAGGCAGAGGTGGGTGGG
>NW_017729024.1:131214332-131215364 GCF_001723915.1 Gavialis gangeticus
CTGCTACCACTGCCTCAGGCAGGGGGAAGCCTCGCTGCTCCACAGGAGGAGGCAAAGGTGGGTGGGGGGGAGGGAGCCACCGCACTGGAGGAGGTGGCAGTGGTGGCAAAGGAACTGTTTACATGGGCGGCCCCAAAGGGCAAGTGGGGGCAGGTGGGGAGGGCATGTAAATACCCCCTTAAACACTCTGTCATTCAGGATGGCCAATTTGCTAGTGTATAATATGGATGTGGAACTCATTGCCAGAAGATGCTGGAAGCCAAAAATGTTAACTAGGTTCAATACTTTCTCTGACAGAGGCTATTAAACACAAGTTAGGGATGTAAACTTCTCATAATGTTTGGGAGGGTACAGATCATTCTATGCTGTTTCCCTACTGCCCAAGGTCACAAAACCCTTTCGTATCACTTCTGCTGCTGCTGAACCCCTGGCTCTGTGGAACACGTGAGCTGATGTGGAGCCAGGCAACACAGCCCAGAAATGGCAGCCCACCGCCTCTAGGCCCACTCTGCCATTATCTCTAATCTCTATGCAGATGACCTATTGCAGAATCCCAGGACTCCAAGTGACACAGGTTGACAAATCACTGCTCTGAAGAACTACTTGCCACTGTTGGAGATAGGATAGTGGGCTAGGGATGGGATACTTTGGTTTCACTCAGTATGGAAATTCTTACATTCCTAAGGTCTTAAAAGTATACTAGCTACTTACTTCCCAGTAGACTTACTCTAATAGTTAATCAGTTATCATACGTCCGGGTTTTCCCACACGTCCTCTTTTTTGGCCTTCTGTGCTGTGTCCGGGCTGGTTTTTCAAATAAGATCAAATGTCTGTGTTTTTTGCTGTTCCCTCTGTGCTCCTGGGCTGGCTGCTTGGGACTGGGAGCAATGGGCAACGTGACTGGGGTCACATGCTCCCCATGTGGGCCCCAGCAAGCCAGGTAAAGAGACTCTGTGTGTGTGTGTGTGTGTGCGCGCGCGCGTGCGTACATGCACACACTGCTTGGGCAACAGGGCTGGGGGGGGCAGGGGC
>NW_017729024.1:131215798-131216913 GCF_001723915.1 Gavialis gangeticus
GAGCAGCAGGCAAGGTGATTGGCTGTTGGGAGTCACGTGCTCCCAGCATGGGCCCCAGCAAGCCAGGTAAAGAGACTCTGTGTGTGTGTGTGTGTGTGCGCGCGCGCGTGCGTACATGCACACACTGCTTGGGCAACAGGGCTGGGGGGGGCAGGGGCTGTGGGAGCAGAGTGCTGGACACCAGCAAGGCTGGAGGTGGGGGGCAGTGGGCTGTGGGTTGGGAGTGAGGGGCACTAGCAGGGCTGGGAGACAGAGGGCTGTGGGTTCAAAGTGCAGGGCACCGGCAGGGTTGGGGGGCAGGGGCCTGTGGGTTGGGAGTGTGGGGGCTGGCAGGGCTGGGGGAGCAGGGGCTTAGGAGTAAGGGGCAAAGGCAAGGCATGGGTATATCACTGCCTTCCTACAATCATATTCCTCTCCCCCAGGTGTTCTCTTTTCTGCTGCTAGAAATATGGTAACCCTAATCATAGAAGATATACATGCAGGGTATACATTTAAAATAAAGAAGATTTAAGATAAAGAAGATTCATTAGTAAAGGGAAAACAGCATGGCATAAAGTCCTCAAAGGGAATTTACAAAGCACCTTTCACAGATGAGCCTATGATCTTTACTTCATCAACTTCCTGGATAAAAAAATCATGGAGTAAATATAGACATTGGATTTATGACACAGTATAACCTGCCTAACATCTGACACCCCAGGTAACATCTCTACTATTTACCATCTATATTCTTATCACCAGGTCTATATTCTCCTTCCCCCGCTCCCTCACTACCTGTCTCTCAACCACTGACTGCCTCAATTAGTTGGAGAAGTGCTGAAGACTCAGAGGGGAGGGGAGCCCGGGGTCCAAGGGGAGTGGTCGCTCCTTAAGGAGATGGTCCTCCAAGCCCAGAGGAAGGTAATCCCCAGGAGGGTCAAAGGGGGCAGGAGAGCATATAAGCCTCCATGACTCACTAAAAACATCCGGGAATGTCTTCTTGCCAAAAAGGAGACTTACTCCTAATGGAAAGGAGGGGTCATCACTAAGGAGGACTATTCTGCAGTTGCTTGGGTATGTAGGGGGATGGTTAGGAAGGCCAAGGCAGAGATGGAACAGGGGCTGGCTTCCCGGAT
>NW_017729024.1:131221913-131228464 GCF_001723915.1 Gavialis gangeticus
GTCTGGAACCAGCTTCCAAGTGAGGTGGTGCAGGCTCCCACCCTGGGGGTTTTTAAGAGGAGGTTGGATGACCACCTTACTGGGGTCATTAGACCCCAGTGCTCTTCCTGCCATGGCAGGGGGTCGGACTAGATGATCTGCTCAGGTCCCTTCCGACCCTAGAAACTATGAAACTATGAAACTATTTGCATTTTCACTGACTGGCTTTCTCGCATGTGGCTTCTTTCCTATTCCATTCAAGAAGAGCACAGACCAACTGCAAATACTTCCTCAGCCAGACAAAGGGTGTTTGTACCCGGAAGCTTGCAAAGAAGAATTTTTCCAACTATTTTAGTTGGTCTAATAAAAGATATTGGATTTATCCAAATAACCTTGTCTGGAATAAAGGCAGGCACTTGTCATCCCAACTGCTGGGAAAGGAGGTCCTGGGACTTTATTTGGGTGTTCCTTTAGGTGCCTGCTTTGTGATTTTGTATGTCTTTTCACTTTTTCATTAGCAAGATTCAAATACATTTTCAGTACAATGCTCTCTTGCTTCTATAGAAGGAATTCTGTTTCTATTCTTTCCTTAAAGCATCAGGGCTGCTGCAAGAATTTGGGATAAGGAAGGACAGAGCAAGAAAGAGTCTCCACCAGACTTTTTTGTGCCCCAGGCCTCAACAAGCCTGTGTGCCCCCCAGACACTTTTGGATCTTCTTCCAGTGTCAGACTTAATATTTGTTCCTGCTGCTGTTCATAGCTTTCCCAAGCAGCAATGCCGTGCCAATAACAATTCTGGCAACTTCAAGTCTTCCCATGCAATTCTGAACAGGAGTGGTAAAACTGGTGAGAGATTGTGTCAACTGGCTAATTTGTAAAACTGAGCAGCTGCAGAGGCTCTGGGTTTTTCTGTCTGGAGATTCACAGACACTATTATTATGAACTTACATTTTCAAATGGTTGTGAAGGGTAAGTTTCTAGTTCTTATTTGAAAAGTTAATTACTAAAATGATAGCTTAAATTAGGTAGCGATTGCTAGTTTAGGTCATTTTGCTCAGCAGACCAAATGGAATGTCCAAGACTAGCTCATCATTTTTAAGCTCTCTAACTAGGTTGTAACTGCCAAAGCTATTGGATTTGGCTGCTCTCCAATAATCTATTTTCCTAAAATTTTAAATGCCATAATCAAGTGTATCTCACACTTACTTTTAACTCAATAAAGGCACCAGTGGATCCAAAACTTCTTGGATACAGTCAATGCTTTAAGATTTCTTTTACACAGATGCGCTATCACTACAAGCTGCTCTCTCCACATTTCACAATTTATTAGATCTGGTTATGCAGACATGAAACATCAAAAGCAAATGCAGGACCCACAGAAAGTGTTGTTAGCCAGACAGTGATATCTTCCCTCTGATGTCACCTCAACACAGTGACATTCCAGCTACTCAAATGGTGGGTGAAGGGCTCCAGAAAGATGTACTGTTTTACAGCCCTCTGAAAATTTCAAGAGGAAAAAATCCCATATATCCAAACTCATGCAATAATAGCAATATTGATAATGCTGTATATTGCACTTTTACAGTCATCTTGGTCTGTCTCAAAACACTTTGGAAACATAATGTAAGAAATCCTCATATCAATACTACGTTAATGGCAAGTCAGTGGTTTACACTATTTCCAGAGGCCTAAAAGTATCAGAAAGACCTGGACTATCTTCTAGAAGGTACTACAGAATTCAGTTTCCCCTTTGTGCATGTTTTATTTTGTTACTGATTATTCAATAACAAAATAATTTCAATAATTTAAACCAAACAATAAGTATGACAACAGTCCGAGGTACTAATTCACGATCTTTATTCCATGTTTTTAAAATGCAAGCTCAAAGTCACTGAATGCCAATTTCCCCCATATGTATATTGCTGAAAATACTTGTGCATATGAGCTTTGAGGGCTTTCTTAATGGACTGAGTTTTCACACAGGACCAGAGCAAGTTTTCATTCCTTATATAAAGCGTTACAAATCCAATGGTGATGCAGTAGATTAAGACTCTCTTACAGAAAAAGCTGTCCATTTTTAATCACTGCTTGACAGCTGAATTACTGATACTGAGCTAGTCTATTCTCTGACATCTTTTTTAATGTTTATAAACTACCAAAGGCAAGAGATATGATGAAATCTATAGGTTATATTTCAGACCAGTTTATGTGGCTCCCCAAGAGTTTTTATTTTCCATAAAGGGTGAGACAAAATATGCTGAAGCAGGCCCCTTCATTCATATATATATATATATTTGCTAGTGTATAATATGGATGTGGAACTCAAATATATATTTGCCCTGCTTACAAAAAAGCTCCTTGAAAAAGACAGGCAAAGGAAAAATACAGATCTCTACAGTACACAAGCTTAAGAAAGCATCCAGTCACTTCCCACTGAGCTCCAAATTCTGTTTGTATTTGCATCCACATGTCAGCAATTAAGGGGACATTATTTGAAACTTAATTCCACATCTGCTGTTCTGAAGTACTTGGAAATCAGATGAATTTTTTCTGACAATTGTTTGCAAAGATTTTAATCACAAGCATCTGTAATAGTATCCTGAAATTCAGGGAAAAACACAATGAGTCTGAGACGGGTTGGGTTTTTTTGTTGAACTTGAATATTTTTGTTTTCTCATTTTAGAAAACACAGATAATCAGGTGTTCTCAGATCATAAATAATTGCTTGGGAAACTATTAATTATTTTTGACACAGTTAAATTCTGCAGGCTTCTTTTCTTAAAGTATTCTCCTGATGGTCTAGGTCAGCATAATCAGCCAGCTCAAGTCCTGCTGTATTTTTGTGAGGTACATCTGTAACAACACTGTGTAAGTGATAAAACCTTCTGGCAGTATAAACAGAGAAAGCATGGTTTCCTAAGCCTCTACAGTGGTGACTGAACTTTGAATGGACTGCATGTGGAAGTGACAAGATATATTTCCTTTAATAATGGGATTTCAAAATCTGTATATGAACAGTTTCTAAAAAAAATCAAGCATATTATTATATAATCTATAATTATTGTGTTAATTAATGGAGTTGTGGACCACATTCTGCCATGCTGGGAAAATGTTGGTCTGCAAATTGTTCCAGCAGACCAGCAACTTTAACTTTGTCAATTTTGAAAGAGGGGTAGTTTTGTGGATGCTTATGGGAAGTTTCTTACAAGTGTGGGTGAAGTTACATGTTGCACTTAGACTATACTAAGGGCATTTGACATGTGAGCATCCAGACATTAAAGCTTGGTAACTTGTCCTACGTGGCCTCTGAGCAACTAAAATTACTCCACTTCAGGTGAGGGTTAACTCTGGGCCATGCTACCTAGCTCATGTTAGAATAAATTCAGTCTGCTCCACTGATATAAAACAAGTAATTTGCAATTCTCCACCATCCCAGGATGCACCACTCCTGGCCCATCCCCTCGCCTCAAGCAGGGGTAGAGCACAGGTGCCCTGGCTCCTAACCATGCCTCTGCTTGCACGCCTCTAGTGGCAAATCAGAGCTGTGCAGGCAAGAAACAGTATTCACCCTTAATGTGCAACTGCACACAGCAAATTCTAACTTTAGTGCCTCTTAATGTTCCGGAAATTTACTATGGTCTAAGTGTAACATATAACTTCACTCAGTGAGGAATGGAAGAAAGGAAAGAGCTATTTGTGTGAAAACCTAACCAATGGGTGACAGAATAGGGCATCATGGAACTGAGGTTAACCTCCCAGATACTGAACGAGAGATGACAGGTAGGGAGGGATAGGCTCCGAAGGGCTTTAAAATTAAAGATAAGAAACTTATGTCTGGTGTGATCAAGGGGAGTCAGTAGAGAGATAGTCAAAGCAACAGGCAGGGACCCAGATCTTTGCAGCAGCATTCTGGCTAGATATGACAGAGCAGAGGTGAATTTGCCATGATTACAGAAAAAAAACCTGATGAGCCACCCATATCAGAATTGAAAAGTTTTAAACAGTGGTAGTGGAGACAACATGGAGGCAAAGGAAGAAGAGGGTTTACAGCTCTGTTTTAGTCATGTTGCACTCTAAACTGGTCTGCATCATTCATGAGGATATGTCAGAGACATAACCCAAGACTCTGATTTGGTCAAAAGGAAACAGGTGGAGGCACTTAGAGAAGTTGCATATTACCAATGCTAGGAATTTTATTGTTTGCATCACAGCATTTGAAATTTTCTGGAAGCTGCAACACTCAGACTTATGAAAACCTTACCTTTCTTTAAGAAAATAAAAGAGCTCAAAATGTTGCCTGACAGCCACAGAGAAAAGCTTAAATACATTCACACATGTAAGTGTCTTGATTGGGTGTCAGCAACCCCTGGGACACAAAGGCATTTTGCTTGGCATGCATTCCTGGGATGGATGAAGGGGAGCCAGAAGGGTCCCAATCCTTGTTGTGGCAGTGTAGCCCTGGCCTCTTCCCTGCCATCTGTCCTAAGGCATGCACTCACCTGCTACCAGCAGTGAGGTGGGCCGGGGCTCCACGGACCCCAGTGAAGCTGTTTGCAGCCTCCCCACTGCCTGCTGTGAGCAACCTGGGCTCTGTGGCAGGTGGCAGGGGCCTGCCCAGAGCTGGGACTGGCTGTGGCAGGCAACCAGGAGACTGCAAGCAGCTGCACTGGGATCTGTGGAGCCCCAGCCTGGCTATTTGCTGGCAGCAGATGCACACACTTTGGGTCAGACAGCAGGAAAGGGGCCAGGGCTGTACTACCACAACAAGATGGATAGAAAACTGGATGGATCATTGGGCTCAGAGGGTAGTAAACAATGGCTCATTGTCTAGTTGGCAGCTGGTATCAAGCAGAGTGCCCCAGGGGTCAGTCCTGGGACTGGTTTTTGTTCAGTAACTTCATCAATGACCTGGAAGATGGCATAGAGTGCAACCTCGGAAAGTTCACAGGTGACACCAAGCTGGAGGGCATAGTAGATAAGCTGGAGGTGGGTTTGGATTCAGAGAGACCTCAACAAATCGGAGGATTAGACCAAAAGAAATCTCATGAGGTTCAATAAGGACAAGTGCAAAATCCTGCACTTAGGATGGAACAATCCCATGCAGCACTACAGGCTGGGGGCTGACTGGCTGGGCAGCAGCTCTGCAGAAAAATACCTGGGGTTACAGTGGACAATAAGCTGAATAGGAGTGTGCCCTTGTTGCCAACAAGGCTGACAGCATACTGGGCTGCATTGGTAGAAGTGTTGCCAGCAGACTGAGGGAAGTGATCCTTCCCCTCTATTCAGTACTGCTGAGGCCACATCTGGAGTATTGTGTTCAGTTTTGGGCCCCTACTACAGAAAGAATGTGGGCAAATTGGAGAGTCCAGTGGAGAGCAACAAAAATGGTTAGGGAGCAGGGTCACATGACTTCTGAGAAGTGGCTGATAGCACTGGGCTTATTTAGTCTGAAAAAGAAAAGACTGAGAGAGGATTTTATAGCACTCTTCAACTACCTGAAGGGGGTTCCAAAGAGGATAGAGCTAGACTGCTCTGTGTGGTGATAGAAGACAGAACAAGGAGCAACAGTCTTTAAGTTACACCAATAGAAGTTTAGGTGAGATATTAGGAAAAACTCTCTCACTAAGAGGGTAGTAAAACACTGGAACAGGTTACCCAGAGAGGTGGTGGAAGCTCCATCCTTGGAGGTTTTTAGACAAAGCCTTGGCTGGGATGATCTAGTTGAGAGTGGTCTTGCTTTGGGCAGGGGGTTGGACTAGATGACCTCCTGAGGTCTCTTCCAACCCTAATTTTCTATGATTCTATGAACAATGACTGGGCCCCTTGCAGTTCCCCCACTGTCTGTCCTTGGCACACCAACATCTTACAAGTCCAGGTTGCAGGTGTTTTTGATACTGTCCAAAAATGTTGCCAGCTCCTGCTCTTGATTATTACGATCAGTTCTATGATTTTGGGGTTCCAACTCAAATTTTTAATACCTTGTTCTGGCAATACTGCAAGGAAGATGGGACACTCAAGAGTTCCTATGCTCTGATCCCATGACTGTACAATGATACTAATGTGCAACTAGGGGTACTTCCAAAGGAGCAGGTGAAAGTGTCTGATGACACCCAACCCAGTTTCCTAAACTGGAAGAGGAGGAGGACAGAAGGAGAAAAACGCAGGCTCCAGTAATAAACCATTTAAGTCAGTGGTCACCAAACAGTGGATCCTGATCCACCAGTAAATCTCGGAGCCTCTTACGGTAGATCTCGGAGCCTCTTGGAGTCAATCTGAGGCTGGTGTGGGGAGCTGAGTGCCCGTGTGTATACACGTGAGCACCCCAGCCCAGCAGGTCAGTCTGTGGGGGAAGGGAAGGGGCAGGGGCTAGATTGAGGCCCCTGCAGTGAGGGACAGTGCCGCAGAGGCAGGAGCAGGGGTAAGTTGAGTGGAGCCCTGGCTGGGTGGGACTTACCTGCTGGGGAGGTGTACCCCCAAATATTTTTTTTCTCCCTCTGCCTCGATCTGCACTTACTTGCTGGGCGGAGGGGGAGGGGAGGGTGGTGGGGCATGCTAGATCTTGGTTTGCTTTT
>NW_017729024.1:131230501-131243586 GCF_001723915.1 Gavialis gangeticus
AGGAGGCAGCAAGAGGAGTTAAATCATGCCCCTTTCCTGAGGGGAGGGGGAGAGAAGCTCCCCACCCTCTGGACTTGATTGAAGACTGCAACACTCAGGTCCAGAAGACTTTGGGGCGGAGCCCTGGAGAGTATAAAAGGAGCTACGTGCCCAGCATGAGGGATGCATGTCCAGGACAGAGAAGAGAGAAGAGCGGGGCTTAGAAGAGCTGAGGAGAGCTGCTCAGTGGGGTGAAGCAGTAGCCCGGAAGCACCCCTGGAGACTTCCATCAGTGGGGAATGGCAGATGGCTCCAGAGCTCGGTGCAGCAGGCGCTGCACAGAAGGTCCGGGAGCAGACCCAGCCTGATGCTGCACGAGGTGGCCCAGGCCTACAACCCACAGCAAAAGGTTGATTCCAGGGAGCCAGATGGTGCTCAGGCTACTGAGCCAGCAGACAGGGCTGAGCCAGAGGCCCCAGAAGCCTTGCATAGAGGAGCCCTGTTCCAGGTGACAGTGACCAACACTCCCCCCCACACACACACACACCCTGAAGCCCACTGCAGGTGAGAGCACAGCTTGGTGCAGAGGAGGAAAGCTACCCTCCAAGCCTGGGAGCCGTGAGTTGCAGGCAAAAGAGGATTCCCACAGTGGAGGGGGAGTCCTCCCCTGGTTAATTAAGGGCTCCTGAAAGTGGAGGTCCCACTGGGAGGGCCCCCCTGAAGTTACCAGCTTTCTTGTAGGATGTGGGAAAAGCCCAAGGGCATTGGGGTTTCCCCCCGGGGTTAAGTTTATCTTTGGGGTTCTTGCGCCATAAATTGCGTGATGGCATGCCTTATATTTTGTGAACTCTCATGTTGGTAAATTAGTAGATGAGTAGAGTCCTAGGGCTCTGCTGGGACCCCCTGTCTATTATTTCACCTGTTGTTTATTTGCATTTATTTGTGGTTTATTTATGGTTCACCCATACTTATCTATAGTTTATCTGTTGGCTATCTATGTTTATTTTGGGGTTTATTTATTTCAGATCAGATACTTACCTGTATCTGGAGCACTGGCATAACGTTTTATAGCATTTACCCAGAGGGTATTATGTTATTTGTTTAGATATCACACACACACACAGACACACACACATATATATAGTACCTATGTTTATATCCATGTTTCTTTTCCTTGTGATAAGTTAATATAAATATAGTTGTATATAATTAAGTCCCCTGACTGTCCTGGTCTGTTTCTATAGGGACGGAGGGAAACTGAGCGGTCTGCAGTTCCCCCACAGCACATCTGCCAGCTAACAATCCCCTTCAATTGGAGAAGAGGAGTACATACCAGAGTTACCTGGGCTCAGACTAACATGAGTTTCTATGCCTCAATTGTGGAAAAGGTCCAATCCTTCAAAAAAGGTACCAGCCCATTTTTCCCACCACCCGAGACTTTGATGGAACTGGTTTTATCTAGGATACTGCTTTGTTTTCCCCAGATAAAGTCTATTCATGCTGATGTAGTGCTTAATAATCAACCTGTTTACAGAAAGACATACCAGCACCGTGTTTCCAGCACAAAAAGCTTGAAGGCGAAAACAGTAAAAAGAACAAAAACCAGTCATAAGCAGGGGTTGGCACCTACAACCTGCAGGCCAGATCCAGCCTACAAAAAGCCCACAAAAGTCCAATCCAGCAATGGAGACTGGTGACATGAGTTGCAGTATGCTGCCCATCCCCTCTGCAGTGCTCTCTTCTGCTACAGAACCTGGAGCTCTGCCATGTTTGTCTTCACCCTTCTGCAGAGGGGATCAGCATCTGCAGCAAAGGTAAGTACAGTCAGCTCCAGGGAGCGGAGGCTACTGGCCCATGGCAGGGGACAGGTCACAAGGGGGAGCCTATGCCATTAAAAGGTTGCTGACTCCTGGTCATAACCCCTTTCTCCCAAAATAACCCCAAATTGAAGTCCACAAGTCATACACAGTTTCCCTAAATGGCCACAAATTGTTCCTCTTTATTAAGGCTTCTGTCTGCTCAAGATGGTTCAGACCGAAGGCAAAATTCTGTTCAGTACATATGAAATCCTCATGAACAGAAATGTGCCTCAAGTGAAATTCTTTTGTCGTTCAAAATTTGACAAACTGAGTATTCAACTACAAATCAGGCAGGTAAGATTTCACTAACAGGAAGTCAAAGCATTGTTTGTTAACAGTTACTGTTCTGCTTTGACGGCAAGATATTAACAAATTACAAGCTCAAAGTATACAAGTATATACCCACGTATTTACCAGAAGGAGCGTATGATCTACTGAGTTTTATTGCCTTTGTTTTCTAATTACTACCATGACTTAAAGATAAATGAAATTCAGTAGATAGCAGTCCCAAAGGTCTGTTTCACTTTGTCCCCCAGAAACTGTACCAAAAGCCTGACTGCAGTCTCTCTCCAAACATCTGGAGCTGACACTTATTTCTTTCTCCTTTTTCTTTTTTTAATGCATTTAGACAAAGGTTCTCCCTTCCCCCTGCCAATACCATGAAGGATTTAATGCAGCAGCAGGAACTAGGAGTCTGAAACTTGATCCAGTATTTTCATAAAATGATTCACAGACTCATGCAGACTTTCTGAGAAAGAGTAAAGGCACTCCTTAAAGCAATCGTGAACTGGATGAAGCTGCACTAATTCCCAGCAAAGGAATAATAAAACCACAATGATGATCATCAGTTTCATCATGCTGAAACAGAAGAAAATCAAGAAAGAGTTGGTTTTTTTAGCTCTAGAGATTTCAAAACTTCCTTTAAAAAACTGGGTACTATATCTTGCAAGCTAAGGCAGGATCAGTGATAGGACTGCAGGTAGATTCCATAGATGAGGAGGAAAAAGGTAGGGGTGGGGGAGTGAAAGATGACCAAAAGCAGATCCAGTAAGTTTGACAGAAGTAAGATCAAATACAGTGTCCAGCAACTGCATGACCTCTACCTTTCAGCCACACGTGCTTCAAAAATACTGTTACTGAGCATTACCACATACCTTGTGCGTGGAATGTGAACTTTAAGTACGTACAAGCTGCTTTCGCATCTCTAACTATCATCATCTCTGGGCTAACACCGTACTCTGTCTTAACAAATATGGATCATTTAATTTAGTACCTCAGATGGAACTCAGTTAACAGCAAGGTCTACAGCAGACCTGTGAAACTGAATCCTGCTCAGCAATTATACTCTGGAATAATGCAATAGGAGCAAACAAGGACAAATATACACTGTTAGGTAGGCTTTTTCTTTTGTGATTGGAACATAAAACAGTACACTTTACATGAAAGGAAAACAGTTATACCAAACACACTGAGGAAGGATTCAGTGAAAAATATTTAGTGCAATAGAGAGCAATCTCTATTGGAAAATGCAGTGAAAAATCAGGAAGATTTTGATTATTCTGCTTTCTGCTGTATTCTTGGGAATAAACTGATTTGTACACTTCACTGTTCTGACCATTTTTCTAATTAGTTTTGTTATTATAATGTGATCTACTTGTACAAAACATCTTCTCCTCCTCTTGAGACTTAAAACACCCTCTGTTAAAACAGCTGAGTGTTCACTATCCTAATGAAAAATCCAAGTGCATAAATTTAAATTTCATTTTGAGAAAACCTTAAAAGTCTGAAAACATGGCTATGAGTTTTTATTGGCTTTTCTGGAAGCATGCAACTTTATAATTAATCCAAAGAGGAGGAGCTAGCTTTCTGACAGGATGGAATTCACTGAGAGAAGAACAAGGAGATGGAGTGGGTGCACTGGATCAATGAAGGCTACACAAAATGGAAATGTCATGAAAAGCTTTACATTGTTCTATAAAGGATCACTGATTCTACATGCCATGGAATGAAGACCATATGTTTTCAAATTACTAGAATCTGTTATGACTTGTGTTTGCAACCCTTTCATAGGTTGCCAAGTCAAAGATGTTTACAAGATAAATCTTCTCTACACAGGGATGTTGAGGCCTTCCATTTTTCCAACATTTTTAACTGTCAAAAAGGGTGCACAAAGCTGGCATTCTTGGTACACTGTAAATCCATGGACCTTTGAATCAACTCCTATATGAGTATCTTTCGTGCAGTCATGACTGAAACTGGGAGGACCAAGGAAACACTTGAACACAGAACATTCCCACAGCACCCATACCTTGTTTTCTCTTGTGCCAGCAGACATCAGTGTAATTTCCTCAGTCTTATAATTTCTGGGTGGAGGCCAATAAAGTGGAATACTATTTTCACTTGCAAGATATTTCTTCTTCAATATTAAGGCCAATCTCAAATGGCAGTTCATTTGAGACATTGCAACAATCTGAGTGTGTGTAAAAGTATATGTAAAATTAGCTACTCTTCAGAGTGGCCACACCTTGCATTCTAGAAATACAGTAAACTCAAGATATGGCCACTACTCCTGGTTTTGACTGTGTCCCAGTGCTTTCTGCTGGAGGGAATTTAACAGCTATAAAAATGTTAAGGGTCACTGAGGCGAATTCAAAATGAGATAAAATGTCTTTTTAATACAAAATAAAGACATTTATAGGGTGGTCTTCAAGTTTCCTAAAAGTTTAAGTTATCATAGATTATCTAAGGTACATATTCAAAATTGTGAGGCAAACAATTACCACTATGGCCTGAAAGCTGATGCATACACAGCTACTGGTTCTTAAAGAAGGACTATAGAAACATGACCTCATGTGTGGTGGTTTGGAGAGCTCCCATTATTGTTAACAGAAAATACCTATGAGTAGGATGTGGATCAATACGCCAGTGACAGAATGAAAGATATATCAACAATGGATGTCCAGTAATCAAACATTCAAATGAATCATGCCAGTTTCATCCTCCACAACTTTTCCAATCCATCCTTATAGTGTCTGTTCAAAATTTTAAATACTGTAAAGAGTCTAGGTTCTTCTTTCTTCTTAACACCTATTCTAAACACATCAACATTAAATCAACTACACTGCACTACAATATTCCAGTACTAACACAAAACAATTATAGATTAAACATATAACATCTCAGCATTTAAATGAAAAAAGGAAGATCCGCCTAAGTACCCTATTTTGAACTCCTCTGTCTCTTCAGATCTTTCTATTTCAAAGAAAGAAAAAAACATACACCACAATTTTAGATAGCAGTCAAGCAAACAAGAAGATATGCAGATTGGTGGGCAAGATAGGAGGTGCATTTCTCTCATAGAAGACTGATTGCTCTTCTTTCCAAATATTTTCAGTGCATAAAGTCCAAAAATAATCTGCAAAATCAATCTGTTCTTTAGCTGTTGGGTATTTTTTGTTGTTCTTCAGAAACTAAATTCAGTGCAAAACAAGCTGTAAATGCCTTTGTGCAGATGTACTATTTAAGACAAGGAAGCAGGGATTCTCTTTTCTGGAGTGTAGCTTTATAAAAAGATGTTTTTAATATTTTTCTTTCAGATCCTTTCAAATATCACTGAATTAACCAACCATCTGAACTGGTGAGTCAGGTTTTGACTTAACACTTATTCACTGGGTCAAATGTAGTTGAAACCATTTTAACTCCAAAAACCCTGCATGGAACTGACCAATCAGTTCAATGAGAGCAGCTCACATTCTTTTTCTGGCAATATAACAAATACTATCCAGAACACTTTTCCAAAGTAAGTTGTCACGACACCCAGCATTTCACATGTATTGAGGCCTCTAACAGTTTTTTTGTATGACATCTGAAAGTCTAGGATGGTTAGTCCTGAATAGGATTTATAGTCAATTATGGTACAAAGACTCAGTACAAATTTTAGTTAAGAACTATGTTCTCAAAACTGAGGCAAAGTAAGTTTTAGGAAGTGATATTTTTAAAAATTAAGAAAAAATCCCTTTCAGATGTTACATTAATATTTTTCAGTAGAAATTTTCAAACAAATAGACCAACCACAGACTAGCCAAGTTAATGTAAATACAGAATTCTAGGAGGATGATCTAACACTACACATCTGGTTTGATACGTAGGCCTCTTGAAACAATATACAGTGATGGATAATGTTCACTCCATACTTTCTACTAAATACAACACAGAGGCTATTTAAAATAAGGTCCCATTATCTTGGTGAAGACATTTAAAACCAATAGGGCATCATGACCTGATATCCTTGGACAAAATTATTTTCCTTCTTCGTATTATGCATCAGGCTTTGTAACCATCTTGCTGTTGCTTCTATCCCAAAAGGTTGGCCAACACCTGTTGCAATGAATACCTGAGGTTTGTTTCCTCCATGTATATAGCCTACAAAATAATTCTGGTACCTTTCAGCAAGATTTTATCACCATGCATATAATAACCAGAAATTATTATAATACAATGGGTCCACTGAGAAAAGCAAAAGGCACTTGTGTTGAAGTAAACTCCAGCAGGTGGGAAATCATGTTTTAGGAGGCCAGCATACATTTGAGAAGAATTTCAGGTGGAATAAATCTGAGGGTGAACTAGATTTCTCATTGTGATAAGTTTCTATGCAAAAAAATAAAAGATAGGGAGGCCACTGCATACGTGCAGATCTGACCCCTAAATAAGCCCCCTGTTGACATCCAAGTTGTATGCATGATTTTATTTACCCATTTCAAAGTGTGGCACCAGATCCACAGCTGGTGTAAACCTGCACTATTCCATTGACCTATGCTGAAGTGAATATGCTGATTTACAGCATCTGAGGATTTCACCCATTGTTCTTCACAGAACTCACATTGGCTACATGGCTTAATTGCACCCCAAACAATATACCACCAAGGGATCTGCCAGGTATGGAACCTGTCAATTCTAAATGGGACTCCACAAGAGGCAGCCCAGGCCCTAGGAGATGTCCTGGGCCAGTGTTCTCCCTGTCCACTTCCTGGGCTCTGCTTGATAGCTCCCTTGCTCTGGTAAAGTAAGGGATGCAGATAGCTTAGTGGCTGTTTAATGCAAAATGCATTAATTTAAATGCACTTTGGATGGATTTCTGATACTTAGATTTATAACTTAGGGTGCCTATCGATGTACTTGTTCTAATTAGAATGGGTCAGAGCAGACTGTAATTAGAACACTCCAGCATTGTTTCACCACCTTATATTTTAAGCCCCCACGCATTTCAAAATGGCCACAGCGGTGCTTAATATAAACCTCATCAAATGAGTTTTAGATAAAGTATCCTGTGGCCATTTTGAAACATGCAGGGGCTTAATACATATGACAGTGAGCTGTTTTAATTAAAGCAGCTATCTGGGAACCATTCTAAAACGGCTCCCTCTCCCCACTCCTGAGCCCATGTATAGGCAGCAGTAGATTCCACTAAGCAGACACTTAAAATTAATACTCTATTAGAGAAAAAGATTTATTATTTCAGACATGGTTGTTCCAGTAGACAAAAGGCAAGGAATGCAAAGGCCCAACCATTTCATAAATTTATCTAATGACAATTTTACGCAATGTGATATACATAAACCGGTCTTCAGGGCAGGGATGGAATTGCTAGGGTTACCATTAGTCCGGGTTTTCCCAGACATGTCCTCTTTTTCAGTCCTCTGATCTCTGTCCAGGCAGGCATTTTTTTGTAATCTGAACAAGTGCCTGGGATTTTGCACTGCTCCACTGGTGGAAGCAGGGGGAGGGCAATTGGAGGCAGAAAGTACCATGTGCATCTGCACATGCACACACATGTGGTTGGTATGCAGCCAGGTAGGATGGTAGGAGCAGCTGGATGAAGGTAAGTCTATGGGGAGCAGGGTTGGAGGGCTAGGGCTTGGGGACTGTTTGGATTGTGTGAATGTGTGTAGAGGGGACACGTATATGGTGGGGAGGTAGGTGCCTGCCTGCAATGGGGGAAGCTGTCCAGGTGCTGGGACTGTGGCAGGGTCGGGGATGGGGGGCTGCAGGCTGGGAGTAAAGGGCATTGGCAGAGCCAGGGGGGCTGTGAATTGGGAGTGAGGTGTCCCCTGGAAAGGTGTCCTCTTTTTTGGAACTTCAAATATGGTAACCCTAGGAATTTCACTCCTCCTTCTACAGTTAATGTCACTCAATCAGTGAGTTATATTCATCTTCCCTCTTGCCCACAGCCTCGGCCCCCCTGAATCTTGAATTCTTTTCCTCTCAGTTTCAGTAGGAGGGATGGAGAGTGGCTATGCCCAGAGGGGCCTGTAGCTGGCTGGTTAAGGCACTCTCCTGAGAGGAAACTGAATCCAAGTTTCCCCACTTCCTAGATCTGCACTGTAACCGGAGCTCATTTATAAAAGGAGACACCAGCATTGTCACCTCTTCTTTTTACTCTGTTTTTTTAAGTACTTAAGTGTTTTATTAGAGTAAGTGGAGAGAGGTGGATATGTTTAGTCACTTTTGCATCTCTAACTGGTTTTATACATTAAACAACCATTGGAGCCAGCACCACTTAATTCTGAAGATTGCGTCTTGCTCAGTTAGTCAAAAGTCCTTTCCTTTAATTTTTTATCTGAATTGGGTGCTAAGAGTGACTTCCTGCAGTTATTTTACATTGTAGTAATTTTTTAATCTATGGTTTTATTACTCTATTTATAATTTACCTAGAAAGATAACCATTCTGGATGTTATCAGAAATTCCGATTTAGCTTACACTGAACAATCTGAGTGCCAAGCATGATGATGATTATGAGAAACTTGCTTCTGCAACAAGTATCTGTCAACCACTAGGATCAAATAAAAAACACCAAGTATTAGTTCAAGTCTTCCAAGTGAATAGTAATTTTTTGATTTAACTCCCTTATTAGCATTACTTATAACAAAATAACATTATTTTGCTTTAAAGTTGCTTGGAGAAGCACATCTGTTGCTTAATTCTGACAAGAGAGAGAACTCCAAGCCTGTAAAGGATTTAACAGAATCAGATCACTAATGTAAAGTTTTAAAGTGAGCCATTTAGCTACCTAAATCTTTGCTTTTGAATTCATTGTCAAATTCACAAAGCAAGGATCCTCCACCTGGAATTAATAATGATCTAATAAGAATGCAATCCATCTGAGGCTGCTGTTATAGAACACACAGAAATGGTAACCCTAATTTTATTTGAGTAGATACATCTTCACAACCACATGTTCTGCAGTGGTCTTTGGAAAGTTTTGCTCCCTTTTTGGGAGTAAGCAACCAAACTTACATACTGTGTTACAAAAATGTGCTCTTCATTAAAATTGGCAAATATGATTTTAAGGATTACCATAGCACTGAACAGTTTTCAGTTTCTTTAACTCTGTAGCAATGGAAATCTTAAGAAAGAAAATTGCCTACTTTTGCCTAATTAAAAGGTTAGTATTCAAGATTCCTAACAAGTTATCTTCATATTATATTCAATCTTTTTATACAAAAAACCCAAAAAATAAAGGATTGTTCAGTGAACTCAAATGCGGAAACACCAAGTAACTAGTTTACTGAAAATATTGAATACATTTACTTAATAGCCTATTAGTTTCCAGGCGGTCTTTGAAGCAGCATGAGTTAAATGACAGGAAATGGGTGTGGAAAAAAGGTCCAGAGATGCTGGCCATTTAACACTGGCCAAAGTTGAACATGCATTAGGAAGGGGATAATAATCTCCAGGCCCAATTTAGTTAGAAATCACTCCATGATAAAATCCCTCCACACTTCAAGGCTAGGGCCAGACATTCAAAAAGCTGGGGCCTGAATTGATTCCATCTTTGCAGGTTAGTTTAACCTGTCTAGATTGAACCAATTTGCAAGTGAACAGGCATTCACTTTAACTCAAGAAATGCAGGCACATGCCTACAGTGGCTCAGGCCAGAAGCCAGAGAGAGCTAGAGCAGCCCTGGGCTGCAGGGAAGTTGTGCAGAAAGGGGGCATCGCCAGTCCCAGCAGTAGCCCAAAGTGAACTGGCCGGGTAGGGGGTTTAATTCCCCCCTCCCTCTCACTGGCATAGACCCAAGCCAGGTTCTGCCTGGTGCTCCCACTTGCTGCTGCAGATGGGGCAGAGGCATGGCCAGACACCGGCCAGCATGGACCCCTGAGGTATACGAAGTGGGGGTGGGTATTCTCCCCTCTACCCCCAGGAGGCTGCAGCTGGAGTCTGCCAGCCATGACCACTGCTGGCAATCGCTCCCTGTACAAGGCGAGTGGTGGAATAAGCCCCCTCTCTGCCCCCTCCACCAGACACCGGAGGAAGGGGGAAAATAACCCCCCTCCCTGTCTCTTTGCCCTAAGGGGGTCATGCTGGCTGGCCTCTGACCATGCCCCCGTCCTTGCCACTGGAGTGGCAAGGGAGCAGGGACCATGATGGGGGCAGCACAAGACTCTTCCTGATGCAGTGAGGGGGCTGCGCTGCAGGCGGGGGCGGGCAGAGCTGCCACAGACTGCACAGAGCAAGCAGTGGCACTGGGGCTCAGAGAGGTGGCTATAGCTCCCCAAGCCCCACCCTAGCACTGCCGGCATAGCAGCTCTGCCCCCACTGCTCCCACCCTCTTCCCCACCTGTAGCACAACCCCCCTCCACTGGGAAGAGTTTTTAATCACTTAAACTGGTTTATGTGTAACTTCTGTCCCTAACCCAACAGATCTAATATTATATATTAGAGAGCACAAGCCAGAGAAATTCTTTGACAGACACAGACAGACAAGCTCCAAATCAGTTTCTGCTCTGCCAGCAGAGAGAAAGAGGAAAAGAATCGCTCAGGTAGACATAATGTGCTGGAACCAGTGGGCACAAGTGTATGCTGGTCTAAAAACTAAGCACTGTTCTGGCTATTGGAATAGCAAAGTAGCTTTAGGTAGCTTTGATTTTTATCTTATTTTTCCAAACAGATATTCATTTCTTTAAAAGATATTTTTCTTAGATTATCATTGGGGTAAGCCTCTTTTTTGTCTTGATGGAAAGACAATTTTCCTTTCTTTCTTTTTTTTCCCCTTTTGCCAGACTTACTAAATAATTTCCACCATTAATGTAAACAGAGCTGAGTGGAAATATATCATTATTCAGAGAGATTAATATAAAAAGATTAAAACAGAAAACAAAAAATTATAAGTGTGGGTGATAGGAAATCCTGGATGACTTGAGAACTGTAATGGACACGTCTCCATTCAGTCATCATTCTTAATCTAGTTCATTCTGATAGTAACCAAAAGTTACATTTCATACCAGAACCAAACAATTAGAGGTTTTTGTTGCTGTCTCCATGTGGGGAGCTATACATATTATAAAAGGTATCACAACTTGAAAATGTTTCAGAACTCAAAGCAGAGGCCAATAAACCTAGAGATTTTCAAACAGAAGTGGTGATTTTCATGCCAGAGGTGGTATAATTGCCTAGCCTAGGAATGTTCAAGAGGAGACTGGACTGTCACTTTGCTGGGGTCACCTGACCCCAGTTGTCTTCCTGCCTGGTGCAGGGGGCTAGACTCAATGATCTTCTGAGGTCCCTTCCAGACCCTAACAATCTATGAATCTATGAATAAATGGTCAATGCAATTCAAAGAACATTATAGGAAGGCTTCAAAATGGTAGCTTTTACACCACCTGTTGATGTTATACTTACTCTGTGATTAAGTAGGATTTTATTCAACAGAACTCTAAAGCCATCACTCATTATTATCACCAAATTCCTTTTCCTTGGAGAAAAAGAAAACAAACAAACAAAGCTATAGTGTGATTCTATTATTTTTATATTATTATTTTTCTTATCATCTACAATAAGATGATCAAGGGAACTTCTTTAAAGATGAAGAAAACAAAAATTCCTTTAATCCATAGGTTCATAGATGCTAGGGTTGGAAGGGACCTCAACACATCATCAAGTCCAACCCCCTGCCTAGGCAGGAAAGAGCGCTGAGGTCAGGTGATCCCAGCCAGATGCCTATCCAGTCTTCTCTTAAAGACCTCCAAGGAAGGGGAGAGCACCACCTCCCTTGGGAGCCCATTCCAAATTTTGGCCACCCTTACCGTGAAGAAGTTTTCCCTGATATCTAACCTAAATCTGCTCTCTGTCAGTTTGTGACCACTAGTCCTCGTTACCCCAAGAGGCGCCCTGGTGAACAGAGCATCTCTGATCCCTTGCTGCGTCCCGCTAATGAATTTGTAGGCAGCCACAAGATCACCTCTCAGCCTTCTCTTGCGGAGGCTAAAGAGGTCCAGGTCCCTCAGTCTCTCCTCACAGGGCTTGTCCTGTAAGCCCCTAACCATACGAGTGGCCCTCCTCTGGACTCTCTCAAGTCTATCAACATCCTTCTTGAAGTGCGGCGCTCAAAACTGGACACAGTACTCCAACAGCAGTCTGACCAATGCCACATAGAGGGGAAGTATCACCTCCTTGGATCTATTTGTCATGCATCTGCTAATGCATGATAAAGTGCGGTTAGCTTTGCTGATGATTTCATCACACTGACGACTCATGCTCATCTTAGAGTCCACTATCACTCCGAGATCCCTTTCCGCTTCTGTGCTGCTGAGAGGGTCACTTCCTAGCCAGTAGATGCGCTGGATATTTTTGCGCCCTAGGTGCAGCACTCTGTACTTGTCCTTGTTGTACTGTAACCTGTTGTGTACTGCCCACTTTTCTAACTTGTCCAGGTCTGCCTGCAGTCATTCCCTACCCTCCAGAGTGTGCACTTCACCCCTCAATTTAGTATCATCCGCAACCTTGGACAGAGTACACTTCACACCTACATCCAAGTCACTGATGAAGATATTGAAGAGTACAGGTCCAAGGACCAAACTCTGCGGGACCCCACTACCTACATACTTCCAGTTTGATACTGACCTGTCTACTACCACTCTCAGGGTGCAACTGCTAAGCCAATTTGCTACCCACCGTACTGTGTAAACGTCTATGTCACAGCCTTTTCATTTATTTATGAGAATAGGATGAGATACCATATCAAAGGCCTTGCTAAAGTCCAAGAAAATGATATCCACCTCTACTCCTGTGTCTAAGCATTTTGTGACCCTGTCATAAAACAAAACCAGATTGGTCAGGAGTGATCTACCTGCTACAAATCCATGCTGGTTTCCCTGCTGCATTATTTTTCCCAATGGACTCCCACAAATATGATCCTTCATAATCTTTTCATAGACCTTTCCAAGGATGGAGGTGAGACTGACTGGCTT
>NW_017729024.1:131248586-131254116 GCF_001723915.1 Gavialis gangeticus
ATTCTCCTTCCTCCCCTTCAAAAAAGACTTTTTGTTGTCTTTAATTTGTGTTGCCAGCCTCAGCTCTGTAGTTGCTTTGGCCTTTCTAACTGCCTCTCTGCAAGTGCGGGCCAAGTAGGTATATTCCTCCTTGGTAGCTTCCCCCTGCTTCCACTGCCTATATGCCTTCTTTTTTGCCCTTAGGCTCTCCTGGATTTCCCTGTTTAGCCAAGGAAATTTTTTGGCTCCATTCCCCCTTTTCCCTCATACTGGGTTAGCCTCCCTCTATGCCCAAGGGATCGCTTCCTTTAGGAACGAACACCCTTCTTGGACTCCCATCTCACCAATACTGTTCTCCTGCAGTGAATCATTGACTAGACTCCTAAGCACACTGAAGTTAGCCTTCCTAAAGTCAAGCACTTCCACCCTACTAGTTATCTTACCCACCCTACACCGTATGGTGAATTCGATTAATTGGTGGTCACTGTCCCCAGGGTGAGCACAAATCTGCAGCTCCCCTACCAGGTCCTCCCCCATAGACAACACCAAGTCCAGTAAGGCATTCCCCCTAGTAGGACCATATGCCTCCTGTGTTAGGTGAAGGTCCTGCACGCAAGTTAAGAACCTACATGAATGGTTGGATTTGGCTGAATGCTCCTCCCAGCAGATGTCAGGGTAGTTTAGGTCCCCCATGACAACCATGTCCCTAGACTGTACGGCCTCTGAGAGCTGCCTCAAGAATTCTAAGTCTAGCTTTTCCTCTTGATGTGGTGGCCTGTAGCAGATCCCCACCACCAAGTCCCTTTCCCCACGACCTCCATGTATCATAACCCACAATGCCTCAACTTTCTCCTCCTCTGATCCCATCTTGATTAGGATAGATGTATAATGCTCCTTTACACAGAGAGCCACCCCACCCCCTTTCCTCCCTACTCTGTCCCTGCTGTACAACCTGTAGCCCTCAATGTATATCACCCAGTCATGGGTAGAGTCCCACCGAGTTTCTGTTAGCCCCACTAAATCAAAGTTATTATCTGCAAGCAGAAGTGTGAGTTCTTCATGTTTGTTCCCCATGCTCTTAGCATTAGTATAGAGGCATTTGATGCCCCCTGTTCTGATGCCCAAAGAGCCCCTTGGTACTTACCAGGAGTGTACTGCTGCATGTCTCACAGTTTTTAGGTTCTAGACTCTCTCCATCTCCTGCCTCCCTGTCCCCTGTTGTTAGTTTACATGACTTAATGTATTTATGGGCTTTGCAAATTCTTGCCACTTAACTATAGTACCGAATTCCTAAGGGAAAGTATGAAATATGCACTCTAATGGCACATTTCCTTAGCTTAAGTGTTTTGGTTAAGTAATGTGTTTACGCTACCCCAAACAGTTTTTTACGTTCAATAATTCTACCTGGTTTTGCAAAACAAACACATTACTGTATTCAGTCAAAAGGATATCTGTAAATTAAAATGATTTTCCTGGTTCAACACAATGTTAATGGGATTTCCATTTGCTTCCTGTTCAAATTAAAAAAAAATGGTTTGCCAATACATACACGTTTGTTGTTTCTATTCTCATGCATTACACAAAAATTGAGAAATTCCTGCCAGAGCTTATTCCAAGCGAGTAACAGAAATGCTATTCATGGACAGATCTGTTGTACAAATCAAGCTTCTTCAGGATGTCTAGTATATGTATAATTGATTTTTGCGGGTAAAATTACTAAATCTACTCCATGTTATTTTCATATTCTTTCCCTGGATAGACAACCTATTACTCTATAAAGCAGAGGTATCAAACATATGGCCCATGGGCTGGATCCAGTCTGGGCAGCCATATGTTTTGGCCTATGGGTCTTGGAATGACTCCACATGGCCTGATCCAGACCAGCTCTGGAGCCAGCACTAAGGGCCAGTGAAGCGGGTGCAACATGCTGTGGCAAACCCCAATCCAGCCCCTGGGCCCCATGCAGTGCCTGCAGTGCTAGTTCTACCATGTACACTCCCTGCTATGCAAGCTCTGGAGTGGGGTCAGGGTGTACTGCATGTGACACAGGGGACTGGCACAGGGAACACACTACACATGACACCCCACCAGACTGAGCCAGGGCACTGGCTCCAGTGGGGCCTAATCTAACCCACAAACCAGTCCAGGAATGCTGGGTGTAAACTGTAAATTGATGTAGACTGATGTGTTTAAACCACACAGCACCAATACATTTTCGAATACAAGACAGAGTAACAGACTGCTTGTACACACCATGGGGTTTAAGTTCAGTTTAATTCTCTCCAAATTGAAATGGTGGTTTTTAAAAACACTGATTCAATTTAGGGAGAATTAAACCGAACTAAACTTCTGTGGCATGTACACAAGGGTGGGGGCCTGATCCTTACCTGCCTTTTCAGTGGCTAGGGGGTGTGGAGGGGCGAGCTGCCAGTGGGCTGAGCGGTCCCTGAGCTGTGCCGGGGCCCTGTTCACTGGCACCCGGTGCGGGTGGTTCCAGGGCTGCCACAGCTGCAGAAGGAAACACTGGCCCCCCGCAGCCGCGGAGGGAAGCACTGGGCCCCTACACAGCTCAGGCAGGCAGGCAGGCTCCAGGGAGGGAAAAGAGAAAAGATCAGACTCGTCACTTTTTTTTTTTCTTCAGTGGATTCTGCCTGCAGGTCCCACAGCCCCTGAGCTGCATGGGGCCCACCAAGCCCCGAGCATATCGGTTTCCAGCGCCCCACGTACTGTTGCACTTTGTTAGGTAGCAAATTAAAACACCTCGGAGGTGTTTTATCTTGCTACATACCAAAGTCATCCAATTTTAAACACACCCTATTCACTCTTTCCTGTGAAAGGGTAACCAGCACCTATATTTAGGAGACAGTTCTGAGCTGTGGATCTTAAGCCTCAGAGAAAGGAAGGATTTCAGATATTCCCTATCTTTCCTCCTGGCTATTTTCTGACAACTGCATTCTAAGTATGCTGTCCTTAAGTTGTTTCTTGGTCAGAATATTAGCTATTTTGAATTCCTTTCTGTCATGGCAAGCTGTTTTCACGTGTAGGAAGCCTAGATTCCTAACAGTGCATTCCTGATTCTACTTCAGTAGCCAGGCACCTATATGTTAGTTGCTTAAGAAAGAAGATCTTAGGAAAGTAGGACTGGAAGGAACCTAGTCCAGCCTCCTGCTCATGGCCGGGCCATCCCTGTCTAAAATATCTCAGCCAAGTGTCTGTATAATCTGCTCTTAAAAACTTCCAAGAATGGGATTCCACTATTTCTCTAAGTAGCTTGTTCCCATGCTTGATGACCCTCATAGTCAGAAAGTTCCTCTTAATCTCCAACCTAAACTTCTCCCGCCACAGCTTCAGGCCATTGCTCCTAGTCCTGTTCCCTCTGGCTACAGGGAAAGTACACCTCCGTCTTCTCTGTAATCGCCCTAAAGGTATTTAAAGACTCTTATTATCAAATCCACACTCAGTCTTCTCATTTCCAGACAAGATAAACCTAGTTCTTTCAGCGTTTTGTCATAAGTCTTGCTTCCCAAGGCCCTAATCATTTTTGTTGCTCTGCACTTGACTCTTTACAATCTGTCTACATTCTTTTGAAGTGTGGGACCTAAAACTGGACACAATACTCCAAGTGAGACCTCACTAGTGTTGAATAGAATAGAACAGTAGTTAAACAGGGGTACTTAAAAGGGTCATAGGGGGTATGCGGGGGAGTCCGTTAGCGCAGCTACAGCACAGCATGCGGGCAGCCAGGATGTAGCCTGGCCACGTGGAGAGCAGCCAGGGCTGGCTGGTAAGCTTGCTGTGGGGGCAGGGAGTGGGGCAGTGGCAGGGGGAGGGGCTGACTAGACAGGGCAGGTTATGGGACTGAACCGTGTGACTGAACTGGAGTGGGGGGAGCAGCTCCTGCCACTACGTGCACCCCGGGAGGGCATGGGAGGGGTGTGCCCCTGGATAGGCACACAGGGGAGGGTGGGCTGGGGCACAGTGGGATCTTCCAAGAGGAGGCTGAGCCAGGCTGCGCTTGGGACAGGCAGTTGTGGAGCTGGGAGAGAGGTTAGGGGGCTATGGAGAATTTTGGGGTGGCTGCAGCCCCCCCATAGCCCCACTCCTGTAGGCCCCCATGGTGAGGGAGGGAGAGGGGCTGAGGCTGGGGCTGGAGCAGGGACAGGCACTTCCCAGCCAGGGCAGAGCATGGGACGGAGCAGCGAGCAACTTGTCTGGGGGGCACAGGGGCTAGCAGATCCTGTCACTTCACGCACCCTAGAAGAGCATACGGGGAGTGTGCCCCTGGATCTGCACATGGGGCGCAGTGGGCTGGGGCCATTGCAGGCTCAGACTGGGGCAGTGCTGGGCTGTTCCCAGCAGGGGTGTTAGGCTGGGCTATGCTGGGTGTGCGGGGAGGTGGGAAAGGGAGGGCTATGGCAAATTTTGGGGTGGCTGCAGCCCCCGCCATAACCGCCTTCACATTACCACCACTGCTCGCCCCAAGTGCCGCCCGGTCCAGCCCCCCACCCCCTGGCGGAAACAGCCTGGCGCAGCCCGAGCTTCAGCCCTAGCCCACCTGTGCCTACCATGGGCCTTGGAAGGTGTACCCTTTTTTAAATAAGTTGAAAGCCCCTGGAGGAGAAGAATCCACTTCCCTTCACTTGCAAGTGACACTCCTGTTAATACAAACCTGTATTCTGTTGGCACTTTTTGCAATGAGAGCACACTGTTAGCGCATATTCAGCTTATGGTCTACTGCAGAGGTCCCCAACCAGTCAGTCACAATTGACTGGTCAATTGCAGAGCCTCTTTTGGTTGATCATGGGCTGAGGGGCCTGGGTGCATATGCACATGGGTGCAAATGCCCCCCGCTCCTCAACCCAGCAGGTCAGACTGTCGGGGAGGGAAGGGGCATGGGCCAGATTGAGGCCCCCGTGGTGAGGGACCAATGGAGTGCAGCACAGCCAGAAGCAGGGGAAGGTGAGTGGGACCCCAGCCTGACCAAGTGGTGGGAGGATTGGAGACCAGGGAGCTCAGCCAGGGGTGTGCAGAGGGGGTTGTGCCCGCCACTGGGCATGCTCCAGCAGAGGCCCTGGGGACACAAGTCCCTTCATCTCTGCGTGGGACTGTGCCTCAAGCCCAGCTACAGCTGGCCATGTGTGAGCATGGCTCAGGCCAGGGGTGGAACACACGTAGCATTGGGTTGCTCCCAAGCCAGCTGCAGCGGGGCTTGGGGTGCAAAGCCCAGCTTGCAACAGCAGCTGCCTCTGCCCCACGCACAGATCAGGGGAGCATTTGCCCCCACCCAAACACAAGGCAGTGGGCCTGGGGCAGGGCAGACCCTGCACAGCCGGGGTGGGGCACAGGATGGAGTCACGAGCGGCTCATCCAGGGGTCGCGGGGTGGGGCATGCACCCTGTGAGGGCACGGGGAGGTGTGTGCCCCTGATCTGTGTAGGGCAGGGAGGGGTGGGCTGCCACTGTGGATTGGGGCCAAGGCAGCGCCAGGCTCTTCCCAGTGTGGCGGTTGGGCCATGCTGTGCTCAGGCCAGGCGGCAGTGTCACTGGGAGTA
>NW_017729024.1:131254204-131255469 GCF_001723915.1 Gavialis gangeticus
AGCCCCTGCTTCTACCTGTGACCCACTCCCTCCCTCACCACTGGGACCTTGATCTGTCCTTCCCCCCCAACCTTTTCCCCTCCCCCCCACCTCTTCCCCCACAGACTTACCTGCTGGGGGGGCAGGGCACATCCCCAAATAATTTTTTCTCCCTCAGCCTCAATCTGCCCCCCTTTCCTACCCACAGACAGACCTACTAGGCATGGCAGAGGGGTAGATCTTAGGTTGCTTTTTAATTCAAAAAGTGATCTCCTACTTAAAAAGGTTGGAGACCACTGAGGTACTGTCTTCTACATATACAGGCAACCATTCACCAAGGATTCCCACAGATTGCCATGTCAAACCCTCACGTATTCACAGGTATTAGATGTGCTGTGCAAATGAAAAGTTAAGGCACAGACTAAGCTAGCAGATATCCCTATATCCAACTAGACTTTTGCTGGTGGCCTCCCATGAGTTTTGTAGGACCTAACCTTTCACTAAAAATATGCGCAGTTCTTATTGTTCCAAATAAAGTTTTCAATAAGAGCCTCAAGATAACTACCAATTTTCCCAATGGAAATTCCATCCACACTGATATCTCCCTGACACGTACATACACACACACACATACGGCTGTTCCAATTTGTAGACTGATATCTCCAATTGTTCAAGCAGGGTCTCCATTTTACAGCCACCTTTCCCTCCTAGATGTGCTCTGTGGACCCCTAGGGGTCTGCAGACCATGGGTTGAAAACCACTGGTCTAGAAACCCAGAGCCTATGCTTACACTATGCTCTGACTTGGGAAAGCTTAGGGGTCAACATAGCATGTAGAGTGTGCCCAAAGGGGATTTTGGACCAGAGCACAAATAGCACAGGTATAGTATTTCACAGTGGGAAGATGTATGGGGACAGAATGCTCTGTTATTTATAGCACGGCAGTTTTCTTTTGCAACCTGTAATGGAGTTATTGTGGACCTCTCAATATTTTTATATACAACCATAGTATCTAAACACTTCACAGGAGTGGGCATGGAAAGGAGTGTAAAGAAAGGAGAGCAAAGCTAAGCATAAGTTTCATAGTTTCATAGTTGGTAGGGTTGGAAGGGACCTGAACAGATCATCAAGTCCAACCCTTGCCATGACAGGAAAGAGTACTGGGGTCAAACGACCCCAGCAAGGTGTTCATCCAGCCTCCTCTTAAAGACCCCCAGGGTAGGAGCCAGCACCACTTCTCTTGGAAATTGGTTACAGATCCTAGCCGCCCTGACAGTGAAGTAGTGC
>NW_017729024.1:131260469-131261711 GCF_001723915.1 Gavialis gangeticus
GGTGGCTGCAGCCCCCGCCATAACCGCCTTCACATTACCACCACTGCTCGCCCCAAGTGCCGCCCGGTCCAGCCCCCCACCCCCTGGCGGAAACAGCCTGGCGCAGCCCGAGCTTCAGCCCTAGCCCACCTGTGCCTACCATGGGCCTTGGAAGGTGTACCCTTTTTTAAATAAGTTGAAAGCCCCTGGAGGAGAAGAATCCACTTCCCTTCACTTGCAAGTGACACTCCTGTTAATACAAACCTGTATTCTGTTGGCACTTTTTGCAATGAGAGCACACTGTTAGCGCATATTCAGCTTATGGTCTACTGCAGAGGTCCCCAACCAGTCAGTCACAATTGACTGGTCAATTGCAGAGCCTCTTTTGGTTGATCATGGGCTGAGGGGCCTGGGTGCATATGCACATGGGTGCAAATGCCCCCCGCTCCTCAACCCAGCAGGTCAGACTGTCGGGGAGGGAAGGGGCATGGGCCAGATTGAGGCCCCCGTGGTGAGGGACCAATGGAGTGCAGCACAGCCAGAAGCAGGGGAAGGTGAGTGGGACCCCAGCCTGACCAAGTGGTGGGAGGATTGGAGACCAGGGAGCTCAGCCAGGGGTGTGCAGAGGGGGTTGTGCCCGCCACTGGGCATGCTCCAGCAGAGGCCCTGGGGACACAAGTCCCTTCATCTCTGCGTGGGACTGTGCCTCAAGCCCAGCTACAGCTGGCCATGTGTGAGCATGGCTCAGGCCAGGGGTGGAACACACGTAGCATTGGGTTGCTCCCAAGCCAGCTGCAGCGGGGCTTGGGGTGCAAAGCCCAGCTTGCAACAGCAGCTGCCTCTGCCCCACGCACAGATCAGGGGAGCATTTGCCCCCACCCAAACACAAGGCAGTGGGCCTGGGGCAGGGCAGACCCTGCACAGCCGGGGTGGGGCACAGGATGGAGTCACGAGCGGCTCATCCAGGGGTCGCGGGGTGGGGCATGCACCCTGTGAGGGCACGGGGAGGTGTGTGCCCCTGATCTGTGTAGGGCAGGGAGGGGTGGGCTGCCACTGTGGATTGGGGCCAAGGCAGCGCCAGGCTCTTCCCAGTGTGGCGGTTGGGCCATGCTGTGCTCAGGCCAGGCGGCAGTGTCACTGGGAGTAGAACTATGGGGAAGAAGGGGGACTGCAGCCCCCTGAAAATTCACCGTAGCCCTCCAACCCCCCCCCCCCCCAGCACCACCACTGCCTGTCCTGAGTGCAGTGTGTCCCAGCCCCTCT
>NW_017729024.1:131262110-131269356 GCF_001723915.1 Gavialis gangeticus
AGCCCCTGCTTCTACCTGTGACCCACTCCCTCCCTCACCACTGGGACCTTGATCTGTCCTTCCCCCCCAACCTTTTCCCCTCCCCCCCACCTCTTCCCCCACAGACTTACCTGCTGGGGGGGCAGGGCACATCCCCAAATAATTTTTTCTCCCTCAGCCTCAATCTGCCCCCCTTTCCTACCCACAGACAGACCTACTAGGCATGGCAGAGGGGTAGATCTTAGGTTGCTTTTTAATTCAAAAAGTGATCTCCTACTTAAAAAGGTTGGAGACCACTGAGGTACTGTCTTCTACATATACAGGCAACCATTCACCAAGGATTCCCACAGATTGCCATGTCAAACCCTCACGTATTCACAGGTATTAGATGTGCTGTGCAAATGAAAAGTTAAGGCACAGACTAAGCTAGCAGATATCCCTATATCCAACTAGACTTTTGCTGGTGGCCTCCCATGAGTTTTGTAGGACCTAACCTTTCACTAAAAATATGCGCAGTTCTTATTGTTCCAAATAAAGTTTTCAATAAGAGCCTCAAGATAACTACCAATTTTCCCAATGGAAATTCCATCCACACTGATATCTCCCTGACACGTACATACACACACACACATACGGCTGTTCCAATTTGTAGACTGATATCTCCAATTGTTCAAGCAGGGTCTCCATTTTACAGCCACCTTTCCCTCCTAGATGTGCTCTGTGGACCCCTAGGGGTCTGCAGACCATGGGTTGAAAACCACTGGTCTAGAAACCCAGAGCCTATGCTTACACTATGCTCTGACTTGGGAAAGCTTAGGGGTCAACATAGCATGTAGAGTGTGCCCAAAGGGGATTTTGGACCAGAGCACAAATAGCACAGGTATAGTATTTCACAGTGGGAAGATGTATGGGGACAGAATGCTCTGTTATTTATAGCACGGCAGTTTTCTTTTGCAACCTGTAATGGAGTTATTGTGGACCTCTCAATATTTTTATATACAACCATAGTATCTAAACACTTCACAGGAGTGGGCATGGAAAGGAGTGTAAAGAAAGGAGAGCAAAGCTAAGCATAAGTTTCATAGTTTCATAGTTGGTAGGGTTGGAAGGGACCTGAACAGATCATCAAGTCCAACCCTTGCCATGACAGGAAAGAGTACTGGGGTCAAACGACCCCAGCAAGGTGTTCATCCAGCCTCCTCTTAAAGACCCCCAGGGTAGGAGCCAGCACCACTTCTCTTGGAAATTGGTTACAGATCCTAGCCGCCCTGACAGTGAAGTAGTGCCTCCTGTGATGTTGGATGATGAGTTAAGGCTAGATCCTATCAAGAATTTAGATATTTCAGAGCCATTGACTGATAACTCTTAGAGGCTGGGTGAAGTCCAGAATGACTAGAAAAGGGCAAATATAGGACCCATCTTTAAGAAAGGGAGGAAGGAGGGTCTAGGGAACTACAGTTAGCCTCACCTCAATCCCTGGAAAGATCATGAAGTAGGTCTTCAAGAACTCTACTGTGAAACACCTAGAGAAAAGCAAGAAGATCCATGGCCATGAGGAAGGATATTTTATCACTGAAAGGTTGTCCAACAACTCTCCCAATTACATTGGTGGTCCAATAAGAGATATTTAAAAAATCCTTGCTTGTCTTTATCCGTGATGCAAATCCTCCTTTGTCCTCCCTGGGCAAATCTATTTCAGTACCAACAGACTTTAACAATTCATGAACATATAGCACTGGTGCATCTTCTCATCCTTGCTCCTAGTACAAGAAGCATGTGCAAAAGTTGTGGTAAGTGGCCACAAGGATACTGAGTTTCTTTAAAAAAAATCAAACTGAAGTTTATAAATTGCTCACAGACAAAGCCCTTAAATAATCACTGCTATATTGCATCCAGAAATAGTGATTAAATCTTTCCATAAGTGTAAAAAAATGGTTTAGAAATGTTAAGATGAAAAAATTACATTTCATTTTGTTTTGTTTTTTAAATAAATGTAAAAAATCCCAAATCCTGTTGTTTTAAATTTTCCTGCTCAAAGGACTGTTCAGAAAACTGAACAGCTGGAGTATATTCTGAATTTTCTACAACAGTGGGTTTTTTAGCTTTCTTAATGTCATAGGAATTCAGTAAAAGCTCTCTGCGTCATGGGACAATGATCCTACCAGTCTCTTTGTTACAAATTAATGCAAAGTTGGCTGCTCATTCTCTGCCTAAAGGTATCTACTATGCACCATAAACTTCTGTCCCAGGCACTGGGAATCCAATCAGAGCACTGGCTTATCCAAACAATCCTGAGGAAACTCTCCAACTTCAATGAGGTCTGACCTCCAGTGCATTCTTTATAATTATAGTGTCTTCTCACCTCACTAACCCCCTTTGGAAGCTTCAAACAGAACTAAATGTTCAAGTTTGAATAGGTCTCAAAAAAGCTTTCTTTGTTGTGCTGCTGAAGACAACAGACAGTTCAGAAAATAATACTAAAACAGCCTGGCTGGTCACTGAAACTATAAAGGTTTAATAACTGCTGCAAACAAATCCATGAGCAGGTTTAATTTTCTAGTTTCCAGGCTAGTTTTACCCCTTGCATGTAGGGCATCTATAGTCCACGTTCCACTCTTGTTTTGATGAGACAGATACATGACAGCTAACTATCACTGAAGAACAGATTTTTTTGGACATTTGGTAACTGTTTGAGAAATGCAGTTATAATTTGAAAAGACAGATCTACTTTGAAAGCCACTGAGTCAAGAAAAAATAATATCATGCATTCAAGATAAGATTTTCAAAAGTGCTCAATTCTACTTTAAATCAATTCTGATTTACTTCAATAGAAGCAAATTTAGCCCACTGCTGGAATTTTCTGAAGCATTCAAATCATGAAGAATACTTTCACAGTTTTAATTTTACATAAGGTTGGGCAACTTGGTTTGTGGAGAAGTGTTTGATTTTTTTAAAGAGAGGAGAGCCTTATGATTTCTTTAAAAAAACCAAGGACAGAGAACCAGTGGATTGAGGTCAGCAAAGCTAAAGAGGAATGAAGTATTCATGTAAACTAATCGATTTAAGATAAATGGAAAAAGTAGTTAATTTTGAAAACCACATGCTTACTTCCATTATTTGTCACCACACAGGAAGCTTGAACCTGCAGTCCAGTCACCTGCCAAAATTAAAGTCTGCTTTCTACTCCAGCAGCTCAAACATAGCATTAACAATTTCTCAGGCATGAAGTAAAGGAACAGGGGGAAGAAATGGAAAAAGCATCCCAAACTTTTAACGCAACACTTTGTGTCAGACCACACATTGTCCCTTCCTATCACACATTCCTCCTCCCTGATAAAGGCTTCTAATCTGCTCAGCAGTCCCCATCCCTCTCCACTGTAGGTTCAGTATGAAATACCATTTCTCAGCTAATGTTTAGTACAGTTCAGTATGGAGCATTCAATGTAAAACTGAGAACCTCACACATGCAATATTCCTCTCTCCAGCTAACCCCAGCAGCAATAGGAAAGGAAAAGTCATCCACTGTATCATACTTCACCACTATCCAGGCTTTTCATTTAAATTTTATTTTAGACTTCAACAGGTTGTGGAGAAGCCAAGCATGCATTATTAAATTGAAAAACTGTGTTCAGCTGCTAATAGAAAACAGTTGTCTAAAATAAACCCTTACATAGCAAAAGAACTCTTTAGTATATGAAATAGCAATTAAAAAAAAATATGTAAAAGAACACCATGTGACTGATCTAAAGCACAGAGGATGTACTTCCTTATATAAGGAACAGTACAATAAAAATAGATCAAGTAATTATGGCGCATACTATAGAATGATTTAGCATGAGATCAGGTGAGTATCCAGAATCACACTGACCAGCCCTGGCCACTCGACCACCCCACAGGCCTGGAAGGCTGAGCACCACTGCTGTAGGAATGAGAAGTTCTGGACAGTACTGCTGAGTATCCTAGTGGTACTGGTTCAGAAATATTTACTAAACTTTTCTCCCTTTGCCCTCCCTTCTCACTGCTGCCACGTCATTTTGGCATTCAAATCTCCAACAGGCAAATCTAATAGTACAAGGCTTGAAAACCAACCAAAAGCAGGAGCAGACAAGTTCCTACAAAGTAAATGATGGTAGGGACTGACAGCCCATCAGCTACTCTTGCAGTAACTGACCATTTGCACAATGCTAGCCTGAGGGAAGTAAAAGCGTAAGTTGCAGTTGCTCAGTGAAACAGGTATAAGTTAATGAAAGCAAGCTTTTATTTACTATTTACTGCAAGAGATTATAATGCACAAAAGGCAATTGCCTGGAAGTATTTATTATATGCCCAGTCACCAAGCCAATAGATAAAATGTTAAACCTTGGCTCAGGTCAAATGGAATCAAGGTAGACTCTGTGGCCACATCCAGATGAGCGCAGCTGTGCATTATGTGGACACAGCACATTCAGCTGTTCTCCACACTGCAAGGGAGTAGTGCAGGGAGGGAGTGGGAGGAGGTTGGCTCCTGGATATCCCGGGGTCAAAAAAAAACACACAAAAAAAGCAGAGGAACTCACACAGGGACAGTTCACACCACTCAAAACCAGAGCTCAGTCAGCTGGAGCCATGCTCTGGCTGCCAGCCAGGCTCTGATCAGCAGGATCGCTGCTGCTGCAACCCCAGGAGGCCTGCAGGACCCCAGGTAAGGAAGCTGGGGCCAGCACAGTGCTAGACCCAGCCTCCCCTATCCCACCCAAGGTAATCTGCCGCATGCCAGAGGGCACATGGCACATGCGTTCCCTGGGACAACTAGCGGTGGCACAAGGTATCCCGCTGCTAGGTGTCCCAGAGGAAACAAACATCCTTGGTCTTGTGGACACAGCCTATGTCTGGAGGCTCCCAAAACCTCATACATTTATGTTACATTGCTTAGTAAATGAAAGGAATCAGGACCAAGTGACTGCTCAACTTAGCCATATAGAGCTCCTTTACACATGCTCTGGGGGTAGAAAGGGGGGCACTTCATAGATTTCATAAACATTTGGGCTGGAAGGGACCTTGGAAGATCATTGAGTCCAGCCCCCTGCCTAAAAGGAGCCACTCTAATTAAAGCACCCACATCATCTTGTGTATTCATGATCCCTGCGCTTCAAAATGGCAGTGGGGGCCCTTTAACTAAAGCTTGTTCGACAAGCTTTAGTTAAAGCTCCCCTGCAGCCATTTTGAAACATGGGGAGTGTGCTAATCAGCATGCTCCAGCAGACTTGATTAACTGAGTCTGCTCTAGTGCGCTGTAATTACAGCACACCAGAACAGGCATGCCACATGTCTAAGAGGCACCCATAGAGCTCTACTGCAATTCTTCCTGATCTAGAAATCTGGAAACTAGCCAATTTAATCAATATGTTTATCAACCCTCTTGTGTTCTCCTTCTACTCCAAAATGCAAACAATGCATTACATTTCCTCCTTGGATTAATTTTGTGTAGACAGAATTTTATAACTCTTATAACCTCTATGGTACTGAAATGGTTTTCCACTTCTAAAGAAAGTACAGATATGTAAATTAAGTGGACTGCAGCATTCGTTTTAGGAAAAAAATCCATAGTTGATCTGGGAGAACTAGTGAATTGAAGAACTTTTAATCAGCGTACCTGCTGATACTCAGCCAGCATTAAAAACTGAGGTGCAAGCTGAAGCGAGATTAGAGGAATCTGGTACCTGAGATCTTTGGTCATTTGTTATGTTTCAGAGCTGCTTGGAAACCATTCTTTTATGGCTACAAGCTACAAGCTGTGATCAGAATGACAATAAGTATGATCTCATTGAATTTTTGGCAACTTCAGTAAGTAGTAAGAACTGAAGAAAGACTCTCAGACCAGTCTAGTGAGTGAGATGCATTTGTAAGCCTTGCCTGAAGAAGTTATGACAACAGCATTATATGTAGTCATTATTTATACTTTCTGTGACGAGCCACGCTATGATTAGAAACAACAGGAACTATACCATCTTATGTTTGGCTTTAGGCTTTCTGACTGAGCAGTTATACTTTTGGTAAGGGATAAGACAGTTAATTTGAAAGTTTGTATTCTCCTTAACAAATGTAGCTCTTAAATAAAATGCTGAAAGGGACCTCAAAAAAACCATCCAGTCTACCTCCATGCGCTGAAACAGTAAAACTAGATTATCTGCCCTGGGTCCTTGAAGACTGTAAACTCTTAATCCCTAAAGATTCAAACTAAATGTGGCAGGCAGGATCATGCTGGCTTCTAGGTTTACTCACCACCCATTCTCATCTAAACTACTCTAATACACGCTTTTAAATAAGTAATAACCTTTCATTTTGAGAAAGATTCAAGTGAACTGAATGAGAGAAACCCTGGTCTTAGAGATTGTACTAGAGTCTCTAGAAAGAACAGAGAGAGAAATTATGAACTAAGGGCTTTTATTAGCCAAACAGGACAAACAGAGTCTACCTGACTGCTTATCCACAAGTCAGATGTTTTTGCTTTTATGTTTTGTTCTTTCCAAAAGTTCTTTTCAGCTGTCCTGGGCAGCTTAAGAGACATGCTGAGTGGCAAGAGAACAGACAGACTGGCTAAAGGGATGTTAAGAACAGACATTTCAGAGCTCCTTCATAAAATCCTTTGGCTCAAATCAGGAAGTGAGAGCCTGCTGGGTTGCTGCTTTAGGCTTCACTTCAGGGAAAGGGCAGGAAGCCAATGTCTCTATAAAGTTCATGTCTGAAACTCTACTTGCGGCTGTAGGGGCTAATGGAAATCCCCAGGCAGCTCTCAGTTTCATTCAGCACACTTGCTTTCCTGCCATAGTTTCCCAAAACATAAGTTAAAAAAGGTCTGAAAAGGCCTGTGGTAAGAGAAACTCTCGTGAAGAGTAGTAGAGTGCACCCATCTCAGAAGGGACAAGAGACAGGTTTCACAATAAGCAGGTCAGCAACCTCCCATCAAAGGAAGCATGCAGCATACAGGGGGAAGGGAGGTGAGGGGAAGAGTACCTGTCTCCAAACAAATGGAAATGGCTAGATACCCTGGAGCTAAGGACCTGATTCAGGATGATAAAAATGTTACTCGACCAATGAGGACTGTAATGAACCTCGGGAGCCAGGAGCAGGGAGGAGAGGAGGGATCCAGGCACACGTGTATCCCGCATGCATGTATGCCCCCTTACCTGACCCGAGACGGAGGTGGACACAGCAGCAGTGGAGCCAGCAGTGGGAGCAGCAGCAGCTGATCCCCCTGAGGTAAGTGGGCAGAGGAACCGGACACAGC
>NW_017729024.1:131274356-131274639 GCF_001723915.1 Gavialis gangeticus
TATCCCGCATGCATGTATGCCCCCTTACCTGACCCGAGACGGAGGTGGACACAGCAGCAGTGGAGCCAGCAGTGGGAGCAGCAGCAGCTGATCCCCCTGAGGTAAGTGGGCAGAGGAACCGGACACAGCTGAGCCGGATGCGGAGGGGAAGGCCCCTGGATCCCTCTTAGCTGAGCTGGTAGGGATCCGTGCTCCCAAGCCGTGCCACACAAACAGAGTGCGCAAACAGGCATGCTTCGCGCCGGCGGGTGAGCAGGAAGGGCCAGGAGGGAGACTCCTGCTA
>NW_017729024.1:131274650-131289420 GCF_001723915.1 Gavialis gangeticus
GTCCCTTCCGACCCTACTAACTATGAAACTATGAACAAACAGGCTGAGACTCCCAGAATCTCTAGTGTCTATTTTATAAGCACACTTAAAATGTGCATTTCTCAAACTACATCTCTTTTGTAATGAATAAGGCAAATCTAGAGGCATTGTGATTTCTCCTCTATTAAACAAGAGGAAGCATAGTTTGTAAAACAATTCAAAAACAAGTGGCAGACACTGTGCAGTAAAGGCTACAGTCACAGAAGTACTGAAAAAGAAGCACCAATGCAGTCAGTCAAATTCCAACACAGCATATTGCCAATATTTCTCACTTAAATCCCTATTATTTTTGCATCCTATCAATAAGCTGCAGATACTACATAGCCAACTAGCCCTTGTATAGGGGTACTTTACACTACAAATATAATTTGCAATATAACTTTTATTAAGACTAAAATTAATATATGGACACATTTCCTCTTTTTATAAATAAGAGATCAAATTACTCCTAATAACGGATATAATCAATCTTTCTTTTGAAGGAGAAAGAAGTCTCTACTATGTGATTGTCTCAGGGCAGAGACTGGCCCCATATTTAAAAAATAATCACTGGAGCAAGCTCTATTAGGCCTGAATACCAAAAGCACAAGGCGGGCAAAAGTTGCACGTCTCCCAGTGCTCTTTCAGAGCGGACATTTCCACATGCCATTTCAGAGCATGAAAACAATAGCAGCTTCATCATGGACACAACAACTTTGTGCAATCCTCATGGAGCTACACAGATTTTCTGTGTTCACTCATAACTGGAAGTCCTTGGAAAACACAGATAGATGCTCCTGTAAATCATAAGCATCGATTCCTACTTTTTGGTTGATATTCTATCAGGCTCTTGATCTGCTTGTAGAAATCAGAAGTTTTGCTTTATAATAATCACACTACATTTCTGTAAAGGAGAAAGTTAGAGATTAAAGAACTCAAACCCTCCCCAGAGTACTATACAGTTCTACAGGCTGAAACTTCAGATTGAGAAATCTATTGTTCAGGTCCTACCTATTGTTGTTGTCAGATTTGTTGAATCAACTATCTACACTGCTTGTATTCCTAATGAACTTTCCAATAGCTATACTGAAAAGCCTCCAATAAATCTTTTCCGGAAATCTATTCAAGGAGGTGTTTATTTTAATGACAGTTTTCAAAGCCTTCATGAATTCAGAAACATTGTAAGTAGCCACAGCAAAGATAAATTATCAGGCAATGTGCAGGTATAGCAGTCAAATGTTTATGGTAAATTTAATTTACATAACAGGGCTATCACCACCATATAAGAAAGACAGAGAATTAAAACAGTCACGTTTAGGAACGGGATATTATATAGTACATAGAGCTTGCTTATAGGCCTCTATATCTAAGTTAAGATAGTAGCATGGACTTTAATTCTCATTTGTTATATCACTGGTTTAATGAGGCATTAAACACCAAGAAAGAAGTTGGAAAGTTGCTTATTTTATCTATTAGACAATGCAAAAATATATCAAACCAAAGGCAAACAGAACAGACTTCTGTATCAGAATGATCTGATTTAAAAAAGAGAGTTTTTTTATTCCAAGATTCAAGTGCCCCAACTTAATTTCATGATAAAAAATAAGTGTAACAAAAAGCTCTTCCCTGAGTACATACATGACAGCAGATTAGGAAAATTTATCAATGTTTACCTTGAATTTTATTTTATTTGTGCAACATGAACCTGCCAGAATGGGTACTTTAACCTCCATGCAGCTTTGGAGCCCATCAATCATTGCTCTGCCTCTTGAATTTTCCACCCTCGGCAAAAATCCAAATCCAGTTTCCTAAGTACAAATTATGTTAAATACCTCATGTTTCTTGTCAATTTGTTCCCCTACAGAGCATAGTAGATTTCTTCCCCATAAAAACAAATCCTTGGAAGTCAATAATCGTGTCTGTTCCAGATAATCCATTTCTCTCCAGGCTGAGCTAAACAGTACACCTTACTACTTAAAGAAAGGGATTTTTTAGAATTTCCCCTGTTCTTTAAACTAAGGCCTACCAGATCAGTCACAAAAGAGTGTGTGCAAAGGGAGCTGCAGGAGAAGCATCCTTTAAGTATATCCAAAATAAGGTACAGTAGACGTGTCTCCTCTACCCTTAGTACTAGGCATTAGGGTGTGCGAAGCAGGCCCTATTTGATTCAGATTCAGTCCAAATCAGGAACAGTGATTCGATTCATTGATTTGCATCACTGTCCCCAATTCGATTCGGCCAAATCTGAAGATTTGATGTTGATTTGGAGAATCAGCAATTCAGACACAAACACAGCTTTAAAAGTTTTTTCTACATACCTTGAGGTACCAGTGTGGCTTGTGAACACTGTGATGCTGGGGTAGATGGAGCATCCCACAGGAGTGCGGGGTGCGGAGGGAGCCCTCCAAGTGCTCAATGGTGAACCCGAAAGTGGACCGGAAGTACTTTTGGTCCACTTCTGAGTCCACCAGGGAGTGAGCAGGGGGCCCCTGCCATGCCCCACCCCTGGCTTGGCAATCGGCCACAGGGGGACCCTGGGTGCCGCCCCAGACCCAGTAGGCACCAGGCGTTAAGCCAGGGGGGTGTGTGGGGGGGCCCCCAGCATGCCCTCTGGTGGACCCAGAAGTGGACTGGAAGTGCTTCTGGTCCAGTTTCAGGTCTGCTGCCGAGTGCCCTGAGGATCCCCCCACACTCCTGTGGGATGCTCCATGCACCCCAGCATCACAGCATTCATGAGCCGCTTGCTACCTAGAGGTATGTAGAAAAAACATTTAGAGCTGTGGCTATGTCCAAATTGCTGAATCTTTCTGAATCATTCTGAATCGATTCAGAGGGTTCTGATTTGATTCGGAGAGATTAAAGGGTCCTCTGATTTGATTCAGATTCAGAGATTTGGCCACCAAATCAGGCTGAATCTCTGCTGAATTGAATCATGGACTGAAGCTTCGCACAGCCCTACTAGGCATGGAGTAGACTTTGGCCAAAAGAAATGAAGTGACGTTGGCTAAGGCCGGATACAAGATATAGTAAATTAATAGTTGCCAAATAGTCTCAACACAGGAGATATAACTACTTCATCCTGAGACTGCATGTGTTCCTAAGAACTGAAGCTGATGCTAAATTAAAGGAGGAATATGGAATAAATCCTACGACAGTTATGAGTACTACTTTCCTGAATTAGAAAGTACAATGCTGTACTTTTCCTAGAGAGAGCTCCCAGCTTAAAAAGAAATCATAGTAATTTGAATGATTACAACCACTAGGAGTTTTATTCTAGGTATGATACTTTTGGGTAGTGCTTTAAGGAGCAGAAGGAGGTTCTAAGTTTGTAAACTATGACCCATCAAGGTTGGTATCTTAAGGAAGATTGGATTACCATTGGATTTGTAAAAAATCTCCTTGACTATGATGACATTACATTGCACAGACATAATTTTTTTTGCATAGTGTCAGGAGTCTGTCTGCTTGCTACCTAGACAAGCCACAGCTGGCCCTGATAGCCTGGATGGAACTGGTTGCAGGCTACCTGAGAGCCCTCAGCTGGCCCTTGTTGAAGTGCCTGGATATGTGGCTGTTACTTAAAAGCAGCAGCTCTTGCAGTGCCTTGTGGGCTTGCAATAAGATAGGTTCTCTTCTGTCTAGCCCTGGTATTCCTGGTCTGTTCTATGATCTTTGGCTCTGCCTGAACCTCTGCCCAGCTTGAATCCTGTCTACCTCTTCTACCCTGCTCCTACATGCCTTCTTTGGGTTCCTGGTTTGTGATCCTTGGTTCTGGACTCCTGGCTGTGACCACTGTAGCACTTTGCCCCCAGCTCCCCCATGTCCAGATACAACTGAGGCACACAGACTCTTAAATCTGTGCATAACAAATGGGAACTTTAGGCTATAACAACCATGTTAAATATGGTTTAAGCCATGGACTTCATACCAGCCAGTAAAATATTGTCTGTTGACTTCTCTTTGGGGGTCCATGACAGCAATATTGCTTCATCCAAATATTAATTTGGAAACTTTCTTGGTCCCCAATGAAAGAGTGCCAAAGGAGTAGTAGGTCTGATCATATTTCTTACAGGTATTAGGAAAATCCTTTCACACTTGCTGCACAGCACAGGAGCAGCAATGGCCTAATACCGCCATGAATCACTGTGTTCAAGCTGGTGGATGGTGTGCTCTCTTCCTAGTGCCCATTACTTGAATGAAACAGGAAGATCAATTCCAAAAACAGTGGAAGTTGAGACTATAAGACTGGAGCTAAATCTCTGACAACAGAGAAGATGGATGGAAAACTACCAGAGAGGCAATGCCAGAACACTGGATTGCTAAGCATGCCTGCGTACGAGACTGGAATTCCAAGTACGTTCCTTTAAGAAACAGATTCTGTGACACCACCCATTTTTCTTAATGGTCACCTTTATTATCTGTTTCTTCTGTGATGTGGGCTTGTATCTGGTAATATTCAACCTCAGTCTAGGCCAGGGGTGGACAAAATATTGCCTGCCAGCTGTATCCAACCTGCCAACTGATCCTATCCAGCCCATCAGCTACTGCCAGGAGCCTGAGGAGGTAGGGCTGGACCCTGCACCACTCTGTGCTGCTGTAACTGGGGCCAGACCAGACTGAGCAATATGCAAAATCCTCCAACCGCCCCCCAGTCCACCCCCTGCTGACTTCCTGTTGGTGCTGCCACTGTACAGTCTTGGCACTGCAACTACTGGCAAGAGGGCCCGCATAGGATGGGGCATGATGCAGCACACTTAGTAGCTGCCCTGCACCCCCCTCTTGCCGCCATGATGAGCTGCTGCCACCACCGCTCCCCTAGGAGGTGAGTCTGTGCAAGGTGTGGCGGGACTCGGCTTGGGGCAGCTGCCCCCAGCTTTTCTGGTCGGGTATGGTGGCAGCAGCTCATCACAGCAGGCAAGCAGGATGGCTACTCAGTAAGCAGCATTGCGCATTGTCCCATGCAGGCCCAGCTGCCAATGGCAAAGTGTTGCATAAGGGGCAGCCCTTCCTCCTCAGGCTACTAGCAACAGCCAGTGGGCTGGATAGGATCAATGCGACCTACCCCCCACCAATAGCTCACCAAAACTCCTTAAGTGGCCCTCCAGCCCAAATACTTGTTCATGATAATTGCCCTGGCCTAGGTCAATGTTTGATTTCTTTGGCATCATGCATATCTTCATCCTGAATCATGATATTCCAGCAAAAATCATGCTAATGTGCTAATGCACAGTAGAATTAGTCTACTGAGTATTAAATGTCACAAAAAAGCTCGCCTTTGCTATTGTGCATTAGCACAGCTACTGGGCCTTTATCTAGTACCTCATATTAGAGAGCATTTTTACATATGCAAGAGCCACAGCACTGGGTGCTTTGTAAAGCACCCAGTGCTGTGATGTTTCCAGTTGTATAAGAAGGAAAACGCACATCAGCGCTGAGAAAATGGCAGCAGCACACTTTTGAATGAAAACACAGAGAAGGTGCTTTAGTTCAAAAGCACACTGCCACCACTTTTTGCACACTGATGTGCATTTCACCGCTTATACAACTGCATGCAATGCAGCACAGTGCACATCAGCTTGTGATTAATCGAGTCTGCTCTGAGGCAAAAGATCTCCAGCACATTGCAGGACCAAAAAGTATGTTATAGATGCTGGACCAAAAAGTATGTGTTGCAGGACTGAAAAGTATGTGTATAAATGCCCAGAGGTACTAGACTTAATGCACAGTAGCAAAGGCACATTAATGAACATGTAGATGCACCAGTATGTACCAGTCAAAATGTAACCTGGTACTGAGGCGGCCAGGATCTTATAAAATGGAGACTGACATAGTAAAAATAAACAGTGAGCCAAAGGGACCTCTTCTGCAAGTCAGTTCTTGCACATCTGGGCTACTGGCCTTCTTATCACTTCCCATCTACTATGGGAAGGATATGGAAGTGGTACTATGCGCAATAATCCTACTGGGAATCACTCTTGCAGTGATATTCAGGAGCAGCTCAGCATAACAATCTAATACTTCCCCTGATCTTCCAGTTGCCTTTCCAGGGTACATAAGAAGAAATGTATACCTATAGTGTGTCTTGGGCAGTTGCACATTTCCCAAGTATGCTCTCACACAAGAGCCTACCCTGTTGTTTTAGTATTTGTTTCTCTAATTCCAATTTGAAATGCTGACTTTCCTAGCCCATGGAGGAAGAGTGCCTTTATGCGTCTAACATCTATGTAAACTAAGAGAACCAGCATGTGTCTACAGCTTTGGTGCTCAACCTTCTGGCCCCACAGGGTGTGAGTGGCACAGGGTTGGTCTGCATTCCAGATCCCACATCACCCCAATCCAGTTGCCAGTCACCCCAATCCAGCCCTGCTGTCCCAAATCAGCCCTCTGCTTTCCCATTCCAACTGTGCTCTGCCCTTACCCAGCCCCCAAATATCTGCTGTCCTAATATGGCAGCACTCCACCCACCTACCAGATCTGGCTGTATACTGCCATGATTTGGCTCCATGCTGCTGCAGTATGACTGGGCACCAGAGCAATCTGGCATCCAAGGCCACATTATCCAGCCTGCAGGGTTTGCCATGAGTCTGGAGATTTGGCAGTATGGGAGTGACGATCAACATTGTCACTGCTCTCCTGCTGCCACATTTTTGGACCCTTGGGGGGCCCCACAGGCTAAATGATACAGCTCCACATACCAGATCTGGCCCATAGGCCAGGGTTTAGCCCCCATGTTCTAGGGAATGGTCTTATTTGCATTCATTTGCTATGTTTTCAATCTGTGAAAGTAAATAAGGGAATTTAGCACTAAAGATTATTTCCACACTACCCTCTGAAGCAGGCATGGGAAAGCGATACTCAATGATATCCACTCAGCTGCCCTCTGAACTCTCTGGTGAGCGGCAAAACTGAGCACCAACTTTCTTCTGTGGGAGTCTGTTCCCAGAGTGATGCATCAGGGGATGGAAGCAGTGAAATTAGGATCAGAAGTGACTCTGATAACGTCTAATGGTTCACAATCACTGTCCTCAAAGAGGAATCCTTTCTTCCCTGCCATGGGTCCTCTTCTGGCTCTCTCAAAGGGTTTACTAACCTGGGGGCTCTAGGATGGACACTCCACTAATTCCACTCAGGACCAGTATGTGTCTTTCTCCTGGAAGACAGGGATCTCAGGCTGGTATAAGATGAGATTCTCTGTGATAGGAGAGCAGTTTGATATAAACAACAGCAGAAAGAGAGGTGTGAGGTCCTGAAGGCCCCTATCTACACTCTCTTGTACTAGTAGCAACTGTTCTATGTCCCAGGTTTTCCATCTATCTGCAACCCATGAAGAAGCACTGAAGGAAGCAAATGCGCTCCACAGTCAGATGTGGCTGTTAGGACAGGTTCATCATCAGCGACTTGGACAAGGGAGTAAAAAGCACCCTGTTCAAATTCTCAGATGACACTAAGATGTGGTGGGAAGTGGGCATGCTAGAAGGGAGGAATAGGCTGCAATCGGACCTAGACAGGTTACAGGGGTGGGTGGATGAGAACAGGATGGGATTCAACACTGACAAGTGCAAGGTGATGCACCTGGGGAGTAGGAACAAGCAGGATGCCTACAGGCTGGGGAACTCCCTTCTCATCAGTGCAGAAGTGGAGAGGGAACTTGGAGTCATTGATGCCAAAATGAACATGGGCCAACTGTGGGGACGCAGTCAAGAAGGCCAACCGTACCTTGTCATGCATCCACAGATGCATCTCAAGCAGGTCCAGGGAGGTGATTCTCCCCCTGTATGTGACACTGGTCAGGCCGCAGTTGGAGTACTGCGTCCAGTTCTGGGCGCCGCACTTCAAAAGGGATGTGGACAATATGGAGAGGGTCCAGAGGAGGTCCACCCACATGATCGGGGGGCAGCAGGGCAGGCCCTACAAGGAGAGGCTATGGGATCTGAATCTGTTCAGCCTCCACAAGAGAAGTCTGAGGGGGGATCTAGTGGCCGTTTACAAAATAGTCAGAGGGGACCAGCAGGCATTGGGGGAGTCCCTGTTTCCCCGAGCACTACCGGGAGTTACTAGAAATAACGGTCACAAGCTAGCAGAGGGTAGATTCAGGCTAGACATCAGGAGGCGTGACTTCACGGTCAGGACAGCTAGGATCTGGAACCAACTTCCAAGAGAAGTGGTGCTGGCTCCTACCCTAGGGGTCTTTAAGAGGAGGCTGGATGAACACCTTGCTGGGGTCGTTTGACCCCAGTACTCTTTCCTGCCATGGTAGGGGGTCGGACTTGATGATCTGCTCAGGTCCCTTCCGACCCTACTAACTATGAAACTAGGTTCTAAATGCAATCTTCCATGTGCCAAACCGCTCTACTGGATCTACAACCCTCAGCTCCCTGTTCAAGGCAGGATCATCCCTGATTAAACCATCCAAGCCTGAAAGTTTCCAAGGACAACTTCTCTAGGAAGCCGATTCCAATGCCATACTACCACATAGTCAAAAAGTTCTACCTAATTTCCCCTGTTGCATCTTCAAACTATTACTCCTAATCTGGCAGTCCTGTCCCCTGCAGCCACAAGAGAACAGTCTGTCTCCATCCTCTCCATAATCCATCCTTCCTTCAAATCAGGTATTTGAAGACTTATCAAATTCCCCCTCAGGCTTCTCTTCTCCAAATTAAATAACCGTAGTTCATACAGCTTTTCCTCAAAAATCTCATCTCTCAGGCCCCTGATTGTTTTTGCTGCCCTGCACTGGGTTATTTCCAAACCATCCACATCTTTCTTGAAGTACAGGGTCCAAAACTGGACACCAGTGCTGACCAGAACAGAAGAATCACTTCTCCTTGCAGTTGACACTCCTGTTAATACAATCCAGGATGCTGCTGGCTTTTTTGACAACCAAAATATGCTGTTGGCTCATATTCCGCTTATGGTCCACTGTAACCCTCAGGTGCTTCTCTGCAGTACTGCAGCCTAGCCAGTCATTCCCCAGTCTGTATTTGTGCTTGTGGTTATTCCATCCCAAATGCAGAACTGAAGAGATACTCAGAAGACTGCTTGCCTCAGAATCAGTTCTTTCCCAATGCTATCTAACTTCTCTCTTGCGCAGGGGATAGAGGCTGAGGCAACCAAATACTGCTTGGACTACATCTTGTCCAAAAAAGCCAACCTCTAGGATCCTGCCTGGAGAAGACAGGAACATGCTCAGACTTACCAGAAAGGAAAACTGTGTCCTATCCACTGAACCAACTGAACTCGTCAATGAGATACTTGAGGGAGATAGACATTTCCTTTAATGTCTACCTTCTCTCAGTTAAGCTCTACCTAAAGCCTACATGGGCAGCAGCTTCTGCAAAATGGCCTAGAAAGAGAAAACATGTAAGTCAGGGGTTTTCAATTGGGGGTACGAGTACCGTTGGGGGTACTTGGGATGGCCTCAGGGGGTAGTCCGCCTCTGGCACTTCTGCCACTGTGCCGCTGGCACTTCCATCACTGCTGTGCAGCTGGGGGACCCCCCCCACTCATCAACTGGCTGCTGGGGGATCCTCTCCACCCCCGCTCATCTGGTCGCCGGTGGTACACTGACCCAAAAAGATTGAAAACCGCTGGTGTAAGTGAAGGGACAATCTACTCCAAATCAGATACAGCTCTTGGATGTAGGGGGCACATTTCAATGCACACTAAAGCATCACTAAAAATGTGCTTTTTAGTTAATGCACATTAAAATAGGCTAATGCACATTAAACATCACTTAAAAACTATAGGCGCCTATACACGAGAGCGGAGGCTGCTCTGATGTGTTAGAATTCCAGAGCGTCAGAGCAGACTCGATTAATTGAGTCACCTGGAGGGTGGCAATTACTGTGCTCCACCAGCCTCCTGCATCTCATGTATCAATGTCTCCATGCTTAAAAATGGCAGCAGGGGTGCTTGAACTAAAGTTCATCAAACAAGCTTTAGTTCAGTCACCCCCACCACCATTTTTAAGTGTGAGGACTCAGATACACAAGACATGGCAGCACTTTAATTAGACTACCTCCTGAAGCTGCTCTTATTAAAGCACCACCCCCTGAACCACTGGAGCGCATGTAAAAATGCCCTATGCTCTTTAGTTAATGCACATGAAGACAGGCTAATACTCATTTTCCTCGTACCTCACAATGGAAGTACTAGATTTAATGCATATTAACTAAAGCATGTTAATGCACATGTAGATGTGTCCTGTAGGAACTGGAAAGATAAATAATTGAACAACATTTTTAGTCTAGGAGTTTGATATACTTGAAATTTTCTTTCACAAAACTCTGTAGCAAAGTCTGCCACTGCAGGAACAGAAAAAATAGTGGAGAGGAAGAGGAAGGGGAACCACAAGAGGCAGAGCATTCCTTGTTGTCATTAATAAACCAATCTAGCTCTACCCCAAATTGCAAGCAGGATGAAGTACCCATTGTAAGGTCCACAGAGCCATTAGCATAAAGGAGAAAGCCCCCCTTTGCACACAGCCCCAAACAAAATCTCAGCATACCTCTACCCATAATTCTGAGATAATGTGCAATTAACACTGAACATTAATAAATCCAGATTCTGGTGTGTTGGAAAGATAGCCAATTCCAAAGCATCAGCCTCTCCCTCCTTTTTACAGCAGAGTGAGTTCAGCTAAAGAACTATCAGCTATTTCAGCTGCAATCAAAAGAGCAGGGATAAGAGATGGTCTTTCAGGAGAGTCTTTTGACCAAGTCAGGTCTTCACAGAATTAATTCCACCAAGAAGTGAACTGGCAGCCAGGTCATGCCCTAGAGCACTAATTTAAGGCCAGTGATGAGATTCTGTCATGCATACAAATAATTTGAAGTGCTTAAGTCACCAAGACTTCTCAACATTTGTGTATAATTCCTCTCCCCCCTCCTGCCTCTGGATAACTTTCTATTTTGTTCTATCTTCTCTGAGCAGAAGAACTAGATAAACATTGCACATTACCTCATCCTTTTCTAGTAAACGGAGTGGACAATCTCTTGTCTTAGAAGATAGAGATCTTGCAAACAGTTCCTGCTGTTTTAGTAAGTTTTTCTAGTCTTTCAAGTGAAATCTTTATCTATTAACAAAAGTTTGCCCAGGGAGTTTATCTAAATAGATTTGTTCTTATCCTCGGCAAAATACTGACTCAGAAAATCCTTTGATTCTGCAAGTAAATGAATTCTACAGAAATGCCACTGGACAAAGCAGTATGCCACTGACAAAATAAGCATATGGCAAAGTAATATTAGCATAAAAGGCAAGGGTTCTTTTGTGATATCGTTTATTGGACCAACTGTACAGTTGGAAGAGAAGTTAGAAAAGCCTTCAGGAACAAATTGACCTTCCTCATGTCTCAGGGACCGCCATGGCTACACTACTCTGATGCTACTAAAATAATTATTAAGCTACTAAATAAATATTAAGTGACTGCAGCAGCAGTAAACACAGTGGGGGTCAATCTCTGTTGCTTCCCTTAAGACAGGGGTATATAAGATACAGCTCTGCAAGCCAAATCTGGCTTGCAAGGCTCTTGGAGGGGCTGCTACCAAATTCCTGGGTACTGAACTTCACTGGGGACACACATCAGTGGCAGGGAAGGAAAGCAACAGCTGTGTTAACCCCCATCCTGCTGTTTACCCCACTACTTGGTCCTGATCTGGCCTGTGTGGAGTGTTACGCTAACAGACAGCCCTGCCTAGTGGCCACACTTGCTTGAGCTTTGACTGGTCACCCTGCCCTAGCTATTGATTTCAGCTGGCCACTGGTAGGGCCATCTGGCTGGCTGTTTGAGAAAACAGCCACCTGAAGATTTGCAATGAGAAGCTTCCCTGGTTTCCCAACCAGGCTTGGCTCCAATCCTGGACTCTGGCTTTTTGGATTTGCCCTTGGATCTGGCAACTTGGTCTCTGACTTATGGTTTACCCTAATTCCAGTTGTGACTCCCGGTGTATTCTCATGCTGGCTCTGAACCTTGGCTCTGGCTTCTGATTCCATTTCTGGATCCTGGTGTACCGTGACTTTGGCACCAGCTTCTGACTCATGAACCTTGATTTGGCCTGTGATTTGGAATCAGCCCCCAGGTTTCCCTTTAGATCTGATAACTTGGTCTCCAACTCCTGACCCCTTGAGTCAGTCTGTGGTTTGGCTCGTGCTCTTTCCCAGTGACCTAGGCACTAAGCCAGGACGCAATCCTTACATCCCACAGTCTGGATCCAGGCCACAAGAAGCCTGGGTCCAGTTTGACATCCCTGCCCCAAGGGTTCAACTGACTCTGCTGCAGGATCTCTTAGGCTGCATCTGGGCTCTGAGAGGGTCCTGGCTCCAGCAGCCTTACCAGCCTGCATGCGCAACACATGTGGTGTGTAGTGCCAAAGACAGGTCTGCAGCACCACATATTGCATATCTGCACACACCCTAACTGTTGGCTCCAGTGAGATAAGATGGCTAACCTAACCGTCCAAAGAAAATGCTCTTCAGTTTCATCCCTGCTAGGGTATCAACATCCATAAAGCAAGAGAAAATGGTGAAGTTAAAATGGGATCATCTAATGACTTCTCAACAAGACTCTATCCTTCTACTCCACATCTGCTTTCAAACAAGCAGTTATTCAGTCATTCTTCTTGGGGCGGGCAAGCTGTTTCAAATTCCAAACTCTTTCCTTATGGGCTGCTAATTCACCTAATCCCTCTCCTCCAGAACTCCCCTCCCCTCCCCTCCTTATACTGTAGGTAATACAGGTCAGGGTTGAGAGGGCCCACAGATGATGCAAGGCAGGGTTGAGTGGAACTTCATTAAGGTAATCCTGCTCTAAGGATAAGACAGCATAAATAAAAAAAAAGCTAAGATTTCAGATGAGTTGTTTCCAAATTACATCAATGTAAATGAGTGCAGAATTTAGTCCCATTAATTCATTGCTGGTCTGCATCTCTACATCTTTGTTTGTGATGCATAAAACTCTTCAGACATGTAATAGATTACACCAGATAGGCAAAATACTTTAAATGCCTTGTAAAAACTTGTCTTCAATACTCAGTACAGAAGACCAACAAAAACTCACTAACATTTCAGCAGCAAGGAGAAATAAAATTAGATTCCATTAAACAATTCTGGCTACAGAAAGGGTCCTCTTAAAACAAAGAATTCAGTCAATAGATACTGGCCCCTTGCAGCAAATGTAACCAATAAAAGACTACGTTGTAATGGCTCACTCTCTTTCTCTCTAGAGGGCCAGATAAAATCTTTCCATTGCTGCTTAATTGGTAAAATATTTAAACAGCCGAAATAATCACTTAAAAAGACCCCAACCCCTCAACTTCTCATACTTAATCATTAACATTTGTAGTCTCCAGCAAGAATAGGTCTTTTAGTCTTAAAAGTAGGTAATGCCATTTGTAGTCCCTTTCTTTTGACATAGAAATGTACATACTAGCCACTAGCAAATGGCAACATTTACAGTGTAAGTAAAATAAATTAAAATTTATTATTAGCAAGTTTGAAAACCTGGTGCTGAGAGTGCAGTTTCTGATCATTCATTGTACCAAAAGACCTACTTACAGAAGTTTGTGAATTAAAAGTCTCTATTTCAATTAGTGGAAAATTACTGAAAAACCTACAAGAGAGGCATTGAACTCAACCAATGGACAAGTCTGAACTCAAACAGCAGAGAGCAAAAGCTTTGTTTTGTAAATTGGTAATAAGATCACTGATTTGCAAAAACTTTCTTTTATCCTAAAAGAACCTCATTAGCCAAATCTTAAATTGATGTAAATCAGCATAACTCCAAGTAAACAGTACTGAATAATCAGTGAAAGCAACGGCAATAGTCAGTAGAGGTGTGCGAAGCGGGACGTATTTGATTTGGATTTGGTCCAATTCAGGGGACAGTGATTTGATTCACTGATTCAGATCACTGTCCTGATTCGATTCGGCTGAATACAAATCTGAAGATTTGATTCTGATTTGGAGAGTCAGCGATTCGGCCATAGACACAGCTTTATATGTTTTTTCTACATACCTCAAGGTAATAGGTACGGCTTGTGAACACTGAGATGGTGGGGCGGATGGAGCATCCCACAGAAGTGTGCCCCCCCCGCATGCCCCCCCAGCTTGGCAATTGGCCACAGGGGGACCCAGGAGGCACCAGTTGCTAAGCCAGGGGGTAGGGAGGGGGGTCCCCTGTGCGCTCCATGGTGGACCTGGAAATGGACCAGAAGTGCTTCTGGTCCACTTCTGGGTCTGCCGCTGAGCGCACTGGGAACCCCCTGCACTCCTGTGGGATTCTCCATCCACCCCAGCATCTCAGCATTCATGAGCTGCACCTGGTACCTTGAGGTATGTAGAAAAAACATATAAAGCTGTGTCTATGTCCAGATCGTTGAATCTCTCTGAATCTTTGCGAATTGAATCAGAGGCTTCCAATTCAATTCAGAGAGATTAATGGGTCTCTTGATTCAATTTGGATTTGGAGATTCGGATGCTGAATTGGGCAGAATCTCCTCCAAATCAAATCAGAAACCGAAGCTTCGCACAGCCCTAATAGTCAGTACCAGATCAATTCTGCCTTTAGTGCCAGCAAGTTTAAATAAGCCAAGATTGTATTCCTTTGATGTATAATAAAAAGCAGTCAGAGATGCTGAGCTCAGTGTCTCCCATTGATTTCCACTATAGCTTTAAGTGTTCAGTTCTTTTGAAAATCAAATATGCATATCAGCTTAATTAGTGCCTTGTTAAGTGGAGAAATTCACTGCTAAAAATT
>NW_017729024.1:131294420-131300117 GCF_001723915.1 Gavialis gangeticus
TATATCAGTCAGATGGTAGCTTCTTCATTCTCCCATTGATTTCCACTATAGCTTTAAGTGTTCAGTTCTTTTGAAAATCAAATATGCATATCAGCTTAATTAGTGCCTTGTTAAGTGGAGAAATTCACTGCTAAAAATTTAGAGTACATTTATTTTTAAATTATATATAATTGAAAATTGAAATTTTTGTTTGAATTTAAAACTGCATGAAGTAAGAATCAGAATATGTTTATACTTTTCCTTGCTATTTCCAATCTTTTAAAACAAAATAACAGTATTTAATCCCAATGCAGGTTTATTTGATCTATTTAACATGAAATATGCTAGATCAGTTAATAAAGTACTATACTACCTATTTTCCAGTCTCCAGAGGGGTCTCTGAAGGCAGTCTAAATTTAGATCAATACACTATATGATCTTTAATGCAAAGCAGAACCCAATATACTGGATTTTCTGCTGAAGCAGTAAATGAGATCAAGGCCCATTTTTTCTTTTACAGTAACACAAGGGAACTTAAAGAATGATAATTTGATGGTGAGGGGCAAGTAAGACAAACGGGGAACCAACAATTCTGACTGCTTTTGTCAAGACCAGCTGTAGTTATGCTGTCACAAGGAAAACAAAATTAAGACCCAAAGGGGGTCCTGATAACACAATCAGCACTCTGCTGGCATCAGTAACAGTTCTCATGGTGTTTAACCCATGGAACAACACTGACTAGAATTCCTGAAAGACACCTTTTGTCCTGAACCAAAAGGTCATATGTTTTATCTAGGAAAGTGACATTTATTAAAGAATCAAGTACATATGTTGGTGGCCAAGAATGGAAAGAAAATTTAGGAATATATAAAGCATTCCTCATCTGCAGTATATTATTAATGTTGTAATCCAGAGAAAATGTATTTAGATACTCAGTCTCCCTTCAATTATTCTCATGTTTTGCAGCCTATATTTTCAGAGTTCCACACAAAAAAGGGTTTTTTTTTAACCACACATAAGTAATATAGGTGTGTAGGGGAAGTGATAATCTATGTTGCACTTTGCTGTAGAGTTAATTAATACTTGTGGGTTATCAGATGTGAGATAAACAGGACTACATTGTGTTTGTGTATACCTGACCTTAAATACAAAAGAAAGTACATCAAAACAAACTCATCTGAATGAATGTACAACACATCAAGAGGCACAGGTAATATGCATATCATAACTAACATGAAGAAAAACTTCAAAGTCAATCACCTTCCTATCAGTGCTGACAGACAGACAACTTCTAGAGTTCCCAAAGTATATCATCCTAGAGGATATCAACACCCTTGTGGATTACGCCTTGAACAGATTAGCTTAGAATCTCATATTTGTCACACTGAGTTTGAGATTTTACCAGGTGGCAGCTGTGCTGTGTTGTACACATTCACTGTGCTAATATATACAGAAAAAAACGTATTTGACTTGATCTTCTAACTAGGTGCAGACATAAATTGATAAATTACAAGGCCAGAATGGGTCATTGCAACTGTCTTGTCTAAACTCTTTATAATTAAAGCCAAAGGACTTCCCTGAATTATTTTTTTTTAACTAGAGCATCTCTTTTAGAAAATCATCTGATCTTGATTTTAAAAAGTAGCACTAATGGAGAATCCCCTGCAGTTAATTACCTTCACTGCTCCTTATTTTTAGCCTGCATTTGTCTTGTTTTAACTTCCAGCCACAGGATCTTTTTTTATGTCTGCTCGATTGAAGAATCCTGTATTACCAAAATTTTGCTTACCAAGTAGGTACTAAAAAAGTGAACAGTGATCAAGTCAACTCCTAACCTTCTCTTTGATAAAGAAAACAGATTTTGCTCTGACTTTTTCAATGTAAAGGGTTATTTTCCAGTCCTGTAATCAATTTGATGGCTTCTCTCCAAAACCTTTCCAATTTATTAACATCCTTCTTGAACATGGACACAAAAAGTAGACATAGTATTCCAGCAGTGTTTGCACCAATGCTAAATGCAGAAATAATATAGTCTTCCTACTTGAACGCCTCTCATTTATACATCCAAGAATCATACTACACCTTCCAGCTACAGTACTGCACTGTGATTTCACATTCAGCTGATTATCTATCATGACCCCAAACCTCTTCCACAGTTACAGCTCTCAGGATAGAATTTTCCACCCAGTAAGTGTTGCTTATACTCTTTGCCTGTGAATACATGACTTTAAGTTACACTGCATATTCTTTGCTCATACCCATCCTAGCAACCAATCCAAACTTGCTCTGAATCAAGGCTGTCCAATTTCTGAGTGCCATGGAGCTGCAAGCCCCCCATCACATGCAGTGTGGAATGCATGGGGCCATATACCACACAGCACCCCTACCCCATTGCACTGTACGAGCACCCCCATTCCCTGAATTCTATGCTACATCACACCACATGCCCCACTAGAAAAAGTGTGATTTGCAAATACTGTCAAATGAAATACGCATTTCCAAATGCTAGCAGGATGACCAAACATATCCCTGTATGCAGAAAGTGTCCTGCAGACATTAAAAAGTCATTCATAGGTGTAAGTGAGGAGGAGGTAGATCATGATGATGAAAGTGCAAGTAGCTCTTACCAATATTCTCGATCCAGAAGTCCTCCTACTGCCACTGCTTTTTCTTCTTCTATAACAGCAGCATTACAAAGGGTTGCCCAATCAACATCCTCAAGTAACCAAATATTGCAACCAACTGTATACAAAAGACCCTCAATAGCTTCATTTGTAGACAAGATGTAACTTGAAGATCAGGAAAAATTTGACCAAGCTCTTGCAAGAGCAATATATTCTTCTGGGATGCCATTATCAATAATTGAAAATGCATACTGGCAGGAAGCTTTTAAATTACTAAGTCCATAATACCGTTTGCCCAGCAGACATTCTTTGAGCAAGCGTCTTTTAGAATCAGAATATGAACGTTTAATACAATCTGTGCAATGAAAAATCAACAAAGCACTGTGTCTTGCAGTACTTACAGATGGATGGACAAATGTTGAAGGAATCATAAACTTTGTGATAACAACACCTCAACCAGATTTTTACAGAAGCACTGAAACAGGAAAGAACAGGCATATTGCAGAGTATATCTGTAGTTAAATATGTGAAGTACTATAGAAGATTGGGAGTGGTAAAGTACTTGCTTTGCAAGTAACATGAAAGCAGCATGAGAGAGCATAATAGATAAATATTCACACATTACTGCAATAGGATGTGCATCCCATGGGATAAACTTGCTTCTTAATGACATCATGAAGTTGGACACTCTGCAAAAGATCGATAGAAGAGCAAAAGAAATGATAAAACATGTAAAAGCTACTCACATTGTAGCTGCAGTCTTTAAGAAGAAGCAGGAAGAAGAGAATGCAAAGGGTAAAATAGTGACGCTCAAACTCTGTAGTAAAACTAGACGGGGTAGAGTGGTGATCTCATTTGAAAGTTTACTAAAAAAAAAAGAAGCTCTTCAAGAAACAGTAATAACTGAGGATCTTAAAGTACCCAGAAGTGTAAGGAACACTGTACTTGATGAGGATGTCTTCTGGATTCAGCTGCAGAACTCCCTGAAGATACTAAAGCCAATTCCTTCAGCAGTCACTACATCTGAATCAGACAGTGCACTTTTGTCAGACATTCCTTACCAAACAGCCCAGACAAAATCAACTCTTTTTGAGAATCTAAGGGTATCTCTGCTTACAAGTACAGAAGAAAGAAAAGTGAAAGAATTTATTAACAGACAGGAAGAATGTTGTTGCCAATCAATTCATGCTGCTGCAAATCTCTTGGATCCAAGATTCAAAGGCAGAAATGCATTACTACGTTTGACTGGGTTACAAAACAAGCAATACACTTAGGACTTGATGTTGGAAAGGTACTTTCAAACGTTAGACAATACAGAATATCTTCAGGTGTTTGGTCCAGGAATGCAGTCTGGGACTCTGCCAAGCACATCCCTCCAGCAACATGGTGGCAATGCCTTTGCACAACACAGCCTCTGACTCCTCTTGCTTATCACCTGCTTCAGATTCCTCCATCTTCTCCAGCATGTGAAAGAAACTGGTCTGTGTTTGGAAATACTCACACCAAATCAAGAAATAAACTAACACATGAAAGAGTAGAAACACTTGTCTCAATCCGGGCAATCCTTCAGTTTTCAGAAGTCCATGAAGAGGATAAAAATGAAGGATCAGAAGAAGCAGAAACTGCTGATAGTTATAGCCCAGAAAATGAGTTTTATGTAGCAAAATTTGCATTCAATTAGTCTTGGGGTTTTTTTTTTCCTTTTCTTCTCAGCTCTTTTTTCTAAAAATGAGTGCTTTCTGTATCTGCTTGAAGCTGTGGAGGACACTAAGTCCAGAATATACAATAACTGTCTTTGTTTTACTATAATGTTGATGGTTTCTTCTATTTTCAACTTTAATTTTTGCCTGCTTCTCATAAACTGGCAAAAACTAAGAGATGCTAGGGTCCTTAGAGTTCAGTGAAGAAGGGGGGCGGGGAAGGGAGGGAGTAGAGCACAGCTGCAAAGGTGTCCACAACAAGACTTTCGTGCAACAAATCTGACCTGGTTTTTACCCAAATCTTCAAACCAAATCATAAAAATACACCCATACAACAAACCACAAAATAGAATGTAAGCTCTTCTCAGGGACTGTCCATGTTGTATCACTATTATAAAAAGTACTTTCACTTTTTAAACATTTGAATTCTGAATTTACAAAATTTATTTTCTTATTACATCCACATACACACAAGATTTTATATGTATGTTACTTGTATTCAAAATTATGAGCTGAAACTGTTACTTGTCATTTCATTTCCCATTAGAGTACCTTTCTAATCAGCCAATACCCCCATAGGCACTGGTAACACTTCTCACTGCCAAATTGGCAGTTCTCAGTCTTTCACCACTATGGGAAATCAGCTTCCTTTAATTTCAGATCAAAGGGTTTCATAGTCAATGCAAACTTTAATAGCAGTAATGTTCCTAAGTTAAGGCCTCTCTAGAATTATTTCTATGCTTATTCATTTCCTAGCATCAGCTTCTATCACAGTTGATGTCGCATTGTGATTTTCCTATAAAGAAAGTTAGGGCAATCTTAAAAGGAACTGAAGACAAAACTACTATACTGTTGCTCAACATGATCCAGAATTTTTTAAAAAAATCAATCGTCATCCATATCAAATCAATACTGCAAAGCTTCTTTGCACAAAAGAATCAAGACAACCTTCTATTGTTCAGTAAGTAGATGTGGTGTTTCTAGGTTCTATATTTGTTGCCGCACAAAATAGTCTAGTTTTCTCTTTAAGAAGACTGTTTTTTCATTCCAATGACTAAATTCTCATGGAAAAATCTTCACATTAAATGTTCACTTCTCTAAATTCTCTCTAGTAAATTAATAATTGTTGCTCACTAAACTTTGCAAATCCCATTTGCTTGAATTCATACTCTGTTGCTCCTGAGTGGCTGGGAGAATACTATATGTACACAGCAGTGAAGTGTGATATCTATGTTAAATTAACTCTTTATTGATATATTTAAGGATAGGAGCATTAATAAATACGTTCTCCTCAAAATATTGATAAATATATTGCATTTCTGAATTTAGCTTTGTAATTAATGCATTCATATTTGATACATTTGAAATGCTATGACTAACTTGGCTTGGATCAA
>NW_017729024.1:131305117-131306136 GCF_001723915.1 Gavialis gangeticus
ACAAAAAACTAGAATTCTTGGTTCCAAAAGATACCTTCTATTAGACCAACTGGGAAATCGCAAGAAAATTGTGCTTTTCTGCAAGCTTTTGGGATCAAAGTCCCTTCGTCAGGCTCTGAGAAAAGTATAGATGGTACAAGATGGTAAAAAGTCCCCATAGGTAGGAAATAAACTTCATATTTGAAATATAAAGTTTATTACCTCAGAGATTTCAAATATGAAGTTTATTTCCTACCTATGGGGACTTTTTACCATCTTGTACCATCTATACTTTTCTCAGAGCCTGACGAAGGGACTTTGATCCCAAAAGCTTGCAGAAAAGCACAATTTTCTTGCGATTTCCCAGTTGGTCTAATAGAAGGTATCTTTTGGAACCAAGAATTCTAGTTTTTTGTATGTCTTAGAGAAAGAGTAGGCATCTGTCTGTCTCACAAGACAACAGAGAAAAAAGAGGAATCAGAAATCCTAAATTGTATTATCTGCTCCCATTATCTAAGAGGGTGGCTATCTAAACAACCTGTAGCAAATCTTTATCAAGTCTCCCCATCATTAAACAGAGGCAACATTTGCTTACTTCATTCAACTTAAGTCACTGTATGTAAAGCATACTCAGATCCTCAATTGAAGGGTATCATCAAGCTAAATTGCTTCCATGCCAGCTCAGGGAGGGGCACAGACATAAAATGGAAGTTCTCTTTCTATTGATGACATGCCTTTCCCTGTGAGAGAGGGAGAGTTCTTCCCAGAAATAGTTCTTCTCACTCTAGAGGTAAAGGTGACTTCCAACATGCTTTCTTCCAGCTAATTACTATTAGTGCTCATGCTATGGACTATAAGAGTAGTGCTCAACCTTTTGGCCCCACTGGGCAGATGAGTGGCATGGGGGGTCAGTCCATGGGCCAGATTGGACCTCACATGCCACGATAAGTCCCATGCACCAGGATCGAGTTCTGGGGCCCCATACTGATTCTGCTCACTGGGATTGGGCTCTGGGGCCCTGTGCCACCCCTACAAGCCTG
>NW_017729024.1:131311136-131312228 GCF_001723915.1 Gavialis gangeticus
GGGGCCCCATACTGATTCTGCTCACTGGGATTGGGCTCTGGGGCCCTGTGCCACCCCTACAAGCCTGGATTGGACCCTGCACTGACCTGCATGCCCAATCTAAGACACCGGGCCATGTTCTGTGGGGCTCCCCATAGACCTGTGAGAGCCATGCAGGTCAGATGACATAGCACTGGGGGATGATCATCCCTAAACTATACAATACTCTAACAGCAGAAGACTTTTCTAAGTCAGGTAGAACAAAATTATTAGGAAGGACAAAGTTCATCATAATAGAGGGGAGAAAAGTCCAGAGGAAAATCAATGTCTCTCTCTTTTTCCTATATGAAAAGTCCCATGAAATGGAAAAAAAAAATCCCTAGAACTAAGGGGGCAGATCATTCACTGGAACTATCCTATAATGAGAAAATGAAGATCAGCTGCAAACTAATGGCACGATTCTGCTAGTACCTTCATTGGGACTACTCACACAAGTAAGGATTGCATAACTGTGATCTCCTAGACAACTTGAAGTTCAGCAAGGAAGTCACAAATTCTTAGAGGGGAGACAGGGCGGGGTGGGGGGAGCAGCTTGGTCATTCTAGGCCAATGAAGGGGTTTGTTTATTACAGTATTATTTGTTGATACAGTATCCAATCTAATTTTTAAAATCCAACTAAAGAGGATTTCACCAAGTATCTTGGGAAACTACCCCATAGACTAGCAAATCTAAAACATCATGTTGTTTTCACTGAAATACAACCTAACTTATCCTAATTTCATCCCATTACCATCTTAAATAAATGTTTCTCATTGCTATTTGAGGGCCACATCTACGTGAGTGGAGGACTGCACAGTTGTTACTGTGCAGTAGCATCGCTGCACAGTTTTTTCCCAATGCTACTGCGCAGTAGCAACAAGCTACTGCACAGCAGCTCATTACTACTTTGCAGTATTGTTGCCACACAGTTAGTGCCCAGCAATGCTACTGCACAGTAGAAATGAGCTGCAGGCAGTCCTCAACTTACAATGTTTCACATTACAACATTTTGCACTTACAGTGCTTATAAATTGACACCCTGTTTCAACTTTCTGACATCAGTTTTGACTTTA
>NW_017729024.1:131312256-131316657 GCF_001723915.1 Gavialis gangeticus
CATTTTGCCCTTACAGTGCTTATAAATTGACACCCTGTTTCAACTTTCTGACATCAGTTTTGACTTTACAACACTTGATCTGATGCAACACCAAGCCAGTGAACAAGTTCACTGCATCGCTCATCTCCCTGGAGAACATCAGTCCAAACTTCCTTGGACACTTTCTTTAAGAAAGCAGACAAGACTCCAGAAAAACCTGCAGCCAAGACTCCTGAGAAGACTCCAGCCAAGAACCCTTCAAAAAGTCCAGCAGTCACCTCAAAGAAGTCCTTCTAAATCAATATGATTGCTATTTACAATATAAATACATTAATGTAGCTATATTACTCATATATAATTGATTGAGTACAAAATTCTGGGGTATTTTTAGTGAAAATAGGATATTGGGCCTTGGTAAAGAGACCAATCCCCCATTTATAACATTGTTCCTTATGAGAAAATTGGTTCCCAGTTACAATGTTTCAAATTAAGACACGGTTTTCAGGAACCAATAGTGTCATAAGTCTGAGGACTGCCTGTACTGCATGGTAGCAACGAGCTACTGCGCAGTAGCAATGCGCAGTAGCATCTCATGCAGACATGTCCAAGGTCTCCATGTAGACTATTACTCTTTCATCTCTTTATCATCCATTAACCAAGCCAACCAGGCTATTTAGCTATTTTAGTTTTTCTTCATAAATCATCCCACCCCACTTCTAATTTTTTTCTTTTTACCTTTTTTAAACTCCCTGTACTTGGTCAATATCTTTTGATAATAAGGTATATTAAACTGAATGCAATACTCCAGGTATAGCTTCACAACAGCAATTAAATGGGGAGGGAATACTATTGCCTGCCAAATTCCACAGGATGTACTTCGGCATATGCATCCCAAACTGCAGTGGGCCTTCTTCCTGTCACTGCAAACTCATGCCTAATTTGTTATCTACTTGTATCTCTAGTTTTCTTAACATTAATGCTTTTTATGTTTTTCCATTCCATTAAATATTTGATTCATCCGATTAATTTTCTTAGATGCATACCATTAATTTTCTACGCTGAATTTCGTTTGGGTATTTTTCCACTGATATTTCTTACTTCTGTCCTCTCACTGTCTTCAGATATACCAGGAATAAGTTTCATTATTTGCTTTATTTTTATCTCTTTATCAGGTTTCATTATTATCCTCTTTATCTGCTTTGGCACACCATTAATAACTATAGCAGTCTCTTTGTATCATTTTGAATCCTGGAAATATTCTATATCCTTTTGTGGCACATCACCTCAAATTCTTGTATAAGCATAGACATAGCTCATAGCAACTTACATCTGAGAAAGTTGGAGGCTTACAAAGAGGCTAGAGGGAAATTACATGCATTTAAGCAGATATAATAAATAAGAAAGTGTGACTATCCAGAAAAGTTTATATGCAGTCTCTCGGGTCACTCAATCCCTTCCCCCTTCCCCCTCCCAAACTTCTAGCATGGCAGCTATGATGCAGACAACATATTCAAAGAAAAGATCAGATCACTACACAATGCCAAAATAATAAATGCAAGCACACCAATAGAGCAATTAAAGGTCAAAGGTGAGTTGTGCTATTGACTTGTGCCAAATGTGTAAATGGACACCTGGCAATTTAGGCTGGGGAGTCAAAGGCAGCCAGGCATGATGCTGGTGAAGTGACAATCTTATGTGCCAATGGCTACAGAAATCAGTGCACCTTAACCATTGTAGCCCTATAGACTGCAAGGTACAAGCAGACCTCTGAGTAAGCAAACAGATGCAAGGGTGTACAACTCATATAGTGAACTTCCACAAGCATTATAACCAGTTCAGATCAGTCTGCTTCCTCTGGCTGGTGCTTGAGAACAAGGAAGTTGTTACAGCCCTAGGGCTGTCATAAACCTCTGGGTAGCTCAAGACATAGGTACCAACTCTGTGGGTGCTCTGAGGCTCAAACACCCACCGAAAAAAATTAGCAGGTGCTCAGCACCCATGGAGCCACACTTACAGATGTTAAAAAAAAGCTCTTTACCAAAAGAAGCAGCGCATTACTTCAACCCAGCTCTGTAGCGTCTGTAAAGATTAGGCACTTTAGCAAGGCTTTTTGGCCGCTTTTAGCTAAAGTTGATTCAATCAGCTATTAGATAAAAGCACCAAAACAGCCCCACTAAAGTGCCCAATCTTTACAGACATTGCAGAGCCAGGTAGAAGTAATGTGTTGCCTCTTCTGGGCGCACATGGGGCTCAGCATAGGAATGCACTGAGTTAAAATGCTGTCTTGGGCGGGTTACATCTGCAAGCACGCACCAGCCAAAAACAAAGCCAGCGTCTATGGCTCCAGAGTAGGTCCTCAGTAGACAGGGAAAGAAAGGACAAACTCTAACTCCCAGGCCAGTCATTTGTATATTGTTTTTCCTTAAACTTAAAAAAGAATAGTCTTCGGGCTTGCTGAGATCTCCCCACTCCCAGTCAAAGGCTAGGATAGCCAGAAAGTGTTAACAAACCTGAGCTCACCTGAAATATAAGAGATGCACCACAACACCGTGAGTACACACTCCCAGTTTTACAAGAAGAGTGGGAAAATTGTGTATTTCTTACACAAAGGTCAAGTTTATTCTTCCATGCTAACTGGAAGAATGGTAGAGGACCTAAAATCTCTCACCCAATGGTCATTTCTCATCTAACTGGTTCACAGTTAGGGGAATGACATTGCAGCCACATGCCCCTTCATAAAACTTTACAAGGAAGTTACACCCACCCCCAACTAGGGCTTATCTTAGCAAAGACTTGGACTCCACCCTAGGAAAAGAGTGTAATGCCGAACTCGCCATTACATTACCCCACTGTGGGAATATGGGAAAGCCTGAGAAAAGAGAAGAGCTCTGTGGCACTGACAAGTTTGGGCCACACACACGCATACGTAGTAATTTTTCTCTTTAAATATTTCTCTTAGCTTACATAAAAAAGTTAAAATAAAGTATTTATGAGTGGAATATAATTTATGTTCTGAAATCCCTGTTTTAACATGCAAGGGAAAAAGGAATTTGAGTTTATAAAAAAAAATTAAAAATATAGATTGTATTATAAAAGACGTACTATTCATCACAACCACATTCTGAGTTCCTTTCACTTATGCTCAGAACATGAAATGCATCTATTGTTAAATATAGACCCGATGTGGGGGAGACAAATTCTACTCCACTCAAACCCATAGCTATCACTTCCCAAGAGAATGCCTCAAACCAGCAAGTTATGGGAGAGGTGCCATAGATGGGAATCCTTCCACATCTCTTGCTGAAGCTGGTCCATGAGGCAGCCAGGAGTGAAATACAGGCAACCCCTGCTTAGCACTCTTAATCAGTTCCTGAAAAACCAAGTGTTAAGTGAAACTAGTGTTAAGTGAAACCGAAAGTTAATGACCCAGGATGGCAACTGCTAGCATTATAACGAAACTCACTGAACACTAAGTGAAATCAGGTATCAATTTAAAATGAATGTTATAGCGAAATAGCACTAAGCAAAACAGCGTTAAACAGGGGTTGCCTGTAGTTATGGTGACAGGAGAGCAAGCAAGGGAGAGTAAGACTTGGTGCATCTACACAAGGTGCTGACTGTTCAGTAACCAAATAAAACTGCGTAGTAGCGCATTGGCATTGACAACGTTAATATGTTACTGCACAGTATCATTAGGTTGTTGCAAAGTAGCATCACTTAAAAGACAGTCAGCAGCACTACTACACTGTAACTCCCATCACTGCGCATTTATTTAGTACTTGTTTATACAAGTACTAAATGAATGTGCAGTAACCACTGCACAGTAGCATCTCGTGTAGATGCACCCACTGTAGCCTAATGATTATAGAAATCTACTAGCAGAGGGAGCTATGGGGTCTGGACCCTACTGCCAATTATTTCTAGTTTTTTAACCAGCTGTCTCATAAAAAAATGCATGAACAGTGCAGGGAGCAAGCAAGAGGGGTCTGACTACATGGTTCAGTGAATGGGCAACTTCCTGAGAAGGAACTATCATGGGTTTCAATTCCTTCAACCAGACCTGTTCACCCACACTGTTTGACATTTGATGCTGGATCCACTATGTTTAAAAGAAAAAGAAAAAAAAGAACCTGGCAGCAGGGCCCAGAACCTAGCAGTACCTGCCTGTCCACCCCCCCCACACCCACTGAGAAGCAAGAGATGGAGGTTTGGGTCCCTTCATAATGAGGAGAACCTAGGATCCAGGTCTCATACTTCCTGGGCAAGTGCTCCTGCTACTAGGCAACTTAGCGAAATGTGGGCACCAGCAACCCACCCCATTATTCCTCCTTCTCTATGTCAAATTGTCACTATCTATGCTCTATACCTGCCTAAGATTTGGACATGTTTCACAGTTTCATAGTTTCTAGGGTCGGAAGGGAC
>NW_017729024.1:131316668-131317828 GCF_001723915.1 Gavialis gangeticus
GAACTGGATGCAGTACTCTAGCTGCAGCCTGACCAGTGCCGCATGGAGAGGGAGGATTAATGGATTAATTTTAGGCACCTAAGTGCACACTTGGACAACAAGTTAATCTGGGCAGAAGACAGGTTTATGGGTAATCAAGTGGGATCACTTCTTACCATGCACATTAACCCAGGTCTATACTTTTAAGATGTCTTCTTAAGCCAAAATGGAGACACATAATGAACCTATATGCCTATCTGGTTTTGCAGCCACTGAACAGGATTGATTGACATCCTTTTTTGTGCACCTAAGTCTTCTTCATGCACCTACCTACAAGGTCAATTTAGGTCTAGAGTTCTGCTTTTGTTCTGCTGAACTAGAATTCTATCTACTACCTCTAGAAAATCTTAGGAAAACTTCTGTTTATAAAAAACCACCACAGAAGAACACTGTGATTAGCAAAGATTCAACAGGTACAGAAGATAAGTAACCTCTCAGAACATAGCAAGAAAGACATCTTGCTAGGGCAGTGTGGAGGAGCATACACAATTCCAGCCACTGCTATTATTCTTTATGAATAAAGAATGTTACTTTCCTCAGCTTTCAGTTTGTATCTTACACAAGCATCAAGTTCACTTTAAAAGTCTGATCTGAATATTCCAACGGTTCTAAGCAGTCAACAGGAAACTAAATCCAAATGACAAAGAGCATAAAGAACTCATTAACTATTTTGGTTTTAAGTATGCATGCATCAATATCCAACAGGCAGTGAAAATAATGCAACAAAGATGATAATATGAAACCATAAGAAGTATAATACTAGGTGGAGGGGATCAGAAAGGAAATATTTTCTTTTTTAAGACAGGAGACACTCTTTTCAGTGGGAGTTTAGGAAATAAGCTAATTTTAGAAAATGATGAGCATGCTGCTATGGTTGCAGCATCAAATGCCAAGCGGAGATCACAGAATCATCAGAAAGTACAGCAGAAAGGGACCTCATGAGATCATCTAGTCCAGACTCAGCTATTGGCATTTATACATGTGTTCTGGGAGTGGCGGCCTTTAATTAGAGAGGCGGGGGTGCTTTAGCTAAAGTTCATTCAACAAACTTTAAAGCACCCCTGCTGCCATTTTTCAGCACAGGGATGCTGATACACATGACACCAAAGTGTGCTGGAGCA
>NW_017729024.1:131322828-131334203 GCF_001723915.1 Gavialis gangeticus
GAGAGGCGGGGGTGCTTTAGCTAAAGTTCATTCAACAAACTTTAAAGCACCCCTGCTGCCATTTTTCAGCACAGGGATGCTGATACACATGACACCAAAGTGTGCTGGAGCATGGTACTTACCATGTTCCAGCACGCTCCAACATGCTCTAGTTACAGAATGTCGGAGCAGCCTCACTGCACATGTACAGGTGCCCTATGTGTCTATCTAATCCACTCCTGAAAATTTCCAGGGATGGAGATTCCACACTTCTTAGGTAGACTGTTAGAAGTAATACACAAATCCATCCAAAAGCAATATGGAAATTCTATGACACTCCCAGAAAAGGTTAGAGAAAATGCTAGCAAGAAGAGTTATGTGGTATTGACGCATGACTAAGAGCCTAAATTTGGAAGTCAAAATGTCAGCTTTGACATTCATTTTTACTTTAACCTCAGGCAGTCACTTAACATATGTACCTCAGCTTTCCAGTCCTTATAACTAGGGCACAATCAGAGCCGACCTGAGTAGGGTATGGGACCTGGGGCAAATTAGCCCATGTGGGGCCCGATCCTGTGCCCCAGATGTGACGACGCTGCCCCTACCATTGGTGGCAGTGGTGGCAACAGGGTGGCACTGGGGGGGCGGGTAGCAAGCGGCCAGATGCGAAGCCAGTGGTGGCAGTACAGAGTTGCAGTGGCCGCTCTGTACAGCTCCACAGGGGCCCCCAAAGCACAGGGCCTGGGGCAGTTCCCCCAATTGGACCCCCCAGGGACTGCTCTGGGCACAATACTTTGCAGAAAAGGATAATGCAAAGAACAGTTAATGTCTGTGAAATGCCTTGTAGCACTCTTAGGTTTTGCAAGCGGAACCAAACCAGTCAATCACAGGCTAAGGCTTAGTAACCTGGAAAAATCAACCAGACAGAAAGTTTCAAGCTAAACAAACTTAACATTCTAATTAGCATTCATAATATATAACCATGGGGAAACCATTTAAAAAAAACCCCAACACATTTTCTAAAATGAAATGACAAACAAAGCTATCACTTTTGACAACTAGAAGCAAAAAATTATTCAATTTAGGAGGGTCAGAATGATGGAACTAGTTAATCAAAGAAAAAAATAGCACACAAAAATTTCTCCGTCGCTCATGACCTAATCCACCATTCCTCACAATAGAACTGTAACAGTCCTGCAGGAGGAACCTGATTATGAACATTTATAGATTAGTAACATCATTTATAAATGGGAGCCCAGTCTTAATTGAATAAATTATCTGGTTTGTTTGATGTAGACTTTAATTGCCTTGCAAATATTCAGATTATGCTATTCCTCTTCCCCCTTTATAAACAACAGTCTCTTGTGTTCATTAAAATAATATGTTCTGCATAGTTATAAAGAGCAAATATATGTGAAAGGCAAAGTAACAACAGTTACTCAAAGCCTTCAAGTTCAGAAATTCTACTGGCTAGAAGCTCTGGTAAACATGTGTAAGGATTCAGTGTAAAGTACAAAGTGAAGAGCTTTAAAAGGAGGATGCAGTAATATGTTCAAATTATTCTTCCATAGAATATGTTTCTTGTGAATTCAGGTAAGCTGCTGCCAGCTTTTAGAAGTTTTTAATACAAAAAGAAGAATAAATTAATGCCAGACTATTAACTGTCTGAATGCTGACACCTGTGAGTATATTAGAGGTGCACTGATACATTGGTCCGTATTGTATCAGCATTGATAAAAGGAAAATTGACATTATTGGCAATTGGTTTTTTGGCTGATGTGGCCAATAATGTTGCCAATAAATGCTGTGTGCATGCACAGCCACAGCGCAGCATGCAGGTGGCCAGAAACGCAGCCCGGCGGCAGGGAGAGTGGCATCCGGCTAGTAAGTTTGTTGCGGGCAAAGGGGCCAGGGGAGGGAAGGGGCGTGGGGAGAGGAGCAGACAGAGGCCCCTGTGGTGAAGGAGGGAGTGAGCTGGCACTGGGGCAGGCGCTACCCAGCCAGGGTGCAAGCTTGGATGCAGTCATGGCTCAACTGGGAGATGCAGGGGGGAGGGGCAGCTCCTGCTGCTGCACGCACCCTGGGAGGGCAGGGGGAGTGTGTGCCCCCCAATCTGTGTGACAGGTGATGGTGGGCTGCCGCTTTGGGCTGGGACCAGGGCAGCGCCGAGCAATTCCTGGCAGGAGGGCTGGGCTGGGCTGGAGTTGCACTCAGGGTGGGCAGTGGCATCGCTGGGAGGGGAGGAGGCTATGGGGTGGGCTACAGCTACCTCAAAATTTGGTGTAGCCCCCTGTCGCAGTGTCCCTGCCCACCCTGAGAGCAGCCCTGGCCCAGCCACCCTGCTGGGAAGAGCCCAGTGTTGCCCCCAGCCCCAGCCTGCAGCAGCAGCCCGCTCTTACCTTGCACACAGATCTGGGGGGCACATGCCCCCCATGCCTTCCTAGGGTGCGTGCAGAGGTGGAAACCCCCCTCCCTGCACCTCCCAGATAAGCTGCTGTTCTGTCCCGTGCACTGCCCTGGCTGGGCAGCACCTGTCCCTACCACAGCCTCACTCTCTCCCTCACTACAGAGGCCTCAGTCTGCCCCCCAACACCCCTTCCTTCCTCCCCACACCTTACCTTCCAACAGAAGTACCAGCCAGATGCCACTCTCCATGCTGTTGGCCTACATATCAACAATCAGATTGGTATCAGCTGATATGACTCATTAAAAATTGGTCATCAGTATCAGCCCAAAACATCTCTATTCGTGCACCCCTAGAATATATATTTTTCTTACATTCCTTAGTTGTGCCCAGTTTGCCTTGGAGAACACCCAGAATTTTGTCAGTCTTGGCAGGCATATCACATTATTATGGATGTAAACCATATTTCAAATTCTAACCATTCATAGAGCATTTACATAAAGACTGGATAATCACTCATCTTAGTATTTTTTTGTTAGGAGGCTGCTAAACACAAAATACCCCAGGACTCAGCTGCAGAATAAATCCCTACTAGAGGCAAAGTTGCTGATCTTTGCTGGGACTCTTTTCACACTGTCCTCGCCACCTCATGTCTACAGCTAATTAACGTGGAGTGGCCAATTTCCTCAGCAATATAACTGAGCATTCTGCTGCCATAGTGTAGACATAACCAAAGGGTTAGGAAGGAATCATTCACTAATGCTTGCACCCAGTGGATCTCTGTTCAGTCATGCATCTTACCACAACAGCACCAACACTGCAAATGGATCATGGCAGGAAGAAATCTGGAAAGTCCCTATAGAAGCTATAAATCTATACAGAAATTCTCAAGGTTTTTTGGATTTCAGGCACCCCTCCTTAACTTTTGTGAAGTAGAAACCAATTTTAAAACTAATTTATACATTACAGTGCTTACCTCCTTGCAGAGGAGCCAGGCAGTGCACATGGGGTATCATCCAGGTTCCTACCTGAACCTGTAATTATCTGCTTATCTCCTTACACCTCCAGGCACCCTTCAAAGGATCTGGCAGTACCACAACATCCTGGCTGAGAATCACTGATCTATACCCACCTTTAAAGGGTTTATATTCCAACCTGTGGGTTGGGATATGAGGAGAAAACATTCCTCTGCACCTAACCAGCCTGCCCAGAAAAGAAGACTGCTCCAATTTGCTAAGGATTTCTGAAGTGGAGATCTTTAGGAAATCAATTCATAAATAGTTACAAAGACTTACAAACCCAGCAAAGCCTATAATATAGCCTGTTGTTCTTAGGAACAAGAACTTAATTTTCACAACTGTTATAGAGACCACAAGGGACAGAAATCCATGTACTTTGAATATGTCAACATAGGATAGAAATGTAAAGAATATATGTGCAACATACATTAATCCAGCAGATACAAAACTGTAATAAACTCACTGACACAATGTCCTCCTCCCCTTATGCCCTGACATCAGGATACACACAATCAGAAAGATACGAGAGCCGGGCAGCTCTTCTCAAACTATAGATTTAACCTTGTGATACTTCAAATAAATTCTGACATGAACAGAAATTAAGATGTATCTAAACAAAAGAAGGGTAAAACAGAGAGAGAGAAAGACTTCCATATTAAGTATAATTTCACACAACAGATGGGGAAACTAATTCAACACAACCATGTCAGGATTACAGGCACATTGACTTAGATTTTCTAAATGAAACAATTTGTATTATCTTGTTCATCAGTTTAGTATAGCTGAAATGAAATATTTGTATTTGCAGCTGGTGCCATCTGGCAGGAAAGAGGCAAATGTTGTTGGTGATTTTTTTTTTTGTTTTCTTACAGTATAATTCTTTCTTAAATTATAAAGAAAATGAGTAAGATACTTTTAACTTATAAAGTGATTTTTTTTTTTGGTAGATAATAACCTGAATTGCTAACTCCAACCAACTCCATTCTTAGGTCTTTACAATTTTTTTAGAGATAAACACACAAAATTACAGGGGGGGGGGGGTTTCACTGAAATCTACATTTTATCAAAGGGCATCCACTGGAAATTATAAAGTGGCAATTTAAATATAAACTAGCAAAAATTCTTAATGCCTCTTTTGAATAATTCCTTCCAGTTCAGTGTTCATGAAATTCAGCCAAACTCTCAGTGGTTTAATAGTTTCTTCCTTAAATATTTTATAAATACTAACATGCCCAAAAATCTGAAAATGCTTTACTAAGTTTCAAAATCTGTGCAAGAAAGTTATGATCACTCCACCACATCTTAGAACAGAATCCAGTCAGCTATTTAAAATAGGAATAGTTCATAGCAGTTTCGGACAAAAAATGAAAAATACCCCAACCAATTAAAACTACAGTGAAGTAAGAAAAAATGACTATAATTATCCAAAGTCTAATTTTGCTGCAATACAAAATTTATTCTGCTCCCTTCAGCTTCTTATACAACTCTCATCACCATGATATGAGCTCCAAAAACAAAGGAAAATGGAAGTTGATAGCTCCTTGGGAGAAATGTTAAAACCCTGCCCTGCCCCACACCTGGAACCATTTAGGGAGAAAGGAGGCTAATCTTCTTTCCAGAGTATCATCCTAGACCTTAGTGGTGCATTACCTACCCCAGTCAATGTGGCTAGTAGGAATATTATTGTTACTAAGTCCTAACTAAAGCTCTTCACCTTACACAGTTTGAAAATATTTTGTCCTAGCATTTCCCTGTGGAAATCCACTCCTATCTCCTTCCCTGGAAACAGAATCTCTCTGACAAGCATCAGCACAGGGAAATGCCTTCTCTCTGCCTGTAAGAAGCTTAAATGTAAGCTCTGGCTGATAGTTGTCAAGATTACTTCTAGTAAGGTAAGGCTCTAACCAGGTAGTACCTATTTAGAAGGAAATAAAGTGTAGGGGGAAAGGATTTAATTTTGCTCATTCAAATATACCCCTGAAAATTGCTCTCATGACAAAACTACTTAATTGAAATAAGTGCAGTGTCTCTGTGCCACTACTAATGCACAAACTTCCACAGCACAGAAGTCAATGATGTAATCAGTCTGCTTGTAATCAGTGTGCTTGTTGGCTGTCTCAGCATAGAGATCAGGCAGACTGTACTATCATGTCATCCCTAGAGATATTTCTTTGGAGCAAGGTTGCATTGTGTTTGCAAGGAAACCTTCATGATTGATATTGTGGTAGGTGACGTGTGAGTGCAGACAGTGCGGGGGCACAACTCTACAACACTGCTGCAATGTGGGGGTACAACTTGGCGCTGCTGCTGCCCCTGCTGGTGCCGGACATTGGGTGCAGCCAGGCTGCAGCCCCACACCCTGCCATTGGTGCAGCAATTGCACTGCCGCCGCCACCCCGACTTTTGCCAGGCCCTGGTTCTGGTCAGGCTGCAACCCATTGCCCCATGCCCTGCTGTTGGTACAGAAATCTAGGGAGTTCCCCCCATACCTCCCAATGTGTTGCCAATGCATATTGTGCTGTGCCAGTTCATTTGATAACTAGAAGTTTAATCACCAGTGTTACAAATTAACCACCTTCTATGTATATTTTCTTTAAATTTAAACAACACTGAATCAGAAAGGTGACTAGTGCCCATGATATTAACTTTTATAAACTACATGGGCAGTCTATCCCTGTGCATACCTCCACTTCAAACACTCAAGTCGATCACTCATTTTCTAGACCAAAGGGGGCAACCTTTTTGGCAGGCATGCCAATTCATCCTGCACCCTCCCCAACTGCCACTCCAACCCCTCTCTCTTGCCCAATTTGCTGTTCCACTTTCTCTCCCTGTCCTATCAGCCACTGTGCTTCCTGTCCCCTCCCCAATCTGCCATGTGCCACATATGGAACATGTCCATGGCACAGGTTGGCCACCCATGTGGAAGATCAGGGTGGGAACAAGCAGCGTGGTGGCAGATAGGCCAGGAAGCAGAAGGCAGAGAACCAGATGAGGCAGGGAGTACAGGGCTAGGAGCAGAAAGCAGAGCAGCAGATCAGGCAGAAGAATGGAATCAAAATGATGTGGGGCTAATTTGTGGTATCCTCACTGCTTTAGAATACTCTAACATACTCATTATTGCCCAAATGTCTGTTTTAGCAGCTGAGAGTTGCAAAAGCTAAATAAGTTGAAAACCCTGTGTAGATTTGAAAATAAAGTGGCTGGGCTGGAGATTCTAGGTTTTCAAAATCTGCTGAGATGAAAGGTGACTTCCACTTCAAGCTGTCAGGGCTAATGTATAATGTGATTTGGGTCCTTTACCTGTAGCTTTTTACTAAAGACAGGCTGAAGATTATTACGCTGATTTTGATCAATCAAGGTACTGAATTATAAATAGATTATGTTTGCGCACCTCAAGTACCTCACACATTTATGCTTGAGTATCTTACAGAGCAATAATCCTATAGAACAGGTTACACTCCCCTTGCCTTCCATGTATTATGCCCATCAGAAGCACAAAGAAAAGTCAAACTGAAGACAAATTGATATCCATAAAGTACGCTATCTCAAAGAGTAACAGTATTACCAAAAGGTGAAATTCAGAAAAAACCTCTATCCAGCATAAACCTGTCATTCAAACACAACGTTGAATTTCAACATAGTTGAAATGATGGCAACAAAAGTCCTATTAATCTGTTAGAAACAAACCTCCAACCAGGACCTAAAATGTGTATTCAGAATACAAGCACACCCAATTATTCTCCACATAAAAAAATAGATAATGTTTGCCACATCTGACAGAAAATTTGCAAGGGAACATCTTATTTCATTCCATTTTTCAAACAAGGATTTTCTGGTAAATCTTAGATTATCCTGAGACCTTTCATGTGTATTGCTGAGAAAGTGTTATTAAACTGAATTAAGTTAAGAATACTGATTGCCCTGCCTGCTACCTGAAAGTACATTAAAAAACTATCAGAGTCAGGCAGTTCTTTAAAACAGCTCCCTCTAATAAAATTACAGATGTATACTTCAATGAACTTTATTCTGAGATGGTGAAGTCGGCATCTATAGAAAGAGTCATGTTCAGCGGGTTTAACTGCTTTAAAAAGTTTGGTGCAACTTGGAAAGAATTCTTGGTCACTGAAATCATTACTCCTTGTACACTTTTCTTTTCTTTTTTCTACCCTTCCCCCTTCTCATCTCTCTTTTTTTCTTTTCCTTTATTACTTATTGTTTGTGATAGACATGTACACAATTCAGGTTGACATATATAGGTAATATATGTGTATTTTGAATTTGTGTGTTGCATTTTAAAAAAATCAATAAAAATAATAAATTAAAAAAACTGGAATCTGTTTAGTAGACCAACTGCTATAACCAGATCTGCAATTATCTATACATCAAAGAAGAGGATGAAGGAGCCATTAACACCTTCTACCACAACAACAGGCCCCATCTCACCTCTACCCTTTATCCATTTGATCTTAAACTGTGGACAGTCTGAATGATTTTGTCTCTTAGATGGAAACAAGAAATATCAGAATAGTTTTTGGAGGTAGGAAACAGCAAATTGGAAACATGGTGAGACAAATGAGAAAGCACAAAGAGCTCCCTATCATGTGGGGGGAAGGCACAACAAGCCCCTGTCTCAGCTTAAAGCCATTAGCTGTAAAAAGCTGCTCTTTCCTTTTGGGGTACATATTAAAACAGGAGGCAGGCCAAAGAGAGGCAGGAGGCTGGTTTGCTCCTTTCTCCCACCTAGCTCCCCTTTGCAGTTCTGGGGAGTAGAGGGCCACAGCTGTTCCAGTATAGAGATGCAGAGTTTCTCCTCTTCCCTTCTAAGGTGTAGGCATTATGAAAATGTAATTACACAATAGGTATTGGGATGTTTTATTATACCGAGTGCAAGTAAGACAATTCCAGAAATCCATGACTTGACAGACAGACAGAGATGCTCAAAATATGAATCCTGGCACATGAAGTGTGATAACCCACAGAGGTGCTAATGTAGAAGAAAAGGTGAGTGAACAATAAGAGAGATTGGTAGCCAAGGACGTGTCAGGGAAATTGGCTCCAGAAGGTCTAGGAAGCCCACTGAGAATAGACAAAGCAAGTAAAAAAGTTTTGTGTACTGGGAATGAAAAGAAAAGTCTGTGTTGAAGTTTGGCTTAGTTCTAACCAGTGTCTAAAAGTTAGAAGAAGGCAATGTAATGAGAAACCTAGGGGTAAAATGGAGCAAGAGAGAGGTGTTCTTTGGTAGTGTGACAAGGTTCTTTGGGTGAATCCGATATCTTCTTTTAGACCAACTTAAATAGTTGGGAAAATTTTTCTTAGCAAGCTTTCAGGTTTAAAAAACCTTTCTTTGTCAGTTAAAAACCCTTTGCTAGTGTGAGTTGATGTGCTGGAGTCAGCCAACATGGGACAGCTAGAATCTCCCTGTACGTATTTGGGCCAAATGCTTGTAACTTTAATTACATGGCACCTTTGTTGAGAATAACTGGTTCAAAGTAACGGTACAACCATGTCATCAGTGCACTGACGCACTAAAAAGGCATGTACCAATTAGATGTTCTGATTTTTTTTTTATAGGATGAAAGGTAGGTTTTTCTTTTCAAGCATCATTTACTGATGTTTTATACTGAATGGAACTTGCACAATAAAAGTAACCTACTGAAAATGCAACAGTTCCTAAGTGAGAAGGTCATATCTGGTATCCCCCAAGACAACTGAGTTTTGAAGGAATTCTCATTAGGAGTAATAAATATTTAAGTAATATTACACTACACTGCTCTAGTGCCAACTACACAACATTCAGATAATAAAACCTGTCCCTAGCTCAAAGGATTTACACTGAACCCAAAGCAAGGCATTTAATCAATCATAAAAAGCTAAATGCTGGTGTACTTAGTGGTAATAGAGGTAATTTGCATGACCTGCAAGCCAGAACATGAGAAAGGATCAAAGCACTTATGACTTCCTTTCTAGTCTTTCTCACACACCCTCAACTTCACTGATGTAGATATATCACAGCACAAATCATGAGTAAAGTTAGATGATGGGGATGTATGCGCATGCTAAGGGGAGTCAGAGTAATTTGCTGAGGTTTGTTTTGAAGAGTATAAATTGCTACAACCAGACATAGCACCTCTGCATACTGAGACACATTTCCTTCTTCCCTTTTAAACAAAGCATGTTTTCACACAGACCCTTGCTACATGTGATAAAAACTGATGAATAACCTCAGGAAAAGTAGAGGGGGAATCACCTCCTGAATAAGACTGAGGTAACTTCTTGGTGGGAAAGGAGTGATGCGCTTGCAGTTTCAAAAATGTTTACAATCCTATTGCAATGAAAGTCAAGGACTGGATCTTCAGAGATCCACTCAAAAATACTTGCTCCACAGAAACGTATATGTTGCCATAACCAATCGTCTACCTACCCTTTATCCCATTTCTAAAAGTGGCCAAAAGTCCATCATCAAGAAAAAGGTGTTTACATCCTAACTTGCCCAAAATATACTATACCATGAGTAAGAAGTTCTTCTGGAATTAATCTCTTGAACAAAGTTAAAATGCTACATGCAAGAGCTAAATATTATTTTAAGAATATATAATGTAGCTGCAATTACTACTGAGATTGTATAAATCTTATACAGATACTTATTTTAAGCTTATTAAGCTATTTGCCTATGTCATAAAGAATAATTAGCTGTACATTGCATTATGAAAAGGATTTCCTGTTATCTGTTTTAATTTTACAGTGTCCTCTTCTTATGTAAAAGAATAAATAGAAATGTCTGTAAGGCTTTCTCTGCAGCTTTTGCTTTAGCTCTATTCAGTTTTAAAATGAACCAGACCCATGCAGATACTTATGCATCTATCTGAATCCCCACTGACTTCAAGGGAAATGGACATGGTATGAATCCAGCAGCAGAACTGAGGTCACTGTAAAACTTTTTTTTTAAATCTTTTGTGTGAAAGCCCCATTTCACCTATTTCCATTTAACATTTTAATTATTCTTTTTGTATATTACATATTGAGGCCAAGAGAATAAATGACCCATGAGCAGGCATTGTGAGCCTCCCCACTGAAATCAATGGGGCTGCCCACAGGAGAAGAGGACCTTCCTACAAAGAACCAGCTGCAGGACTGGATGCAAGCAGACATCTTCCTGAGCTACGATGATGCCTGGATGATGTGTCTGCTGATGCCTTTTCTGAAGAAATACCCTCCCTTTGTGAGCCCTTTCAACAAGTAAAAGTAGTTTGACTTGCTTTTTCTGAGATGCATATTAACACCTGTGTGCATTTCATTTTGATGTTTATTGTATTATGCTATTATTTTTTGTTCAAATGTATCATAATATATACTCCAGGATTACCTTACCCAACACTCCTTACCGCTACCATGATCCCTAATAACTGGGTGCTTTAAGGGCATTCTGGTGACGATGCCAAATACCCTTATTTTTTGACTCACAGTAAAAATCCAGCTCATCTCAGAAAAAGGAAGAAACTCCTTTAATCTGCCATCATACCTCCGCTGGTCAAAAAACAGTACTATCAACCCACATGGTTTGATGTGATATCCAGTCAGTTCCCTCCCAGCTTTTCCACTCGGGAAAAGCATTTCTGCTTCATTAAGCCCAGCAGGGGCATTACACGGGACGACATGTCCGCTGAGTGACAACTGTCGCGCCACAAATACACATTGCATTGATCCGGGTACACATTGCTGTTTAGTTTCTCCCTTTCCTTCATTTCCTTTAGTGACTTTTTCTTCCAGCCGGATCCTAGAAAGCTGTTGTGGGGGAGGATGCTGGAGGCGCAGGAGCAGGGCGCAGACAACCCGCCGTGTGAAGCAGCCTGGCCGAGGTCCTTGCCCAAGCCCAGCCCAGCCCCGCAGAGGCAGGAGCCGGCGCACGGCAGCGGCGCCGGGGGCATCCCGCCTGCTCGGCGGGGCGCGCTGGGGCGCAGGCTCCCGGGGCG
>NW_017729024.1:131334450-131342310 GCF_001723915.1 Gavialis gangeticus
GGCGCTGGGCGCGCTCCGTAGCCAGGGACGCGCAGCGCCGCGGCGGCCGCCCCCCGGGAGCCGCTGCTCGGACCAGCCCTCAGCGCTGACTTCTTGCCGTCAGCCAAGGGCACTCGGGCACCGACCGCCTGGACTAGCGATGCATGTGAAGTCATGGCAATTTCTCTAGCCCAAGGTGTCAAACTCATCAGGCTCGGTGGGCCGGATGAGCGATGCAGGGCTGGTCCACAGGCCAGATTGGGGCAACCGGCCCACAGACCCTGGCCCCTCTCTGCCTTCCCCCTGTGCTGGATCCAGCGCCCGCAGTGACAGCTCCAGCTGCAAGGAGTGTGTGGGCCAGAGAGGCTGGGGCGGGGGCTGCATGTGGCCCAGGGTGGCCATCGAGGTACCTCAACAATAGAGGACAGGCCAGCCTCCTGAGGCTGGGGGGCACGGCAAGCTCCCGCAGGCGGCAGTGTCGGTGGTGGGGGCATAGTGGCAGTGAGCTCCAGTAGGCAGCCACAGTGGTGGCGGGAGTGGACAAGGTGCTAAGCACTGAAAAATAGAGGACATAAAGGCATCCAGTAGAGGACAGAGGACCAGAAAACCGGACTGTCCTCTATAAAACTGGACAAATGGCCACCCTATGTGCCACAGACCTCAGAGCAGCCAGAGCAGGGGCTGCAGGCAGGGCAGTCTGACTGGGGCAGGTGTTGCATGTTGCACAGATCCTGGTCCAGCCACTGTGCTACCCATGCTGCACACAGCACCCCTACTGTGAGCTAGTCCTAGACCTGTGCTGCATGAGGTGCCTGTGGGTGCCCTGTGTAGCACAGTCCTGAACTGTCTGGAGCAGGTGCTGTGTGTGGTGTGTGTCCAGGAGTGCTTAGGCCAGGAATCGCATGTGGCACAGTTCCCAGAGCATCTGGAATGGGCATCAGGTGTGGCATACATCCTGGGCCGTGCATGCAGGGCTGGTCTGGTTCAGTTCAAACCCAGGGACAGCACCCAAGGCCAGATAACAAGGCTAATGGATCCAGACCCCATGTCTGACAGGGCCACTAGCACAAGAGGGAGTGACATGACTAGCACCACATTTAGCCCCCTTTGACTCCCCAGCCTCCTGAGGATGCTGTCAGCCCTGCCCACAGCCTCCTGATCTACAGCAGAGTTGATGGGGGTGCCCCATGTACTCATGGGACTGGAACTGTGGAATGCACATCTTGTAATACAATATTACACCAACTACAGAAGGGAGAGAGAGTTGGTTTAGTTATACTTAGTTATATAGTTATAGTTGTGCAATAGTTAGTGAAACTACTACCAGCATTTTCTGCTGGAATTCAAAATCAGTATTGCCCTGTTTTATTTACAGAGGCTACAATAATTTCCCAACCATGTGCTATCTCTCTTTAAAATCTTAATTAATATTTTTCAGTGATGAAGAGTCCAATTTTAAAAAGTGCCTGAGGACCACATTTATTCTTCAATGACTATGCACATCCTTTTTTTTTTTAAATTCTAGGATCTGTTTTTATCTAATAGCAAACATATATTGCATGACCACTAATAGCAATATTTTTTTAAGGTGCTTGAAAATATTTACAGAGGAAGGAGTGTATTTGGATTCAGACCCGTCCTACATGTCAGAGCAGCCCTAACTTGTGTTCTAGCTATCTGTACTTTAAAATAATATGGTATACTATTTTTTAAGTGTTATGCCCATAGTAATGGCAACAATATATGAATTGCAGGTTATATTTTATGGTAAAAGTTGTTTTGTGAGTAGTTTCAAGATTTCTGTTGGGGAAACTGACAACAGAGATCCCAGAGTAGGGCATGTGGCAACATACATCAAATACTCCAAAAAGTTTTCTTTTACAGGCAGTCATCAGACTTACAACACATATGGTTCCTGAAAACCGCATCTTAAGTCAAAACATTGTAAGTCAGAACCAACTTTCCCATAGAAACAATGTTATAAATGGGTGATTGGTTCCTTTACAAGGCTAGATACAGCTGCATCCAGCTGGTAAGTCTGTTGTGGTGGAAGGGGAAGGGGGATGGAAGGGGCATGGGGAGGCAGATGAACACCACCACACTGAAGGAGGGATTGGGCCGGGGGCTGGGACAGGGACTGGGGCAAGTGCTGCGTAGGTGGGGCAAGGGGCCATGGGACAAAGCGCACCTCATCTGGGGGGCACAGGGAGCAGGGGGCAGCTCCTGCCACTGCATGCCTTTGATCTGAGAGCTGCTCATCTGGTGGCTCATGCAGCTGCTCTGGCCACTCATCCGGGAGGGCACAGAGGTCAGTGCCCCCAGATCTGTGCGGGGCGGACGAGGCTGGGGCTGCACTATGCTGTGCTCCCGGTGGGCGGCAGGGACTATGGAGGGGATGGGGTGAATTTTCAGGAGGCTGCAGCCTCCCCATAGCCTCTTCTCTGCTGCTTGCCCTGCCACATTTTGGGGGGACACGCCCCCCCATGCCTCCCACCACTTGCCCAGCTGGGAGGGGGATGGGCACAAGACTGAGCCACGGTTCATCCAGGGGACATGGCAGGAGGAGGAGGGGTGGATCCCACCACTGCATACCTCTTGTCCAGAAGCAGCGCAGTGGCTTCGTCCCACGCCCACCCTGCTGGGCGAGCAGTAGAGCATAGCCCCCACTCCCAGCACTGCCACGCCTGCCCGGAGTGCAGCATGGTGCAGCCCCAGCCCTGCCTGCCCCACGTAGATCCGGGGGGCACATGCCTCCCCCTGTGCCCTCCCAGATGAGTGGTGGGAGCAGCGGTGGGAGCCACCGGATGAGCCACGAGACGAGCAGCTCCTGGACAAATGGTGCACAGTAGTGGGAGCCATCCCACACCTCCCCGCACCCCCCAGATGAGCTGTGCCTTGGTTCCGTGCCCCCCACCTCACCTGCACAGTGCTTGCCCCAGCCATTGTCTGAATCCCTCCTTGGCTGTGGCAGCGTTGATCTGCGCCCCCCCATGTCCTTTCCCTGCCCCCTCCCCTTCCACCACAACAGACTTACTAGCTGGACGCAGCTGTATTGAGTGTTGTAAAGTTGAAACCTGCGTCGGAACCTCAACACACGGTGTCAGTTTATAAAGGTCGTAAGTGCCGTTCATTGTAAATTGAAAAGTTGTAAGTCGAGGACTACCTGTATATTGTAGCCTCACAGGTTTGAGAAAGATTGTGAATATTTCTGAAGTTGGGAAACGGAAATGAAGGGGTCCAGTTCTTCAGTGCTGGGCACCATGGATAATCATTTGTAGCAGTGTATAGTCTCTGTATTCTGGTTTGACCACATTTTATACCCATTCTAGATTAGTGTATATGACTGCACATGGTACCATCAAGCTTTGCTTGTATATGTTGATTCTTAGCAAGTGCCCATTGCCACAATTTGAGTACGCTGTATCAGTTGACTTTGTCTACCATTTACTGTTCCATTATATTACTGCTGCTCTAGGAATATAGTAAATGATGGGGGCAGTTTCCCTTTTTTTTTTTACCAATGAAAAAATGCTACCTGAATATGTAGCTGTGAGTATGCAATAGCTCTTCTTTTAGCAAATAAGAATGTTTTCTTAAAACGTACTGGATTTCATTATGCAACCCTCCTTTTCTTTGCAAAGGGAGATATATAAATGGATGTATTCCCTAGGTTTCACAGTAGGGCACCAGTTCAAATTTGTCCCAAACCAGGAGTAACTTGACAGCTATTTGATCAATTACATGAATGATGCTAATGGTCTTAACCCAGTTCCAAATTCAAAACAAGTGTATAACATTGCACACTTATCTCAAAATTGACACTGCTGGTCAGACTCTGGCCACTGCAATCCCAACTAGACAGTTGGTCCAATAAAAGATATCACCAAAAAAGAACTTGTCTCTCTATGTTACTTCCATCCAGGAAGAGCACAAATCAACTGCTGAAACTTCCTTAGCCTGACGAAGGGTTTTCGAACCCGAAAGCTCGCTTAAAAATTGTTTTCCAACTATTTAAGTTGGTCTAATAAAAGATACCAGATTCACCCAAAGAACCTTGTCTGCCTATGTCCATAGACCAACATGGCTACAACCTACACCCCTTCATATCTACTGCATTTGCTTACATTTTTAAAATAATGAGTACACTGTCATTCCCTGATCCTGAAAGTGGATGTATGCAGGCACACCTTTCTGTCAGCATAGGGCTCAACTGTCTCTGGTGGCACAGAGGCACAGGGATCAACACACATGTATTTAATTGCCTTGTTTGCAACTAGTATCTGAAGCTCCCAAAACCAAAACCCAGTCAATGTTTTCCTAAGTGTGTAGGGGTATGAAAAGGGGAGGAAGTAGAACAAATAAACAAGAACAATCCTTCTATACTTATCACATTTAAAAATATATACAGGTGTCCTTGCTTGCTAAAAATAGGTTAAAGGTTTAATGGCTATGTTTATTATCCAAACTCTTTTCCTGATATTTTTCCCTTTAATTTTGGACCGACTGTCAATTGAAATATTCTGGAAAATGTTTCTAGTAAAGATATTTTTGCTTATTTCTATTAAAGCCTCAAACAGAGGATTCTACTGCTGCAAAATAAGAGTTTCTTTGTAAAGCTGAACTCTCTTTGACCCCACAGAAAGTAGCCACTTTAACATACAATAGGAGACAACTCAGTGGCCTACCCAGAAATAAACATCTGTTTAAAGCATTTTTAAGCTTGGAGACCTAGGATAAATACAAAAACAGCTATAAATTTATTATTCATTGATAATACAAAAGGGATGCCATTAAAATTGCTAATTTTTAAAAGTTTTAAAATATCTTGCATCCCAGACACTCTAAATCTGCTGTGAGCCAGCCTCTGTAACCACAGGACATTACTGCTTTAACATCATATTTTTTCATAAAATACCTATGCAGCTTATGCCATTTGTAAAGCATCTGCCAAAACCTTGCTGTCATACTTAATATAATCCAGCTAACATAAAAATGGAAGGTCTGAAGGACAGCATAACAAATATTCTCATATGGGACTTTCAAAGATACATTTTTCATAAGTTAATGATGATCTACTAACTCTTGATAATATTACATGAAGTGCCTATTGACTTATAAAGGTCATCTATAATGAATGGAAATGCATGATAATGCATCATGAACAGTTCATTGTATGCTACAATGGTTTACTATAAATGGAACTGATAATAGAACAAAATTATTTTCTAAAAATATAAAGCCTTTTTAAGGGACCAATCCTAATCCAGGGGTGTAGGTTGTAGCCGTGTTGTCTAAGGACACAGGCAGACAAGGTTCTTTGGGTGAATCTGATATCTTTTATTAGACCAACTTAAACAGTTGGAAAAAATATATATTTAAGCAAGCTTTCAGGTTTAAAAACCCTTTGTCAGGCTGAGGAAGTTTCTGCACTTGGTGTGTGCTCTTCCTGGATGGAATGAAAAGTAAAGAAGTTTCTTGCCTGTGGATTTACTCCAGCATATTAGGACTGCAGAATGGGCCAGTTCAAGTAGATGTTGCTCCCACTGAAGTGAACATTATAATCCCTTTCCTCTCTAGGATCTTAGACTCCTCTCTGAACTCTTCTGATTACATATTTATAATATCCAATTACTTACAGTAGGGGTTTCAAACTCATCTGGTCCCATGGGATACACACAGCACAAGGGGTCAGAATGAAGCGTAGGCTGCATGTGGCACTCCACTGGACTGGCCCTGCATGGTGGCTCTGGGGCTGGTCCAGATCAGGCCCCAGGCCATCTGTGTATACTGGAGCTAGCACACAGGACTAGTTTGGCAGGGTGTTACATGCAACCCATGTTCCAGACCCCCTGTACTGTATGCAGCACCAGGTCCAGCCTATGCACGGTGTGCAGAGAAAGCCCTGGAGCTGGTATGTGCTGTCCACAGCCTGCAGGCTGGACAGCCACATGCTGCAAGTGGCAGGCACAAGGGCTAGAGACAGACATTCAAAAAGCCTGAGCCTGAATCAATTCAATCTTTGCAGGTTAGTCTAACCTGGCTAAGTTAAATCAGTTTTGTAACCGGACAGACATCCCAGAAATGCAGGCACGTGCCTGTAGTAGCTCAGGGTAGAAGCTGGGGAGTGCTAGAGCAGCTTCCCCTCCCTTCCCTTGCACAAACCTGAGCTGAGGGGGCGTGGCCAGGCCCCAACAGGATGCTATGATTAGGGAGGAGTTCCCCCACTCCTGAGCAGCCCAGCAGGGAATGTTTATCACCCTAATTCAGTGTTTATCAGTTCATTCAAAAAACAACAGAGGGACATTACCAGCTATCTGCTGATTCTACCTTTGTCCTATGTGCCACAGCTCAGAGGTAGCCAGCATGTGGTCTGCTAGCTAATGCTGAGAGGTGTCTGTGAAGGACAGGAGAACGCCTGCTTAGCAGAGAGTGGGGCAGGGAGGAGGGGGGCAGAAGCCAGGCAGACTACAAAGCCTGCTGGATCTGCAGTCAGGGAGCAGAGGGGAGGGGCCAGCCCTGCTGTGGAGCCAAGAGCACCACACAGCCCAGAGAGCATGCCAGGATCCTAGGGAAGTCTGATTTAATTTAAACCAGCAAAGGGGATGACAAAGGGCATATGCTGCATGTGATGCTTGTGCTGGACTGGCCCTATACACCAGCTGGCATTGCCCAATCTGCAGGTGCAGCCCACCTGCTGCATGCAGCAAATGAGGCTAGGGCTGGCACGTGTTCTGTGCAACATATAAGGACAATCCAGAGACCCACAGGCCAGTTCATGTGGCTCCATGGGCCAGATTAGACTCATCGGCAGTATGTTTGCCATCTCTGGCTTTTATCATTAAATTTAGCTAGCTTAAGGCCTGACATGCTGAGGTACTGAATGTCTCCTGAGGTGACAGCACATTCTATTCCAGGGGTGGGCAAAATGCAGCCTGCAAGCCAGATACGGACCCCCAGGCCATTCTATCCAAACCGTGGGGCCCCTAAAAAATTTAGAAAATTAATATTTATCTTTCCCTGGCTGCCTGTCATGCGGCACTTAATGGCTTGCCAAAATTCAGTAAGTGGCCCTCTGCCCGAAATAATTGCCCACCCCTGTTCTATTCCCTTGGACTTCAGTAGGAGTTGAGGGTACTCAGCACTTCTCAGGAGATACTCAGCTCTTCTCAGAAACAGGTCCTTATTCTTTTGGGGTACCATTTCAAATGATTCCTGTCACTTAGCAAAGAACACAAGTCAGGGTCTAGGAGGGTCATTTAAGTGAAAAGAAAAATGCCTAAGGATAACCTGTTTCACTGCTGATCCACTTACTAGAAATAGTCTAGTGGATATTTCTAGTAAGTTGATCAGCTGTGAACCAGTTAACACTGAGAGTAAAAATGCCATTGGAATTTTTAAGATTAAACAAGCTGGTGACTTAGAGGGTATAGAAATGGCAGATTTATGTTAGAATAATATATTGTTCTAACACTTTTTCTATCACTTACTTTTTCTCAGCCTTTTCTGTTCCACTAATAGAATATAAGGCTTTCTTAAGGGAATTCATCTTCAGCCATGTAACTGCATCTTTTAGCACTTTTAGCACACAAGCGTGCATTTACCCACTGGACACATTCAGTAGAGCTGTGTGGTGGGCCAATAAGGGATGCTCCTGCGTTGAGCCACCCACCTCACTGTACCCGACCACCTTCCAGGCTCCAAGTGCCTCACTGGGGGTGCCTCGCATGTGGCTAACACCCTTCCTGGAGCACACCCACTAGCCTGGGGGTAGAACTGCCATCACTCAGGGATGGGCTTGATTCTGGCTCTGTGCCCCCTGGGAAACACGGGCCTAGTAGTCCACAAGGGTACTTGACTCACTTCAAGAACTTGGGGTGCTTC
>NW_017729024.1:131342321-131343030 GCF_001723915.1 Gavialis gangeticus
CTTTCTGGGTGCAGTCATTCAGTCAAGCAGGGGTTAAGGATTGAGCCCTGCAGGCTGGTCTAGTGACCAGAAGGGAAAGGCCAGAACCATATAAACCTCAGGTGGAATAGCCAGGGGGGCGGCAGAGAGGGGGACGCAGGTATCGAATTTACACCCAATTAGTTATTGCGCAGTAACGTAGTGTAGATGCCTTACTGCTCAGTAACACTATGTGTGTGGACTAACTTGGGACTAACTTTAATCCCAAATCAGTCCACACACAGTATTAATGCACTTCAATACCTGCATGTGTATATGCTGGCCTAAACCTGCTGTTTAACTCCTGATAATATTACTGCACAGTAAATTTAAGCTGGTGTAAATGTATGTGTAGACACGTCCAATATGTATGGCTCTGTGAGATGGATGCTACCCTGGATGGGAGGAAACTCTGAGATTTAGCCTGGCCTTACTCCCAATGGGGCAGAAGCTTCCTGCTGCTGTTTATTGATGTTAGTCACTGAATATTTAATATAAAGTGCACTGGATCAACTCTAAGAGGAGAGCTGAAAAGGGCTCTGAACAATGCTTATGCCCTTGTAGCCCTGTGGGGTCAGGCCAACTCTCAGGATCTCAATATTGCGCTGTTAGACAGGAGGGTGTGACACAATTGCACATATACAAACACACAAATCAGTTAGGTGCATACACCCACACACTACCAGCTCAG
>NW_017729024.1:131343768-131345014 GCF_001723915.1 Gavialis gangeticus
AGCAGAGATTGGAGCAGGGCCAAACCATAGTAAAGCAAAACCCAACTTAGGGGTCCAAATAAGAGTTTTATTACACAGACAACACACTACACAGCCCCATGAAATTATTGGTTCACACACACACAAGCACTCACAATGGCAGCAGGAGAAAGAGACTCAGTGGAAGGGTTGAAGTCCAGGTAGGGAAGAGAAGCAGAGTCCAAGTCCTTGGTTGAAGGCGGGGGGAGGTAATAGCTACCTATCCAGGCTGGAAAGGGGTCTTTGTCTGTCACAGGCCAGCTGGGCACTGTGAGTGTATCAATTTTATCACAGGCCAACTGGGCTGTTTGATTCAGTTTTGGATTGAAGAGGCAAAGTTGGGAGTGAAATAAAGGCAAATTTATTATAGTGTACACACACACACCAGTTAACAGAAAGATAAATGCAATAAGCAGATAATGCAGTATTAAAGGGCTAATAGTAAATAATAACAGATAATAATAACAGATAGATGGATCAATTCTGTTGCAGGCCAACGGGGCACTGTGAGGGTATTAGCCACTGGGCTGTTCAAAACAACAGATAGACAGACATGGGTTGGCAATTTATCGATAGTCCCTCAATGACAGGTACCTGTCAAGTGATTCCAACAAAGTCAGGCGTCCCTGATCCATGCTGTCAGAGGGTTACCGGGGAAGATCCCTGGATCAGGATCCAATCCTCACTCGCACCAGGAGTCTGGGGTCCGGGCGTGGAACAGAAATGACTGTTCTGTTCCCTCCTTCCTGCTGGTTACCTGATGCACATGCTTTTTATACTTAGTCTTATGTTAATCTGTTGGCCTCAGAGCCTGTCATAATGTTGCCTTATAGCTGTTATCCTATGGGATTGAAAGCTGTTAAAATTATCATAAAAGGTTACTACCCAAACTCAGGTTTATCCAATAAGCAAATTATGATGCAGCACCTTTAGGTTTGAAATTGACATTGCTCCGCCTAAGTTCCAACCCCTTTTAGGCTTAATTTGAATATGCTTTCTTGGGATATGTTTTCTTGGAATGTGTTGGGTGTGCCAGGCAGATCCAGTTTTATCATCAAGGCTGAACCCTGAGCAAAAAATCATTAGGTCTCCTAATCTTACAGCTACAGCTTTGCCTGTGGGGCCCAGGCAGTTCCATTAACAGTTAATTTTATCATTTTGGTTAAACTTATGACAGGCAAGTTACATTTGCAGTTTACAAACTTACAAGCTTTATATTAACTAATAT
>NW_017729024.1:131345420-131356485 GCF_001723915.1 Gavialis gangeticus
TCCATGCAGGGATGTGCAGTTTCGGGTGTCTGTAATGGTGGGGTACAATGGTAGAGTTGCTGGTTCTGCAGGGTCTTTTGTCTTTCGAATGCTGGGTTCTTGTCTCTGTGAGGTGAGGTCCGTGGTTCCTGGATTAATCAATGCAAGGTGATGGCCCAGTCCTTACAGGCCATTTAGTACAGGCCTGCTACCATTGTATTTCAATCATTCCCAATCACTCTCATTCATCTGGGAACCAATTTACATGGGAAGGGTACGTGACTCATACAGTTGTGACATAGGGGATGCCGGGCAGAGGACACAAGATGGAGACTTGATATACAAAATGGAAACTTGACGTTACTTTGGTTCACTTACAAACACAGGCCTAAACCATGCAATATCCATATGAAACAATAAAATTCAATACGAAAATTATAATAATACAATATACAACAGTAAGAATCAATACAAACCTAATAATAATACAATATAAAACAGTGGATATCCAAAACCAAAAACTTGCTACCAAAATAAAAATGTTAAAGCTTATCCTAAGTCTGAGCTCACTTATGCTTGTCTATAGGGAACAAAGAGGGAGAGAAAGAAAAGCCAGAAATAATTGGGGAAGAGAAGGGAATGCATATCTATCATATATATGTATTAAAAAAGAAAAACTGGGGGTTTTGCTACACCATGTACCAACAGAGTACTTGGTTGGAAAGCAGGAGCTGTAATTTCAAACTACCTCTGGGATGAGGGCATCTAGAACCTGGATGGCTTTCTCCTAGGCAAGGGTCCTAACCACTAGACTATTTGAGTAAGACAGGAAGGAACCATTAGCCCCCTACATTTAACAATCACTATGTGTGGCTTTTATACAGTTAAAATTCCAGCCTAACTGGCTATAACAGGGTGCCATCTCTGGTGGCATTTTTAAAGGCAGGTAAGTGGGGCGCCTTTCAAGTCCTGCTATATTTTCCTTCTCCTCTGGGGACAAGCTTCCCCCCTTTGCTCTCCTGCTGCGACTCGATGTCACTTGGTTCTAAAACAGGAAAACTGACGCAAAGGTTCCCAGATGGGCTCTACGGCTCACCACCTGCAGGATAATAAGCTGTTGCCTGAAGGGCAAAATATATGCTCCAACCTTCCCTTCATATGCCCCATGCCTCGCAGATGTTTTATAATTTTCTCTTTATGTTGGGGGTCTCAGCCACTGGGGGCTTACCTCCTCCCTCTCAAGCTAGGCCTTTCAGTCAAAATCCACTAAGCAGGGCTTGACTCCAAAGGCTGCAGCTCTCTAACCCACTTGGGCTCACGGCCCTCCATTTTATACTTTCCATGAAACCAGGATGCCCTTTTACACTGTGCCTCTGTGGCACCAGGCTGTTGGGGCCTCAGCCCCCTCTGCTTTGCCCCTCTTTCTGTACTTAGGGCTATTTGCCTAAGTCCACCCACTAAGACCAGGCTTCAAGGCTCCTAGCTTCCCTTCAAGCGACTCTGGGCTTGTAGCCCTAGTGCTGCACCCCTAGTGCAGCAGGTCTTCTTGAGCCCTCTATCACGGCGCTCCTCAGGAGGCCTCTTCCTCCTCTACAGCTTCATCCACAAACCACGGGCCTTAACATTAAATGTAAACAATAGGCCCCTGTGGCCATATAAAGAAAATAAAGGTAGGAGAGGCAAACTGCCTGCTTACGTGCGATTGGGCTTCTGTCTCCCAGCTTGTCACATTCTTCCCGAGGAGGCTGCTACAGCTTCTCTATAGTCATCGGTAGTCCCCCTCTCTGCCACCCCCCCAGGCCTTCTCCACCTGAGGTTTATATGGTTCTGGCCTTTTCTTTTTAGTCACCAGACCAGGCTGCAGGGCTCAATCCTTAACCCCTGCTTGACTGAATAACTGTGCCCAGAAAGTTCTGGATTTAAAGGGGCCGCCCTGCTTCCTGGTAACAGGGCTAGGGTTCCCTGTTATAGTGGCCTAACCCAGACCTGGGCAATCTTATTTCACTCTGTACGTGCCTGGCCAGAGCACAGCTCTATTGAACATGTCCAGTGGGTAAACGCACACTTGTGTGCTAGAAGTGCTAAAAGTTGCAGTTACATGGCTGAAGATGAATTCCCTTAAGGAAGCCTTAAATTTATGCTCAGGTTGGCATAAGTCACCATATTTACTGAGCAGTATGGGAGTGCACATGTAGCCGTGTGCCTGTACTGCACAGTAATTTTGGTTACTGTGCAGTAAATGTGCTTGTATAGAGGTGCCCACTCTGTCTTTTTGCTTCCTCCTGGCTCTATATATTTCCTCTTGGCTGGCCTGTGTGCTAGCTTCAAGAAGAAGATTAGGCAGGCCTCTCCCTAATGTCTGGCCTGTGGCCTGGAGGCTAAATTACTATACTATGCAGTAAGAAATCTAGTTTCAAACACCATCTGAGAGAGTCAGGCCTGTAACCTCCTGTTACCTGGGCAAGTGGCCCAACCATTAGGTTACTGGATCTCCTTCCCAGAAAGTATGTGCACTTGATGATTTTGTTTCACCACACAATGAAGGAAAATCCCAAACTATGCAAATGCCAAAAAACTGTAGTGTTGGTTGTAGCTGTTTGGGAATATAAAACCTGCCAACTTATCACCACCCTCTCACAATAACTACACCACACCACTGAGCCATCAATATTCCTGGATCCTATACCTGCACTTCCAGGAATGTAATATATTTTCCATCCACTGCACTAAATGCCCTGATGGAAAATATGTAGGAGAAACCAAACAACAACTGCATACCAGAATGAACGCACACCAAAAATCTATCAAGGACAAAAATACCCAATTACCTGTGGGTGCACACTTCTCACAAGACAGCCGCTCTCTCTCCAGTCTCTCAGTTCTAATCCTCAAAGGGAATTTACAAAACACCTTTTGTAGATGAGCCTATTAACTTCATTTCATAAACCTACTGGATACAAAAAGTCATAGACTAAATATAGACATTGGATTTATGGTACATTATAACCTTCCTGCCATCTGATAACCCCAGGTAACCTCTCTATTTTTTTCTAGCTACATTATATCACCAGGTTAACATTCCCCCTTTCCCCCCCACACGTATCGTCTCCCATGGCCTCTGATGTCCACTGCCATGCATTTGCATTTTCACAGATCTGCATTTTGTATATTGGCTACTATTCCATCTAGAACACAAAACAACAGCAGACTCTCCCTATGCCTGAAGAAGGGTGTTTGTTCCTGAAAGCTTGCAAAGAACAACTTTTACAACTATTTAGCTGGTCTAATAAAAGATGACACATTTACCCAAAGAACTTGGTCTGTTAAAAAAACTGTAGTGATATAGTTGCAAATAGGCCATTTAGGTGCATAAAGTAAAACAGGATCTATCCCTAGCAGGGCTGTCCTGGGGGGGCGGGCACGAATCGGGGCGACTGCCCCAGGGTGTTCAAAAGTAAAATATAAATTACTTAGTCCTTTTTTGGAATGTGTTTTGGAGACAACAGAGGATGATATCAACTGTATGGTGTAACTTATGCATGAAGGACATTAGCTCTTTTTTAGACAAAACACCAGAAACAAACTGTTAAATTAGATCTCATTCCTGCCACTGGATCTATGCTAGTAGACTCTTGCAGAAATTCCTATTGGCCTCTGTGGACTCTACCTGGGAAAAGGAACCTACCCACATAGCTTCAGCTGAAGGGCTTGAGTTTCCTAGTGTGAAACGCTCATTTATTTGATGTTAGTTTGAAGGACTTTTTACTTCTTGCATATTAAAATAAGTGCTTTAATACTAGCCAGATAATTACAAATTTCATTTTCTTGCACAGGTACAGACTTTCTTACTTTGATTATTGAACTACATCCAAAGTCAGCTGCATAAGTCACTCACACAAACCTCTGCAATGCATTAGACAAACAGGAAGTTCCAAAAGTAGAATACTGGATAGAAAAGCTGACACAATACTCTTTGTTCTTTTTCACAGGTTCTGAATTTTCCCAACAATTAATTTTGTTGGCATATACTTGTTTTGTATTAGTTCTTATCTAAACATGGAGCTTACTATATTCCTAAATAGTATAATTACATTTGTGATTGATTCGTCTGAGTCCTCTACTTATTGTTAAAATGAAGGATATCTTTCTCCAGAAAATTTCCCTGAGGCTCACCTGAACAAATAAATTCTTGGATGTGGCCCATGAGAGTTACAAGAACAGAATGTAAATTGTGCAAACAACACAAAAGACCATAAAGTCTAACTGAAGAAGTTGTTGTACCCAAATAATTATTAAATATACAGTTTGGCAAATGTTGCAGAAATTACTTGGCTCAGAATGAAAGGCTGACATAGTATGCGAACAGTCATTGGAAACAACTACAGAAATTTTGGAGAGGATGCAGAAATGTTTACACAGATCACAAGTGTCTGCAAAAGTCTAAATGAGTATATGTCTGCAGAAATTAACAAAATGAATATAAATCATGCATATTACAAATTGAAGAATTAATTGGACTAAACAGCAAATCCATCTAAATTTTGTAGGTTTCAGAAATACTGCGCTTTGATTGGATATCCTTTACATTTTTTACACTTCTGGTGTTCCACAATAACATGTTTGCACAATGACAAAGGACTAAAGACATATAACTCTACAGGAGAAGGTACCCCCTTTGGATTGGAGAACATTAATATGGGAGCACACCAAAGGAGTGTACTGAAAGAACCATGATTATCAGCATTCTAATATTATAAAAATCTTAGTCTGTCTGTTTGTCGATAATGCTTTATTTGCACTCTGATTGTCTGACTGAAACAACCAATCAGAGTGCTCCAAGAGTGATCAGACAGGAGATGGTGCAGTAGAGCACCACCATGACAGCTGGGACATGGAGGACAGAGTGTTGGGGGAGGAAGCATGGCCATTCACCCCTTACTGGAGAAGCAGGGGTGGGGCCAGACACAGGGGGTCACAGAGCCACCAGGCCCTGACAAAAGCCAGCAGGGAGGGGGAGAGAGGCAGGGGAGTGGGAGGGAGGGGCATGGAGGCAGTGCCCTGCCACAACTACCACTGCTGCAGTGCACCAACAACAGCCTGAAGGTGGGGAGTGTGCCCAGCCCCAAAGCAGCAGGGTTGGGGGAGCAGGCCCATTCGTTCCCTCCCCAAACCGGATGAGAAGTGGGGGTGCGGCCGGATGCAGGACTCCATCCCGCCGCCTCCACTGCACCCTGCCAACAGCTGGGAGGGAGGGATGGAAGCAGGGAGGGGAGGCTAGTGGATGTGGGCCAGGCAGAACCAGAGTGCAGGGGTGGGGGGGAAGGGGCCCAGACGGGAAGTGGCAGGGGAGAGGGAAAACAAGCCTGGACTCCAGGGTGGGGTGGCGGGGAGCAGGCTCGGACCCGAAATGTGGGCAGGGGTGGACACAGGCCTCTGTCCCTGCCCTCCCTATCATTCATGATGGGCAATTGGCTAGTTTGTAAGAATGATGGACAAATAAGAACTGATCCTGAGAACTCAGAAGAAAATGAGGAGTAGATAGAGAGAAATGATGGTAGGTTGAGAAATCAGGGGGAAAAAAGACAAGAAAACTAAACTTTGGAAATTAAGAAACCAAGGATAGTGTCACAGAACATGAAAGAGGAGTGCTCTTTTTACATAAGAACGCCCCCCCCATCACCCCCCCAAACATACAGTAAGAGCTCCTAGGGAAAATTTGTTTTTCTGTTTACTTTTGTTTAGAGCCTGTGAATACCTGATTCCTCTAGCCACTTGTTGGTGGTACTTAACACTGGAGCAGTTCATTCCTCTAGTGTCAGCCAGCATATGGTATTACAGAAAAACACCTATGAACCTGATCTAGCTACTCTACAGACAACCATGAGCAACCGAAAAAAAGAGGACTGTTGAACATGCTGAAGAATCTGGCTGGGAGATCCATCTATTAATATGCTTTGTGTCACCATAGTATGTGTGAGCCCCAGTCCTGGCCCTGGACCCCACTGTGCTAGGACTATATGAACTCAGGACAAAAAGACAGTCCTCATTCCACTAAGACATTACTTTGTATGCATAAGGTAAGAAAAAACAGGCATGCATAACGCAAGGCAGCAGTCAAAACAATAGCTGTCCACATGACAGACAATGGTCTCAGCATCTTCTTTAGCAATCCCTCACAGTCAAGGATGATTGTCTTCCATGACTGGCTTATCTGTGTGTCTGAAGATGGCTGATGATGCCTATCTGGGATCAACAGACTCTAATGCAGCTTGGACATATGTTTCTGTGTGGGGTGGGGGGGCTTTGGATTCTTGATTTGATCCACAACATGCTGTTTCTGCTGCTCTCACACACAGTGTGCGTCATGGCCAAGTTAAAGAGTGTTTGGAAAGAGGGTAGTGGCAGCTTAGTAGATGTTTATGAGGAGCTCCTCTGGCATATGAGAGGCAGCATAAGAGAAATCATAAAGGTTTGTCTGAAAATGTAATAAATGGTCAGTGGAGTCTGGCCTCAAGGTCTGATCATAGACACGAGTAGACATTTTGATAGTAAACGAGAGATCACCGGTAGGATGAGAATATGTCATAAAGGGCTTTGAAACTTAAGAAAAGCAGCTTTGGGTAGATGTGATAGAAAAAAGGGAGGCAATAGAGGGAATTAAAGAGAAAGGTGACTGGGTCAAAGAGACAGGCAGAGAATGATCTTTGTATCTGCATTTTGAATGGCTCAGAGTAGGGTAAGATTGCATTCCTGAAGGTTAAGAAAAAGTAAGTTGCATTAATTGAGACACAAGATAAAGAGAGAATGTTTGAAAGTTTAAATTGTGTAGATGGACAGAAAAGGCTTGTATCTTAGATATATTATACAGAAAAAATGTACAAGATTCCAACATGGCCCAAACATGAAGACTTAAACAGAAGTCAAGTTCAAAGATGGTGTGTAGGCTAACTATTCTGAATGACAGGCAGGATGGTGGTGGTGTTCATATTCATTAAGAAAAGAGTTGGGAGTAAGGCTTCCAAGAGAAGATTAAGATGAAGATGTTTAACAATGTTGAACGTACACTGACAGCTAGACATCCACAAAGAGATGTCAGACAAACAGGTTGAGATTTTAATTTGGACAGAAGGGTTAGGGACAGACATTATATATAAAACAGTTTAAGTGATCAGAAACTGGTTTAAACCTGTAACAGAACAGACGTTCAGTGTACAAAAACAGTTTAAAACTCGCTGAACCTGGTTTGAGATAAACCTGGTTGAATGTAGCATCAGACTTAACTGATTTGGGTCAAACTGGTTTATGCAATGTCTGTCCCAGACCTCTTCCTGGTTTAAGTTAAACCAGAGTCCCCCAGTATCCCAGATGTTTTGCTGCTTCAGGCAGGGCTGTCTGCTGGAGCAGGAGCAGGAGCGGAGTTGGCCCCACCCCTCTCCTTCCTAGCCAGAGCACTATCACTTCTCCAGCTGGCTAAGGGACTGCAATGAGAAGTAGACTGAGCCCTCACTATAGAGCTAGTGGTTGTATTTGCTCTTGTGGATGAGATTACCCAGGTGTAAGGTAGAGGGGAAAGAGGAGCAAAGCCAAGAGATCAACCCCTACATAAAGCTGAGGAAAGAAGGAAAAGAAGAATTCTTCAATGGACACACTGAAAGACTGATTAGACAGAAAGGAGTAAAACCAGGAGAAGGCAGTCACAAAAAGCAAGTGAGGATAAGATTTCAAGAAGAGCAGTTCCACCGTATAATAGCCAACTGACAAATCAAGGAGGATGAGGATGGAGTACTGTTTTTGAGCACTGTCTAGGAAGAGGTAATTGAAGAATTGGTGAATGCAAGGGATGGAAGCCAGACTGGAAAGGGCCTGTAGGAAGCAAAAAGAGAGTAACTGCAGTCAGAGACCCACTGTTTTCTACTTTTCTATTGATCACTTGGATTAGGAGACACATTCAGATGCAATTATTGATCCACTTTGAAAAGAAAAAAATATTACATTTTCAGTTTTCTCTAAGCAGCTCCAGTCAGTCCCTTAGTAACAGGGGGGTCTGTCTGCTTAAAAAGGGACAATTAGCTCTGTGAAGGACATCCAGCTGTGGGGTCTTCAGCTAATAAGGAGTGTCCCACTGGGAGCTTAAAATCCCAGAGGGGAGACCTGAAAGAAGGCAATCTGTGAGGGAACAGTTTGTAAGGACAAAGGAAGCAGGCTGTGAGCTGAACAACTTGGTGCATGGAGGGGCCAGGTTATTGTGCCAGTTTGGCCAGAGCCAAAGGGTACATCGTAGTATCCAAGATAGGACAGAAAGGTTTGGTTTTGTTTGTTTAAAGACTGTGCTTTGCTTTAGAGGACTGCCTGAGAAGCTCCTCAGGAAGTAAACTTGCCTGCAGAAGCCAGCAGGTTAAGCAACCCATTTATCTCTCTTAAATTATTATATCATTTTTTCAATGTTTTCAAGCATTAAACTATTTTGAAAAATTTTGTAGTGTTTTAGATCTTGAACCCTTTTGAGGTTTTCCCATTTCTAAGGATGTTAAATCAGATGGATACATACATACGATATAATTTTGAGATATACAATTCTTAGAAATAGTACTAGACTATTTCCTTTCACAATTGTAACCTAGCCAATTGAATTGAATGATACCCTGGACAGAGTCCTAGAAAATGACTCATTCATGATAAATAAATTAGTAGTTGAAGAACATATTGGGGTTGATTTGTGGAACTGTCCGTATGAGATGATGGCATAATTTTAAATATAATGAGTGTATTACCTTTCACAAACATATCATGTAATCATTTGGATGTGTGTGTGGGGTTTGGGTTTTTTGACCTATTCTTATAAACATGTACCGGTATTTGAGACATTAGCAGAGAAATATGATAGCTTAGCAGAGTATGAATGTGGGAATCTCAATAACTATTTGTCAGACTGCAAACTAAAGCTTTTTAATTACTTATTCCTAATGGATATCTCAGTGTGCTTAATAGAACAGACTCTGGTAATTTAATTTCCCATGCATTAGTGTCTCAAACTGCACTTAAAATACTCTCTGTCCAAGAGCCCCAATATTATAGGAAAGGAAATAAAGCAGCTGTTGGTGCTGTTTTGTCAGGAAACATATATTTGGTTAGACAGTCTTTCTTCAGATTCCTTACAATAATTTGTGTTTCAAAGATACAGATTAGATGCCGTGATAAATTTGGATCACTGCAGGGAGCTTGAGTGTCTACGTTTAGTTACAGTCTTTTTAAGAGTAAAGGATTTCCACTGATATAATATTGGCTGAATCACCTTGTTTTCTGTATCAGTTAACAAATGTTGTTGTCTGCCAAACTCTGAACTAATTTCAGAGGTGATATGTAAGATGGTTTCAATTAGGATCATTACATCTACATAGTTACAGAAGGTAGTCTACCTTCAGTGGTATCCTTTTAGCTCCCTAATAGTTGTGATTCCCTTTTATCTAAACTCATATTGTGGGTTACACCACTATTGGCTCCTTTAGGCATTGTCAAACCACAGAAGTTGTACCTGCTTAAATAAAACTGTTTAAAAATGGATATAGTTAAACGGTAACCACTGCAAACAATTACATAGGCATATTGTACTGATTATTATGAAAACTCTGAACACCTTTGTTGTCCATCGAAATGTCCAACCCCTTTCTAAATCTTGTGAAGTTTCCAAAATAGCCAAGGGGACCAACCCCAGAGAAACTACAGAAAGGAGAGAGAGAATTCTTAAAAGACACATGGAAGGAGCAGTTAGAAAGGCAGGAGGAGAACCAGAAGAAGATAGTCACAAAAACCAAGTGAAGGACCAGATTTCGAGAAGAGTGTGGCTCAACGGGTAACAGGCAGCTGAAAGATCAAGGACAACAGGGCTAGAATACTTGTTTCAAGCTTCAGCTAAGAAGGGGTAATTAGAGCTGGCAGAAGCAGTTTCAGTGAAGTTCAAGGGACAGAAGCCAGACTGGAAAGGGACTGAGGGAAACTGGAGTGAAATACAGGCAGAGAACAGCTGTAATCAGAATTTTTTCTTGTGACACCACAAATGACTGATAAGCAATGAGTTTCATAACCTAATACCATGACTGAGAAACTATTTATGATCACTGCATTTGAATTTAATATTTTTTCAACTTAATTTAAAGTTTTCTTGTTCTTACTTAATGAAATAACGAGCACAGAAACCCCTGGTCTACCTCATTTATACTGCTTCTTCTTTGGGGATACTTGTTTTATGTTTTGTGTTTCCTGAGCATGGAAAGAATACATTCAAACACTTTTGCCCATGCCTGTATATTCTGGTGAAACCAGAACTCTTGAAATTAACCCCAAACCTCATGAAGGATTCTTCTATTTTTTTTTTTAATCTGAACCCTCTGAGAAACAACTCTCTCAAATCACTTAGATTCTGCCAGAAAATCTTATTCCAACGTGATCACGACTTCTCCAGAAATCAGTCTTGTGGCCATACTCTTTAAAGTACTTAGGTTAAACTTAGAGAACCATAATGTATATCACTTCTTCAACGTGTAAGGCAGAATTACATATGTAATTTCAAAAACCATGTTGTGATCCATTTTAGATAATCCTGACTCCCTTTAAATACTAATCGAGAAAAAAACCCACATTTTATTTGAATATCCTCAGCTTCAGTTAATGTATCTTAACAAAGCAATTTATGACACTTTTGGCTAATCCGTTGGATTCTATAGGACTTAATTATACCCATGCCTGTATATTCACATAGGGTATTTAGGGAAAATGTGCCATATTAAAATGAGATGCAGATGTCCTAGATAAGTCTGGTAGTACATTTCAACATGTTTCTTCCAAAGAATGTGAGATATTCACAACACATACTGCTATTAGATGGGAATTATTTCTGGGGGAAGGAAAGGGAGAGAGGAGAAGGAGGAAGGATCAGTTAAACTTATGAGCAGAAGAAAAAGAAAGTGATTGCAGAAAAGATGAAAATAAGGCTAGAAAGATGTCAGGGCAAAACATAACCTAAATCCAACCATGGTTTAGGTAGCAAGATTTCAGCTAAAACTAAAAAGTTAGTCTAAACAAACAAACA
>NW_017729024.1:131361485-131368217 GCF_001723915.1 Gavialis gangeticus
CATTACAGTGTATTTTCTACTTAGTGTCTATTTACTGACAGCAGCTCTAATTCATCCCAGAAGGCTTTGTGTCTGTAAATCATTGATCACAATTAAGTACCAAGAGTTACTTGGATATAATGTCCTTGTAAGTGGACTGAACACACAAAATTAAGATGCTCAGAAGCTGTGGGACACAGGCATGAGTTCTTAATTTGAAGAAACAAAAGGGAAAGTCAAATGAGATAGAAGAAGTAGATTATGATATTTAAAATTGTCAAAAGTTTTTTTAAATAAATGTTTTCATTATGATGTGTACCATACAGTTCTAAACTAAAGGTAATAAGGCTGGCTGGATATACATTTGCAAACTGGGAAACAAAACCAAAAGCTGAAGAAATCTGGAAAACCAATCAAATCTTTCCTTAAAACGAGGAAAATTACAGACTTGTCTGTCTGACATTGGTTTGAGGAAAAGCATAAAACCTCAGAAGTTATTCTGAGAGCTAAAATGGGAGATGTCTTGAATAAGGCAGAGTTTGTGTTAAGTCTATAAATGTTCTAGAACTTGGAAACTATCACAGCAAATTATTGGAATTCTTTTTGGATACTACGTCTTAGGCCAAATGGATATAGTCTAGTTACAGTTTCATATAACATGTTGAATGTGTTTACTGATATTCATGCGCTACAAAATACAAGGTATTCCACAGTGCTTGCTTGAAAATAAAGCAAAATTTCATGAGAGAGACATTTTTTAATACAGTACTGTAGCCAACTAATTTGTGGGTAGAGGGGCCCTGCGGAGCTGGGCAGGGCAGCTGCATCCAGCCGCTCGCTCCCCCTCCCCACTGCTGCTGATGGATGCAGCAACTTTTTTCAGTTCTGGGGCATATGGGATTGGGGAGGGGCCTTGCACGGACTGATTTGCCTCGGGCCCAGCACCCTGTTTGGGTCAGTTCTGAGTGGCACCCAACATTTTGGCACCACAGGCCAGACAAGTGGTGTGGGGGTCAGTCTGTGGGCCTGATCCTGTGTGGGGTCAGTGCAGGAGGTCAGTTGATGGGTATGATCCAGGGCACCAGCCCAACCCTGTGCGCCCAGATCCAGCTATGTGCCGGCATGACCCCATGTGCCTGTCTGGCTGTATGCCTGACCAACTCTGCATGCCCAGATCCAGCCACGCACTGGACTGAGCCCATGTGCCTGGATCCAGCCACACACTGGTGTGAGCTAGCACATAGGACCATGTTATTCAGCCTGTAGGACTCCTCATGGGTTTGGAAATTTGGCAGCAGGGAAACAGCAATTAACATTGCCACTGCTCCCCTGTCACCACATTTCTGGAGCTGTAGGGAGGCCTGCAGGCAAGATGATATGGCTCCATGGGCTGGAAGTTGAGCACCCTTGGTGTAGCCCATTAGGGCTTTGCTTCTAACTCAAAGGTCTGTCCCTTCCTGAATACCCTTTCTCACTGGCCTTTCCCAGGCTTTTCCCATATGTCTGGGTTATGTTTGGGCTTCACCCAGTGTGGCCCTCTTTGGGGTCTGCTGTAGGGTCCTGCTGGCAGGGTGTCTCTTTATCAAGCCAAACACAATCAAACTTAGCCTTTTCCTGGGTGCCTTTTCCCTTGGGCATCCCTAGGCTTTCCCTGGCCCTTGTCTAGGCCCGCTTACAGCCAGTGGTCTATACATTCAACTTCTGCTGTTTGGTCACCCTCTTCCCAGCACTGTCAGGAGCTATGCAGCTGTCTGAAGCTGTCTCTTCCAGTCCATACACCCTGTCCTTATAGATGCAGCTTCACCTTTTTCCTCTCACTCACCCTTTCCTTATGGGGTTAATGATCTCCCATTACAGCCCTTAAAGACAGTTTTGTCAAAGGCACCTCAGGTTGAACACATAGACTCTGAACTACTCTTTCACTCCCAAAATGATCCATTTGGCTGAAGGTCAAGGCAAAGGACTGTTAAGAATCTTATACTGATGCTGTCTATGTGCATCTGTTTTGTATATAAATAAAAGAATTCAGGTTGCATTATTATACTTTGCATCTGTTGTAAGCATTAAGTCACTTCTTAAGAAGTGATAAATTATCCTAATAAAACACGAATGAAACCCACAGGTAGAGCAGACATTAATCAAATAATACAGTAATTAGATCTAAGAGCTTGTGCCTTCATTATTTGTACAGATTAATAGACAAGAATAATAAAATCAGTATTTCCAAACAGCTGCAGATGGCACAAATCTTGCAAGCAAAGTGAGCAAGAAAAAGCCCATTGCAATTATTAAGAAAAATATGAAACAGAAAATGATGAAGAAAATCAAAACAGGACTGATGATAAAAGAGAAATGTATTCAAATATTATAAATATAGGACTAACAAGCCTGAAAGGAAAATGAAAAAGAAATCTTATGGGGGAAATAAAAAGCATATACTGGCTGTATCTACATGAGATGCTGACTGCAGTTGTTACTGTGCAGTCATTTAGTACTTGCATACCCAAGTACTAAATGACTGCACGGTGACCAGTGTTACTGCGCAGTAGCATCCCAGCATGGTTGTCTGGTGACGCTTACTGCGCAGTAGCTCATTACCATTGCACAGTAGCGTGTTACTACTGTGCAACAGTGCTGCATCATGGTTTGTGCCTGGCACAGTAAACGTCTCATGGAGACACAGTCACCGACTGTTAGTGCTGGAATGCACTACTGTGCAGTATTATTTGGCTACTGTGCAGTCAGTGTCTAATGAAGACTCACCCTTATTGTACATATTGGCTAGGGACAGACATTACACATAAACCAGTTTAAGTGATCAGAAACTGGTTTAAACCGGTAACAGAAAAGATGTTCAGTGCACATAAACCAGTTTGAAAATGGCTGGAACTGGTTAGAGATAAACTTGGTTGAATGTAGTATAAGACTTAACTGATTTAGGTCAAACCAGTTTGTGCAATGTCTGACCCAGACCCCTTGCTGTTTTAAGTTAAACCAGATTCTCCCAGCATCCCAGCATGCTCTCTGGGCTGGATGATGCTCTCTGCTGCACAGCAGAGCTGGTCCCTCCCCTCTGCTCCCTAGCTAGAGCTCCAGCAGAGACTGCAGGTATCTGACTAGCTTCTTCCTGCTCCCCACCTCCTCCTTCCCACTCCCTGCTAAGCAGAGATTTCCCCCGCCCCTCTGCCTTACACAGACCCCTCTCAGCATTAGCTAGCAGACCACATTCTGGCTATGGTCCATGCTGTGGCAGACAGGACAAAGGCAGAATCAACAGGTAGCTGGTAATGTCCCTCTGTTGTTTTCTTAATGGGGTGATAAACACTGTTATCAATTCCCTGCTGGGCTAATCAGAAGGGGGGGACCCCTCCCTAATCAGAGTGTCCTGACAGGGTCTGGCCACACCCTCCTCAGATCAGCACTTTGGAAGGAAAAGGAGGGCTGCTCTAGCTCCCCCCTAGCTTCTAGCCTGAGCCACTCACTTCAGGCATGTGTCTGCATTTCTGGGATGCCTGTGCAGTTACAAATTGATTCAGCCAAGCCAGGTTAGACCACCCTGCAAAGATCGAATCAATTTAGGCTCAGGCTTGCACTGGTCAGGCCGCAGCTGGAGTACTGCGTCCAGTTCTGGGCGCCACACTTCAAGAGGGATGTGGACAACATGGAGAGGGTCCAGAGGAGGCCACTCGCGTGATCAGGGGGCAGCAGGGCAGGCCCTACGAGGAGAGGCTACGGGACCTGAACCTGTTCAGCCTCCACAAGAGAAGGCTAAGGGGGATCTAGTGGCCTGTTACAAACTAGTCAGAGGGGACCAGCAGGCATTGGGGGAGTCCCTGTTCCCCCGAGCACTGCCAGGAGTGACCAGGAATAATGGTCACAAGCTGGCAGAGGGTAGATTTAGGCTAGACATCAGGAGGCGCTATTTCACTGTCATGGCAGCTAGGATCTGGAACCAACTTCCAAGAGAAGTGGTGCTGGCTCCTACCCTGGGGGTCTTTAAGACGAGGCTTGACAATCACCCTCCTGGGGTCGTTTGACCCCAGTACTCTTTTCTGCCATGGCAGGGGGTCGGACTTGATGATCTGCTCAGGTCCCTTCCAACCCTACTAACTATGAAACTATGGAAGTCTGGCCCTAGCCATTTTGTGCTAGCAAGGGCTCTGGTAGCTTAGAAGAAGGATTTATTCATGAAGGAAGAATAGCAATCTTTCTACTGCTATGTTTCTGCAGTGTTTTCTCTCAGCCTTACGTTCCATTTTGGACTCCATAGAAATGCAGATTTCAGGAAAAAAATCAGGCATAGGCCTGGCCAAAACTTCAGGAAGCAACGGGATGATGCTCAGTTGTCAAAATATTTCAGAACAGCCACTTCAAGCTAACTATTACGTCATGAAAACTGGAATTGAACCTACTACTATACAACTAATATGTAGCCTCTGGCTTTGGAACAGCAGCCAGAGAAAACCAGTCCTATATGTGCTTGGTTTGCCAATGGCATAACAGTAGCAGGATTAACAAAACCCTAAGTTACTTCTTTGTTACACTGGCAGCTTTTATTTATGTTCTCCACTTTCTATGCATTTTCCAGACTGGTCAATTTGCATTTTTGGAGGAAGTCATTGTCCATTTATACCAAGTTATATGTTGAGGGTTTTAACCATCTGACTTCATCTCAATATCTAACAAACAAAATAAAACAGTAAATATTCAAGAAATGTGACTCACTGCCAGTCATAATTCCATTGAAATGTGTTGCAAAGTTCCCACATTTCATTCAACATTTCACTCATTCTTTAACCAAATACAACTTCAGCTCCCTTGTAAATTCAATTTCATTAAGGGATCTCACGTAACCTGAACTTTGTGTGTTGCAATGTAATCCTTATTCATCTTCTGAGGAATCAGACACATGTAACAACGGAACCATTCCAAAATATCATTGATTGGGAACTAGTTCACAATTTTGTGTGAAATGCGGTGGCTCCAATACCAGGGGATGGAGCAAGCATCCAGTCTAGCAAGCCTTGCAATGGGGGTAAAAGGAATGCTTGCACCCATGGGGTGACCTGTGGCTGGGGATGTTTTCACTTTTCTCATTTCCCCTCTCTCCTTAATAGTAAGTTGAACAAACTTCAGTAGCCTGCAATTCACCAAAGTCTGCAGTACACTTGCCAGACTTCCATACATTCATAGATTGTAAGGCTGGAAGGGAAAGTGGAATATTATCGGATCCAGCCTGCTGCACCAAGCAGGAAAGATAACTGGGGGTCAGATGACTCCAGAAAGTTGACTGTATAGTCTCCTCTTGAAGATTTCCAGGGTAGGTGGTTGCACCACCTCTGGAGGGAGCTTATTCCACAGTCTGGACACCCTGACTGTGAAGAAGTTTTTCTTAATGTTGAGCTTGAATCGCTCTTCCAGGAGTTTGTGGACATTACTCCTAGTTTTCCCCTCAGGTGCCATGGTGAACAGTTGCTCATCAAGCCCTTAGTGTACTCCCTTAGTGTAGCAGTAAACTGCTACCAGGTCCCCTCTCAGCCTTCTTTTCTTCAGGCTGAAGAGTCCCAGATCCCTCAGCCTTTCCTCATATGACCTTCCATGTAAGACTCTGATCATAAGGGTGGCTTCTTTGGATTCTCTCAAATTTGTCCATGTCCTTGCTAAAGTGTGGTGCCCAAAACTGGATGCAGTACTCCAGCTGCGGCCTCACCAGTTCTGAGTAAAGCAGAAGAATCGCATCCTTGTTTTTCTTGGAGATATATTGATTGATGCATGCCAGAATATTATCTTCCCCACTGCCAGCTCATATTCATACTGTGATCTATTATTATCCCCAGGTCCCTTTCATTCATGGTGCTAGTCTGTTTGGTGCTGCCACGCCTGTAGGTGTGTTGGGGGTTGCTCATCCAAAAGTAGAGCACTTTACATTTCTTGATGCTGAACTTCATCAGATTCCAATCTGCCCAACTTGCTAGCCTGTCTCAGTCTGCTGGGACCTGTTGCCTACCAAGCCACTCTTCCCCCTAACTTGGTGTCATCTGCGAACTTGGCCAGTGAGCTCTTCACCCCCACATCCAAATCGTTAATAAAGATGTTGAAGAGCACATGTCTTGGAATGTTTGTAGTCCACATGTAACAATGGAATGGTTCACAATGAACCAGTTCAAAGCAGTATTTGATTTTCCAGGTATACTGTTGGCAAACACCTGGCACAATCATCATCTGTGTGTGCTGCAGACAGAGCTAAGGAGGCATTAGAGGGTCCCAGACTGCTTAGATTGAAAGCAGAGAACTACATTTACATTTCAAAGTAGAACCTGTAAGGGATGAGAGACTAGAATACCTGAGAAGAGACAAAGCCACCGAATGTATGAAAGTCCTGAGAGACATCAAAAGCATGCTACGGGCAAGGCAGCCAAGAGGGAAAAGGAGGTGCAGATTTACTTATAAAAACCCAAGCAGAGATGAGGCCTGCAGGATCTCCACTTTGATGCCTACGACCTGCAGATTTCCCCAGAAGGACTTTCTGCATACCTGGCTATAAGGTGACATTCTGTCTTTGCCTTGGGATTAGGTAAGACTTATGCAAGCCTTTGTTGTCTTTTTGGTTTATTGTATTGCATTTTAATTTAGACTAAGTTGTGTGTGCTGTCACTGTGTCTTACTTATCTGTATCTTACTTTAGGCAGAGTTTTTCTGTTATTCTTTGTAATATGCTTTGAAGCAGCAAATTGCTGTGTTCAATAAATGCTC
>NW_017729024.1:131373217-131374984 GCF_001723915.1 Gavialis gangeticus
TCTGTTATTCTTTGTAATATGCTTTGAAGCAGCAAATTGCTGTGTTCAATAAATGCTCTCTTCAGGGAATGGACTATTTTTGTTTGAGCATTTATGAATTCAGTGCCACTATCTAAAGTCTAATATTAAGTTCTGGTAACAATACTTTTGAACCATTCCAGACAGCTTTAAACAAGTATAACAGGCTTGTAGGCTTGCATAGCCAACTCCAGGGGTATTCAACCTTTTTCAGTCTAAGTATCCCCGGTGGCCGCACTGTGGTGGGGGGGAGGGGGGGCGGGGGGGAGAGACTGTGCATGGCCAAACCCCGAGTGAGGGGCTAGTGTGCAGCCAAATGCTGAGTGGGGGGGTGGAGGGGGTAGTGCACGGCCAAATGCCAAGCAGGGAGGCATAGTGCAGAGCAGAAAACCAAGTGTGGTGGGAGAGACAGCATATGGCCGGACACAGAGCAACGAAGTGGGGACAGTGTGCAGGTGGGCGGGGACGGAGCACCGCCACCTCCCAGGATAGGGCAGGGAAGCTCACTGGGCCAGGGTGAGGGCAATGGTGCCCCTCTTTAGGGCGAGGAAGCTCACTGGGTTGGTGTGTGGTGGTGGTTGCAGCAACCACATGCAAACTTCCCTGCCCTGCAGAGGGGAGCTGCTGCCCTCACCCCACCCTGGCCCTGCTCCTTGGAGACGGCTGCGCTATGTCCCCACCCAGCCATGCGTACCCCCTAGGACCAGTCCAAGTACCCGCAGAGGTATGTGTACCCACAGCTGACAACCCCTGGCCTACTCAGTTGGTCCTCTTCTTGTAGAGGATCTAGACAGCCATTGTCTGTACCTCTCACTTGCAGTGCTGTGCAATAATACCATAAAAATATCCAGCCATCAGAGCTGAATTTTTTTGAGAACAAAGCCACAGACAGCAGCTCTGTGTTCTACTCATTTTCATCCCCACCTAGCTCTCTAAATCAGTGGGGGGGCAGCAGGGATCTCCACCTTACTGGGCAGGAGCCAGTAAGTCAGGGCTTTTTGTTTTTAAAGGGCCAGGAGCTGGGGCAGATGGGGCAGCCATGGGCGGGGCTAGGGGAGTGGGGGCAGGTATCGGGGGGCTCATGGCAGAGCCCCCCATGCAGCATGGGACAGTAGGGGGCAACGGGGATCGCCCAACCCCGCCTGGCAGCACCCAGTGACAAAGCCCCCCTGCCTGGCAGCACCCAGTGAGTGGGGACTTTTTTTTTCAAAGAGCCAGGAGCTGGGGAGAGTGAGTCAGCCATTGCCAAGGCTGGAAGAGCAGGCGGGGGATAGAGCCTACATGATTTGGAGATTCAGCAGCAGCCAAATCTCTAAATCAGATTCGGCCGAATTGATTCGAGACAATGATTCAAATCACCGAATTGAATCACTGTCCCCCGGATTGGCCAAATCCAAATCCAAATCTAAAGTGAATATTAGCCACTTCACACAGGCCTAATTCCTAATATTAAATTTCTAATATAACAGTTCACTAGACAATTTATTTACTACATTTTTCCAAATCCGAGATGACTTCAAATATAAGATGAATCCCCAACTATTAGATTCCATACATAGAAATTATAAATTGGTGCTAATTTTTCATGTATAGAATCTACTTTTGGGAGGGTCATCTTAAATTTGTCCCCCTCCTGTCCTCCAACCAGTGTGGCAGGGAAAGCAGAGTCCAGGAAGGGAAGGGAGGTGCCACAGAGCATGGGAGATAGAAAAGAAGGGGTGTCAAGAGTAGGGGTGGCAATTCTTACAT
>NW_017729024.1:131379984-131382361 GCF_001723915.1 Gavialis gangeticus
AGGGAAGGGAGGTGCCACAGAGCATGGGAGATAGAAAAGAAGGGGTGTCAAGAGTAGGGGTGGCAATTCTTACATGATATGGAGACTTTAAAAAGTCCCCAGCTACTCCTCCCATTGCCTGGTCTGTTTGTCTCAGTTCTGGGAGGAAGCTAGAAGCAGGGGCACAGCCACTCCTGAACCACCAGCTGCAGCTTTCCTTTACAAATCCTGGATCTGCTTACATTGACCAGAAGCATGAAATTATATTTAAGGGTTTCCTGGTATTTCAGAAATCTCTGTGATGGAGGGGTAAGATTATAGGGAAAATGACAGACAGGCTAGATGCTCGATTCCTAAATTTGGAGAATTAATTTGAATAAATTTGGACGAAACAGGGTTCTGGATGGAGGCAGATATACAAACACCTGACAGTTGTGACTGGATGTGCAAGGAGTAAAACAGCATTTTGGAGTTTATAAATTAGTTGTAACCTCATATGCAAGAATGCTTTTAAAAAGAAATTGTTCAGTTCATATTCAAGAGTTCAGTTAAGATAACTTTGATAACAATAATATAAGCAAATGGAACATTTGGGGTCATATGGGAATAACTGAAAGTAAAATCTGATCCAGTATGTTTATATTACTTGATTTTGATTTCAGAATATTCCTAATGAATCACATGTAAGTTCCTCCAATTATGTACTGCAGTATTCTCCTTCAAGGTTCTAAAAACATTATGATTCACTTTCCCTCTTAAAAGCTATTTTATCTTTAAAAAATCATTCTAAATTCTTCTCTTGCCTTTTCCTTTTAATTTATCTGTTTATGATTTTTCTATATTTAGACCTAAAAACACAAAAGCCATCAAGATCCCAGAGATATTGAATAATCTATACATGATTGACCCTTGAACACATAGGTCAGTAATTAAAGTTAATATAACATACCCAGAGCACAAATAATACATTATGTCAACTCAGCTGAAGTTGATGATATCATCACATTTCAGATATTGAGTTGTGCAATTACAGCTGGAGGATTCCCACAGCCCCACCAGATTCCTCCAAGGGATTAGCACTTGTCTGATTACAGCATACAACAAATACATTGTTAAAATATAAGCACATCAATCAAGAGGAATTTGGAGACTTTGAAGTTCAAAAAAATGAGTGTGGGAAAAAGAAGTGGTTATAGTAGTTAAATGTGGTAACGCTCATTGGGTTTAGTTTGATGACACAATTTGATGGCTTGTGTTTCATTCCCAAAATGTCAAGCAGTCACAACAAAATTTTTGGAAAAGAGTTAAAAAAAACAACAAATAATATTTATGTCTATTTAAGATACAAGCCAATATTAGTTAGAATATATATTCAAAGACTATAAAAGTCTATGTCTTTTTTCACTTAACCCTGAGACGAGATGTCATCAACAGTTTGAAATTTGTGAGGACAGAAAATAGGACAATGCTGACTTTTCTTACCATTCTGATATACCATTGCTGGTGTTTTGTGTTCCCAGATATCAGTGTGAAATCTTCAAGTAACCGATTGCCATAGGAATGGATGCAGTACTCCACAAAACACTGGTCTCCTTACCTCTCTTCACTTTTTAATTATTATGTGGGAGGTAACACAGTCTAAGTTCTCATAGTTGTAAATTTCAGTCGGGTTGCATTCTTCAATTAGAACAACAATTACTCACAGAATTTCCCTTTAAACTTTCAGCCCTCATGGCTGCCATTTTCTGTGCCATCCTCATTGAAATCATCAAGGCTCCATGTGAGCACAGAGGTGTACACTAAGATTTGCAGGCTTTAATTTGGAAGCTTGGATCTAGGGTTCCTCCCCACTCTCCGTCTATGCTTGATGGAAGCTTGACCACACTGAAGGTGTTGTGTACATCAATTTACACATGAACTATTTATATGGAAAGCAGTATGAGTCACTGAATCTTGATCCAACAAATCATGTTATTATTACCTAGTGTATAAACATGTGAAGAGGCCAATACACTTTTATAAAGGCAGGTAATTGTCATTATCACTATTTTATAGGTGGACAAGAAAAGTTAAATGACATACCCAAAGCTGCTCAGTGAATCAGCAGCAGAACTGTAAATAGCACTTGGGTCTCTAGACTTAGAATTTGGGTTTTAGAAATCTTATATAACATGCCAAAGTAGGCGGTGGGGGGGGGGATGTGCCCACCATGCTTCTTGGGATGCGTGCAGCAGTGGGAGCTGCCACCCACTCCCCACGCCCCTGAGACAAGCCGTGGCAGGGCAGGTGTGGGGGTCCTGGAGGCTCCATCCCCTCTGGCCAAGGCTGGCCCCAATCTGACCCCCCAGGAGGTGCAGGGCTGGGGCCAGTATGGGGAGGCAGCCAGGGCTGGGCTGGG
>NW_017729024.1:131387361-131387869 GCF_001723915.1 Gavialis gangeticus
CAGCAGTGGGAGCTGCCACCCACTCCCCACGCCCCTGAGACAAGCCGTGGCAGGGCAGGTGTGGGGGTCCTGGAGGCTCCATCCCCTCTGGCCAAGGCTGGCCCCAATCTGACCCCCCAGGAGGTGCAGGGCTGGGGCCAGTATGGGGAGGCAGCCAGGGCTGGGCTGGGGAGGCACGGGGTGCGCAGGTTTGTTGGTGCCAGGCAATGAGGGCCTGAGGGAAGGGGTGGCCACATGGGCGCAGGAGGCCCCTGGCCCCAATCCCGGGCCCGGCTCCGCTCCGCTCCCTCCCAATCCCTGCCCAGTCCCAGCCCCATTCCCTCTCCCTCTCTCTCCCCCCTGCCCTTTACACCACTGACTTTCCTGGCTGGGGTGCATGTGCGCATGTGCACACGTGCTTAGCCCCCCACCCCAATTTTTTCTCCCTCCACCTATGCATGCCAAACCCTCAGTTGAAAGTTAACCATCAAATGTCACAGGCTATAGGCTGTACAGGAGGGACAGGATA
>NW_017729024.1:131387880-131388440 GCF_001723915.1 Gavialis gangeticus
TTCCGACCCTAGAAACTATGAAACTATGAAAATATAAAAGAAAACTTCCAGGAATGGTATTCAGTCAAATTATATACTATGTAAAAGACCTTTATAATGTTTCTGAGACATAACTGAACCTACTCTTTCCCATTATCCAATTTTCTCAGGAGATAAGGAGTATGATTGTTTCCTTCAATTCCAAGGTACAATTCAAATTTCTAAAAATTGTATCCTCCTTTTCCAAGATATCCATTACTGTCTCTCACATGACAAGATGGTTTCTGTCTCTTTTTTGCTCCTCTTCATGGTTACTTCTGGACCTTTCAGGGAAAGGTTATAGGTTCTTGTTTTCACTCTTTCATCCTTCAGACCAGGCATATCTAAACTCAGAAATGAAGAAAGGATTGAGGAACACAGTTAAATTAACTTTGGTGAAGAGTTAACTTGGGCTTTTATCCATGTTTTAGTCTAGGGGTGGCCAACCTGAGGCACAGGTGCCACAAATGGCAGATCATAAGATCACAGGACCGTAGGAAAACAGGGCAAGAAGGGATGTCAAGAGATCTAGTCTAGACCCC
>NW_017729024.1:131393440-131404317 GCF_001723915.1 Gavialis gangeticus
AGATCACAGGACCGTAGGAAAACAGGGCAAGAAGGGATGTCAAGAGATCTAGTCTAGACCCCTGCTCAAGGTAGGATCAACCCTGACTAAACCATCCCAGCCAAATATCTAACCTGCTCTTGAAAACTTTCACGGATAGAGATTCCACAGTTTCTCTAGGTAGCCTGTTCCAATGTTTGACCACTCTCATAGTCAGAAATTTCCTCCTAATCTCCAGCCTAAATTTCCACTGCTGAAGCTTGAGGCCATTGCTCCTATTCCTGTCCTCTATAGTCACAGAGAAAATCCCATCTCTATCCTCTCTGTAATTGCCCTTCAGGTATCTGAAGACTTTTATCAAATCCCCCCTCTGCCTTCTCTTCTTTAGGCTAAATAACACTAGTTCTTTCAGCCTTTCCTCATAAATCTTGCCTCCGAGGCCCCTAATCATTTTTTGTCACTTTATGCTGGACTTTTTCCATTCTGTGCACATCCTTCTTAAAGTGTGGGACCCCAAACTGGACACAGTACTCCAGGGGAGGCCTTATATTCAAGTAAAAGAATCACATCCTTTGATTTACAAGTGACACTCCTATTAATACAATCCAAGAGAGCTCACTGTTGGCTTATATTCAGCTATTGTCTACTGTAATCCCCAGGTCCTCCTCTGCAGTACTGCAGTCTAGCCAGTCATTCCCCAGTCTGTATTTTTGTGTGCAATTATTCCATCTCAAGTGTAGGACTTTGCACTTTCCTTGTTGAATCTCAGCTGATTGATTTCAGACCATTTCTCCTGTCTAATCTGGATCCTAGCCCAACCTTCCACAGTATCCACAATTCTGCTGAACTTGGTATTGTCAGCAAATTTGTTAAGCAATCTCTCAATCCCATCATCCAAATCATTAATAGAGATATTACACAATACTGGACCCAGGACAGGCCTCTGGGGAACCCAGCTTGGTAACTCCTCCCAGCTAGACATTGAGACGTTGATGACTATTCACTAAGTATGATGATCCAACCAGTTATGCATCCACCTTAAAGCACTTTCACCTAGTATTCCTTAACTTGTTAATAACAATGTCATGGGATATAGCATTAAAACTTTGCTAAAGTCAAGGTATATCTCACCCAATGCTCTCCCCACACCCACAAAACTTGTTACCTTATCATAGAAGGAAATCAGGTTGGTTAAGCATGACTTGCTCTTGAGAATCCATGATGGCTGTTCCTGATCACCTTGTTGACCTCTAGGCACTTTACAATAGATTCCTTGAGGACCTGCTCCATGATGGGATATGTCCCCAGAAATTCTCATGCATAGCCCAGGTCACTGCACTGTCAGAATGGAGGCAGCCACACAGATACAGCTAACGTGGCTGTTCAGTGAGGACACTTGCAGCTGGGTTTGCAGTTGCACCAAAGAAAACTCTGCAGTGAAGAGACCCTCCAAGAATGAATACAGAAAAAAAGACAAAGAGGCCTGCTGCTATTTTTCACTTCCAGTTTTTAGAGTCCCTAGTGGAAGTTGGTAGATGACTGACCTCTCATCCAGAAATCATAGAAGTTCCTTGCAGGCTGTTGAGTCAGCTCCTTTGTGTAACTTCCTCCCTTACTGGTGAAGCATAATTTGCAGATTGAATGAGTCATCCTGACTGCAGATATGATTGTGAGGTACACAGGAGAATCTTCCTGTTATCAGTGATTTGCTACAAATCAGAGCTAGTAACTAAAGAACAGAGTCTCTCTAATGAATAGGATTGGATCCTACATTGGTGTAAATCAGCATAATAGTGTTGGCTGCAGTGGCACTACACCAGTTCAAATTGGCTCAGGACCTGATCCATGTGTGGCTTTGAAGCACTGCTTAAGAGTCTGGAATATTTAAACACTGTTTTTATCCTGACCATTCACCAAAAACACTTAGAGCTCAATAGCTATACAACAGCTTTGCGGCATGGGTGTTTATAGAAGGAAATGGACACATGCAGGGAGCAGGATTTGGGCTCAGACACAGGAAGTTTTGCAGTGTCCCCCCTTTCTGTATTATGTAACAATAGAATATTAAAAAGAACTAGATTCATTAATGTTTGCAACTGCTATGGTGTATAAAAAATCCTGAGCTGCCTTTCATCTTTTGCTTTACCTCCCTAATGAACAGTGGAATTTGGCGTGTCAGGGCCATGTCCCACATTACACATAGCACATTACCTGCACTTAAAACATGAGTGTCTGAGCATTCAAGCAGTAAAATGCAGTAAATACCATTGCATCATAGCAAAGTTACAACTTTTTGGATGAGTATCTTCAGATCAGGGTTAGGCAACCCCTAGCACAGGTGCCAGAGTGTGGCATGTGAAGGCATTTTGTTTGGCACATGCGCCTTGGGGCAGATGGCAGGGAAGGGGCCCAGGTTGTGCTGCCACAACAAGGATACCCCACAAATCACAGAGGAATTGTATGCTGTTACCTAAGAAAATGCAATCTTATCTTAAAAAATATACTTTACCTTCCTTCACATCTTGTCATCTGACCCTTATGAAATACTTCTTTCATTTCCAGATTTTGAAAGCAGTGAAGGGGAAATAGTGGTCATGATACTTTCAAGACTGTAAATCATACTAACAAATGGTTACAAATAAAAGCAGGTTTGATTACAAAGATAGTTGTCTGAATAAATGTTTGACCCTGATACCTTTGCCCAATGGGGGAAGATTGTTTAGATTCAGATCTAGGTAACATTTATTTAAGGGCACACAGAGAAAGACAACATTGGAAAATACACTAGTAACAAGAGCACAATATTTGTAGCATACCTAGCTAAACATAAAACATAGTAAGTGCCATGCTGGGTCAAACCAAAGTTTATCTCAGCAGCTATCCCATCTCCAGCAATGAATTGATGCTTTAGGGGACAGTATAAGAAAAATGGGGGGTTGTGTAGAATGGCCTATCTCGTCATATCCTTGCAGTTACCAAAAGCCATAGGTTTAGGGATGTCCTAAGGATGAAGTTATATCACTGACTCTTGTGGTTAACAGCTCTGTTAGATTCATCCTCCATAAATTTGTCTAATCCTTTTTGAATTACTGGTCTCACAATACCCTGTGTCAACGATTTCCACACATGACCATATTTACTCAAATCTAAGACAAGGTTTCCCCTGCACAATCAGCATGGCAGGGAGGCTCATCTTAGGTTCATACACAAAGGGGGTGGGGGAGGGCAGGTGGCTGCTGTGGCTTTGACTCTGGCCGAGCCTGCGTCAGGGCCAGAGTCAGACCCACACCAGGCTCCTTCCCTAGCTGCTTGCCTTCTACAGATTCTGCCCCCCTCCCCCTCCCTTTTCCCCTTTACTGTCAGGCATAGCTCAGCTCTGGCCCAGGCTGGATTCCCTCCTGTGCACGGAGTACTGTATAGGGAAACTCCATCCCCTGCCCACCCAATCAGCACCACCACCACTGCTGTATGGCCCAGCAAGGGTTGCTTTCAAGTGCAGTGCTCCATGATTTGGCAGGGAACAGAACTCGAACAGCATCTGACAGTAAGCAGGCAAAGGGGCAGAAACTATGAGGCGTAGGGAGAAAAGGGCAGAGGTTGTCAGGAGTGAGGAGGAGGGGGCTGATACTGTGGGGACCTGAGACTGTGGGAATGCAGGTGATGTGGGAGGGCAGATGGCAAGGGCTGCCTGATCCCCCCTTATTCCCCCCCCACCACTGCTGTAGCAGTGGCGGGTGAGGGGGAACAGGGATAGGGACAGGGACAAATTTAAGACAGAGAGCCTGGCAGCAGTTGGGCAGCACCCCAGCCACAGGAAGTGCTGCCGTGCATCCGGGGGCCGTGGTGGAGTTGGGGAATGCCTGCAGCTAGCAGGTGCAACACCAGCTCTTCAACAGCACTGCTGGGGCCCTGCTGCAGAGCAGTGGGCAGGACCCAGGAGCCCTGTGGGGCCAGGGTGAGGAGCCGGGCACTGGGGGGCATGGGAGTAGCCTCTACTGGGCAGCCCTAAGAAGTGAACTGCTGCTCCAGCTGTGCTGTATGCCACCACTCTAGGGCCACCAGTTCAGCACCGTTCTCTGCATATGCCTAGAGCTGTGTCTCCTCCCAGGCAGCCTTCCAGGTGGGGGTCTCTGTGTACCATGCCTGCTGGTCCACCACCCAGCCTTCCATGGCCACCACAAGCTGCTGGAGCAGGTGGGTCCAGTAAAGGATGTGGCAATGGTGTCACTGGTGCCTCTGGGCAGCTCCAGCAGCCAGCAACAGTGACCCAGCAGCAGTGGTCCTGCAAGCCCCTGCAGCCTCTCCCCTACATCCAAATGTTGGCTCTGCAGAGGCAAAAGACAGAAGGCTTTTGTGAGAGTTTGCAACATTTGATAAATAAGATAGTCTGCTCCAGGGGCCCTGTGCTACCTGGCCTCAGACTGGAGGGCAGCAGCATACAGGGACCATGGTAAACTAGCCAGGCAGGCCTGGGCACAGATGAGTGCTGCCTGAGCCCCCTGTCCCCATTTGTTTCCTGGGGGCCTGCTGTAGGCCACCTACATCCTCTGCCCCCTTCCCAGGGTGGGCCAGGTCAGGCTTCTGGCAGCACCTTTTGCTGCAGTTCCAGCTCCAGCTGCAGCCGACCCCCCACTCTGCCCCTGCAGGCCCACCACTGTGCTCTGCTGCCACGCAGGCCCTAGCGCCCAGGATCAGGATGCATGGGGCTTGCAGACAACGGGGGCAAGGGGCTGGCTACACCCCCACCCTCCCCACAGGGGCCTTTCCAGGAAGGCATCCCAGGGCTGGCCCCCAGCCATGCCACTGCTGCTTTCTGAGTGTGGCCCTGCTGCCCATGCTACAGATGGTGCATGATGGGTTGTTTGTGCAGATGGAGGGCTGTGCCAGTCACTATGCTGTGCTGCTGCTGATGCCTTGGGCACACCTGCACTCTTGGATTGGGACCCTGAGCTAGAACAGTGCAGGGGGAAGCCTGGCCTACCCCATAATGTCCATCGTCTGGAGGGCTACCTGTCACAGTGCTACATGTTTCTGCACCCAGTCACTGAGGAGGAGTTAGCTGCTCGGATCACTGTGTTCCTCAGCACATGAGAGGCCTGTGCCCACCACGCTGTGGCAACATAGCCCACTCAAAGTTCTAACCTGTGTCCTGCCACCCTGTGTGCTGGGGGAGAAACCTGGGGGCAGGGGAGTGAAGCTAGGTGGGGTAAGGAGGTTGGGCCAGGGGCAGGGACTGGGCCTAGGAGGGCTTGCCCTCAAGTGCGAGACACACTGGGGGTCTGGGGCTGGCGAAGCTGGCAGCTCAGCATGGGGCTCCCCATGCCAGGCAGTGTCTGGCTCCAACTAGTATTTGTAGGCTGTGGTGGGCTGGGGATCAGCACCTGGCCAGGTCGCCCCCCACCCCCCCGGGAGGAGTTGGTGTTGCTGGTGGCCAGGTCTGTCTAGCCACAGGTGAGTGGCTTGCTGCTCCTCACTGGCAGCTGAGGTGCAGGGCTGAGGCTGAGGCCAAGACAGCCATTGGCCAGGACTCTCCAGGCTACCAGTGGGCACAGCAACCAGGGAGGAGCATAGGGTGGTGCACTGGAGGCCTGAGGTCCCCTCCCCTGGTGATGAGTCACCAAAGGTGTCAGGGTGGTGTGTAGACATGGCCTCCTGGGGCGCCAAAATGCAGGTCAGCTCTAGCATGAAGGGCATAGTCTTGGGGGTACCACCAACCTGATAATTGTGGTCTGTCACAGCCACCCACTGGGCCCACAGGGCCTTGGCCTTCATGCAGCACTGCTGTGCCAACTGAGGGAGGCCCCACGCCCACATCCCAGATGCTAGGGCCTCATTAATGTGGAATTTTGAGTGCTTGCCCTGGGCAAACTGCTTCAGGTCATCCTCCCTGCCCCACAGTGCCACAAAGCCATGTACCCCCTCCCAGGTCCAGTTGGCACTCCTGGGGCTGCAGACAGGCAGTGCATGTGGGTGGGGCTGGGGCTAGACACAAGGGAGGTGATGGACATTGTCCCCATGCTGGCTGACTGGGCCCCTGGCCTGGCCCTAGAGGGCTGGCAGCAGTACCCCAGGCATGGCCAGGGAGTTGTAGCCATGTGGCCATGGCATTTCACCATGGTCCTGCAAAGAGAGAGAGGTGGGGGTAAATAGCAGGAGGCAGCAAGTTCTGGTCCTGGTGGCACAGCCAGCAGCTGTGGTGGGATCACAGGGCTGGGCAAAGGGCAAGGGGTGCTGCAAACTGCTGTTCTTTGCAGCACTCACCTGTGGCCAGGCAGCAGTTCTGGAGTGGGACAGATCTGGCAAACAGTCTGCAGGCTGCCCAGGGAGATGCATGGGACCTGCTGGACTCCAGCAATGAGAACAGGCTCCTGCAGGCTTCTGGAGTGTGTGCCCCACAGAACAAAACGGCAGCAGGCTTTTGTACCCCGCAGCTAGGGGCTGCCAGACAGCAGCCCAGGCCAGCAGTAGGAGTGGGGGGCAGGCAGGAGCCCTGGGGCTGGGCTCTGGCTGGCCCTCTAGTGGCTGGGCAGACCCAGATGGGAGGCTGTGCAGTAATGCATCTCCATGTGCATTATTGCAAACTAATCTGGCATAAATTTGATACCTGCACCATGCAGGTATCAAATTTACGCCCAAGTCAGCATAAGTTGCCATAGTTACTGCACAGTATGGGCATGCAAGTGTAGATGTACACCCATACTGCACAATAATTTATGTTATTGAGCAGTAAATGTTCATGTGTAGGTGCGCCCACTGAGTTCTATAACAAGACTCAGTCTTTAGCTACATCACAAACTGGAACCTCAGGTTGAAATCAGATTAGGAACCAACTATCTTGAACCAAATTTCCTGACATAATTTTACCAGTAACATAGAAAATGTCTTGCTGCCATGTACTTCTTATGATATCCCTGTAATATTACGGTTAAGCAATTATCATTTTCTCATTATCACTTTCTCATTAACATAAGAGGGGAAATTAAGAAACATAGATGCTAATTGATTAGTAGCAGATGAAAAATTAAATTTGAGAAGCTCATGATTTTCAGTTCCTGTACTAGTTCTACAAAGATCTCAGCATGTGTCTGGCAGACAAGGCACTTTGATTATTTCACATAGCTTCACAAGCTTTTTCAGGGCAACTGTCATTTAAAACAAAACATAAGACACTGAGCTTACTAATGACCAGGAATACATTTTCTTTTCCTTTTATACATATGAACAGTACATTTCTCTGAAGCATAATGATGATAAAATATCAACAAAAAGGAATTCAATTTACATTTTTACAAGCAGACTATTAATTTGGTTTGTGTGTGTTGGCACCAGATCTTGTTCAGTTGCCACAGTTAAAAGGAATGGGAAGTTGCTGTCCTTAAGAAGTCAGCCTTTGCTAGTAGCTGCAATATATTTTAGTGGTTTCTAATGCACTTCTTTAGGACATGATAAGAATGAATGCTAGACAGTTATTATAATTTGGTCACAGTTTAATATGTCTCAAGACATAGACATGTCATTTCAGGAACAGAACAGAATATTTATGGATTATTTGACTTTCTTCCAAAAAGGATGTTCACTCACTAGAGCTCTTTAAATAAAAGCAGAGAGATCTGCTATATAATTTCCAAGATGGAGAACTGTACAACTTTTTGCAGCCTTATTATTAAAATATAATAAATATTTGGAGAAAAAAGCATCCTTATAAGAAAATGTGAACTCTAAAAAGTTCTGCATATACTACATCACAATACAGCAAAAGATTGAAATCAAAGTATTTTATATAGAACGCAAATGTAAAGAGAAAAAACCCTCTAGTATCTTTAGTAAGCAATTGCACCCCAAAGGAGTTTTAGTCATTGTGTACCCAGGTGCTACTAGGAGTTGTAACTTCTCAACCATTCCATGATGGGTGGACTTTTATGTAATGCAATTATTACATTCAAAATCTGCTTGGGATGTTTTTAGAACACATTCTTTTAGTGAATTTCAGTGTTTTTCTCAGTCAAGGGCTGGGCCATTTCAACTTGTTCTATGTGCATTTTAAACTATTTATGGAAAGGGAAAACTATCAGCTAGATTTTACCCAGGACCCTTCACTTCATTCGAGTAGGAGTTTTAGACAGAAGCAGAATGATAACTAATGTAACTGTGTTCTTACCTGTTTTGTTTAAAGTACTGTGATCTTGCCTGCTCCAGTAGAGAGTAAAGCAAAAACAAAACCATACTAGCTAGGACATTACTTTACATTATACAGTGTATCAGTAGTGACAGTTCTGAAAAGGGTGATAGAAGCAAATGCAACAGCAATTCTGGGCTTTTCAGAGTTTACTGCATTACTTAGAAAACAAAGTAATGTTTAAATATTTGAAAAACAACAAAGGGGAGAGAATAGGAGATGAAATAGACACAGAGTGAAACCACAAAGGGCTACTTATTAGGCAGAGCTGTCCTGTTCCTTGTGATAGTAGCTGTTATTGCTTTTCCCTTGTACAGTATTTAAAAAGGTAGCCAAGTGCCCACATGTGTACAGACACTCGGTTTAACACAGGGGTGGGCAAAATATGGCCTGTGGGCTGCATCAAGCCTGCCAACTGATTGGAACTGACCTGTGGGGGCACCCGCCAATTGATTGCATCTGGCTTGCGGCTGCTTCCATGGTGCTTCACATGGGGCCAAGCCCCACCTGGGGCAGCCTGTTCTTGCCCGCTCCAGTTTGGGCCAGCATGCACAGCTTCCAGCGGGGTTGCTCCAGGTGGAGCTACACCCACCCAGGAGCTGCTTAGCTCCCCTCACTTCCAGTAGTGGCTTCTTCTGCTCCTGCTGTGTTGGTCCAGGCGGGGAGGAAGCTTCAGCTGGGCAGCTTCTGGCCCAATGCATGGGGCTCTGGCTTCATATCCCAGCTGCCTTCCACCCACTTGGTTGCCCGTGCTGGAGCCGGAGCCCCATGTGCTGGGGCAGGAGCCACCTGGCTGAAGCTTTCCCCCACCTGAAGTGGTGCAGCAGGAGGAGGAGGAGTAGCAGTCACTGGAGGTGAGGGGAGCCAAGCAGCACCCGGGTGGCTGCAGCTGCACGGGGAGTAGACCCGCCAGTAAGTTGTGAACATTGGCTAGGGCCACACCAGCAGGCACAGGCTGGAACACAGCATGGGCTGCATTGTGTGAAGTTTGGCCCCATGCAGAGCATCACAGGGGCAGCCATGGACCATACTGCCCAGGTAAACTCTGGTGCACATGCCCTCTGCACACTCCTCCCTCCCTTCACCCCTGGTTGGTTCCTGGGACCTGGCGCCCAGGCAGTGCTTCCCCCTGACCCACACATGGGCACATGCCCCTCCCCACACCTACTGCCAGCATACACCTCAACCCTGCCCCCCACCGAGCAGGGGCATGCACGGAGTGGGTCATGGCTCTGCCCTGGGCCCTAGCTCCCTGCTGTTACCACCCCATGACCCCCGCCTGGTGATCCCAGCCTCACCTGTTCTGCTCTCAAACACCTTCCCCTGCCCACTGACAGCCCCATCCCACATAAGGATTTCGATTTCTGATGAATTGTTAAAGTGGCAGCAGGGGGGTGGGGGTGCTGACCCAGCCTGCCACAACTCATCAAAACTCCCTGTGTGACCCCCAGGCCCAAATAATTACCCACCCCTGGTTTAAAGGCAAAGTGCAAAGCAGCGCAAGTGATCATTCACAAAAGCTGGCGCAGTTTCCTTGAAGAGACCAAGGATCATGGGCAACACCTAGAACATAGGTGTTCAACCCCTAGCCCATGGAGCCATACCATCTGGCCAGCAGGGCTCTCCACAGCTCTGGAAATTTAGCAGTGAGGGCAATTGACACTGCTACCATTCCCCTGCTGCTGAATTTCCAGGCCCCACATGGATGGATCAGGCCTGGGCTGTTACTACATGGCTTGATTGGGCCTGGCTGAGCCACTGCTGACAATGGATCAGGCCAATGGACCAGATCCATACTACAGACAGACAGATCTGACACTGCTGATCCAGCCCATAGGGTGAAAAGGTTGGGCACTGCTGTTTTAGCCCAGGAGTCAAGTGGTTAGGGCACGTGCCCAGAAAGTGAGAAAGCCAGGTTCTAGGCCTTCCTCACAGCATCCTCACCTAACCTAGTTCCTAGGCAAATGCCCAAAACACTTGGAAATTGGGCTAAAACTCCAGCACGTAGGGCTATGTCATCTGGCCTATAGGAGTCCCAAGGGCCAGCTAACATAGCCCCACGGGCAAAAAATTAAACCTCACCGAGCTAGAACCTCACTGGGCCTCCTGCTTCCCTCCAACATGCATTAGTCAGAGGCTTTTACCAGGTACAATTTCATGACTTACACAAGCTCAATGCACACATACCTGTCTGGTCAGCATGCAGCCTATTCAGTAGCCATGTAGATGCCTATGTATGTACTCTGTACGTGGAAAAGGATCACAAACTATGCATAAGTGCCAAAATGGCAGGTATGTGGCTAAGAGACTGCTGCTTGGGGCCACTGAATGAAATAAGGTCCTGCTGTTTGGATGTGTCTACATGTAGCTATACAGCGATATTGCTATGGCACTATGCTTGAGGAAGTACTAAAACATGGCGCACTAAGCGCCCATACTGCAATGTGTGTGCAGCACAGTTAGATTTTGCTGCTATGTTGCCCTAGCGACACACTAAAACAGGGGAGCACAGTGCTATGGCAACGTAGCGGCCAACCATGTGCAGACCCACTGATCGCTACATCACTCTGTAGATGTTCACTTTGTGGCTCAGTTTCCTATAGGTAAAATAATAACTTTCCATCTCCTAATGGTACTGTAAGAATGAACACTATAGTAGTGGCCAGCTACATAGCCAAATTAGATAGTATCAGTAAAGCTAGACAAGTTTTTTTTGGGTCAA
>NW_017729024.1:131409317-131409653 GCF_001723915.1 Gavialis gangeticus
GAAAATGAAAGACACAAGAGATGCAAATCACTCTTGCAAAGAAACACTTCCATATCAAGCAGCAGCTAATAAAAATCACCATCTTACACTGATTCCCTGAGAGGTATCCCAATTAAGCACATCCTAACAGAGAGGATTTAGTGATTTTAAAGGGACTATCCTGTTGGATCAGATATTAAACCTGAGATGTAATGCCCAATTTCAAGAGGCTAAATGTGAAAATCTATGATATTTATTTATTTATTCGGGGGCGACTGGGAGGGATTCACATTTGTAGTCACCTGCTAACACACTAGGGCAGTGTTTCTCAACCGGTGGGATGCATCCCACTGGTGG
>NW_017729024.1:131414653-131416497 GCF_001723915.1 Gavialis gangeticus
CTTCCTCACAGCATCCTCACCTAACCTAGTTCCTAGGCAAATGCCCAAAACACTTGGAAATTGGGCTAAAACTCCAGCACGTAGGGCTATGTCATCTGGCCTATAGGAGTCCCAAGGGCCAGCTAACATAGCCCCACGGGCAAAAAATTAAACCTCACCGAGCTAGAACCTCACTGGGCCTCCTGCTTCCCTCCAACATGCATTAGTCAGAGGCTTTTACCAGGTACAATTTCATGACTTACACAAGCTCAATGCACACATACCTGTCTGGTCAGCATGCAGCCTATTCAGTAGCCATGTAGATGCCTATGTATGTACTCTGTACGTGGAAAAGGATCACAAACTATGCATAAGTGCCAAAATGGCAGGTATGTGGCTAAGAGACTGCTGCTTGGGGCCACTGAATGAAATAAGGTCCTGCTGTTTGGATGTGTCTACATGTAGCTATACAGCGATATTGCTATGGCACTATGCTTGAGGAAGTACTAAAACATGGCGCACTAAGCGCCCATACTGCAATGTGTGTGCAGCACAGTTAGATTTTGCTGCTATGTTGCCCTAGCGACACACTAAAACAGGGGAGCACAGTGCTATGGCAACGTAGCGGCCAACCATGTGCAGACCCACTGATCGCTACATCACTCTGTAGATGTTCACTTTGTGGCTCAGTTTCCTATAGGTAAAATAATAACTTTCCATCTCCTAATGGTACTGTAAGAATGAACACTATAGTAGTGGCCAGCTACATAGCCAAATTAGATAGTATCAGTAAAGCTAGACAAGTTTTTTTTGGGTCAATCCAATATCTTTTATTAGACCAACTCAAATAGTTGGAAAAATTCTTAGCAAGCTTTTGGGCACAAACACCCTTTGTCAGGCTGAGGAAGCATCTGTAGATGGTCTGTGCTCTTCCTGGATGGAGTGGTAAAGCATCCAGAGGCTAGTAGGTATTCAAGAAAGCCAGTCAGTTAAAATGTAAATTGAGGTGGTCAGCAGGTGAGAGACAGGTGTGGGGAAAGGGGGAATCCGAATGTAGCTGTAGTCAAAGGATGGGAGCCAGGAGGGTGTGGTGGAAGGGAATGAGAATAGCTGGTAAAAAGTGGAGGGTTTACCCAGTGAGTCAGATGTTAGGCTGGTCATGATGTGTCATAAATCCAATGTCTGTATTTCGTCTTTGATTTTTTGTATCTAGTAGATCGATGAAGCGGAGTTCATAAGCTCATCGGTAATTGGGTATTCTTGTCTTTGATAGATTTACAGTGTACGTTCCTTCTGGTATGCAGTTGTTTGGTTTCTTACATATTTTGCATCAGGGCATTTGGTATACTGGATGAGAGATATAACATTTCTGGAGGTGCAGGTGTAAGATCCAGGAATGCTGATGGTTCTGTTGTGGGGTGTAGTTGTTGTAGGGGTTGTGGAAATGTATTGGCAGGTTTTACATTTCTTGTCCTGGCATGGTCTAGATCCATTTGGTGTGTTTTGGGCCGTAGGAATTTTTCTTCTGGTGATGAGGTTAGCGAGGTTTGGTGCTTATTTAAAGACTAGGATGGGTGGTTCTGGGAAGATCTCTTTGAGAATTCTTCTAGTATGGGTTGCAATTGTTTGAGGATTTTCCGTATACGTTCGGGGGGGATGATATGTCATAACTAGTGGTGTCTGATTCATAGGGGTTTTTCTGCTGTATTGCAGCAATTCTTCACGTGGTAGCTGGATGGCTCTTTCAAAAGTAGGATCCATCTCCCTGGAGGAGTATCCTTGTTAAGTGAAGGCCCTTTTGAGATTTGTGAGGTGGTGATCATGGGTGTTCTCCTCAGTGCAAATTTGGTGGTATTGAAGGGCTT
>NW_017729024.1:131417248-131418360 GCF_001723915.1 Gavialis gangeticus
GGGTGGGGGGGTGGGATTGGTGTCCTAGCCTCAAAGTTTCCTCATCTAATTCCCCCCCTCATCAAATAGACTTTATGGCCAATGCTACACGTCAGGCATGGCTGAGTGCAGAACTCCTGCTTAGTTGTTTGTACGGTCACTGAACTTGAATTCGTTGTTTAACAAAGCACTTCAAAAGAATATGAGAATAAAAAGCTCTTGCAATGCACAATTCTCTATTTTTTTCACAGACTTGGATGCCAGAATTTGGTAACACAGACCTGTGGCTTTGCTGTAGTAGCTTGTTGTGGCTTTTGGAGATTGGACTCTATGAGCACTTTACTCCCTAAACCCAAATCCAGTGATTCTTATTGACTGTATTTATTCTAACTATAGCTCAGAAGACAAAATATAGCATCCCTTTTTGCTGTTGAGCTTAGCCAAAAGGAAGGGATCCAAACCTGGGAGATGCTTTGATGATTGCAGCAGATATTCACTTTTAGAACACTGGCAGCAAGTTTACTACTGAACTTTCTAGTATCTCTCAACTCTGCCTCACAGAAAAGAAGACCACCATAATGAAAACTTAATGCATCATCCTGTTGCCCTCAACCAACCACAGTATGTAATTATCACAAGGGCTGTTGCTGTACTGTACAGTCCAGGATTAGATGACTGAATCATTCTGATTATCCTGTCCCAAAATTGTTTATACTGTACTCTGTAGCAGTACTATTCTGCTTGCATGATCTCAGATGTGCATTGTGTAGCTCTGCAAAAACTAAATCTAAAACACCAGAGACAGTTACAGTTGTCAGTACCAGGTCGGGCAGCACCATTTGGATTTGGCCGAGCGCTCTTCCCATGAGATGTCTGGGTAGTTGAAGTCTCCCATGACAACCATGGACCAGAAGCGTGCAGCCTCAGCCAGTTTCCTGGCGAATTCCTGGTCAAGCTCTTGACCCTGGCTAGGTCTGTAGCAGACTCCCACCCTAGTGTCCTCTGTGCCATGTTCACCATGGAATTTAACCCAGAGTCTCCAGTCACCCACTAGACGTGTAGCTTTCCTTGACAGAGAGCTACACCCCCTCCCCTTTTGTCCACATGATCTTTCCTGTACAAGGTATAGCCAC
>NW_017729024.1:131423360-131423759 GCF_001723915.1 Gavialis gangeticus
TCTTGTCCTGGCATGGTCTAGATCCATTTGGTGTGTTTTGGGCCGTAGGAATTTTTCTTCTGGTGATGAGGTTAGCGAGGTTTGGTGCTTATTTAAAGACTAGGATGGGTGGTTCTGGGAAGATCTCTTTGAGAATTCTTCTAGTATGGGTTGCAATTGTTTGAGGATTTTCCGTATACGTTCGGGGGGGATGATATGTCATAACTAGTGGTGTCTGATTCATAGGGGTTTTTCTGCTGTATTGCAGCAATTCTTCACGTGGTAGCTGGATGGCTCTTTCAAAAGTAGGATCCATCTCCCTGGAGGAGTATCCTTGTTAAGTGAAGGCCCTTTTGAGATTTGTGAGGTGGTGATCATGGGTGTTCTCCTCAGTGCAAATTTGGTGGTATTGAAGGGCTT
>NW_017729024.1:131424187-131435558 GCF_001723915.1 Gavialis gangeticus
TTTGTACGGTCACTGAACTTGAATTCGTTGTTTAACAAAGCACTTCAAAAGAATATGAGAATAAAAAGCTCTTGCAATGCACAATTCTCTATTTTTTTCACAGACTTGGATGCCAGAATTTGGTAACACAGACCTGTGGCTTTGCTGTAGTAGCTTGTTGTGGCTTTTGGAGATTGGACTCTATGAGCACTTTACTCCCTAAACCCAAATCCAGTGATTCTTATTGACTGTATTTATTCTAACTATAGCTCAGAAGACAAAATATAGCATCCCTTTTTGCTGTTGAGCTTAGCCAAAAGGAAGGGATCCAAACCTGGGAGATGCTTTGATGATTGCAGCAGATATTCACTTTTAGAACACTGGCAGCAAGTTTACTACTGAACTTTCTAGTATCTCTCAACTCTGCCTCACAGAAAAGAAGACCACCATAATGAAAACTTAATGCATCATCCTGTTGCCCTCAACCAACCACAGTATGTAATTATCACAAGGGCTGTTGCTGTACTGTACAGTCCAGGATTAGATGACTGAATCATTCTGATTATCCTGTCCCAAAATTGTTTATACTGTACTCTGTAGCAGTACTATTCTGCTTGCATGATCTCAGATGTGCATTGTGTAGCTCTGCAAAAACTAAATCTAAAACACCAGAGACAGTTACAGTTGTCAGTACCAGGTCGGGCAGCACCATTTGGATTTGGCCGAGCGCTCTTCCCATGAGATGTCTGGGTAGTTGAAGTCTCCCATGACAACCATGGACCAGAAGCGTGCAGCCTCAGCCAGTTTCCTGGCGAATTCCTGGTCAAGCTCTTGACCCTGGCTAGGTCTGTAGCAGACTCCCACCCTAGTGTCCTCTGTGCCATGTTCACCATGGAATTTAACCCAGAGTCTCCAGTCACCCACTAGACGTGTAGCTTTCCTTGACAGAGAGCTACACCCCCTCCCCTTTTGTCCACATGATCTTTCCTGTACAAGGTATAGCCACCTATACCTGTGGTCCAGTCATGGGTGGAATCCCACCAGGCAGGCCTCCGTTATGCCTATGAGATTAATAGTCATTCTTGTTTAGTAGGAAGACCAGTTCCTCCTATTTATTCCCCAAACTCCTGGCATTGGTGTAAAGGCACTCCTTGGACATCACGTCCTCTGCCCCCTCACCATTCTTGTTGCCTTCCACTGAACTCTCTTCAATTAGTCCACATCCTTTCTGTAGTGGGGGCCCCAAAATTGGACACAGTACTCCACATGTGGTCTCACCAGTGCTGACTAGAGCACCACTTCCCTTGATCTACTGGTAATGCTCCTACCAATGCAGCCCAGTATGCCATTAGCATTCTTTGCAACAAGGGCACACTGTTGGCTCATATTCAGCTTACTTTCCACTGTAACTCTGAGATCCTCTTCTGCAGAGTTGCTGCTTAGCCAATCAGTCCCCAGCCTGTACTGGTGCATTGGATTGTGGCATTCTAAGTACAGGACTTTGCACTTATCCTATTTGAACTTCATGAGATTTCTTTTGGTCCAATCCTCCAATTTGTCAAGGTCTCTCTGAATCCTAGCTGTACCTTCTAGCATATTCACTACTCCCCCCAGCTTGGTGTCATCTGCGAACTTGCTCAGGCTGCATCTCCCATCTTCCAGGTCATTGATGAAGATATTAGACAAAACCAGTCCCAGGACTGACTCCTGGGGCACTCCACTTGATACCAGCTGCCAAATAGACATCAAACCATTGATTATTACCCTCTGAGCCCAATGCTCCAACCTGTTTTCTATCCACCTTACAGTCCATTCATTCAGCTTGTACTTCGTAGCTTGCCTTCGAGAAGGCAGTGGGAAACCACATCAAAAGCCTTGCTAAAATCAAGGTATACCACATCCACTGGTCTCCCTGCATCCACAGACCCAGTCATCTCATCACAGAAGGAAATCAGGTTAGTCAGGCATGACTTGCCCTTGGTGAATCCATGCCAACTGTTCCTAATCACCTTCTGCTCCAAATGCTTAGAAAGGGATTCCTTGAGGACCTACACCATGATTTTTCCAGGGACTGAGGTGAAGCTGACTGGTCCATAGTTCCCTGGATCCTCCTTTTTCCCTTTCTTAAAGATGGGCACTATATTTGCCCTTTTCTAATCATCCAGGACCTATCCCAAATCACCACGAGTTTTTAAAGATTGTGGCCAGTAGCTCTGCAATCACATTGGCCATCTCCTTCAGCAGACTTGGGTTTCTTTAAAGTACAGCCTGCAGTCCTGGACTCCTCTCCTTCTCGGACTGGCCTCCCAGGAAATCCTGCCCATGAGTTCCCTGAGTGAGTCAAAGTCTGCTTTTTTGAAGTCCAAGATCCTTACTCAGCAGACCCTTTCTCAGCTCTCCTTCCTTCCTTTTCTCAGGATTCTGAATCCAGTCATCTTGTGGTTGCAGCTGCCCAAGTTGCCATCCGCTACTACATTCCCCATCAATTCTTCCCTGTTTGCGAGCAGCAAGTCAAGAAGAGCATGGCCCCTAGTTGGCTGCTCCATCACTTGCACCAGGAAGTTGCCCCCAAAACTCTCCAAAAACTTCCTGGATTGCCTGTTCACTGCTGTTGTGCTCTCCCAGCAGATGTCAGGGTGACTGAAGTCTTCCATGAGAACCAGGCCTGTGATTGGCAAATTTGTGCTAACTGTTTAAGAATACACAGGGGGCACCTATATATGTGCAGCAAAGCTGCTCCAATGCACTGTAATTACAGAAATATCGATTAACTGAATTTGCTGGAGCACAGTAATTACTATGCTCCAGCAGATTCCAGCAACATGTGCATCTATGTCCCTACACTGAAAAATAGTGGTAGGGGCGCTTTAACTAAAGCTCATTCATTTTTCAGTGTGGGGATGCTGATACATGTGACGTTCCAGGCACTTTAATTAGAGCAGCTCTTGGAGCCACTCTAATTAAAGCGCAGCCCCCTTCCCCCCCAAGCACATTTATAAATGCCCAGGAAGCCCATAAACTGAAACTCAACATTTCTTCCCCTCTGAGCAGATTGTTTCCACAGGAGTATGGGGCTGTGGGTTCAAGGGGAATTTGTCCTGTGTTCCTCTCATTAGCTTATTCTTTTTCACATACAACAACAACACAAGTATGTAAACTGTATGATCAGGCTTCCCAAAGTCAACTGCTTTTCAAAAATGTTTTAATTATTTTTCATGTGTAGAAATAAAGCCCTTTGACACATTCATAGTTTTGTGGAATGAAGAAAGGACCTTAAGAATTGGCAGGCAGTGAACTGACAGTTTAATTTTGAGGGCTTAAGACACTTGTGTTTTAAACTATTACTCAAGAAACCATAAAAAACACAAAGGAATTCTGTTCCTACAGAAGTGAAACACTCCATGGAGGTTTAAAATTGTGTACATTTCCTGATGCCAACTTAAGAGCTGCAGATGTTTATTTCCTGCCTCCCTAATTTGTATCTATTAAAAGGTTTTATAAGGACTCATCCTAAAAAAATAATTAGGTAGGGTACTTTAACTGAAACAGCAGCTGTATAAATGATGAATGTTGGCATTTTAAAATACAGTAGAATTCTAAGACAGGAAAGAGTAAGGATAATGAGTGAAGCTTCAGGCTACACAGTGACTGACAGTTACTTCTTTCTGCTAAGTGAGGTCATATTACTCTCATATAAAGATGTACAGTCAGAATGAGGAGGGAAGGAGATAAGCATGCAACACTGACTTTTAAAACTGAGGCAAGAAGTTCTTTAATCCTTTGTCAATTAGGGCTGGTTTTCTGACATTGATAAGAGAGCTGAATGACCTTTTGCAGGTTAGCTGATATTTCTGTTCTTTTCCATGAAAATGGATGCCAAATTGATAAAAATAGTACCTACTTTAAATATACCACTCACAGTATTCACATTTGTTTTCACTGATGCAAGATCTAACATGAGAGCAAATGACAACCCTGGAGCCAGCTGAAAAACTGTCAGTATGATACATGGGAATACAGGACTGAAAGGAACCTCTTGGATGAGTCCAGTCGCCTGCTATTGTACACAATCGTGTAATAAACTAAAATGTCAGACATAAAATGTCAGATATAGTTACAAAACGAAAGCTGTGGGTTTTCTAATCTTACAGGGTCCAATATAACTATTTACTTAAAAAACCCAACACCTTAGATGTGATAAAAATGAAATATATTATATGCTTCTTACTCTACTTTATGCTAATCCTTTCAGAGGTAATCTGATACAGAAGGATAAATTAACTGTGTCTTGAATAAAATGTTGAAAGGTGAGCCAAATAGGTGAAACATTTGATGACCAGTCAGACTCTTCCTTTCATAACAAGTATTTTATTCTTACCCTCTGCTCATATAAATTAATGCATAACAACAGATAGAAATACATTTAAAAATATAATATAGGAGCCACACTCATCTCTTATCCTATTGTCACAAATTTCTAAAGAAATTGTATTCATAGTGACAAAAAATCAAAACAAGAACATTCAAGCTTTCATTTTCATTGGCGTGTTAAAAGTTGTTGACAAGTATAAATCATTACATTGGTTTGAATGAGGTAATTGGTAACACGGTTTTAAAAAAGGGATATGATACATAAGATTTTCCAGAGATATTAACAGAGATCAGGAACTTTTGTCAAAGCTGACACAGTAACTAAGAGTGTCCATCTTCTGCCTCATGCTATAGTTGATAAAAGTACAGAGCAGGATAGTGTATCTTCTTGCACCAGAAGCTCAAGACTGCAGTGTTGTGCCATGAAGTACAAGGAAGAAAAGAATTTAAAAGGGTAATGTAAAATGAAGGGTCATGTTTTAAGCAATAGTCTTTCCACCTTCTGAACTCTGGCTGGAATTATTAAGTAATTATGCAGTTGCCATTCTGAAAATGGCTGGACAATGCATTGTGAATACCTCAGTCAGAGTGTTCCTTTTGCCAACAAGCCTTGCTGTCAGCAAGTACCCATGAGTTGCTTTTAGAACCCAGTCACTTAATGAAAGTGAATCATCTTGGGATAATGGGGTGCACAATCTGGGGAAAGACACTTCCTTCCCTAGTCCGAAGGGAAGGGGAAAAATGGAAAGAATAGAAAAAAAACAGCAACAAGACAGACAGAGAGGTAACAAGGGTGGGTTTAATTAGGACTTAGGGGGAAGGCTTCATAAGACACAGAAGAGTATGGCAGAAGGAGTGTTCAAGCATGCTTCTATAGCAGCGAGGCTTACTTTCACTACCAAACCAATGTAAGGAAAGAGAAGCTGAACTGTAAGATTCCAGAATGGAGAAACAAACCATACATTATAGCAGAGAACTCCTGGACCACCCCAAACTAACCCTGAGAGAAGAGTGAGTTAGAGAGGGAAACTGCATTTATGAAGTGTGTTGTTTTCTTATGTTCTGTATCCTCTTCTGTTTTCTTTTAAGGAAAGCAACAGTTTAAAAATGTTGAGCAAAGCCTGTTTGTCAAGGGTCTAGGGGTCTGCTTCATAGCAACTATCACATGCTTCCTGGAGAGTCAAGCTATAAACCAGAAGGCTCAAATCTTTGGTGAGATTTTTTTAAAAGGAGTGTTTAAGCTATGATGAGAGTATGAGAACTCGAGATCAGATGCTGAAGATGAGCAGTTGGACTGTGGATTTCAATCTCCAGGACAAGGTGCCAGACAGAGGATTGGCACCCCAAAAATATGCCTAAATAGCCAAAGATTGAAAAGTCAGGGTGCCTTTACATGTGCACTGACATGTTCTGATTAGAACGTGTCAGAGCAAACTCAATCGAGACTGCTGGAGCATTCTAATCAGAATGCTCCAGTGTGCTGCAGTGTCTTGTGTATTCAGCATCCCCACGTTTCAAAATGGCAGTGGGGGCGATTTAACTAAAGCTTGTCAAATGAGCTTTAGTTAAAGTGATCCAGCTGCCATTTTGAAATGTGGGACACTGAATACATGAGACACTGCGGGTGCTTTAATTAGAGCAGCTACCAAGAGTATGTGTACATGCACCCTCAGAGGCTTAAAATACTTAGGCCGTTTATACACATGCTCCAGGAGGATGGGAGGAGAGGGGGGTGCTTTAGCTAGAGTGGCTCTGAGAGCCACTATAATTAAAGTACCGGGAGCATCACATGTATCAGCATCCCCGCACTGAAAAATGGTGTGGAGGTGCTTTAACTAAAGCTCATCAAATGAGCTTTAGTTAAAGTAGCCCTGCCATCATTGTTCAGTGCAGGGATGCTGATACACATGATGCTGGAGTCTGTTGGAGCGTGGTAATTACCATGTTCCGATTAACTGAGTCTGCTCCAACGTGCTATAATTACAGCATGTCAGAGCAGCCTCAATGCACATGTATAGGGGTCCCTTAGGTACTTGGCCACTCTAGCAATTTGCTAAGTGGCCCACAGGGGGTGCTTGTCTAGATTTCAGCATAAACTCAGAGTCTGCTTTTAGATAAAGATAATCATTGCTGTGAATGATAATGGAATATCCCCAAAGTGAGATCAGCAATTAATCAGAGTAACGTTCTGCTATATGGTAAAAATGACAATGGGGATAGTAGGTATTTTGCTGTATTGTGAGAAGGGGTCTGTCCTCCTAGAGATTTCTAAGCATTGCTACTGAGGGTCAGATTTACACGGAAAAGGTGAAAAAACATAAAGTCACACCTGTTTTCTTTATCCATTTCTTTACTATAGAGTGTCTTCCGCTAGTAAGATTTGTCGTGTGCCAGGCATAAAATCAATCATTAATTCCTCCTTTCATATTTAAGGTCTGGATGGTCCTGCTATGACTCATTAGAACTTTCTAGCTGAAGCGGTATGGAAGAAGGTACCAGTTTAGAGAGATGTCACCAACAAAGAATAGACAAACAACAGATTTATGATTTTAAAATGTGCCAAGTGGAGTAAAATTAGATCTCCAATACTTCTTAAGAGCAAGCAAAATTGAATATTTAAGGGATAAAATCAGTTACAGGAGTAAAACAAACAAGGTTAAAAATGATCAGACTAAGACCCTGAGTCTACCACACAACTTCACCACAGGCATAACTTTCAGACTGCAGTGAGGTATTCTACATCCAAGGCCCCCAGGATCCAGTTGCTTCTGGGTCACACCGGGGATCTTCATCAGGGTAGAACACTGGCACAGACTTTTTATAATAGTACTGAAGCCGAGAGAGCATTTTTTTCACAATACCAGGATATTTTTCAGACAAATCATTTCTCTCCTCAGCATCCTGAACAATATCAAAAAGCCAAAGATTCTTTGTTGGTGGGTCAGGTGAAGGGATCATTGACTCACTGACCAAAGATGGTGGTGGGAACCAGTGACTGCAGCCTACAGAAACAGGAACAGGTAAAGGGTTAGTTCTCAGACATAGAAAGAAGAACAGCCTCACACTGCAGATTTCACGTTTAGTTTGACTTGCTTAATTTCAAAGAAAGCAGTTCCTAGATTGCCTTCCAGAATCCTGCAGTAGAAGAACACAAACCCAATTAAAAAAAACATATCACGATTGTTTGTCTCACTTTAAGAGTGCGTCTAGATTTTTACATTACATGGTAAATCATGCAAATAGGGCAAAAGAATAAATAAGATAAATGCAAAGTATATAGCATAAGAAATAAAATGAAGTGGTAAAAAACTTGCCAAAAAATCATTTCATTACCTGGATATCCAGTTAGTAGCTTCCATCTTCCATGTCGAATTGCAGCATGTATAGATAAATTGAAGAGTGAATTGTCCCATGAAAAAGCATTATTCTGGGGTAAAGATGTCCTGTTGTCAATACCAAGACCTTAATAGAACAATAACCTAGAATTATATATACACTGCACTTATAAGACCTTTTTTAAAAAATGTTGTTACAAAACTAATATAATTCAATTTTAGAAAACTAACACATACTGGCAAGAGACACATTCCATTAACAATAGAAAGAGTTAGGTCACTACCACGCTTAGATAAGACTGCTGTTTCTAACACTCATTATACTTTATTTGTATACCTGTTCTAATATAATGGGACAACTTTTTGACTCTCACATTTAACCTGTAACCACAAAAGCTGTTTACATACACAGATAGCTGCAATTTAATAGTGTACTTTAGGTAACTGCATATGCAAATACCAGTTTGTATGCGTCTTGCTATGTGTATGCCTACACCTATTTTCTATCATTCACAATAGCAAGACAGTTCTTGTAATAAGATCAGAAACAATGGCATAAAGCAGTGTGAAGGGTCACTCAGTTTGCTGCCCTGACATTTTTCACGAGGGGGTTCTATTATAAGGTCTTAATTGAAAACTGTTGAAGTAGGGAGCCTAAAAGACAAGCATAGTAGATTTTTTGCACCTGAAGCAGATGCAGAAAAATGCATATGGCTAGTGTTAGCATTTTGTGAGAATCACTGTTAGTAGTAGTACTGGAGGTTTTACAGCAAACAAATTCTTCAGGTCACAGAGAAGCAAACATACACTGCAAAAGAAATAAAGGAAAATTTGAAAAGAAGAATTCAATTTCCTAAGAAGCTAACTTCTTTTTTGAAAAGAAGAGTTTCCTTAAATGTGCTTAACCTTAATTCATGCTATATTTAATAAAAGGATCGGGGGCTCAGCACAGCTTAGGACATGCATAGTTGAAAAAAAGGCACTGATAGTGAGGTTAATGATTATAACAAGCCTTTAGAAAAATTCTGCATCCGTGGGAGATGTCTGCAGCAGATATCTGGCTTTTCAGAGATTAACGCTGCTTACTTTTCAATGTCTGTACAACATATGCAAGTCTGTCATACTGTGAGCTACTGGAAATACACATTTTGTAACTTTTTTAAAAAGCAGCATAATGATAGGGACATTCCATATAACAGCTCACGCACGCCTGATTTCAGAGCATTATTGGTATAACACTAACAGAGAAAAGTTTAATGTGTCGTCTTCTTTGTTGAGTTTTAATTTAAATGAGACTGTTCAGATTGCTGAGATACAGTATGTGAAGAACAACCGGCACCATACCTACAGGTTGGGGAACTCCCCTCTTGTCAGCACAGAGGCGGAAAAGGATCTTGGAGTCATCATTGACTCCAAGATGAACATGGGTCGGCAGTGTGGGGAGGCAGTTAGGAAGGCCAACCGTACCTTGTCATGCATCCACAGATGCATTTCAAGCAGGTCAAAAGAGGTGATCCTCCCCCTCTATGCGGAACTGGTCAGGCCGCAGTTGGAGTACTGCGTCCAGTTCTGAGCACCGCACTTCAAGAGGGATGTGGACAGCATGGAGAGGGTCCAGAGGAGGGCCACTCGCATGATCAGGGGACAGCAGGGCAGGCCCTATGAGGAGAGGCTACGGGACCTGAACCTGTTCAGCCTCCACAAGAGAAGGCTGAGGGGGGATCTTGTGGCCTGTTATAAACTAGTCAGGGGGGATCAGCAGGCATTGGGGGAGTCCCTGTTCCCCCGAGCACCGCCAGGAGTGACCAGGAATAACAGTCACAAGCTGGCAGAGGGTAGGTTTAGGTTAGACATCAGGAGGCGCTATTTCACAGTCAGGGCAGCTAGGGTCTGGAACCAACTTCCAAGAGAGGTGGTGCAGGCTCCTACCCTGGGGGTTTTTAAGAGGAGGTTAGATGAACACCTTGCTGGGGTCGTTTGACCCCAGTACTCTTTCCTGCCATGGCAGGGGGTCAGACTAGATGATCTGCTCAGGTCCCTTCTGACCCTAGAAACTATGAAACTATATATACGGTTAGGGTCTAAATTATTTAAAATATTTCAAATAAATTATATAAAATGTTTATATTGCAGATGTTTTTGGTATGTTACATTCAAACTACCTTTTGCAAGACACATATTTATTAGAAGCCAAGAAGGTATGCCTATTAAAAATCTCATTTGTTCAGGAGGAAAAAAAATGATATACTGAAAAGAACTGCAAAACATTCTGTACTTTTTGAAATATACTTACTAGAGCTTGCAATTAAAACTAATATTTTGCATAAAATGTATCCAGAAAATAAAATGTATTTGTTGCTCTCTCTTGATACAAATATTAATAGAAATATAGATATATACACACAGACCTACAGCCACTCACTGTAATAAGTTTGCCTTGTGGCAAATAAATTTATTGTCTGTTCTTCAGACCAATATATTGTTTCATACAGAGTACAAATTGGCACCTGTAGAGAGCAAGTCCATATTCACTTAAGAACAGCATATGCTAGTGATTGAGACCTAACTATTGATATAAAGTACTAATCCCTACAGTATCTAGCCACGAGACACAAGGTAAGCAAAATAATTATTTGATAATGACTCTATACTTGTCCTTCTAAGATTTGTCTTCTTATGCTCGGATTATTTTCCTTGTATTTGTCTTTTTTGTTCTCGCTACTACACCTTCTGCCCTCTTCATATTTATTCCCCAGTTTCTGTTACTGCTGGTAAACGTCTGCAAAGGAAAAAAGTGACCTTTGCAGTGTGCTCTGTGTAAGTCCATCTAGACTCACTAGCTAGGTCCAGACATTGAAAAAACCCTTTGGTGAGGGGTGGAAATCTTAGACTGGGTTCCACCATTTTTAAACCAGCCTGTGTGTGCTGAACTTCTGTTCTGTTACAGATATAGACTGGTTTCTGATCACTAATACAAAACACTTATCCCCAGTTTGAATCCAGTCCCCTGATACAAAAAGAATCACATAATTCTTTACACCAGGGGTTGTCAACCGGGGGTACATGTAGCCCTATAGGTAATTAGAAAGGTCACAGGGGATTCGTGCGGGGGGGGAAGGATGGAGTGCGCCTCGAGGCGTGGTGGTGACATCTCCCCTGCCGCATTCCCACACTTTGCCTCTTAGCTGGGGGAGAATGAAGCGTGTGCCAAGTGATGCCAGCCCCAGTACATCACAACGCCTCCCCCCCCTCAGCTCGCTCTTTTGATTGGCTGCGGGCCACCACCCTCAGTCAATAGCTGATGAGGAGGAGGCGCCCCAGCCACCCCCTTCCTGCAGAGCCACAAGGGTCTCAATGGCAGGGGGTAACTGTGTTTCTGTGCCCACTCCCAGGAGCAGGGCTGGGGGTGGGGTGTGGATGAGGGCAGCAGCTCCCCTCTATGGGCTACAAATGCGCTACCTGGCCTGATGGGAGTGGGGGTTGCATGCAGAGTTCAGCCTGCAGAAGCAGCTGCTTCCACCCCACACACACATCTGGGGGGCACATGCCCCCTGGGCCTCTGCTGAGGTGTGTGCACCGGCAGGAGCCGCTCACCCTACCCATGTCCCCTAGACAGGTCGTTCTTGCGGCTCCGTCCCACACGACACCCCAGCTGTGCAGCACCTGCCCTTGCCCCAGCCCTAGGT
>NW_017729024.1:131440558-131446881 GCF_001723915.1 Gavialis gangeticus
CCCCCGCCCTCTTAAAAATAAGAAAAAAATATGAAGTGGTATATGAGTTGAAACTTTGGGGCAGAAGGTGTACATGTTAAAAAAGGTTGAAAACCCCTGCTTTACACAAATTCACCGAGCTTCATTTGAGAACAGGGTAGATAAAAATCATTTTTTTCTAAATCAAAAAATGTTTTTTTTTAATTTAAATCAGATTTTTTATTTAATCATATTTTTTGTTTTTGTTAAGATGCTTTTAAAACTATAAACCTAAATATAGTTTTAATTTAAGATATGTTAATGCTCAAAGATACCATCATGGAATAGGGATTAGAACCCCCAATTATATACTATGTGAGACAATATATTCATGCAACCTTTTTAGAACAGTTTTACAAATAGGTCACAATAGGCCATGGACTATATAAGGGTCCCAATCTCATGAGGTTCCCAGAGGCTCCTGTGTAGGTTAGTAAAAATTAAAGAAAACCACTCTACCCAATGGGACTCCGTGCTTGAAGATCCCATTAAACATCTTTGTGATGCTTAGTTTCAGTTTTCAAACTGTGGATTTGTGTGTCCAGAGATAACATCCTTAACGCAGTATATGGATATGAGAGATAAGAGACCTGACTGAATACTCATCAGCCCTACTGCCTCTGAAAGTTTGTGTACACAGAGTCAAGTCCTTACCTCGCTCTAAAAGTATAAAGTTTCAAGAAGTTAAATGAATAGAGGATTGGAGGATTGTTGGGGGTAGAGTAGATCTGGGCAAGGAGGAAGAGTCTAGAAGGAAATGCGAGGGATGGGCAATAGAAACAAAAGAGAAACATTTCAAGCAGAATATTCCTGAAGTCTTGGGGAATATGTTTCTGAGTATAGTTTCTTCATTGATTTGAGGTCTAGTGAGGGAATGGTATGGTAGAAGGGAAAACCTATCATTGCAGCAGGCTTGCCAGGCCATAAAAGAGACCCTGTTTGGGAATATTTTAATGAAGTCTCTACCTGTGGGCAAGACAGGCATGCATACAAAATGCTAACAGTGCAACAAAGAAACGCAAGGCCCGGTTGCCCAAATGAAACATCATCATGAGAAATGCTCCTTCTCAGGAGGAAGCTGCTTTGAAGATGATGCATAGAACATGTCTGAACATGCAGGATCTCCACATTATTAAACTTTCTTAATTCACACTTCTTTCTTAAGGACTGCCTGTCTTCCCTGCCTATATTTTTTGCATGAATTCTGGACTACCCGAATTCTCATAAAAATGTTTGAGCAAAAAAATAGTTGTTACTTTATGGAACTATCATATTTAAATGCAATTGTGATATAAAATAATGGCTGAAATAGGCAGATCTTCTTTTTACAGTTTAATTCCTAAAGTAGTACTGAGTACAATGAGTAGTACTAAATGAGCAGTACTGTAGTGACTACATTGACTTCTTTTGTTCAGATGGATCCATCCTCAACATACAGGATTCTGCTTATCCATCTTCAACATCATCATCACTATCTACAGTTTCAGTTAGCTTTCTGCTAATGATACCAGTGTTCCAGTCAATGTGGCTAGGGACAGAAATTCAAAGAGCCTGAATTGATTCAATTTTTGCAAGTTAGTTTACCCTGCAGAGATTGAAGCAATTTTCAAGTCGATACATATTCACTTTTGAATCAGGAAATGCAGTCACATGCCTATAGTGGCTCAGGCTAGAAATCATGGAGTGCTAGAGTGAACCCTCCCTTGCCATCCACAATGCTGAGCTGGGGTGGGGGGCATGGTTAGGCCCTGGCAGGACGCTATGATTAGGAAGGAGTTTAAACCCCCACCCTGGTCTGCACAGTCCCCAGCCAGAGGACACTGCCAGACCCTGGCCCCCAGTTACCACTCTGAGGCAAAGTGGTGGGGAGGAGGAGAGGGAGGACTGCTTGTGTGGACTGCATGCATCTGTTGATGATACTGAATTTTTCAATCTCCCTCTCCCTGCTTCTTTATACTGTCTGCAGCAAACTGATAACACAGATCACATTAATTGCAAACCAGATTATTTCTCACACCTCTCTCTGTCCCCTGTTGAACACTGACAGATGGAAGGCTTTGGAGCAAGCGAGCAGCAAGTTTATCAGAACACAAAGCTTATCAGCCCATCAAGCTCTACAAAAGAAAACAAAAGCATCTCTCTCACTAGCTTCAAGCTCTTCTTATCTGCAGGGTGCATTTGCAAGCCACTGGCTTCTTGGCTGCAGCCCTGATTAGTTCCAGAAAGCCCTAAGCAGACATTGTTCCATCTGCCTTTGTTACAGTGAAATTGGACACACACACACAGACACCTCAGCATTAGCTAGCATGGGGGAGGGGTGCATAGCCAGATGCTGGCTGGGGTCCATGCTGCTGGGGTCCCTGCCATGGGAGAGGGATGGGAAGGGGGGGGAGGGAATCCCTGCTTGAGCAGCAAGTGGGGGAGGGGGAAGCCTGGCAGACACTGCAGTATCCCATCTTCTTCTGTCATCTGGAGCTCTGGCTAGGGAGAAGAGGGGCAGGGCCAGCCCTGCTCCCTGGAGCAAACAGCACAGCTAAGGGCTGAAAAGCATGCTGGGATGTTGGGGTTATTTAACTTAAACCAGGAAGGGGTCTGGGACAGAAGTTCCACAAACCATTTTGATCTAAATCAGTTAAGTCTGATGCTACGTTCAACCAGGTTTATTTTAAACCAGTCTCAGCCATTTTGAAACTGGTTTATGTGCACTGAACTTATGTTCTGTTACAGGTTTAAATCAGTTTCTGATCACTTAAACTGGTTTATGTGTAACTTCTGTCCCTAACCTATATGTCAGATATCACCTATAGCAAAAAGAAAAAAAAATCTTCATCATCCAGAAACAACCACAGATAAGTCTGTAATAAGAACCAGAAGATTACAGCAAGAGATAATGGATGGAAAAAATTGCTTGGTTTGTTTATGCAACAAACTTTCCTTTCCATATGGTTGAGAACACACACTTCATTGATGTGATTCAGTCATTATGACCAAGATACAGTCCACCCAACAGAGAAGATAGAGCAGGCAAATTACTGGATAAAGTGTATGAGAAAGACTTTTTGCACACTATTACATTTCTAGGGGGAAAATTGTTAACCTGAATCTTAATGGGTGGAGCAATGTCCACAATGATCCAGTAATATATACTTGTGTGACAACAGAAGAAGGGACTGTCTACTTTACAGAAACAACTGATACATCAGGGAATGCACACACAGCAGAATACTTACAAGTAGCAGTAAAAGCTATAACAAACTGTAAAAAAAATCCAAATGTCTAGTAAGCAGCTCTGTCACAGACAATGTTGCATATGTATCAAAGATGAGAAGATATCTAGAAGAAAGTGAACAAAGCCCTAAGCTAACAACATATGGCTGCAGTGTTCATTTGATGCATCTCTTAGCCAAAGACTTCAGAGCTCCAAAAATAAAGGCTAATGTTGTTGAAATTCCAAAATGCTTCTATAACAACCACTCTGCAGAAGCTGCTCTGAAGAAAGCAGGGGGAATCGAACTAACTTTCCCACAAGACATGCGATGGAACTTAAGAGTAGACTGTTTTGAGTGATATATTGAGAACTGGACTGATCTGATGACACTTTGTGAACAAAATAGTGACACAAAGGATGGAACTGCCATAGCCAAAGTTCTCAACATCAGGCTACAAAGAAATGTACACTGTATGCTGACTATCTTGAAGCCTATTTCCATACCCTTGAACAAAGTGCAGGGAAATCATTGTTTTATTGCTGATGCTGTTGAAATTTGGAAGGAACTGAGAGAGACCTTGAAAAGAGAACTATCTAATAACAGAATTAAATTACAGGCATTAAAAAAAAAAGAATGGATGTAGCACTATCGCCAGCTCATTTTCTTGCCAATATTCTTAAGACTTGGTACCAGGGTCAATCCTTAACTGCTGAAAAAGAGGAATTGGCTATGACATGGGCATCCAGCAATCATCCCTCCATAATACCAACTATAATAAATGTCAGGGCTAAGGGTGAACCAATCAAGAAATATGTTTGCTAATGAGATTTTAAAGACAGTCACACCAGTGAACTGGTAGAAGTTACTTAAGCAGTTGAATCCATCAGAAGTTATAATCCAGTTTAACAGCAGTAGCTTCTTCTGCATGTGTAGAAAGTAGGGCTGTGCAAAATTTCACTGGCTGTTTCATTTTGAGGCTGTTTTAACTTGTTTTGAGCTCAAAACAGCAAAATTGAAATGAAACGGAGAGCTTCGAAACAGCCTCAAAACGAAACAAGGCCAGTCAAAACATTTTGAAAGTTTTGAAATGTTTTGAGTTTCGAAGCTGAAGCTGGGCTTTCCTGCAGGGAAACAGAAAGTAAGGAGAGGGAAGGGGAAGAGGAGGGAACGACTGCTCTCATTATCAACTGTGTAGCTGGTCAGCGAGTGTCTTTCTTCCCTGAGGACCCTTCCAATCCCAGTGCTCTGAGGGAGGGATGGAAAAACAGCATAAAAGGCAGCATTGTTTGAACTGCCCTGCCTTCTGCCTTGCTGTCACTTCCTGAGCTGTGTGTTCCAGCAGTTCAGTATCAGACAACTACAGCTAGCACTGATCATCTTCTAAAGGATTCCCTACTTGGTAGGTTAGGCTATTCTAGCAAGAGGGATTTCAGAATACCTTTTTCTTCTAGATGCTTTTCTTTTATTATTATATTCATTGATTGATTCTTTTGAATTTTATACTTATACCGGATAGGATTACTATAGAATTTAATTTATACAGGAAGCAAATACATTTATATTTTATTTCTATACATTTAAAGCTTTGCAGCATACATACATACATAATAGACTTTATATAGGAAGAAAGATCTATATTTATCAGTTTTCATACATTTCTTCATTGCACCACAGCTATGTTATTGAATTTATATAGGGAGAAAGACATATTTCTATCTGGTTGTATGTATTTTTTCTTTGCACCACACACCTACATTTTTTAATTTATATAGGAATGCAAATACATTTATATATTTGTAGAAAAGGAAGACATGAAACACACCATGAAGCGTGGTGGAAAGGCACGTGGCCAGCCTTCAGGGAGAGGTGGAAGAGGAGATAGAGGGAGAGCTGTAAGTTCCCCCCCACCAAACTGAGATGCAGCCTTTCCTCCATCTAGAAGGTGCTCAGCATCACTGGGGATGTTGTGACACCCCACCGCACCTGCTTGGATCCTGGTTTGGTGGAGCAGCTGGTGTTCTTGAAGGTGAATCTCCTGCTGCTGGGGTTCCCCAAGCTCCACGTGCAGATGGAGTGAATGCTGCCCTCCTCACTCCATCCGCACCTATTTCCCATTTTCATTTTTTAAAAACCAGTTAATGCCCTGCTCTCAGCTGGAGGGGACACTCACCGCATCACCAGCCAGCAAGGGAAGAACATGTCTCTGCCAACCTCCTGTGCCAGGATGAACTTGGAGGTATGGGCTGGGGCTGTGGGGAAGGAAGCCCCAGGGTCCTGGGTATGACCACTAGAACTGCACCCTGCCAGGGTAGAGAGGCCTGGTGGGTCTGCTGGTGCCATGGCAGCCCCGTAAATGCCAGGACTGAGGATCCCATGGTGAAACACGGGTAGGAGGTGCTATAACCTCCATCTAACGCATGCACATACACTCCTGGCTGGGGAAACCCCAGACCTGTCCCGTCTTTGACAGGTCTGAGGCTTTCTGATTGCAGTGGAGTTGTGAGGCTCCAGGTGAGCTCAGCCTAACTGTCTGGGATGCCAGAGTTTGGGTTGAAAAACCCTCTGTCAGGCTGAGGAAGCAACTGCAGTTGGTGTCTGCTGGTCCTGGATGGATGGAATAGTAAAGAAGCCAGAGGCTGGCCTGGCATGCAATGCAGGCAAGAAAGCCAGTCAGTGAAAATGGAAATGGAGGCATCAGGGGGTGAGGGAGAGGCTGGGGTTGGGTGGGGGGAGGGGGATGTAGCAGCGCAGGTAGAAGTGCAGAGGTACCTGGGGAGTCAGATGTCCGGCAGGTTGCAGTGTGTCAGAATTCCACTGTCTAACCTATATTGAGTCCATGAGTACCTAGGAGGCTAATTAAGTAAAGTTCATAGGCCTGACTGTGAAGAGTGGTTTGTAAATTGCTCCCTCTCAGCATCAAGCCTGAGAGACTGGAGACAGTGTTTTTTGTGAGGAATGTGTCCCCACCGGTAGTTGGGTATTGTCGTCTTTGATAGATTCTGGTGTGCCATTTGTGGAGGTACTGGAGATAGTTGGCAGTTTTTGTGTTTTGGGCTGTGGGAAGTTGGCTTCAGTTCTGCTGATGAGGTTAGGTGA
>NW_017729024.1:131451881-131464985 GCF_001723915.1 Gavialis gangeticus
GAATTTAACTTCATCAGCCTCCTAGGTACAGAAACTCATGGCCTCAACATAGACAGTGGAATTATGACACACTCCAACCTGCCAGACATCTGACTATCCAGGTACCTCTACAATTTTACCTGAGCTGCTACATTCCACCACCACCCCCAGCCTGTCCCTCACCCCCTGACACCTCCATTTCCATTTTCACTGACTGGCTTTCTTGCCTGCATTGCATGCCAGACCAGCCTCTGGCTTCCTTACTATTCCTTCCATCCAGGACCAGCAGACACACCAACTACAGGTGCTTCCTCAGCCAGACAAAGGGTTTTTTAACCCAAAAGCTTGCTAAGATACATTTCTTTAACTATACTGTTGGCCTATTAAAAGACACCAGATTGTCTTACCTGTTGCCGTTTAAAGCTGTGGACCAGACTGAGGCTGTAGGGGGGGAGGAGCCTCATCAGGGTACACTACCGTGTTGTGTAGAGACCCCAGCACCTTAACACACACACACACACACACACACACACACACACACACACACACACACACACACACACACACACACACACACACACACACACACACAGTCAGACAGTGAGAGCACACCTTAACAGACACACTGGAGAAGCAGCAGCTCCTACTTGAGAGGAAAGAAGGGTTCTCTGACAGTTTGGCTACCTGAAATGCTGCTGGTGCTCACTCACTAAGTTATTCTATACTTGTTGTTATTTAAAGTGGTGGACTAGCTGAGGCTGCAGGGGAGGTGGCAGCCTCATTGGGGCACACTACCATGTTGTGTAGACGCCTCAACACCAGTGAGGGTGCACCTGAACACATACACAGTGTCACCCAACCATGTCATGAGTTTTGCCTGTCAACAACCAGAGGCACAGGGCCCCAGAAGTCCCTGCACCTATCTCTTTGAAAGCTAGCAGGCTTCATGGCTGCAGCAGGCCTAGTAGGTCTCCAGTTTTCACCCCCCTGTGCCCTAACACAGACAGTCACAGTCACACAAGCACCCATGTCACGAGTTTTGCCTGTCAGCAGCCTAAGCTGCAAGGTCTCAGAACCCCCTGCACCTATTTCCTTGATACTTCGCAGGCTTTGTGGCCTCAGCAGGGGCCACCATCCCTGCAGTTTTCACCCTGCTGAGGCTTAACACACACACACGACACAAGTTTTGCTTGTTAGCAGTTTGAGGTACAGATTCCTAGAAACCCCTATATCTATCTTCTTAAAACTTGGCAGGCTTCTTGGCCTCAGCAGGGGCCACCATCCTGGCAAGATTAATTCAAATCAGCCAAGAAATGACAAAGTTATAGGCTGTTTTGTGCCTCCCCATTATAGCCTATGGGCGAAACGTTTCATAGTTTCTAGGGTCGGAAGGGGCCTGAGCAGATCATCTAGTCCAACCCCCTGCCATGGCAGGAAAGAGTACCGGGGTCAAACGACCCCAGCAAGGTGTTCATCTAACCTCCTCTTAAAAACCTGCAGGGTAGGAGCCTGCACCACTTCTCTTGGAAGTTGGTTCCAGATCCTAGCCGCCCTGACCGTGAAGTAGTGCCTCCTGATATCTAACCTAAACCTACCCTCTGCCAGCTTGTGACCGTTATTCCTGGTCACACTGAAAGTGTCAAAACAGAAACTGTTTGAACAAAATGGAACAGCGGTTTCAAATCTAAATGAAATTCAAAATTAAACACTGTTCTGTTGAAATGCAAGTCAAAATGGAATGGTGCCATGTTGCACAGCCCTAGTAGAAAGAATATTTTCTTCCCTTGGATTAATTCCTTGTAAACTGAGAAATCACTTGAGAACAGAAAAAGCAGGACAGCTTGTCTTTCTTTTCCAGTCTACAAATAAACAGGAAGAAGGTGAAGATTCAGTTTGCTGCTTAACCCAGTATTTTAAGTTTCTCAGGTTGACCTGGGTGAAATAATTTATTTAATTTTTGTTAAGAACACATTTCACATTCATAACTAAAATAGTTAAAAATTCAAAAATACATACACTTGTTTTGTTAAAATAATTACATATGTTTTTTGTTGAAGAACAAAATCTAAAATACATAAACGTGTTGTTTTAGTTAAATAAAACAATTTAAATATCTATTGTTTTTGGTGGTAGTTGTTGTTGTCCTCCTAATACAGCATGGCAAAAATATCCCCCAAATAGCCCTGATTAATTTAGTGAATTAGAGATAGTTCACCTCCCAGTGACGTCACAGGTATCTGTTTCAATTAGTTTTGGTAAATAAAATAACCAAATCATAATTCAGTTTTCTGATGTAGCTGCAAAATAAATCTGAAAAAATATAAAAATAAATCACTGCTTTAAAATGTATAGTGTGTATCTTCTAAAAATGAAACCTATATCTATTTCTGAGTTGTCAATAATACATGTATTAAGGTTATATCAAACAATAAAAAAAATCACTTTTTGTAGAAAACAATGATTAAATTGAGACTTCCTGATCAGCAATTTAAATCATGATTTAAATCAATTTGATGGTTAAAATCCCTCTTCTAATTCTGATCCTAAATTTATTCATTGTCAGTTTTCTTGCTTATACAATCTTTTCTTTAGTTTAAAATAGGTCTCCCTGCCTGGTGCATTTTGAGAGATCAGTCATCATCTCCACCTTTGTTTTGCTACACTAAACACATCAAACACTTTTAAGTCCATCCTAGCAGCATTTCTGCATGGTTGTTCCCATTTGAATCCATCCTTCATGAGCCTGGGTGACCAAAATTGCACACAGTATTCCAGGTTAGGTCTCCCCAGGGGCGTGGGCAATTGCATTGGTATTTTCATATTGCTAACAAATAAATACCTTCCCCTCATGCACCCTAGGTTCAAATGTTTTTCAGAGATATCCTATGATCAACTTGTACTTCCAGGTATTTCTTTTCCCCTACTATTTCCAGCTAATGAGCTCTCAAGTAGCCTAGGCTCAGTCTTAACTAGGGCTCTGAACTGAATCTAGAAGCAAAAAAAGAGGTAGAAGCTGGGACTGCCATTTAGCACAATATACTCCTGGTGGCTAATTATATTCACGCAGTATAGTGCTCCTTGATCGAGGAAAGTGATATGCTTTTGACTGACAATGGTAGGTAGTAGGATTTACAGGCTATGTTTATGTGGTCAGCTTACTGTACATCACAGCTGCAGGCAGGCTGCTTTCTAAACTGAAGAAAGTGTAGCTGTGTCTGCACAAGCGGGGCAATTGGCACTGTCATGCAGCAATAACACTCACCTGAAACACTGCACAGACATGACTATGCTGTTTCAGAGGCAGCTCTTTTGGAGCAGTGTAGGGTGCTTGAGAGTGGTGGGATGGTAAATTGCCCAAACAGACATAACCACAATAATCCAGTCTTGAGAGGAATCAAGGGAAGGATCAGAGTTCTAAAATATATGGATACATCTTTCCTAGGACACTGGAGATAGAAAGAAGCTTTTACAGGTATTGTTGCTATCTGGTTATCAAAGAACAGAGATTAACCTCATACCTCAGTTCTGAATGTTATGTTGATACTCAGAGGGCAAATCCTTCTAAAGATCTGCTTAAATGAACGTTTCCTTAGTCTCTCTTTCTGTATATACATTACAAGGTTGTTATAACTTTGCCAATGCAAAGAGACTGGAAATTATATTTCTCTGACCTTTAGTCACAGATGCACTGGTGGTCAATGAAGCATTCCAGTTCAGTTTTTATATTAAAAAATATATAGCCTCTGCTGTCAATTCCAAATAGGATTCTCCCTTTCCCTGAAGTCCAGGAAAGGAGCATTTTCCAACTGTTGTATTTCCTCTTAAATGTCTAACTCTTCCGGGACACACTAGCATTTTCCTTCTTTTAAGAAATAAGTAAAGCATCATTCAGAATCTGGTCTTTAAATGCCATGCCAAATATATCAATCTGAAATCTCGTAAGGGTTTTTGGTGTCGATGTCTGATGGGTAATCAGAAAGAATGTCAATAGTTTGCTTATTATTTCTTTATCAGTTCTATATAAAGAAACACTTCTGAAAAGTTTACCCCTAGTTTATAACTCGTAAGAGTCTCCAGCCCACATTTAAATCTATCTTAGGAACCCAGCAGCTTGAATAAGTCAAAGCAGACAGTCAAAGGCATGCAAGAGCCTAGTTCCCATTAATTTCAAATGGGGGCTAGGTGTCCAAATACCTTTAAAAATATGGTCTGCAGGCACGTTTGAAAAATCCACCCTAGATCTTTTTCCTACTGTTGTGCATATTTTTTTGTATATATTGGGCATATTTTATAAATCAGGACTTAAAAGTTCTGAAAGTGAGTCATGTTTTTAGATACTTGATTTGAATCACTGCAGACCCTTATTTTCAGAAAGTATTTGTCAATTCTGAAAAATCATAGAATCCTAGAATCAATGAGTCAGAAGGGACCTAGACAGATCATCTAGTCCGACCCCCTGCCATGGGCAGGAAGGAGCACTGGGGGTGGCAGGGGTCATAAGACCCCAGCCAGGTACCTATCCAGTCTCCTCTTGAAGATCTCCAGGGAAGGTGAGAGCACCACGTCTATATTCAGCAATCAGGTCCCTTTCAGTTGGATACTCCCAGCCCCAAATGCTAATATTTTTTGCAAACACAGATATTCAGTTACTGAGGTGATTCATTTTTTGGTTTACAGCATATACATTGTAAATCATACATGATTTAGTTGAGAAGTTCAAAAATGTATAGTTGGGTAACTATATAAATAAAAACCTGTATGTTGACCAGAGATTTTTTTTTATAAAACCTCATGATTTTCTAACATATTGTATCTATAATCCACTTGCCAGTGTACAGTAATGTACAGTACAAGACATATTAGCCAACCACTCTTCAGGTTGATTCAAGGAGGAAGTCATCTGTTTTATATACACAAGTGAATTTATGCATATTGAATTTATCCCATAGAGCAGGGCTGCCACACTGCTGGCCTGTGGGCTGCATGCAGCCTGTGTATTGTCAGAGTATCGTCACTGCAGATCTTACACGTGCTCTTATTCCACGTCTATTCTAAGTAAGACTGGTAGTTTTTTCGAAGAGAAAATCTTACTGTTTGTTTTTGCAAAGTGCCACATAGGTTTCCAGCACCTGGGTACCTCATCAGTTCCCTTATTCAAATGTACATGATTTATGGAGGTAAGAAACAGCAGGCACATCTACGCAAGATGCCTACTGTGCAGTAGCCCACTTGCCAGCACTACTGCTCAGGATATCTCAGATTACTGTACATTTATTTACTATTTGTTGATACAAGTATTAAATAAATGTGTAGTAACGACTGTGCAGTAGCATTTCATATAGACGCGGCCAGTGCGACCAATTCCTTTCTGACTCTGCAGAAACCAGCCTGTATGTGGGATTTGATAAGCCTTCTCTGAGTAACTATGATTACAGTTATTTTTCATAAATTCTTAGTGTCTCCTAACGTTATTTGACTAGCACTTTTGATGGTCAGGATTTCCACAAGTGCCATATATGCTGCATAAAGTAATTTTTCCTTTAATTATTCCAAATTACTGCCCACTAAAATGAGTAACTGACTGACTTCTTGGATCTCCCAATCTTATTTAACAGACAATACAGAAATAAGCTATAATTCAGCTTTCAGTGTACTTCATAATTTTAAATATCACAGCAAAGTCCTTCCTACTCTTCCCCATTCCAGCTTCAATAAACTTTGTCATTTCTTTTTCTCTGAAAGTTTCACTGAGTCTCTAACAGTGTTCATTGCCTCTCTCCGGACTATGGCAACATCAATGCTGAGTGCATGATGAAGAAACGTACAGCACATGGCATTTATTATCTAGGCTGGAAAATTTAAATCTCTCATTATTTCTATATATATTCCATATGACATTTCATATTGATTCAATCTTTTTATTTTCAAGTTGCAAAGCAAACATCTCAAATACATTAAGACTATAATTTATATAAAAAGGTTCCAAGGTAGCCAATAACTACTCTGAGTGGATTTATGGGGCTAAAAGAAGAAGAGAGTCTGAAATCAAAATTTTGTGAACCAAAGTTCAAATTTCAGTTACTCAGTCTGATACAAGAATTTGTGGAAGAACTTTCATTAAAATATAAAAACCATTGCAGAAAGTATTAATTTTACTTTCTTCTTTAATGTTCACATCATAAAAAAATTAGCAGATAAAAGTGAAAGGTTTTAGTTGAGCTATTTAAAAATATACTAAAAATTAACTTCCTCCTATATCAGAATATAGAGGGCACTTACATGTGAAGTAGTGATTGTACATACTTCACTCTCCCCACCCCCACAAGAGCAATTCAAGTAATTGGTGGAAACCTAGAGCCAAGATATAAATAACCAACAAGTACATCTATGAATAAAATATTCATCCTTCAGTCTATCATTAAAATGAAGAGAATACGCCATGCTGTTTTTCTTGGATGACAAGAGATCAAAGAGTATGTGGTTTTCTCTAACGTGGCATTTAGTGAAATCCCAGTTACAGAAGTCAGAGGATCCAGAACAACATTGCTTAAAGCATGCTCTACTTTTATGCAGTATGGTCTTGGATTCCAGTATGCAGTATTCCAGTATACAGAGTGCAATTGTGAGGAGGTCTGAGAGCAGCTTTTAGAGGAGGATGAAGTAATGTTAACTTACTACTCAATTTGAAAAAGGAGTATGTCCAAGAAGTTAATTAAAAAAATTCCAAAATGGTTTTCAGATGGTCCATGTGTCTGCAAACAACTATGATGTCACCCGCCATAATCCCAGGTCAATAAAAAACTGCTTCATAATAAGCTAGATGCAGCTGGTGTCCAATGTGAAACACTGAAACAGACTAAGTTTGTCCCTCAATAGCCTCATTGGTAAAATGAGGATGTTAAACCTACCTCTGAAAGTACATGGGAGGTACACGGAAAAAGTTCTATGCATTATTAACATTTCCCACACTTACACTTCTGTTTATAGTGATTGTGTATTCCCAACAATATGATTATAGATTGAGCTGTGTGACAGAGAAAAATATAATCACATGGGCTAGGGACAGAAGTTACACATAAACTGGTTTAAGTCATGAGAAACTGGTTTAAACCTGTAACAGAACAGAATTTCAATGCATATAAACCAGTTTCAAAATGGCTGAAATTGGTTTAAGATAAACCTGGTTGAATGTAGTATCAGACTTAACTGATTTGGGTCAAACCAGTTTATGAAACTTCTGTCCCAGACCCCTTCCTGGTTCAAGTTAAATCACAGTCCCCCAGCATCCCAGCATGCTTTCCAACCCTGGACTGGGTTATACCGTCTGCTCCATCAAAGAAGGGTTGCGGGGGCAGGGGAAAAGCAGGGACTGCCCTGCTGCAGGCAAACCCTGGCTGGGGTCTGGGGCCAGGGAAGGGGTTTAAATACCCCTTCCCCCAATCAAACTTACTGCTGGCTGAGACTGTGGACTACAAATCCCAGAAGCACCTGGAAGCAGCCCCTGCCTCTGCCTGGAAGTAGGAAGAAAAAGTGATGTGCAACCCTGCAGAGTCCTGCTGCTGTGATTCTGGACTGCAAATCTCAGAGACCTCGGGGACAGCAGGAAGAGGAAGCAATCACACTGCCTGTGCTGTCTACATGCCAGACAGCCATGCTCTAGTACCCCCTGGCTTCTGGTCTGAGCCACTGCAAGTATGTGGCTGCATTTCCTGAATCAAAGGTCAATGTCTGTCCAGTTGTTTTTCAGTTTAATCTCTGCAGTTTAGACTAACCTGCAAAGACTGAATCAATTTAGTCTTGGCCTTTTTGACTGTCAGTACTTAGCCCCAGGGTCTTCTGGGAGCAGAACTCTGACTTGGGGTCACAGTGGGAAATGGAGGACAGAAAATGTGCATCTACTCTGGATAGCAGATTTTGAACTAGTTCATATAAAGACAAGTAAAAGTTATTTTTTTCACTCAGGCAGGCTGCAAAGGCTTTATGGGCTCTAATCTGACTCAGAGGATTTTAGCTTAAAACAGAGCAAAACATAATATAATCCAAGATCCACTCAGCCTCTTTGATGACACAAGCTGCCATTTAGCCATTTCAGCATATATAACAAGAAGCAGAGTGTACACCTAAATAGCTTGGTTCTATCCAAGTAAAATAGCTATGTTTTTAGCATCAAGAATGCAAAGTCTCACTTCACTCAATGTAAAAGCAGTTTTGGGAAAAGAGCTGGATGATGAATTTGTGGAGTGATGTGAAAGTATAAAAAAAAGGGGGGCAAGTCTCAAAATGATGATGCCCAGCTAACACTGCCAAGGATACTCATACCAAACTGAGGGACAGGCCATACTGGTTCCAAGGCAGCAAAAAGCCCAGGGAAAACACACCCATAAAAGGCACTGCTACTGAAAGGGTCCAATCTTATGCATGCAGGGCACACCAACACTAAGAAAGGACAGTCACTTAAAGGAGAAGGTTTTCAAAGACAGAATATCACCTGACAAATTCCAAGTTCAGAAAAGCCAAATTCACCTTTTACCTATACAGATCTTTGTATTCTGCCATGATTATGATCCAAAACATTGTAAATCAGTTGCAAAAAGTTTCTTTAATTTGTAACAATATTTTTACTGAGGAGAATGAAAGGCTTGGAAATTGCAGAGCTTATCTTCTTTAATACTTGAAAGGGAACTTTGAAAAAGGTACTGTATGTGGTTTCAAGTCACAGGAATCTCCACCCTCCTCTCCAAACCTGTCACTAAAAAGTTGTTTGCATCCTTTAAACATACTTTTTGATCAGCAGATAGTTAATAGACTAGAAAACCAAAGACGAGTTCCAATAGATAGGAGTTATAGACACGTAAACCAGAAACTGCTTACCTTTAAGACCAAAAAGGAGTGAAAACATTTCCTAGTACTCACAACACAACCACCATACTACTGTCATCATCCAAGAAATCCTTATTGTACTCAGCTGCATCCTGTTTTCTTGTAGAAATGGCAATAGTATTATTCTCGTTGCTTCCATTAAAATAGATCAGAGATTCTGTACATCACAGCTACTTTCTTGTTTAAAACATTTTATTATCTTATTGGTGCTTGAAAGACCTACTAATATGATGATGCCTATTAAATTAAAGGGTTTCATAGACTTCATAGACATTCGGGCTGGAAGGGACCCCGGAGGATCATCGAGTCCAGCCCCCTGCCCCAGAGGCAGGAAGTCAGCAGGGATCATAGGATCCCAGCAAGATAAGCATCCAAATGTGTCCTGAAGGCGTTCAAAGTGGGTGCTTGAACCACCTCCGGTGGCAGTCTATTCCAAACCTTGGGGACCCGGACAGTAAAAAAGTTCTTTCTTATGTCCAGCCTGAATTGGTCGCGCTGGAGTTTGTGACCATTCGATTTTGTCATCTCTTGGGGAGCTCTGGTGAATAGATGTTCCCCCAGATCCTGATGTGCACCCCTGAAACTTATACGTGACCATCAGATCACCCCTGAGCCTGCGCTTTTCTAGGCTAAAGAGTCCCATGGCTCTCAGCCTCTCATTACAAGGTCTGTTTTCCTGACCTTTGATCATGCGCGTGGCTCTCCTCTGTACTCTCTCAAGCTTCTCCACATCCTTTTTGAATTGTTGAGCCCAAAACTGGATGCAGTACTCCAGCTGTGGCCTCACCAAGGCTCAAGTACAACGGGAGAATGACATCCCAGGATTTGCTTGAGAAGCATCTGTGGATGCAAACCAGCATTTTGCTTGCTTTAGTAGCCGCAGCATCACACTGAAGGCTCATGTTCATCTTGTGGTCAATCATGACCCCCAAGTCCCTTTCATCTGTAGTGCTAACCAGCATAACACTGCCGAGCCTATAAGCATGCTGCAGGTTTTTCCTCCCAAGGAGGAGAGCCTTGCACTTTTCGGTGTTGAACACCATCAGGTTCTCGTCTGCCCATTTCATGAGCTTGTCAAGATCTGCCTGGATCACGCCCCTGTCCTCGTGTGTGGATGCTTTACCCCAGAGTTTGGTGTAGTTGGCAAACTTGGCCAGTCTGCTTTTGACACCAATGTCCACATCATTGATGAAGATGTTAAACAGTAGAGGCCCTAGGACAGAGCCTTGAGGGACCCCACTGGTGACTGCACCAAGACGATTAGCTTCTGTCAACCAGCACCTTCTGGGTCCTACTACGGAGCCAATTCCCCAGCCAGTGGATCGTGGTAAGGTCGAGGCCACAGTTAGCCAGTTTTGCCAAGAGGTGATCATGGGATACCAGATCAAAGGCTTTTTTAAAGTCAAGATATACGACATCAATTTCTTCCCCCTTGTCCAGGTGATAAGTCACCTGGTCGTAAAAGGAAATGAGATTGGTCAAGCAAGACCTACCTGTAACAAACCCATGCTGGGTATTCCTCAGGATATTGCTGTCAGCTAGTCTGTTAAGGATAGCCTCTTTGATAATCTTTTCCAAGACCTTCCCCAGGATAGAGGTCAGGCTGATGGGCCTGTAGTTTGCTGGATCTACTTTCTTCCCTTTCTTGAAGATTGGCATGACATTGTCCTTCTTCCAATCTTTGGGCACTTCACCAGAGCACCAGGAGTTCTCAAAGATCCATGCCAGGGGCTAAGCTATGATGTTTGCCAGCTCCTTAATTACCCTTAAGTTTCTCCCCACTAATGTAAAATCACAGGTAATTACTTTTCTAGTCAAGGCATTTCAGGTGCTTCTGAGTCTGTTCTTTGCAGTACAATAGGAGCACACTGGTGGTGGAGCAAAGAAGTCTGGACATATTACAGAAATAATACCATCTTGCCACAGATTAACTAAAGCAATAGTTCAGTAAATTTGGTAAAGGTAGTCCTCAATCTCTGCAAGCCTTCTCCATGCATGTTTAGTAGATTCAATGTCTCCTGAACAATGCCTAAATCTGGACAAGCAGGATGTCTTGATCCAAAACCCATATAAAACAATGGCAGCCTTTTCAATGACTTCCCTGGACTTGGGATCAGGTTCTAGAGCATCAGCAGTAATGAGCAGAAAACTTATGCTCTGCCAACTACAAGTTCTTCACTTGATCATTCCGGATAAAAATTGTTAAAAAATATAAAAGCATAATAAAATAACAAATAAAGCAGCCAGGTATCAAACACCAAGAAATGAAAAAAGGGGAAAAGAAAAACAACAAGAAAAATATATATTTTGCATACAATGTCCCAATTACTGCACTCTCATTGCCTATTTGTACAGAAAGCTGCCTAGTTAACATTAGGGAGAGTTTTATGAAAGCAAGAATGAAAGTGTAGCCACAAGGAACTATTTAAAAAAATGGAAATTTTAGAAGTAAAATTTTGTTCTCTGACTCATACAGTTATGTACAGATACTGTAGCTTTTATAAAACTCTATATGTTAATAGCTATAAAGTTGTGCCCATTATAGTCATTTTGGAGCATGTAAAATTATTTCAAAACCAAAGGCATTAACCAGAGTAAACTAAAAAGAGTCTCAGCCCTGCAAATAAAAAAGGAACCACCAATGCATCCTGTCCCCAGTGTCAGTGTCCCCAGAGGCAAAAGCATACGAAAACAGCAAGAAGGCTGTCAAATATAAGTTTCCATGGATCAATGGGGAAAGTGAATTCCAGAATCAGATTTCCTCTGTTGCAAAAGCCAAGCAAGCCATTAAACTCCAAAGCTGAAATACAGAGACTATTTATTCAAATGCATCAGCTGATCACCACTGCAGCAACAGAACACCAAAGGGGAGGTAAAAGACATCTGATCACAATGCTTTACAGATCAGCAGTCAACACCTTGAATTGCACCCAGCAGCAAATAGGAAGCTAGTAAAATTTATACTGCATAGGTGCAATAGAGTCCCTACAATTAGTCCCACTTGAGTCAATATAATTTGCAACTGGTATGACTTGTAAGTGTTCAAATGAAGCTTCACTAGAGTCTATTCCAATCTGGAAATGCCAAAGGTCTTGAGGAGAAAGGCTGGGTCCACATCCCAGAGGAGCAGTTACAATCCCAAGACAAATAAATGCAAAACAATAGAAGACACCTGAAATACCCAGTTTCTTGGGATCAAAGAACAAGCCCCAGATTGTGACAGTTACTGCAAATAGGAGATAAAGACCAACACTGGTCAAATTCTCAGGCTGCCTCCTAGCAACTGGCCACTTGCCACCCTTTGCAATGAGTATTATGAACACTCATTCCACTGCATATCTCTACTGCACACTGGGAAAGAAAGGCCATTATACTGTCTGGGTGAGATGAAAGACAGATGGACAGGGAGCTGAACATCAATCACAGTGACTTCATACAGACATTTTGAGCAGAAGCTATGACAGAATAGAACCCAAAAAGTGAGCTCATACTCCAAGAACTGCACATAGGTTGGGCTGCCACATTTCAAAAAGGACATTACAAAACTGGAAAAGGTCAAATTTAGCACAAAAAGGGTGCATCTACATGAGACGCCAATGTCGCAATAGACAAATTCAACCGTGAATTAGTGTGACTAGCAAAAACTGTTCTAGTGTGCTAATGCACAGCAGAATTAATCTATTGTGCATTAGCATCACATAAAAACCATTCATCTGAGCTAATGTGCAGTAGCACCAATTATGATGCATTAAGTTAGTATCTGTGATTACATGGAGATGAGCCCAAAGTTTAACATAGTTGTAAGTAGAAATTGGAGAAAGATTTGGAAGTTCTTCTATTATCAGATATACCCACCAAGAGGAAATGAACTGAAGCTAAGAAAGCACAGACACCATGCACAATCTCTTTATGCAGAGGTTACTTAATGTGCCAACCAATAAAGAATAACTATTTGTGTTATCTAATATCGTGTTAGCAAAATTCATCTAACAACCACTTTGCTCAGTATGACTGTTAATTTACCCCAATGGCTCTCAACTTTTTGGCCCCAAGTGTTGGATGAGTGGTATGGGCCTGGTCCATGGGCCAGATAAGACCCTGCATGTCCGGACTTGGCATGCAGATCCTGCACACCAGGATTAGGCCCTGGGGCCCTGTGCTGCCCCTGCTGAGCCCCATGTGCCAGAATCAGGGCCCTGTACTACCCCTGCCCAGTTCTGCATGATGGGATTGGGGCCCCGCACT
>NW_017729024.1:131465248-131479280 GCF_001723915.1 Gavialis gangeticus
CCCCCCCCCCCCCCCCCCCAGCCCCATGCACTAGAATCAGGCCCCTTGATGCCCTGCATGCCCTATCTGCCAGATAGGGCCATGACCTGTAGGGCCCTCACAGACCTGTGGGGAACTCCACAGGCTGGACGACATGGCCCTGGGGGCTAGAGCTAGCCTGTAGGTAAGTTTTCCAGAACAGCCTTAGGCAATCAAGAATGTAAACTGATGCTGAAAGTCAGTAAGACCTAAGCTCCAAAATGCCCAAGTCATTTTTTAAAATAGCACTAAGGTATTTCTAAAATTTCACTTCTGCAGGCTATTTTGTGCAGTGTCTAGGCATTTTTTTTACATTGTCTCACACACTGCAAGCACCCCTGGAAACAAAATTAAAATATATAATTACCTAAGCAGCATCCAAGACTGCAGCTCTGAAGATGGAACTAGATAAGCACCTGAAGGGAACAGTACAAACTAGGTAAATGGAAAGATGGACTCATGGCCTCTTCTTGTCACTTTTAGTACTTATATCTAAGGGGACTAAAATGGTGGATGATAACATATCAACACCTAAAAACAAGGTAAATGCCTTATTCTGAAGCTCCAAACAGATGAATAATATAAGAGTAAGAAAATGAAGCTAAAATTCAAAATTCTTTTGGATTACAGGAAAGGACTTAGACAGTAGGGTGCCATGAAACTATTTTTGCAGTAGAAATAGCATTACAAAGTAAAAGGCCAGATTAGCTTAAATTCACTAATACAAACGCAGTATAATGAAAAGCAATGACAACTTTTGCAACTACTGAGTTTTACATCATAATATATTGAGTTACTATCATTGTAAGCCATATGCAGTATGTCTTGATGTGCTAGCTTGGTATGCTAATCTGGTATAGCAGAGACAGTCTAGTATTTATGTCATTATCTACTGTCAATTTCACATACTTTTGTTTGAGCATTAAAACCGTGATTTTACACCTACATGACAAAAAATATCAAAAATAAAAAATGTACCAGGTCCTTTTGGTAGGTTATTTGTATTTTTGGAATTCTGATTCATACATTTTGGCTGCAAACAGACTTCACAGTTATCCCAGGACAAGCTATTTAATCCTGGGACAAAGTGCGATCACATGGATATCCATGTCTGTTGTCCAAAACATAAATCCTAAAAAAAAAATCCTAGATAAAAAGATAGTAACAGTTTATCCCAGATATTGTACGCCTCTACAGTACAGGACTGCATCACTGAATCAATGGAAGAAAAGTAGCGCTGACTGCATTCAGTCATTCACTAAAACCTGATTAGAAGGTGAAGAGGAGAAAAGCAGGAGGAGAAATGTGAATGCATTACTTTATGGACCACAAGCTATCCAGCTCTAACTTCCTACAAATATCTTTGGTAATGTAGTTTTCTTCACTTTGAAAATGGAGCAAGCTATTTGTGCAGTTGGGCTAGGGATAGAAGTTGCACATGGTTTAAGTGATGAGAAACAGGTTTAAATCTGTAACAGAACAGAAGTTCAGTGCAATTAAACCACTTTCAAAATGGCTAAAACTGGTTTAAGATAAACCTAGTTGGATGTAGTTATCAGACGTAAGTGATTTAAGTCAAACCATGTTAACTCAGTCCCCCATGCTTTGCAGCCCTGAGCTGTGCAGTCTGCTCCAGTGAGCTGGGTCCGCCCCACCCCTCTGCTTTCTAGCCGGAGCACTAGCACTCCTCCCAGCAGCTGAGGGACTGTGTGTGCACGTGTGTGGTGGAGCAACAAGACCCATCTCTCTGGCTGGGCACCACATCCGCAGCCAGGTGCTGCCTGTATGTGGGGAGGAGGAGGAGGGAACCAACCCCAAGATGGGTGCTGCGGCCTGGGAAAGGGAGGGGGAGCATACATCAGGGGCTTGACTCTGCCTCCCCAGAGCTGGGAGCCACACCCCTTTCTCAGCCTCCAGGCTGGCTGAAGGTGGGGGGAAAGGTTGCACCAGGGCTTGGCTGTACCCCTAGAGTTGGGAGCCAGAAGCCATGCCCCATTCTCAGCCTCCCAGCTGGCTGAGAGCAAGCAAAACCTGCACTGGGGCTTGGCTCTGCCCCCAGAGACAAGAGTGGAGCTGGAATCCCCTCGCTATGCCTCCATCTCAACCTCCACACTGCTGAGAAGGAGCCTGGCTCTGGAGGCAGAGCCAAGCCCCCCCACCCATGGGCTTCTCAATCCCTTTCCCCTCAGCTGGCCTGGAGGCTAAGAAGGGGTGTGGCTCTCAGCTCTGGGGGCAGAACCAAGGCCCAGCATGGGTTTCTCCCCTCCCCTGCCCTCAGCCAGTGTGGCATCCAGTTCTGGAGAGACAGAGCCAAGCCCCCCACCTTCTCCACCTCTCTCTCCTCAGCCAGTCAGGAGGCTGAGAAGGGGGCATGGCTAGGGGACTCCAGCCCTGTTCCCAGCTCTGGGGTGTGGAGCCAAGCCCTGCTGCAGGCTCCTCCCTGCCCCATCCAGCCTGAAGGCTGAGAATGGGGTGTGGCTAGGGGACTCCAGCTTAGCTCCCCACTTTGGCAGGAGGAGCCAAGCCTCATGATGTGGGTTTCCCTTTCCCCTTCCCCTCAGCCAGCCCTAGGCTGAGGAGAGGGTCTGGCTCCTGGCTCTAGGGTGCAGCCAAGCCCAGATGCAGGCTACCCCCCTTCTCCCTGGCTACCTCAGCAGGCTAGGAGGCTGAGAAGGGGGCATGGCTAGGAGACTCTAGCCCATTGCAGGGAAGGGCAGAGTAAAGCCCCCAGGTTCTAAGTTCCCCTTCCCCCTTTCCTGGGCTGCTCCCAGCTGGGGGTCCAGTGCAGGGCCAGAGGAATGGGTCCCCACCCTTGCTCAGCAGGCTGGCAGACTAAGAAAGGGGTATGGCTTGGGGAATCCTAGGGCTCCCCACTCTCTGAAGTGGCCAGAAGACTTGGAGGTGTGCTCTAGTGCCCCTCAACTACTGGTATGGGCCACTGCAGGGGTCTGGCTGCCTTCCTTGTTTGAAAAGTGAACATCAGTTCGCTTGCTTATCAGTTCAATCTATGCAGTTTAGAGAAACCTGCAAAGATTGAATCAATTTAGCCTCAGGCTTTTTGACTGTCTGAGCTTCACCTTCGAGTTTTTGCACAGGTCATTGTGATGACTAGCCAATGTACTGTGAATGCTTACAGCTTACTGTTGACTAAATTTCCCCAGTAGACAATCCCTAACTCTCACCTCTGTTGTCCCTCTTAATGTCCTACAAAAACAAATTCCTCCTTTGGAATGATATGGGGATGGCAGCAAGAGGTACTCAGTACCTTGAAGAATCAGGCCCCACCCAAACCAGAAAAAAAAAGTCGCATTATATTTTGCAATATCCAAATAAGATAGTTTTACTGCATTGTTTTGGAGAATGACCCATATGCAATATTATACCAAGCAATGCCTTTCTTTATATAATTATGAAGAAAGCAGTTTAGTCTGGCATCTGAAAGGTCTGTTGTAAAGTTTTGTTCTACCATTAGAAGCCTCACTAATAAAAAAAGGAACTCCTAGCTCTTACCAAAACAGTTAAAATTTCAGCTGCAAAAAAGTTTAAGAAAAGATGACAAAGTCCAATGGTTGTGAACTATATGTTTCATAATACCAACTGCACGCATCAGGTATTTCTATTGTATTAGCTACCTGATCTCTTGCTCTAGCATGCAGCGTTGAGCTCATTTCATGCTTTTAAATACCCAACACAATTACTGACTAATAAAAACTTTGGACAGAATGAGATTTATATAAATATAGTAACTAGCAAGTGCAAAAATAAAAGGATTAACAAGCAAAAAAGTTAAAATAGTGAATCAGCTATATTAGAATCACAGAAACAGAGGTGTATAAGGGCTCAATTTTGCTAACAATAACTTATGTGAGGGCATCTCTACACAAGGACACTACAGACACTCTGAATTACTTTTTAAAGTGACTTACATTAAGCTCTTTATAGACACTCTTATTCAGAACAACAATGGCCTCCTATTCAGTTAAGGCCACTTAAAATCTGAGTAGGAATGTCCATACCAGGCTTTGATATTGTTTAAGCAGTTTACTTTCAAGTTATACTTTTAGGCCACAGACACAGATCTGGGATGTCCTGAAATCCCTCTAGCTTCTCCCAGAAAAAAAAATGTGACAACATAAGGCAAGCCCCTGAAGCATGGAAAAATCTGAACAAACCAGGGAAATATCATCCTAGTTCCCACCAGAATTATTTTTCATCATAGCAACATACGTAGTGTCTTTCTGGGACAATGTTCCTTTATGCTCAACTGCTGGAAGGCAGTTACTTCAGAGATGCTTAATGTAACATAATGCAGAATTAATTAGCTCATTTGACATTCCACACTAATATGGCATACTGCTTCTGGCACCTGAGTTTGCTCACTATGGGGTCATAGTTCCCTGTTGTGTGATAACTTCATTAGTATAGCCAGGGAGGAGCCTTGGTTAATTCATATTAATTTTCCTAAATGGCCACATGTAGACAAGTCCTGAGTGGTTACCCAGAAATGAGTATCTCTGTTTAAGTGACAAGAACCGCCTACTACTAATGTACATTTACTGTACAAATTAACATATACCGCAGTATAATTAATGCTGTGTTGTTCATATGAACAAACACTACCTAATCCATAAGTAACTGTAATAAGAACTGGAGCTTTTCAAACCATTTTCATGAATTTTTAGAACATACTGTATCAAAAGGGTCATTGCTGTGCCCTTGGCCCAGCTATACGAACAATCGTGGTCCATGGGCCAGGTGCCCAGAGACTGGAAACTAACTAATGTGGTCCCCATTTATAAGAAAGGGAGAAAGGAGGACCCAGGAAACTATAGGCCCAGAAGCCTCACATGGGTCTTGGGGAAAATCCTTGAAAAAATTATTGAGGATAACATCTGTGAGGGGCCAGCAGGGGAGATCATGCCCAGGTTAAATCAACATGGGTTCATCAAAGGCAGGTCCTGCCAGACCAACCTGATGGCCTTTTATGACCAGGTAACTAAATCCCTGGATGATGGTGTCACCGTGGATGTAGTCTTTCTGGACTTTAAGGCCTTTGACACGGTCTCTCATCCCATTCTCATTAATAAATTGAGCGACTGTGGCATTGACGCCTACACAGTTGGATGAGTCAAAAATTGGCTGATGGGGAGCACCCAGAGAGTGGTGGTGGACAGGTCGTACTTGACCTGGCAGGATGTTAATAGTGGGGTCCCCCAGGGCTCGGTCCTGGGGCCTACACTGTTCAGCATCTTTATCAGTGACTTGGACAAGGGGGTGGAAAACACACTGTCCAAGTTTGCCGATGACACCAAGATGTGGGGAGAGGTAGGCACGCTCAAAGGGAGAGAGAGGCTGCAATTAGATTTAGACAGACTACAGAAGTGGGTGGATGGTAACAGGATGGGGTTCAATGTAGATAAATGCAGGGTGCTGCACCTGGGAAGAAGGAATCCACAGCATACATACAAACTGGGGAGCTCCCCCCTTGTGAGCACAGAAGGTGGAAAAGGATCTCGGAGTCATTATTGACTCCAAGATGAACATGAGCCGCCAATGTCAGACTGCAGCCAGCAAAGCCAACCGCACCTTGTCATGCATCCAAAGATGCATCTCAAGCCAGTCCAGAGAGGTGATGCTCCCCCTCTATGTGACATTGGTCAGGCCACAATTGGAGTACTGCATCCAGTTCTGGGCACTGCACTTTAAGAAGAATGTGGCCTGCCTTGAGAGGGCCATCCACTTGGTTGGAGGGCTACAGGGCAGGCCCTATGAGGAGAGGCTGAGGGACCTAAACCTGTTCAGCCTCAGCAAAAGGAGACTGAGCGGGGATTTGGTGGCTGCCTACAAACTCGTTAGGGGAGATCAGCAGCAAATATGAAGGGCCCTATTTGCCACAGCAGCACCTGGGGTGACGAGGAACAATGGCCAGAAGCTGCTGGAAAACAGGTTCAGGTTAGAGGTTCAGAATAGAGGCACTATTTCACTGTTAGGGTGGCTAGGATCTGGAACCAACTTCCTAGGGAAGTGGTCCTTGCTCCTACCTTGGGTAAATACGAACACCTGTCTGGGGTCATGTGATCCCAGCGTGTGCTCCTGCCAGTTGTGGGGAGGTCAGACTAGATGATCTGTTCAGGTCCCTTCTGACCCCAAACTACTATGAAACTATGAAAATATTTATATCACTGTAACTGGGACTAAAATGCCTAGGCAAGGCACTTATCTAAGCAGATCTTTGCTCTCTTTCTGCCTCATTTCAGAGGTCTCCTTTTATAATAACTACTTTTCTCCATTGTAAAAAAGACACTATTTTTGGAACTCTTATAATAGTGAACATAATGCTGAACATTTAATCTATTTACTCATAAATTACAGGGTGCAGAAAGAAACTTACATTTGTGAGTACATGGCAGGAAAGGGGGTGGGTTGGGATAGAAGTTCCATCAATTCTGCTGGACAAAAGAAAAAAAATATGGACAGAGGAGCTTAAAGAAAGCTCTTTCAGCAAGTTGAGGATGCAACTAGAGGGTCATCTATTTTGGATCTTGTTCTGACCAGTAAGAAAAATTGGCTGTGAATGTGAAGATGTTAGAAAAGTTTGGAGGAAGTAATCATGGTATAATAAAATTTATGATTGGAAGGGGAAGGCATAAAACAGGAAAACAATGAGACTGTACTTTGAAAGGACAGATCTCAACCAATACAAAAAAAATAGTAGGTAACGTCCCACGGACAGACAGACTGAAGGACAACGGGGTCCAGGAAGGCTGACAGTTCTTTAAGGAAATAGTACTGCAGGCTCAAGATTTACTAGTAGGCAACTGTCAGTCATTCTGGATCATGTGTGAGAGTCCATGCGCAAGAGGTCATGTTAAAGACTAGCATAAGTCTGAGCACTCGGTGTTTTGATAGCTGTAGTTATACATGCATCCAGGAATTGAACCTGGTCTCCTACCTGGCAGACAAGGATTCTGCCACCAAATCACAGCTATTTCTATACAAGGGAAAGGTAAAGAAGGGACAGCAGGAGATATGTGGATAAACTAGGAGCCTATTTGCAGCCTCAAAAGCAAAAGAAACATATAGAGAATGGACAGAAGGGCCCACTGTGACAGTGGGGACCATACATAGCCCCTAAGTACCCCAGGAACCCTGGGAGAAAAGGAAAACTTACCTGCCTAGTAGGGAGAGCCAGAGCTGAGACAATAAACAGTGCTGCCACAGCAGTTTATAAATTCTCTGTCAATTAAACTAGATGGTGCCTGGCTGCTGATGTCACCCACAGGCGCCCCTGTGAAAAGTTTAAAAAGCACTAATAGTGCCAGGGAGGGAGTAGGGGGAACTGCCCCTGAACCAGCAGAAGCCAAGGCAGAAGATGCCTCGGGACACAAAGGCAGTGGGGTGCTCAGGCCACAAGGGCCCTGTCAGTATGGAGCAGGAAAGCCCTAGTAGGCTGAGGTAGGGACGACAGCTCCAGCCCTGCTCAGGGGCCATCTCCCAAAGGGAGGGAAAAATAACAAATTCAAAGGGGTGTGCTAAGCCCAGTATAGATAGTTCCTTTGGAGTGGAGGTTCTCTCTTTTTTTATTATTATTATTTAATTTGATTGTGATTTGGAGAGGCTGTGGGGTCAGGGTACCTGTAGTCCCTTAGTTAGGGCCTGTTTTGGGCATAGTGCCTAGAGAGCAGGGAGCAGGCTAATGGCCAGAAGATGGCTGGGAAAACATCATCAGACTCGGCAACCCACTGAGGGGTCAGAAGGTGGGACATCGGTTGATGACCACCAAGTGACCTAAAAAAGCCAGAGCTGCTGCAAAAGATCATAAAGTCTCAACACTGACAGCTGGCATGTGGACAGGGTGTAAGGAAGGTGGAGCCCCAACGTTGACCACAATCCAACTGTGAGTACCCCTAGTGGGAACATGTGTATCTACACCACTGAACCCCTCCTTAAAAATCCTGATAACATTAAGTCATGGCAGGTGAGTTGGGGGGGAAGAGGTCCTGCTTTGGGTATTCTCAGGATCGGTCATTGAGTAAGTGGTGACTCAACACCCAATAAGGAAATATACCAAAGAGTAGCAAGACCCTACATGGATAAAAATCAGGAAAATAAATACAAAAAAAAAAAGAAGAGATACAAACAGCAAGGAATGTTAAAGAAAACAAGAAGGGACTATATACATATGTCAGACAAAAAAGCAAAAAGCAAGGGAACTGTGAGTTCACTGCTCAATAGTGAGAGGGGGATATGAATGGAATATACGAAGAAGGCAGAGCTGCCCCACATTATTAGTGTTTTGTGAAGACTTGGGCAAAGTAAACTCAACCAGACAGCTAACAAAATTAATATAAACCAAAGAAAGGAAGGTCTGCAAACCATGATAAGTAAACAGTGCATCAGAGACCTTTTGACAAGTCTGAATCAATTTAAGTCAGCAGGGCCTGATGAAACTTATATCAGGATGCTGCAGGAACTGGCTAAACAAATCTCAGAGCCAATGGCAATAATATTTTCAAACTCATGGATGACAAGGGAAATCTCAGATGACTGGATATGGGCTAACATAGTGCATACCTTTAAAAGGGTTAAAAAGAACTACCATGGGAATTATAGACAGTCAGACTAATTCAATTCCAGGGAGATTACCAGAGCAAATTATAAAACAGACAATCTGTTAACAGGAGGAAGGGGTGATCACAAATAGTCATCATAGATTTGTTAGGAACAAATTATGCTACACCAACCTGCTTTCATTTTATGATAGGGTAATTAGTTTGGTAGATGAGGGGAATGCAACAGACCTAACACACCTGGATTTTAGTAAGGCTTCTTACACAATTTTACATGACGCTCTCATAAATAAGATGGAGAAAAGTAGGCTAGATAAAATTACTGTTAAGTGGATATATAACCAGTTGAATAATCACAAGCAAGGAGTATCTAAGACTGGATCAATGTCAAATTGACAAATGGAGTGCCATAGGGGTTTCTCCTGATTCTCCTACTCTTTAAAATTTTTATTACTGACAGAAATGAAGGAATAGACAGTTTCCTGATCAAGTTTACAAATAAAAGAAACCTGAGAGGAGTTGCAAACACCCTGAAGGGTCAGCATTAAAGAGGATCATTATACACTAGAAAAAAGACTGTAGGCAACAAAATTAAATGTAAAGTGCTAAATATAGGGAAGGAAAACCAAATGCACAAATATAGAATGGGAGGGTAACTGCTTAGCCAGTTGTACTGCTGAGAAAGATCTGGAGGTTAGACTCCAGAAGTCAGCAATATGATACCATCACAAAAGAAGAGAACAGAAAAAAAAGCAGATGCAATCTTGGGCTGCATTGACAGAAGTACTGTGTCAGATCGGACCCAGCACATGGCTCCAAAGTGAGCCAGTATGTAGGGTTGGACTCACCATGTGGCCCCAGGCCTGCTGCAGCTGGATTGGGTCTGGCCCCACTGTGCGACCTGCAGTGCCATCACTGTCAGATCAGGCCCTGGGACACAGCCCTTAACCTTGGCACATGGCTCCCCACCTTCTAAGCCCCCAGGCCTGGCATGTGGCCCCCACAGCTCAGCCCCCAGCCCACATGCAGGTCTGGGCTCTAGGTTTTATGAAACATATAAGAAAACAGAACTCTATGCCAAGGCAAGTGACAAAGATGATCAAGGGGTTGTACCATAAGCTGTATGAAGAAAGGTTCAAATTAGGTATGTTAAGTTTGAAGAAAAGTAGATTAAGGAGGCTATATGAATGCAATTTTCAAATATTTAAAAGGCTGCCAGAAAGAAGAGGGAGAAAACTCTTCTACCTTGCCACAGAGGACAGGACATGAAGCAGCAGCTTTAAACTGGGCAGACCAGATTTAGATTAAATCTCAGAAAAAAAAATTACTAACTGTAAGAATTGGGGGCAATGGAACCAGCTGCCCAGGGAAGCTGTGACAAAGCCTTAAAAGAGGATTTCATGAACAGGCTGGATAGGTGTGGGATGTCTGGGATGGCTTAGGAATAACACACCCTGAATTTGTGAAGGAGACTGAACTAGATACTAAGGTTGTGTGAAACGGCAGCATTCCAGTTCGACTAGTGTTTTGACGTTTCAATGGAACAGCATTTCGTTTAGATTCGAAACAGCTGTTCCATTTTCTTCTGTCGAAACTGTTTCGACATTTTGCCCCCAGGATATAATGGGGAAGGACAAAACAGCCTATAACTTTGTCATTTCTGGCTTGATTTGGATGAAACTTGCAGGAATGATTGCGCCTTCTGGGAGCATGAAGCCCGCCAAGTTTCAAGGAGATAGGTGCAGGGGGTTCAGGGAAACTGCATCCCAAAATCTCGAAAGCAAAACTCATGTCACGAGGATGTGTTAGGCCACAGTGGGGACAAAACTGCAGTGTTGCTAGCCCCCATGGAGGCCACAAAGCCTGCCAAGTTTCAAGGAGATAGGTGCAGGGGTGTGGGGGAAACTATAACTCAAGCTGCGGACAAGCAAAACTTGTGACATGGGTGACATTGTGTGTGTTAAAGCGCAGCAGGATGAAAACTGCAGGCCTGCTAGCCCCAGCTGTGGCCACGAAGTCTGCCAGCTTTCAAGGAGATAGGTGCAGGGGCTTCTGGGTTCTGGGGCCCTGCACCTCTAGTTGCTGACAGGCAAAACCTGTGTCAAGGGTGCTTGTGGAACTGTGTCTGTCTTGGGGCATAGGGTGGTGGGGAAACGACTGCAGGCCTGGGTGCTAGGCTCTGCTGCAGCCACAAAGCCTGCCAGCTGTTAAGGAGATTGGTGCAGGGGGGGTTCTGGGGCCCTGCACCCCTAGCTGCTGACAGGCAAAACTCATGACATGGGTGCTTGTGCTAGCTAGCTACTGTGTTACGCAATGAATCATGATTCACTCAGGGACCAGCTCAATACACAGTAGCTAGTGAGGATAACGAGTTAATGAGTAAGGATTAATGAAACCACAGACTAAGGAGAGGAAAGAATCAGTACAGAGCCAGGAACTGCTTCTGCCCCAAGACAGAGACAGTCAGTTACACAAGCATTCAGGAGGAAAAACTTTACTGCAAAAAGATTGAACAAGTCACAGTAACTTCCAGTACTGACCACTGCTTTTCATACCTAGCTTTTCTAATTTATGCTTTATCTTGAGCCTTCTTTGAACAAAGTCTCTCTGACTGCCAAAGAGTATAAAGGCCAGAACCCCCAAGTCACACTAAAGGGCCCATTCGTAGCTAGACTACATTTGATTATTTAGCCACTGAACTAAAAAACAACTGTCAACAAACCCAAAATATTTTGGAATTTCTGGCAAATTGAAAAAAAGAAAATCAGGGTTTCATGCCAAATGTTTTTTGGGGGGGCATTTTTAATTAAAGCAAAACAAATGTGGAAATGAATGCCTAGCTTCACCAAGGGGATCCCCAAAACTGAAGAGATGGTAATATCCTGCCTCCCTTTAACCTATCATCAATGGTTACCCAAGTTCCCTTTAATTCTGAGCAAGGATTTGAGCAATAGTCTCCAACTCCAAGGAATATGCCCTAACCCAGGGGTGCACTACTCGTCCAGCCCTGTGGTGACCAAAAGGCAGGTCCATGCGCTGGATTGGGCCTAAAGATCCCTTCCTCTTCCCCCTCCCTCTCCCCACCATACCTAGTAAGGTGGACAGTCCAACTGGTCTGGGATTCGAGTTGTGCGCAGCATGGATCCCAGAATAACTGGGGCAGGCACTGTGTGGGGGCAGAATCCAGCTGGAGTGGCAGCTGTGCTGCACATGGTAGGCACCTCACAGCTGGACTGTGATGCACACAGCACCTGCCTCAGCAGCTCCAGGATTGCACCGCACACAGCGCCTGCTCCAGGCAGTCTGGGATCTATACCACATGCAGCTCAGGTTCCAAACTGGCTGAAGCATCTGCAGAATCAGGTATGCTGAGGGAGGGGAAAAGGGAGGGGGCTTTGTTGCCCCGATATGGCCAATGGACTAACCCTGAACCACAGGCATGAGCTGTGCCCCACTTGAGGCTGATCAGACCCAGGGACAACACCAGGGGCCAGCTGGAGGGGCTCTGCAGGCCAGATCTGTGAATAAACTGCTTAGAAAAAAGCTCAACCAGACACAGTTATCTTCTCATACCCTCCTGAATCTTTGCACCTCACTGCTTTTTTCTCTGACATCAGCTTTTTCTACTCTTTGTTCCTCAACTAAGCACACTTCCCAGGTGACTCTACTGGTGTGACAGATGGAAATCCAATGAACAGCTCCTCCCCTTATCACTATATAAATATCAGTATACTCAATAAAGATCAATACCCAGAGATAGCCTCTCACTTCCACAGCCCAATATATTTCTCAGTTATAGCTCTCTCTCATTGCTAATAGATGTTATTACATATTCTCTCAACCCCTACTAAGATGACTGTTAAAAAATTAATAAAACACAAAATATTGGACTCTGGAGACCAAAAGCATAATGAGAGTGGAGTCCTCCACTGCATTTTACAAATTTCAGTTAGGCTGTTGTTCTGGATTAGAAGGACAAATTGCTAATGCAGTATTTAAGAACAAAGGTACAAGCATCTGAATAGCCTACCCTGCAGACAAAGCTTTTCCACCAATTGCCATGAGCACAACTCCTGATGGAAAAAGCTAAATGATCTTTCCTCCCCATGACCTCTAGTTTCTTCCAGAACAGGGGCTGGGACCCACGCAGCACGGCATGGAGCCAGCCCAGCCCGGCCCAGCCGCTCCATGCTGCGCTGCACGAGTTCCAGCCTTGTACCAGGCAACTGCACACTGCAGCCAGGATCAGCTGCACCAGGCTGGCTCCATGCTGTGCTGTATGCGTCCTGGCCTTGCAGCCAGGAACCGCATGGTATAGTATGGAACCAGGCTATCCTGGCTGCACATGGCTCCCCGCTGCAAAGCTGGGACCAACATGGTGCAGCAAGGAGGGGCTGGGATGGGCTGGCCCTGTTCTACACCATGCAGTCCCCAGCCTTACAGCTGGAACTGCATTGCGCTGGGCCACGTTGCTTCCCTTGCCTCCAGCTGCAGCTGCTGCTCCAGCCCTTGCGGCCAGGTGGAGTGGGTGGAAGGCAAACAGGAGTTGGAACTGGATCTCCATGTGCTGGACAGGAACCTCCTACTGAAGCATCTCCCCAACCCACCTGCCTGGAACAGTGCAATGCAGTTCAGCAGGAGCTGCAGCTGAAGGCAAGGGGAGCAAAACAGCCCCACCCAGTGCATGCAGCTTCCAATGGGGCTGTTCCCAGTGCAGCTGAAGCTGGTCGGGTGTTGCTGTGCTTCCCTTGTCTCCAATAGTCACTTCTCCTCCTGCTCCTGCCCCCTGTTCCAGGTGGGCGGGGGCAGGGAGGAGGAGTTTCAGCCCAGCTGCTCCTGCTGGAGGTGAGGGGAACAGAGGAACATCTGGCCAGCTGCAACCACACTGGGGACCACCCTGCTAGAAGCTGTGCACTGGCTGGGGCTGGGGGGCATGCAGGCTCAGGCTGCCCGGGTGGGGCTCAGCCCCAGGTGGAGCATTGCAGGGTCAGTTGTGGGCTGGATCCAGCCTGTGAGACATGTTTTGCCTGCCCCTGTGTTAGATGTGTTCTTAGTAGTTTGGCATATAACTAAAAACAAAACCAAGTAAAAATCCCAGGCCACCATACACATCATAGATTTCACAGATTTCTAGCATTAGAAGGGACCTATTAGATCATCAAGTCCAAACCCCTGCTCTGGACAGGAAAGAGTGCTGGGGTTAAGTAACCCCATCCAGGTGCTTGTCTAATCTTTTAAATGCCTCCAAGGTGGGGAAAAATACCACCTCCCTTGGAAGCTCATTCCATATTTTGGCAACCCTTACCATCAAGAATTTTTTCCTGATGTCCAATCTAAATCTGCTCTTCTTCGGTTTATGGCCGTTGTTTCTAGTAACCGAGAGGGGCACCCTGGTAAACAGAGTATCCCCTATTTCCTGCTGATGTCTCCCCCCCCCCCCCCCC
>NW_017729024.1:131479308-131479597 GCF_001723915.1 Gavialis gangeticus
TCTGAACCCTCTCCAGGTTATCCACATCCCTCTTGAAGTGCAGTGCCCAAAACTGGATGCAGTATTCCAGCTGTGGCCTCACCAATGCCACAGAGGGCAAGTATCTCCTCCCTAGACCTGCTTGTGATGCACCTAATGCAACAAAGAGTGTGGCTAGCTTTACTTATTATGTTGTCACACCGGCGACTCATGTTCATTTTTGTGTCAAGTATGACACTGAGATCCCTTTCCGCTGCTGTGCTACTAGAACGGTACTTCCCAGTCTATAGGTGTATTGGTGATTCTTTCT
>NW_017729024.1:131480157-131481048 GCF_001723915.1 Gavialis gangeticus
ATGATTTTTTCTAAGGTCTTGCCAAGAATAGAGGTGAGGTTACTGGCCTATAATTACCCAGGACGTCCTTCCTCCCCTTCTTAAAAATATGGACAACACTGGCCCTTTTCCAGTCCTCTGGGACCTGTCCTGAGTGCCACAAGCGCTCAAACAGTTGCGCCAGTGGTTCCACTATGACACCGGCCAATTCCTTTAATACCCTTGGGTGAAGATCATTGGGGCCTGCTGACTTAAATATGTCCGACCTCCAAGTGCCCCTTCATTAGGTCAGCACTGACCGTTGGTGGATTGGTATCTCTCTTACACTAGACTAAAGTTTCATTGGGAGGTGTGTTTGTATCTGTGTCCAGGAACACAGATGCAAAGAAATCATTTAAGAGCTCAGCTTTGTCCATCCTATCTGTTATGAGTTGCCCCAGTCCATTCTGTAGTGGCCCTATGTTACCCTGCACCTTCTTCTTGCTCTCTATGTACTTAAAGAAGGACCTTTCTTTTCACCTTTAATCTTTGTTGCCAGCCTGAGTTCTATTTCTGCTTTGGCCTTCCTCACTTCTTCCTTGCAAATGCGAGCCAAGCAGGTACACTCCTTCTTGGTGGCTGCCCCCTGCCTCCACAGCCTGTAAGCCTCTCTTTCCCCTCTAGGCTCTCCTGGATCACCCTGCTCAGCCAAGAGGGTTTCTTTGTTCTTGTGCTTCCCTTTACGTGTACTGGGATGGTACCCCTCTGTGCTGTGCAAGATCAGTCCCTTGAGGAGCTCCCAGCCTTCCTGCACTCCCAACTCACTGATGTTATTACCCACTCTAACAAATCTCCTGAGCTTGTTGAAGTTGGCTTTCTGGAGATCTAGCACTTCTGCCTTACCAGTCATCTTTCCCACCTTTCACTGGACAG
>NW_017729024.1:131486048-131488532 GCF_001723915.1 Gavialis gangeticus
CCCACTCTAATTAATCTCCTGAGCTCATTAAAGTTGGCCTTCTGGAAGTCTAGCACTTCTGTCCTACTAGGTATCTTTCCCATCTTTCGCCGGATAGTGAATCCTATCAACAGGTGGTCACTATCTCCTAGGTTACCTTGTACCTGCAGATCCCCCACCAAGTCCACCCCTGTGGCCAGCACCAAGTCAAGTAAGGCATTTCCCCTAGAGGGACTGTATACCTCCTGTGTTAGGTGCAGGTCCTGTATGCAGGTTAGAAACCTACATGAACGAGCAGACCTGGCTGACTGCTCCTCCCAGCTGATGTCCGGGTAATTTAGGTCACCCATGACAACCAGGTCCTTTGAGCATACTGCTTTTGAGAGCTGTCTCAAGAATTCTAGACCTAACTCTTCCTCCTGGTGTGGGGGTCTGTAGTAGACCCCCACTACCAAGTCCCTTTCACCCCTACCCCTCGTAATCTGACCCACAGGACTTTGATCTGCCCTTCTGTCCCCACCTTTATTACAGAAGATGTATAATGTTCCTTAACATATAGAGCAATGCCTCCCCCTTTTTTCCGCGATCTATTTTTCCTGTACAGCCTGTAGCCCTCAATGCCCACTGCCCAATCATGGATAGGGTCCCACCAGGTTTCTGTTAGCCCTACCAGGTTGAAATCTTTGTCTGCACGCAGAAGTGCAAGTTCTTCCTGCTTATTCCCCATACTCCTAGCATTAGTATAGAGACACCTAAGCCTCCAGATAGGTGTCCTTAGTACTCCCCTATCCTGATGCATTAAAACAGAAAAAAAGCTGTTCTCATTGTATAAAACAAAATCCAAATTCCTTTTTTACTTCACTAGCTTGGAAAAGGGAGGGGAAGGAGTGGCAAGTCAGGGAAGAAGCTGCAGTTAGGGAACACAGAGATACATAAACAAACCTGGGAGTATTTCACTGTTGATAAAAGTGATTTTAGCAGCTGTAGAAGTTCTCACTGTTCTGTTATATGAACCCTACTGTACACACAGTTCATAGTCGTGTGGTACTTCCATTAAGTCAGCAAACTAAATTAACACTGGTCTGCCATTTTGCTCAAATTTCCTTGGGGATTTACTATTGGATTCTGTACAGACAAGCTTTACCATAACATGAGATTATTTTTTTCCAGTGTAAGCAGAGGATAACATGTGTTAGATAAGAACCAAGTTCTGCCTAATATCAGTGCTGGACAAGAGCTGTGAAGGTATGGAGAACCCTGAAGTATGACAGTTTTCCTTCCTATCTGAACATGAAATTTAATCTAATTTTTCCATGTGCCCTGCAAGATCTGAATACATAGTCTAATGCAGTAATACTATTTACTCCGTCATTAAAATCTTTAACCTGACAGATGATATCATTCAACCTAATTACTTATCTGTGACAGAAAAACAGGGTTACATTTGCAGATAAAATCCCCAAAATTAAAAAAAAAAAACATGAAAAGAACAAAGGGAGCAACTATTCCTTATATGTCTGAATGTTAAAGCTGTGGAAGATTTTGGACTTATGGTGCATATCTCCTTTTTAATGTCCTCTTAATTTGTCCCTTTAGCATACTTGAGTATGCTACATGTCTCCTGATATGCAGACATGGGGAAGGATTCTCTCATCTTGTACGGCCCTTTCATCTTCTTGCAGAGGTATTAAGAGGGCTACCCGAGTCCTAGATCCAGTCACACAAGAATTATCACTAGCACAGGTTTTATGAAAGGCTGCTTATGCTTATGACAAGGTTCTTGCCATAAGCATGGCCAGGTGGGGGATATCTTCGGCAGGGTTTGGCAAGTCCAAGGTATGAAGCAGCTGATCTGCAGTGCTACACAGTAATTTTTGGGCTGCTCTATCACTCTTTGAAAGCTGGAGAGGCATTGCAACTAAAGTAGAGCCAATTCCAGTGGCCCAGAACTAAGTGAGTACAAATTAAGTTTAAAGACACCTTAGGTCCCACAGAATCCATGATAACTGATAATGTTGTTATTAAACCAAACATATGCCCAACTCTCACTGACTCCTGTGGGGGACTGGCACCTAACTCGCTCCTTGTGCCCAACAAGGAGTGGGAAAAAGATTTAAATAGCAAGTTTCCAACAGTCATGCAAGAAATGGATCTTCAGAATTGTTTCTGCAGACCAGGGAATGGCAGCTATTTAAGTCTTGGGTTTGCTACAGATTTTTACAGGCAAACTACTCATGCAATGCTTGCTCAGGGAGATATATTTTTCTGAGTCTAACAAAGACTGAGAAATGTTTTTCCCTTTTGTGTACGGGAACAGCATCCGAGTACAGCAAATCCGAATTTTAGTAATGTTTTAAAAAGCATTAGTCGTTCCACTGACGTTAGTGGCTCAACTTCTGGCCTGTGTTATCAGGCCCAGAAAGCTCCCCATGGATCTGGAAATTTGGTAGCAGGGGAGCAGTACCAGCATTCTCTCCATAGCTTTGTAAAACAGAGCAATTAATG
>NW_017729024.1:131493532-131500475 GCF_001723915.1 Gavialis gangeticus
CGTGCTGTAGACCCTACAAACTTCTTTCTACATAGGTTTCTTTACTTTTGGAGCTCCCCCACCACCAAATTTCTCAGGGCCAGGCCATCCTATTCTGCAGAACCTGCGGCCACAGGGGGCCCTGTAACCAAGGGGCCATGCCCCACTTGGCCCCCACCACCTATAACATGTTTAAAGGGCTCAATACAGGCAGGGAGACCTTTCCTAGCCAAGAGGAGGAGGAATTCCTGGCTCCTCTCCCGCCCTGGCCCTAGGAAGAGAACCCAGGCATCCCCAGCACGTGCTGCCCACACCCTGTGCCCCCTGCAACGCAGCACACGTACGCACGGCCCAGCCCCAACTATTTTATTTCAGTGAGTTTATACTGCAATTAACTGCAATTTTGATTTTTCGATGAATCAGGAGACCCCAAAACTATCTTGCAGGGGGCCCCAAAAAAATTGTGCACCAGCCAGCCCTGAAATTTCTCAATCCATGGTGATCCTTGGGGGCCAGATGACATGGGCTGGGACATGGGGTCATTCTGTGGCTGGATCTAGTGCACAGGATCAGGTCGGACATTGGGTTACTCTGTGGCTGGATCAGGCATGCAGAATCACACCTGTGGACTGACCCCACACACCAACATGACACTGGATTTGGCTCTTGGGATGCAACCCACAGACTGGCCCTGTGTCACTCATCTAGCTCTCAGGGCCAGAAGGTTGGGCACCACTGCTCTAGACCATTTAAACAGACAATTTAAAGCTTTGTATGTACAACAGTTTATGCACGTGCTCAGCAACTACACCCAGTTGATATGACTGATTTAGAAAGGTTCTATTTTTATAAAGAATGTTAAACAGACATCTGGAGGGACATGGGTATTCTGTTAGGGGGCCCAATCCTACAGTCCCTATGCAAGACAGATGTAGAAGTGGAGAGGGTCAGTAGAAAGGCATACTCCTCCATTCTTTATAATGCACATTTCACACTGAACATCAACTTCAAACGTCAGCCAAACTAACATTAGTTTTCCAGATAAGTACTTTGTGAGCTATCAAGCTCCCTAGGCTCCCATACAGAAAGCATATTTAGTTGAAGTGCCAGTGTTATGGGGATATGGTTAAAATCATACCCTCAGAAACAAAATTAAATGCTAAAATGGTATGTGCTGAATAAGGTAGAAGGTTGAAGGTTTGTGGAAGCCCATCAAACAGTCAAACGTTGGACCTCATTTGACATGGCTGTAATATGTCTTGGGATACATGCAATTGCATAGAGAATATTGAAACTTATCTGAACAGTCCCAAGGACAGTCAGGCCTAATCTGCAAGGAGAATGCAAGGGTAAATCTATCTCTGTGTGGGACTGAGATGCAGAGCTGTTCTTTCTGACTCCTGGTTCCTCTTTCCCTTAGGAAATAAAACAAGAAGAGCAAAAAAGAGGAATGAGCGTTTATATAATTGGGAAGGAAAATGTTTTAAACGTACGTGTTTATAATGAACATAAAAGGGAATACTGTAAAGTTTTGAACACTTACAAATCAGCAACGCTAGTTGGCAGGAGTATTTGAGGGTTAAGGATACCAGTGAAATACCAGTGATTGTTTCTAAAAGGTCATAAAGAACTGAAAAGAAGACTGGAACAAAGTAAAGTGTGAAGTCAATGGCACTATTTTCAGTTACTGAATGAAGCCTGTGCTTGAGTCTTTGCAGAACTGGGGCTTAAGCATGCTATTGATCTTCAAAAACAGAAAAGAATTTAATTTTAGCAGGTATTATCAAGCTTCAATCTTACCAACTACAGGAAAAAGGAACTATTAGCAAAGATAAGTAGAACAAATACTGCTGGGCAAATCTGATTATTATTATTTTTTTAACTAGACTTCTAAAGCTACTCTAAGATGGAAAACAAGTAAATGTACTGTATTAACATTTAGCAAAGCATTTTTAAGGTGCATCAGTTACTGGAATACAATTTCACCAAGGAAGTTTTTGTGAAGACAAGAGGGAAAGAGGCAGAAAAATATTTACATTCTGACAAAGCACTATGTGACAGTACATTTAATGAGAATCATATAATAATATTAATACACTCTTATCCTTCAACAAGGTTTTATTCACAACATCAGTGAGTATTTGTGACCCAATTCCTTGTCCAACCAAACATGTCTTGAAATATTTTTATGACAAACTTCACCAATACATACCTTATTTAACTAACTTGTAACTGAATCGGAGTCCACTGAAAACATTTCCTTTCTGAAAGAAAATCTACAGAGCAATCGAGGGAGGAAAAATATTTTGCAATGGAAGTATTAAATTAAAAAGGTCTAGGTGTCTGAGTTTAATAACTGACATTTTGAGCACAGATAAATTATTTAAACAATTAAAATGGAAGTTTCAATAAAAAATGGTATTAATTTGTTGTGTGTGTATACTACTACAGTTAGAAGCAAGAAATGCCTTTCAGCTATGGCTCTGCCTTCCTGAAAGACACCAAGGAAAAATATTAATAAAGATAAAGATAACAGTTCAGGGATAATTTGAATAGCAAAACATTTAAATACTGTTTTCTCTGTGGAAGCTGATAAGAAATCATCAACATGACTTCAGAAGAGCTTCTGCATATTTACTGCTACTAAAAGAGCTACTGTGTAAAAAACATGATCATCTCCATACACATTAAACTACATAATAAACACAAATGCCTCCCCATGCATCACAAATGATATTTGGAACAATGCACAAAGAATTATATATTTTCTGGAAGGTATCAAGGTCAATGGGAATACAATATACCTGTACCATTCTACAGTATACCTATTTTTACTATTCTGCTAAATCATTTTAAATCCAGTTTTTCCTTTATGCTGGTAAAATATCACTTCTAAATTGTCTCTTTTTCATTAGTTCAAGAATTTCAACTGTTTATTTGCCAACCCTGATTTTCCCATTCCAGATATATCTGTACCAAAGTTCTCTCCTCTCGCCACATTTCCTGATGCATTTAAAAAAATATTTTGCCTACTAGTGGCTGCATAGCCTTCATTACTGCACTTCCTGGATGGAAGTTGAAAACTCATTAGGAAAAATGACAACTATGATATCCTCATTTGTAAGTCCAGACAGTTCCCAGCCAATCATGGTTTTGTGCATGTAATTTTTTTTTTTATTAACTTGTCTTTTTAAGCCATGATATATGAAACAATTATTTCCCCTGAAGGAAGAAGATGCTGAAATGTCAGGGGCTTTTCCTAGCTTCTCTGTGCCAATGAATTATTGAAAAAATAAGATTTTTTGCTACTTTGAGGAGGAAAGACATTTTGTGACCTTTTGCTATTTTATGGGGATAATGAATTTTCTACAAAACTCTGAGATTTTCTGTTACTTTATTAAAATAGGAATGTTTGAGAAATAGCCATGACCTTGACCTTTGAAAAATTAATGGAATACTGATTTTGAAGGAACTGATGAGGCTCTGGTCATTATCCAGACTATAAATTTCTTACTGTCATGCTGATACCAGATAGACCTTTGATATAAATACAAAAAACAAACAAACCAGACAATGAAGTTCAACTTTCTCATTTACTTGAACTACAAACACTAGATATTTAGATCCAAATTCCACTATTTATTACACTCTTTCATAGTGATTTCAGTTGCTACATAATGCTGGGTTTTTTTTAGAAGGATTTGGAATAGCAGAATAATAGCAACAGCCTAGTATGTTAAGGTTTCCATATTCTCCAAAGTTTAACTTCAAGGTGCGTATTATGCATATAAACCATTCAGCTTTTAAAAATTATTCTGCACCCCAGAAATTTGCATCAATATTTTCATTTATTAGAAATTTGAAAACTGAATAGTCAATGTGAAAGCTAAAATTCTAGCTCCAACAATATCAACAGAAAAACTCTCAGGCAGTGCCTTGTAATATATAGGTTATTTGGATTTATGGTATTCTTGGTAGTAATAAGGCACCACAGTCCATCTGGTAGACATATGGTGCATTTTATTTTTCCAAACAAATTGAGAGTGTGAAAAACAGAGAATAGAACTGCTTTTTGCTTAATTCCTGACCTTTTCCCCATTTCAATAGCCATTATGTAAACTTGAGCAGCTGACCATACTAAATAAGTGGCTTTTGTTCATATTTTGATTCCTTGAAAAGTAGATGCCAGGTGTTAGTCTAGCATAGACAGTGACTGTATTTATCTTATTAAAAACACACAGAACGCACTCATCCATACACATACCTACTGTACACACAAGCTGCTACTGAGTGACTGTACTACTGAGAGATTGTTTTTCCCCTCATTTAATAATTGCAAAACAAGCCAGATCTTCAGGAATAAAAGAGGGCAAAATCAATTTTGTTCTGTAATGACTCACTGAATTTTCTTTCACCCAGGCTCAGTAGGTAAAAAAAAAAAATGAGGCCCAAAGGAGTCTGTAATGACTGTTAATCAAGATGAATTCTTTTGGTATTTATGTAGATGCAATATATAATGCAATAGCCATTTTAAAGTCATTTATAATGAATTTTTGTCTGTATATAATAAAGCATTACCAAAAATTAAATGGTTCCTTTTTCATAATACAGAGTATGTACATTCCACATTTCTCTTAAAGCAGATCCAGCTCTTTACATGCAACCATTTATTTTGGCAATTAGTAGTGTAGTAAATGAGGTAATGATTTTCATTCATATATCAAGGACAGTAATGCAAATTTTGATTAATTTGGTCGAGTGCGAGCAGGAAGTTGAACAAAAGTTGCACATGTTTTTACAACTTCTTTGAATTTCTCCTTCTTGGACGCTTGCCTTTACGAATGGTTATCTCCAAAATAAACTGACTACAGTTAGTAGGCCTACAATTTATTATGTCTTTGAAGTTTTAGTTTATGGTAAGCCTGGAATTTTAAATGAAGGTGAAAACTTTTCTTCAGCATAAAAGAGCCCCACCCATCAACATACTTATTTTGAATGCATTCCTTACCCTTTAAATTTACTTAATGAAAACAATCTTTTCTTGAAGAATATGAGAAAGTGATTGCCTGTAAATAAGCTGTAAAATTCTTTAAACCTCTTAATTTTATTAAAAAATTAACAAACTGGATTTAAAAGGTAATACATGTACTGACATTCTGATTAGCAACTCCAAATTAAAGGGTACATTTTCTTTCACTATGTCATTTAGCGTTGATTTTGAAAATAAAAGTGCCTACTGTGGGATACAGAGTTTCAATATGACTTGAAGACAGGCCATCTAGCAATGACTGTGTGGTCAGAAATATGTTTGGTTTAGCAGTTAGGGGAATTTAGACTGAAATTCAGTTGGTTTTTAATTCAGCTGAATCACCAAAACTTGATGAAATGCCATAAGGCCATCTAAAGGAAACCATATCTTTCACAATGGAAGAGCTGATGTCACCCTCACATCTGCCAAACCATCAACAACTTGGAAAGCTATTTTGTTAAAGAGACAAAGAAAAATTATTGAAGATACAGATTTTCTGCTGTTTCCTGTCAATTCACATACATGCGATTAATTTGAAGCAGGTATCTTTAAAGCTATTTTCTATTCCTTATTTGGTCTGTCTTTAAAAAATTTATGTTACAAATGAGTATGTAATCATTTTAATCCAATGTAATGTTCCCACTGCTGTTTGCAATTTTGTTGAGTTGTTAAAAAAATCTCAAGTGGATTGGAAAAGTGATTGTTCCAACTGAAAAAAGAACTGGAAGGACTACATCTTTTGTTTTAATCTTCTTCTTTTATATGGTTGTGAAGGACATGGAGCTGCTTGCTAATAATTAATGAATACTGTATTATGACCTTGTAATTACATTGTTTACTGTATACCTAAATTGGGTAAAATAAACAAGGCTGTATGAACACAAACAGGAATGCAAAACAATGGTGATGTAATAAGACAACGGTTGCATTAAGACAATAGGAATGGCACGGGCCCAAAAAAGGGTGGCTCCACCTCCTGTCTGCAGGTAATCAATCTGTTTAAGGCAGCAAGATATATGCCTGTAAAACAGAGACAAAAGGGCCTTTGGCTGAATAAAGAGACTCTCAGATGTCCATTTAAAGGCACAATAGGATTTGATCCAATACACCTCCCACCACTCCACACATGCAATTTTGGGATCAGGGGTCAGATCCCAATTGAGCCTACTTGCCAGTGCAGCAGGAGCCTGGGATCATGATCCTGAAGTACCTGAAGACTAGAAGAAGGCCAATGTGGTACCCATCTTCAAGAAAGAGAAGAAAGTAGATCCTGGGAATTACAGGTGAATCAGCTTGACCTCAATCCCCAGTAAGATTCTGGAGAAAATTATCAAAGAGACCCTTCTGGATAAGCTGGCTGAGGGCAACATCCTGAGGGACAGCCAGCATGGGTTTGTCGTGGGTAGGTCTTGCCTGGCCAATCTCATCTCCTTCTATGACCAGGTGACATATCACCTGGACAAGGGAGAAGAGATTGACATCATATATCTGAACTTTAAAAAAGCCTTCAATTGGGTGTCCCATGAACTCCTCATGGAAAAATTGGCCAACCATGGCCTTGGCTACATGTGGGGGAGGAAGGGAGCAGGAAGCCCCGGAGCTAACAAACCCGGGTTACACCCCACGGCACAAATTGCCAGGGAGGGAACACTTACCCTCCACAGGTGCGTCCGGAGAAAAGGCCCCGAGGCAGTTCCGTCCACTACAAAGGGGATGCCGAAGGCAGCTGGAGAGGAGGAACCGGAAGGAAGCGGCGGCGGTGCGGAGGTCGGCGGGAGCACCCGGGCGCAGAAAAAGGCAGCCTGTAGGCACGGGAGGACCTTCTAGGGTAAGGGCAAACCCCAATGGGACCCGGGATCCGAGGAGCAACCGCCCCAACGCGGACACCGACTGTTCTAAGCCGGTGAGAACGGCTTGGCTCGGCAAGAGCCGGCG
>NW_017729024.1:131500612-131505013 GCF_001723915.1 Gavialis gangeticus
CGGCTGATTAACTTCATGGAGGTACGGGCGAGGGTGTAGGGGCGGAGGAGCCCTCGACAGCGTGGGACCCCTGGGATATAGAAGTCTCATCTGTGGACTGACACACTCCGGATTATTCTCACTGAACCAAGAGGTCATCAAAGTCGTGGCAGGCGGTCTGGAGGCAACCAGCCTACAGACGAGCATTGTCAAGGGGAGTCCCTGGGGGACGGTCCCCTACCAAGAGGGGCGGAGACTTCGGCACGGAGTAAAGGGATCCGCACGAGCCCCCCCTTTGACACTACATCACAGTCCGATGGCTGGGACATTGGTTTCAAGGTCAGACCCAGAGAGTAGTAGTCAATGCTAGCAAATCATTATGGTACTCCATGACCAGTGGTGCCCCCAAAGGCTCTGTCTTTGGACCGGTTCTCTTTAACATCTTTATCAACAATGTGGACATTTGTGTCAGAATTGCACTGGCCAAGTTCGCTGATGACACTAAACTTTGGGGCATAGCATCCACACCTGAGGACAGGCTGGTATCAAAGAAGACTTGGATAAGCTTAGTATGTGGGCAGATACAAACCTGATGATGTTCGATGCCAATAAATGCAAGGTACTCCACTTTGGGGAAAAAAACCCTGCAGCATGCTTATAGACTTGGCAGGGCTACGCTCGCTAGTACCACAGCAGAAAGAGAGTTCGGAGTCATGACTGACCACAAAATGAACAAGAGCCACCAATGAGATGTCGCAGCTGGTAAAGCAAACCGGACTCTGGCTTGCATCCACAGATGCTTCTCAGGTATATCGCAGGATGTCAGCCTCCCGCAGTACTCGGCCTTGGTGAGGCTGCAGTTGGAGTAGTGCATCCAATTCTGGGCTCCACAATTCAAGAAGGATGTTGACAAGCTTGAGAGAGTCCAGAGGAGAGCCATGCCCATGATCAGAGGGCATGAGAACAGGCCTTACGAAGAGAGGCTGAGAGCCATGGGACTCTTCAGCCTGGAAAAGCGCAGGCTCAGGGGGCACCTGGTGGCTGCCTGTAAGTTCCTAAGAGGTATGCAACAGGGTCTGGGGGAACGTCTGTTCACCAGATCACCCCAAGGGATAACAAGGACCAACAGTCATAAACGCCTCCAAGACCATTTCAGGCTGAACATAAGGAAGAACTTCTTTACTGTCCGAGCCCCCACGGCCTGGAATAGATTCCCTCCAGAAGTGGTGCAGGCACTTACTCTGGACTCATTCAAGAAATGTTTGGATGCTTATCTTGCTGGGGTCCTTTGACCCTAGCTGACTTCCCACCCCTGGGGCAGGGGGCTGGACTTGATGACCTTCCAGCCCTAATGTCTATGAATCTATCAATCCTGGGTTCCCTCTACTCCAGCAAATTGGAAGTCAGGTGCGTGACAATCAGCTCATTTTTGGCTGGCTCCCAGACCACACTGAGGCTTCAACCACTTCAAGCCTCAGTGCAGTCCTAGATCTGGCTGACAATCAGCTGATTACTGACTGGCAGGGATTACACCAAGGCCGGTTTGAGTCCAGGTGTGGTCCTGGATCCAGCCTACAATCAGCTGATTGTCAGCCAGCGGGACTGCACTGGAGCCGGCTGAAGACCCCATTGCAATACTAACCCTGCCACAGGTTCAATACTTTCTTGTTTAAAATTTTTGTGGTTGGTTTCCCTTTTTGTGGCATCATTAATTCCCTGAATGTGTAGATGGACTCACTATTTAAAACACAATTAACAGGCAAATAGCATCTTAAGTTGAACATATGCCACAGGCCTCAGGGGAAAAGAGAAAGCAGGTAGAAAGCAACTGGCTGAGAGATGGTAAAAAGAGGCCTGCCTATGGTCTGTGCCAAAAGACTGTCCTTTAAAAATCTTTTCCTTTTATGTCATATTTTGTTTTTTATTATTAAAATTAAACAATAATTTGTTTAATCTTAATAATGTGTTGTTTGAGCACTTCATTTACTATTTGGCCAAAAGCTCCTGAAGGGAAGAGAACTAAGTGTCACACCTGTTACTCAGATCTACTGGGGTAACTGTGGTTGATGAAAGAATCACCAGTCAACTCAGGAGAAGTAATGGCACAAGACCTTATACAAAAGGAGATGCACTCTGGAAGATGCAAGATACTGTTGGTCCTGTAATTCTGACAATGTTTAGTATCTTCTATTTATTTTTCTGTTGAAATAATTTGGTGTTATCAGTTGAATGGTAACTATAATAATTATGTTTCTTGCTCTTAGGAAGAACATATGTATGCTATTATAAAGAAAAACGAACAGTGTGTAAGGCTCAAAAAGAATATTCCTATTTCATTCAAGTGTCACAGCTACACTACCAGAATGTTGCAGGTTCATAATTCTGCATGTTCTAAAGGTACATAATATTATCTGCTTGTAAAAAAGAGGCACACATGTATATCCCCACAGTCCTTTAAAAGTTATAGTGAAAGGCACATATTGAAAACTCAGGAAACAAAAAATGTTAAAGCTGTGGGTATAATCTTAACTCTGCCTCCCATGTGCACATTCTTTAATTTGTACATTCTTTAATTACCTATGATTTGATTTCTCAAACACACTATGTTGAAAACTTTTAATGGCAAGTTAGGATACAAATATGTAGCATCTTTTATAAATCATTATGTATTATTTGTATTATTACAACATCTAGACCAGGGTGCAAGGAGGTAAGCACCTTCCTCCTCCCTGCCCAGCCCCTGTGCTAGAAGGTAATAAGCACTGTGATAAATAAATTGTGAATGGGGTGCTTGGACTTCCAAAAGGTTGAGAACAATTGATAGATACTCTTCTTTACATACCAGAAAAAAAGACTCCTTGACAGTTATATAGACAAGATACACAAATGAATGAGATAAGAATGTTGTATGAGCATTTTACAGTTATACTGGATTTTTAAACTTCACCGAGTTGAGAGACTGAAAGCATATACTCTAATCCTTAAGAAAAGTCATTAATTGCATCATTAAATATTATACAGAATAAGAAAAGTTAATTAACTCAGAGAAGAGTAAAGAAAGGAAAACTGGAGGTGTCAATGAAGAACAGCCTTGCAGAGACCTAGTGGCTGGGCTGGCTTTCTAAAGAAAACAGATGCCTCAGTCTATGCATGGAAAACAGAAATTGTATTTAATAAATGGTTGGAGAAAGGGACTAAAAATACCCCACCCACATCTACCTATAAATTAAATATAGCCAACATCTTAGCCCACAACTATGTGAGATCACTAACCAGCTCTGATTCAGAACTTCCCTGGTTATCCCCATCTTCCTGCGATTTCAGAGATTTGTTTTGAATCCAGTTTTATGAGCCTTGGATTCCTGCTTGCTAACCTGAAAAAGTAGCCCCTTCAGAAGTATATCTATTTCTCTATCTGTTCTTTTCCTGGCATTTTAGGAAGAACAGAAAGAAAGCAAACTACAATGATTAACAAAAGACCATTTCATAGTTCATTCACGTCATATTTACTCATAGTTTTATACCACACAAAACAGGAATATCCAGAACAGAAAAGGGAAATCTCTAAATGGAAAAAATCTAAGTGGTATTTTAAAAAAAATATGACAGAGATACCATCCTTTTCATAGCCTTAAGCACCATGTCTTCATATACTAGATGGATTCTGAATCTCATGGGTTAAGAATATTTATTTTTTCCATAAACTGAAACAGCAATACTATATTTTTCACTACTAAAGTAACAAGTACTTTCAATCATAACTTCACTTTTATCAGGTTTTTTTTTGTGTCTGAAACCATGCACGTATGTACACAAAAGCATATGCATACAAAATGTAAAAGTTATGCTCAATTTTCTTAAAGTTATGGCTTTCATTAAAGCCATTAATAAGATATACTTGATTAAAATGCATTACTAAACACCTTGGACAAGAATTCACCTCGTTCTGTTTCCTCTCATGTGGTATTCTGAACCAATTTTAAGCACTGAAGAGTCTCTGTGGGTGTGTCCAGACAGCCATGCACGTACCTCTTGCAGCCTCACAAAACCCACTGAGACGCTGCAAGAGGCACGCGTGGGAACAAAAAAATGTTCCCTGCACTGCAAATTTGCAGGGAGGGGCAAAATTAGACCCCTGGATATCCAAGGGTCAAAAAATACCCTGGGCAAAAAAAAAAACAGGGCAGGGCACAGTCCAGGACCATGCCCTGAGGCAACCAGAGGCTCAGGTCCTCTACAGAGACGTTCTGGAAGCCATTCAGAGTGTCTCTATGGCTAACTCTTGCCCTGCTGATAAAGCACAGTGCCTGCCCATGCAGGGCAAGCAGTAGCACAGGCTACAGGGAACTGGACCCAGCTTTGTGCCAGGTAAATAAGGGGTGGGAAGAGGCTGGAGGAGGGGGGAGGGGACCATGGGGGGGT
>NW_017729024.1:131505024-131505542 GCF_001723915.1 Gavialis gangeticus
AGTCGTTCCCCCACCTGGCCCTAGCAGTCCCGGACTAAAAAAAAAAAATGCCCGGCGCTCAGTGGCAGTAGCAGCAGCTGTCAGGGTCACTGGGGCCTCCTGGCAGAGCCCACACACAGCACAGGTCAGCAGGGGGTACCAGGACTCGGCCTTGGCTGCCTGGCACCTTTGTTGCCACTGCCCCATTGCACAGGTGTGGCCCAGGTCGGTAGGGCGCCATGCAACTCCACGCGCTGTTGGGCAGCTGGGGCTGCTGCTGCTTTTCACTTGTGGCCTGGCACTGCTCAGCCTGAGTGGCCCTATCTGCCCAATAGCACGTGGAGCTGTGTGGTGCCCTGCTGACCTGGGCCGCACCTGCGCGATGGGGTAGTGGCCGCACAGGTTTCAGGGGCCCGGGGCTGGTTCCCACTGTCCCCTGCTGCCCTGTGCTGTGTGTGGGGACTCTGCCAGGAGGCCCCAGTAACCCTGATGGCTGCTGCTACTGCCGGTGATTGCAGGGCTTTTTTTTTTTTTTTTTT
>NW_017729024.1:131505577-131508733 GCF_001723915.1 Gavialis gangeticus
TTTTAGAGTCCAGGACTGCTGGGGTCAAGGGAAAGGGGTGGGGAGCAATCAGAGAGCAGGGGCTGGGCAAGGGGGCTCTGCCAGAAGGCCCAAGAGGCCCTGACAGTTGCTGCTACAGCCGATGAGTACAGGGCTTTTTTTTTTTTTTTTTAAAGTGCCAGGATGCTGGGGCTGTGGCTCCTGTTGAGGGGGACTGTGGCCCCTGTGGCGGGGGCAGGCTGTGAGATGTGCAGGGGGGGCTGCATCTTGCAGGGGACATGGACCCACCCCTCCTGAGCAGCCCCCCCCACAGTCCCCTCACCATCTATCCACACGTAGCCACACACCCCACGGCCCCCCACAGCCACCCACATCCCCCCCAGCACACACCCTGCATGCCCAGCTGCCAGACAGGATGAGACCTGCTGGCAGGCACTGCAACTGCAGGGGCAGCTGTCCCCACATACTGGTGAGTGAAGGGGTCAGGGGGAACTCCAACTGCTCTATGATAAAAAAACCAAAGGCAAACAGCAAAACATATAGGTATTTAGAACTCATTTTGTTATGATGATAGAGGCATTGGTAGGCTTCCAAATTGCTTTAATATTGTAGATATATCAATAAAACATTGCCCAAGTGATTGCTCTCTGTCTTTCTCTCTCTATATATATACATATAGTGGTCTTTTGTTTTAATTGTAAGAGAACATGGATTTTGGGGTATTTTACAAAATAACTTCAGGACTTTATCTGGGATTTTTCAGTTTTTAAATAGGGAACACCAGAATTCCTGTTAGTGAGGCAAGTGGCAGTACCCAGGCAGAGGAGCCTGCTCAGAGCTGGCACCCAGGACCCAGCTGGAGGTGGCTGACCTCCTGGCCACTTGGAGCCAGGAGGACATGCTTTGACAATTCAAAGCAGGCCACCACACTGAGAACATCTTCTGAACAATAGGTGCCCAGATGGCCAGGCAGGGGCACACATGGCAATAGTGCCACACAAAGGCCAACTCTGCAGCCACAGTCCACTTGCAGCTGGCCCAGAGGGGCAGATACCTCTAATGGCCATGCAGTTTCCATCCAGGTCTGGCAGGTGCACAGACTTGGGGCCACATGCTGTTGCAGGTGGCAGCAGGTCACAGTCAGGCAACAGCCCCCACTGCCAGACTGCTGCAGTGGGTAGAGGTTGCAGGAAACTCTCAAGGCTGCTTCAGCAGTCCAGCTGGCAGAAGGGGTAGCGTCCCCAGGTACCAGCTGGCTGGGCCCTAGAATCTCCTGAGAGCGAGTGGCCCTGAGCTACTTGCCAGGGCAGCTTTTTGTACTGCTGGGGCCAGCACAGGGCAGCTTTTTATACTGGTGGCTGGCCCCAGCCTTTAGCTCCCCCTGACTGCAGGTCTGGGAGAAGCCAGGCAGGGTTATTTTGCCCCAAGTGGCACAATTTGCCCCACACCAAAGTACATGTCCGGGCATGTCCAGTGAGGCAAAAAGCCCCAGCTCAAATTTGCACCGCTTCTATTTGAGCTGCTGCAAGCGCATGTGCCTGCTTGTGTGGACGTGTGCTTGTCAGTCCAAGTTATTCTAATTAAGGTTCTAGAAAATATCTAATAACCCTATTCCCCCCAGGTCTACTCAAAATACAGATGACACAATCAACATTTTTTTGTCCACTATAACTGGCTCCAGAAACATTTACTTCATTAGATAAACTGTGAGGAATTTACATGCTTTGCTAATGGATCTTTGGGTTTATTTTCTCATCCCTTTTACAATTTGAAATCCTAACTGTAGCAGACAATGGTTACAAACTTCAACAATGGCTTATAGATACAATTTAGAAAGAAGAAAGGCTTAAGAAGAACACACAGTTTATGGCCTTACAAACAAGAAGGGTATTTGTGCAGTCAACAAGCAACGGAGAAAAGAAAGAATGGAAGATAAAGAATTCAGTTGGTGCCACAGTACACCTAAGCTTCTGGTGAGATATCCAGAAAATATCTCAATACTGCTGTTCTCCCTAGGTCTACTCAAAATACAGAAACTGAGACCATAGATCTTGCTGTCATAAACATCACTCCTCACCATGTAAAATGAAAAAGGAACTTTAAGAGGCAGGCTAAGATATGCACCTATGTGTTTAACTTAAGACTTCTAAATACAAAACGTCTATAGATTCATGACATGGAATAACGTAATTATATTATTACATTTCAAGCTAGAACCACAAACAAGATAATGGGTTTGTCCTACAAGGCCCAGGACACTCAACCTGTAATTAAGTTAGGAGAAGTTATGGGCACATTCAGCACCTGCTTGCAAAATCTGACCAAATATGTAAAGGCTAGTTCCTTATGCAGAAGACAGTTTAATTCGGGAAAACAAAGTAACACTTTGTCAGAAATGCATGCTACCTCATTAATTGGGAAGATGTGATCTGAAGAAGTTTTGATATCAATAGTGCATAGGAAAAAAATACTCATACCTGATAAAATCTAGCACATATACTAACGTTAGTCTAAATTCTTCTGAAGAGAGTATTATAAAATTAAAATTAGAAGAAAGTTGTATGGATACATATTTGCAGCCCAGTTGTACCCTAAATATGCATGAACAACTGATGCTGGGGGGCGAGCGGGTGGTGAAAAGTGACTTGCCAAGGTAACAGGTGCTTTGGGGAAAAGATGGAGCAAAGTCTCACACTGCTGTTAACACAAACTGGTAAGTATCTATTTATTTAGATTATTTTTAATGCATCTCCCACTTAGAAGAGTCATGCATGCAAATACATACACACTTTCAAATTGGCTAAGTAGCTACAATGGGCACCTATAAACGTGCAGGGAGGCTGCTCCAACGTGCTGTAATTACATCTCATTGGAGCAGACTCAATTAATCAAGTCTGCTGGAGTGTGGTAACTACCTTGCTCTAGCAGACTCCAGTTCACATATATCAGTGCTCCTGCACTGAAAAATGGTGGTGGCGACACTAACTACAGCCTGTTCAACAAGCTTTAGTTAAAGTGCCCCCGCTGCCATTTTTCAGTGTGGGGATGCTGATACATATGGCTTTCTGGGCACTTTAATTATAGCAGCTCTCAGAGCCACTCTAATTAAAGCGCCACCAGCCCCCCAAACACAGACACACTCCCAGAGCATGTCTATAAAATGCCCAGTAATGACCC
>NW_017729024.1:131510012-131511149 GCF_001723915.1 Gavialis gangeticus
ACTCCCAGAGCATGTCTATAAAATGCCCAGTAATGACCCTTCACATCTCACTGACCCAAAACAATAGCCCTCCCCTCAATTTGCCCTGATTAAGACATCCTGAAAATAGAGATAAAATATGCCTGACACAACCTTGAACTGCTGAACCAAAGTAGCGAGGAAGTTCCTAGCCTAGGACTCTTTCCTGAAAATTTCCTTTCAGCCCCCTCAGCTTTAAATCTGGTAGCTATTAGCTTGGGTACCTCAGCTGAGCACAACCACAGCAGTCCCACACAAGGAGGAAAGTGGTCTCTGAAGTAGGCACCTGTAACAACACACCAGGGCATGACAACATACAAGGATGCAGTAGCCTACAGAGCATTCTTTAGAGGGAAATTGACATGGCTGGGTCTTAATCCCCAAGAATGTACACTGTCATCTGGGCAGCTAGTATTAGATCATGTGCACAAAGTGGTCCTGCTCAGAGGAAAAGCATCACAGAGCCAGATATGAATTGCAACAGCATACCCTTAAGCTGTTCCACACAGCTACCACAAAATGATTTGTAACAAAGTTATAAGTTAATGTCACTATCTCCACTGCACAGCTTTTCATCAGTGCAGGTTTAGCTCATTTTTTTAAACTAAGAAACTCTATAAAATTTTCAGGAAGGAAATGTCCCAATGAAAATCTCTATGAAAATAATCTTCATTTTGAAATGCTTCTAGGCCTTAGAAAATCCATAATAGTTACACTGGACTATAAAACAGACTGTGCTTAGAGAGCAAGAGAACTGGCTAAGGCTCCAACTTGAGATTATGGCATCAAAGCAGCCACAGAGCTTGGAAATTCTTAGCCTTTTAGAAACTTAGGTATTCCACGTATAATATCAACAATACAATCATGTTATAGATGGAACAGCATATACTAAGGTAAGCAACTATTTGGAGACAACTGCCAATTTGAAGAGCTGGAGGCTCTTTGGTCATTGGCTGGGTGCTCCACTCTGCACCTGAGGCATGCAGTTATCCCTCTACAAACCCATAGCCTACAAGAAACGATGCTTTACATGGGAAAGATTCGGAGAACTGGTGAATAGAGAGTATACCTTGGCAATGATTTAGGATGTGGTAAAAAGCACACTGCTGGTGCCATTAT
>NW_017729024.1:131511893-131520990 GCF_001723915.1 Gavialis gangeticus
CTCCCAGTACTTTAAAGAAAAGCCCTGGTGCTCACCGGGCTGCCCCCCACTGCCCCAAATCCTGCTGCCCCCCACTGTCCCATGCTGCACAGGGGCTCTGCCACGAGCCCCCCAATCTCCCCTCACTATTCCAGCCCCCACACAGGTGCCCCGCCTGGGCCAGCTCTGGCCCTTTAAGAAAAAAAATCTGGCAAGCCCTGGGACTCACTGCTCCTGCAGTGGCCTTGGGGCTTCTGGGGACTTGTGCAGAGCCCCCCCACATGGCGTGGGGCAATGGAGGGCAGTGGGGTTCACCCCCCACCAGCAGGAGCAGTGAGTCTGGGGGGATTTTTGGGTTGTTTTTTTTTCTTAAAGGGCTGGAGCTGGCCCAGGTGGAGCACCCGTTGGGGGGCTAGGGAAGCAAGGGGTGGGGTTGGGGAGCTCATGCAGACCCCCCATACAGTGTGGGGCAGTGGGGATTGCCCCCCCCCCCACCTGGCAGTACCCACTGAGTCGGGGCTTTTTTTCCCCAAAGAGCTAGGAGCTGGGGAAGGCAGGGAATGGGCCTTGCCTGGCTGATTTGGCCAAATCGAATCAGGACAGTGATTCGAATTACCAAATCTAATCACGGTCCCCCAAATCGGCCAAATCCAAAGTGAATACCAGCCACTTTGCACAGGCCTATTTAACACCAATAAAGTCATTGGGAACTGATGATCTGAATAAGGACTGCTTCAATTTCCCCAGTCCTGTAAAGGTTATGCTGAAAATGATCAACATTTCGTAAAAGATCTGCTCTCTGCAAAGTGTGTATTGCACAAGCCAGTGGGAGGTGGTTTGTTTCTATTATGGAAATAAAAATAAAGAACATTTGAGTGATATCATGGCATGACAATATGCTTGCTGATATGAAATTGAAGCTTAAATGCTACTCTAAATTACTTGTTTATTTCTTATATGTAAAGCAGCATCATGAAAGACATAAGTAAAAGCAATCCTTGCCCTGAAAACTTACTTGCTAGAATACAAACACATGCAACATAAAACTCAGTTGGAAACCTCAAAGAAAGGTGTTTAAAATTAGATTTTATTTGGAGGAAATATTTTATAAAACAGTAACATTTAGGCAAAACTCGAAACTCAGTAAAACCTAGTGACAGGATCAATATTTCTCTGCAATTTTGTATCACTGGTTTTGGAAACTAAGCATCTTGAATAAATGTGAAGTTAGCAAGAAAAAAAAAAAATCACCAAAATGCATGGATATTTATTTACATTATTGAACAGCACTTTCAATTAATGTACCATAGAAACACTAGCCAGGGATCAATGTTAAAAATTCAGTGTTCAAAAAGTACTCTGAAGGAAGACTGGTTCTAAAACTGTACTGCCTCCATGCTGTTTTAATCCCTCAGAAGCAGTGTGAGTTGAGGCCTTACCTAACTGGTTCGTTTTAGGATTTTTAATAAACCCCTGAACTGGATCTGGATGTTCAGTTTGCAACTGTGACCAAAGTAGGTTTTCTCCATCTGTTCATACCTAGAGTGAGATTTCTCCTTTCCAATGCAATCCTTACTACCATTTTCTCTGTCACATTGAAGCTAAATTAATTAGAATGTACTTTCAAGTAGAGGCCAGAAATTGCAGTCAGAGAAGGCTGCAGCTGCCCTCTTGTAAAAAGACACATGTATAGAGCACATTACACCAGTGCTCTGTAATACACATCAGCTGATAATACACTTCTGGAGTTCAGGTAAATGGTTGATTTTTACCTATATGGCTATGAGTGCTTTAGATTCAGATTAATTTCAAGACTTCTTCCTTTTTTATGGTACGTGAATAACAGCATCTGGGCCAAAAGCCCCCTAATTCAGAGAGCTTAGAACATCAGATAAGAGATTTTTTACACATGGCCCCACTCTGGGTTCTCACCTAACCCCCTGGCTCAACCAACTCTATCTTCTAGCAGTGATGCCACACTTGTCTCTTTCCCATGGGATATCTGGGAAGGAAGTGGATTGGCAAATTCCTAGAGTTTAAAGTCAGAATCATTAGATTGTCTTATCTATGGGTGACTCAGATCCAGCTCACAGAGCCCCATCATCTCTCCCAAGGGGATTCCCACAGGTCCAGAAATGTAGCAACGTGGCTAGCAGCAGCAGCACTAAATGCTGCAGCTCCCAGAGCCACAGCAATGAACACTATTATCACTCATTTTGCTGGCAAATTTCCAGACCCATGGTGAGTCCCGCTGGCCAAATCCAGAGCAGTGAGCTGCATCATCTGGCCCACCATGTTGTCCATGCAGTTGGAAATATGGAAGAGGGAGGAAAAGTGGCCACTGTGGCTCTGGAAGCCACAGCAATAAATACTGCTGCCACTGAATTCCAGCCCCATGGGCCCAGATGAGTTGGAAACCACTATTCTAATCTGAATTTCTGTATAACACAAGCCATTGCATTTCACCCAGTTACCCTTGTAGGGAGGCCAATTACTACAGCTTAAGAAAAATACAACTTTTACATGAATAAAATATGTTTTCCAGAAAGACAGCTAATATTCTTAATTTTATGACAGCAAGAGGTGGAGAACCCACCATTCATTTGGTAGCTTCTTCTAGTGGTTAATGAGAGTCACAGTTATGTAATTGTATTGCATTAATAATCTGGATATATCTGTGTGGAGGAAACTTACCTGAAGTTGGAGAGAGGTGGCGGGATGCTGTGCTGGTGGCTGCTGACGGTGAAAGTGAGACTGCGGCAGCTCTTGCTGCCGCGGTCCAAGATCAAAGGGAAAACCCATGGTGGAGCTGGGAGGGGCCAGGAATGGCTCCCATGTCAGTGTAGGTGCGCTTTGTAAAAGCATACCAGGGTGATTGGCCAAGTGGCCACCCCGTGCCAAGATAAAAGCCCCAGCAGGAAGGAAGCTGGGGGGGACCGAAAGAGGCGTTCCCACCCAGCCCAGAGAGATCAAAGAGGACCGAGGGGCCAGCGGCAGAGGAGATGTGGTGGCACCCCAGAGGGGGAACCATGGGAGACAAGGAGGGCCAGCTAGGGCCCAGTGAGTCACCTACGAGGCTGGCATGGACAGAGGCCAACAGCAGCGGTGACTGGGACACTGGTGAGGATGACTGAGCCAGAGCCCAGATGCAGACAACAGGCAAGAGGTACCGAACCTGGGGAGGGGGTAACCCGTCAAGAGGACCCAAAGCTCGGGTGAAGGCTGACATCCCGTGAATCAGGGAACACCAAAGGGCAGTGGTGGATGCTCGGTGCCCGTACCATCGGTAGCTTATGGCCATAGCCCTTAAGAAATCGAGCGTCATTAAGGGCCAGAACACCGGCCCCGACGGATAACATCGTGGTTGGCATCAGGTGGGGTGTAGGGGAAGTGAAGCCCCAAGAAACAATAATCACGAGGACAACCAAGGGGGAGTACTAGGGGAGACGGGATTAAACATCTTCCTCCCGCTAAAGAACTAATCATCAAAGACGTGGCAGTTAAGACCCCTGGGGAGCTAACCCAACGCCACTCCCAGTAGCCTGGCCATGCAACCCAGAAGGCAGCTGCAAGGTTCGAAGGAGACCCAGACATGTGACGCTCAGGGGGAGAGGCACAGAGAGCTACAATCTGGCTTCAGGCTTCTAGTCTCTTGAAACAACAAATGGGGAGGTATACAACTCAGTGAGACTGATGATACCCTAGAAGGCTACTCTGGCCCTGTTTCCAAAAGAGCAGAAACTTTCCCAGCGCTGCTTATCCACTTTATTCAATTACTAGTAAAGCAAAAGGTGCAGTGGACCAACTTAAAAAGGAAGGTCAGAGAGGGGTCTGGGCAATTTCTGGCCTTTGACCTAGTGGTTAGAGCACTTTGTGAGAAGCAAGAGATAGTTTATTTTCTATAAAACTTTTAATTCTTTTTAATTAATTGCATTTTCAGTCAACTAAATCCTCTATGAACACTTTATTTTGTCAAGTACTGATGACAGGGTAACTGGCATATAGTTAGCTGGGGTATCCCACTCACTTTTTCTGAACAATAGTACCATCTTCTAGTCTCCTGAAATTTCCCTGGTAGATCAAGACTTAATAAAAATTAAGATCAGTGGATCATAGATCTCTTCAGCTAACTCTTTTAGAGTATGCGGGTGCAAGTCATTTAGGCCTACTGCCTCAAAACATTTATTCCTAACATTAACATTTGCCTTGATTTTTCACAGACTGAAAAATATCTTATAATTCTTATATGGTAAATTTACAGCATTCTGCTTCTTCATAAATACAGAACAGAAGTATTCATTGACCACTTTAAGCTTTTCTACATCACTAACAACATTATCATCTCTATCTAGTAATGGACCTACCTGATTACTAGGATGTCTTTTGTTCCTTACTAAAACTCCTTATTACTATCCAGAAGTCTAACAGCCATGGATTTCTCCTTGATGTCTTTAGCCTCCCTTATTCATTTTGTATATTTCAAATTGTGTATTTTGTATCGAGTGCTATATTCTATATTTACCTTATTTCCCTTTTCCCCATTAGTTACAAATTTCTAACTCTTCATTGTTTCCTTCACCTTGTTACTAACCAGGATTGGGCTTTAAGCCACGCTTATCTTTCTTGATTACAGAATCATGGCTTTTTGGTCATTTAATTAACAATTTTCAAAGAAATCGCAATCTTCATTTACATTTTTCTTTCAGTTCTCCTTCGTAAGGAATCTTGTTCTCAGGTTTTGCTAGTTTGCAGATATTAGCTTTCTTGATGTAGTAGTTCTATATAATTATGGTTGAGAGTATTTTCTGTTTGCCCCTGTTAAACACAATTCAGTCGTGATTACTGGCCCCAAGGAAACAACCAGCTTACAGAACAGTGATTAATACATCTTTATCCATTATGATCAGGTTCAAACGGCATTACCTTGTTACGTATTAGAAAAGCATCATTTATATATTTTTAAAAGTATAATGATGTTTTATTACTGACTTCCTACATCTGTCTCCCAAGTTGATAACAGTTATTACTTCCAAACAGTGCCAACACATGTTTATGGAGTAATTCACCCTGTTTGATTCTGGCTTTAACCAGAGATTTTTAACTTTACAATTATGAGGTTAGGTCCAGAAAAGGTATGATGGCTTTATTAATACTCTTCTTGTGAGACATATTTTTATATACAATTTTACTTATTATTCTGTGGCAAATTGACATTTTATTCTGTGGCAAAGTAAGTGCACTCATTACCAGATGTTTTAATGAGCTACAGAAGGAGAAAAACTGATACCTGGAGAAAAGCTCATATTATAGGAATCCCAAAATCAAGTAAGAATCTATCTGCTTGAGACTATCTCTTTATTAAATCAAGATGCAAATATTTTTTCATTAGTTTTAACAAATAGGTTAAATGAATACTCCCTAAATATATTAACACAGTTTTGACTGATAATTTTATCACTGGATGCTGAAAATCTTTTGATAGAGTCCTTTGACAGTTTTTAAAAAGAACTTTAGATGCTTTTGGATTAGGTCCAACATTTTAAAACTGAGTATCAACTCTATGCTCTAATCCATATGCAGCCATAAGAGTAACCTAGCATTACACACTGAAAATGGTATTTTCTTCATTACAAGATCAATTAAAATAGTCTGAACTACAAAAGGTAATAATAAAATATGGCAAAGTTTCAAAGTTATAACTATGAAAAATGAGAACTCCTAGACATTAGTGTAGGCCAGATACAAAAAAAAGAAGAGATAAAAAACAGCTATAAATATAAATGGGTAACTACTTTAATAAAATACTTTAAGGGGGAGGGAATATTACTTAAAATGGCAGAACATGTGCAGCTCCAGTTATACGCCTTTGATTGAAAGAATCAAAATAGTTTTAGAAGACTGGTCAAAGTATGAAATTTCATGATAAGTTACAACCACAGCAGTTAAAATGAATATTCTAGCTTGAACTAATTTTCTATTCCAAACTCTACCTATTATGGTATCAAAAAATCTTAGATGAGTGGCAAACTATGATAAATAAATTTATTGGAGGAAATAATAAACCTGGATTAAAAAATTCCATCCTGCAAAGACCTCAGCAAAAGTGGGGTGGGAGGGAAAATGATGCTTTCAAATATTAAACATTACTATCAAGCCAACCAACTTTGAAATGTGATGTACTAAACAACAAAATTCACAGTATGCACCGGGTAAAAGTAGAGCAAGCATACTGTCTAACAGACAAGCAATATATTACCATGTCTATAGAAAACTTGTATGCCAAATTCAATATAAAATCACTCCTTCATGAGATCAATAATGAGAACCTGGGATAACACATTAAGCTATTAAATTCATATCCATCACCTTTAGCACCTATATATAAAAATACTGAATTTAATCCTAATAAATTATTAGGAAGCTTTAGTACATTGGAACATATTGGTATCAAACATTTTGGACAATTATTCCAAGAAAATATATTTGGATTTAAATATTTAGAAATACAACATACTGCAGGGGACATTAAAATCCCATTTTTCCAAAACCTGCAACTGAGACATTTTTCAAAACTTGTTAAAGACAGGTAACCTTCAGTAGAAATGTGACAGAATTTGAGAAAATATTGGTCACACCTATGAAACACACAACATGCACAGTTTGCGGGGGCAGAGGTTCTGGCCCTGCCTGTGTGGTGTGTGCAATGTGGGGTAGGGAGAGAGGGAACCAGGTTGCAGAGTGTGGGCAACGGGTGGGAGCAGGCTGCCTTCCCTAGCCATGCAACACAGGGGCATTGGGTAGGGACCAAACTGTTTGTCCTATTTGTGGACCAGGGCCAACTGCCCACATGGTGGTAGCAGGGGAGCTTTGTACATGTTGTGCAGTGTGCAGCCCTGTGGCCTGCACCCTGCATGACGTGTCTCCCACCACTCAGAAGCTGGGCAGCCCTGTTGTATAATACAGCACCCCAAGTTCTCTTATCTTTGTACTGCACTCCTTTCCAATACATGGATTTTTAAACTGTAAAAACAGTATAGGATTCTCTAGATTTAGGATATTCATTTTAAGGCAGAATGTTCTATTCATCTTGGCTTCCCTCAAGTAACTCATTAGGTTCTTGTCTGGGGAGTATTACAGCATGTTTTGCCCCAGGAATAATTCTGTAGTCTTAATGCAAGCAGAACAACTGTTGTTTCCCAAGGAATTGTAAGAATGTCATGGTTAGATGAAATCAATGGAGCTATGCTAATTTACAGTAGTTGAGAATATGCTCCCATATTTTCTTCCATGGGATATTTTTAAAGCATAGTTAAAGGTCCATTTGTATAGTAACTTTCACAGATTTTTTTAAAACCAGACTAAAGGTAGCCCTGGGCAGGAGTCCAAGGTTTCTGAGAATAAATTTCTTTATCTTGTTTTTTAGTAATGACCTGGTGTCATTGAGGATGTTTTGCACACTGTTTTAATGTCTTGCCACATATTGTATTTCCCTGGATCATATCTCTACACACTTCCCTTAAAAAAACCCCTCTCTCAGATATGCTGGGAAAAATAAAAACACACAATATGCTTAACTTTATATATGTTCTTCAGCTTTGGTGGGAGCATCTACATGTGGATTAATGTACCTGAATAAACTTCAGCACAGTTTACACCAGTGTTTATTGCTCCCAGGTGCAGAATTTACATGTACACCTGACACTGAAGCACATTGAGCTGGGGTGGCACAGCTGGCTGGCAGGGAACCCAGAGGGTCAGCTTGCCAGTTTGGAGCTGCTCTGCTCAATGTGCTGTGGAGGAGCTAGCTGGGACATGAGAGTGCTACAGTGTGGGGGCTAAACAGCAGGCAGCCCCTGCACTGTGGCACCCTCATGCCCCATTCCAGCCCTGGTCACTATCGACACGTAGTGTTGCAGCATACTAAATAACTCCACTGTGGAACTGTCAGCTCTGTAGTAAAGCACACATGTAGATACCCCCAGTTTATATCACAGTGTAAGTAATAGTAAGATCCCCACCGCCCCTCCCACAAAATCTAGTCCTTGGCATTAATTATAACTATTGGTATTTAAAAACATAATTTTATCTTGTTTTATTTCCTTTGTCTCAAGTAGTTTAGACACAGATTATAGTTTAAGAAAGTTTACCCTTTAAACTGAACTGCTATTCCAAAGCATAGGCTTATTCTCCAACATTATCACCTAGTTACAAGAGTTATACTACATTTTCTGGGAATAGTTACAATTGAGTAAGGCAATAATTTTGAGTTTATATTTCTGAGTAGCTTTTGAAAAATGTGATGATTCAGACTCCTTATTTATTTTGATTTGTGCCTATCATATTTATACCCATCTTTATATATTTCCCAAATTGCAATCCCACAAATATTGTGATTTTGCTTTTTCTATTTGTTCCTGAAATTAAGTTGGGACAGAGCAGCTACAGTTTCTTGCCATCCAAAAGCAAACTAAAATGAATTGACAACTGAAACAAATTTGTCTGTCAAGAAAATGCTTTACTATCTTATGTAGAATAATATGAAAACTAATTCATTATCTTTTTGAACACTAAGTACCTTTTGGGACACCTGTTCAGAAAATGGTATTCACTGGATTTCTTTCCTAGTAACAATCCACTTTGTTTTCCATTAAGTCAGTTGCAAAGTCTGAAATAACTCATCTAATTTTTCTAAAAAACAAAACTCCAAAATAACTCCCCCATTGTAGAAACAATGATAATTTCTAGCATACAGCTGGAAATGCAGATTCTAAGAATTGTACAAAAAATCTAAGCAAAAGAGACTCAAATAATAAGAACACAGCCCTGTGTTTTCTCCATTTCTCCATTATGTTTATAAGAAGACCAGGAAAGGAAGAAGGTATTTTCCCACAGATAAGATTTCATAGATTTCATAGATATTAGGGCTGGAAGGGACCTCGGAAGATCATTGGGTTCAGCCCCCCCGCCCAAAGGTCAGGAAGTCAGCTGGGGTCATAGGATCCCAGCAAGATAAGCATCCAATTTGCTCTTGAAGGTGTTCAATGCAGGTGCTTGAACCACTTCCGATGGCAGGCTGTTCCAGACCTTGGGGGCTTGGACAGTAAAGAAATTCTTCCTT
>NW_017729024.1:131521595-131526343 GCF_001723915.1 Gavialis gangeticus
CTGACTTGCCAGCTTTATGGCAGATGGTGAAGGTGATCAGCTTGTGGTCACTGTCACCCAGCTTCCCATTAATCACTAGGTCACCGATTAGGTCATCCCCAGTAGCCAGTACCAGGTCGAGCAGCGCTTTGCCTCTCGTTGGCCCATAGACTTCTTGAGTCAGGTAGAGGTCATCCACGCACGAGAGGAAGCTTTGCGACCGCTTGGATTTTGCTAAGTGATCCTCCCATGAGATGTCCGGGTAATTGAAATCACGCATAACAACCATGGTCCTGGAACATGTGGCCTCAGCCAGTTCCCGGGCGAACTCCTGGTCAAGCTCAGGACTTTGGGTGGGAGGTCTGTAGTAGACTCCCACCGTTGTGTCGCCTGTGCTGTGTTCCCCATGGATTTTAACCCAGAGGGTCTCCAGTCATCCACCCTGGTCGCCAATATCAGCTTGCAGGGACATGCAGCTTTCGTTAACATAGAGAGCTACACCCGCCCCCCTTTTATCTACACGATCTCTCCTGTACAGGGTATAGCCATCTATACCCGAGGTCCAGTCATGGGTGGAGTCCCCCCAGGTCTCCATTATCCCTACGACATCATAATTATTTGCACTGAGCAGGAGGACAAGCTCCTCCTGCTTGTTCCCCAAGCTCCTGGCATTTGTGTACAGGCAGGCAAGTGTCCCTTGGGGGCTCTTGCCTTGCCCACAGATTGTACCACGGCTGGGGCAGGGGTGGGCTCCCTTAAGTGCCTTGGCCCGCTGGCTTTGCAAGAGTTGCTCAGTGGGCCAGCAGTGGTGGTAGTCCCCCCATCACCCAACGGGCTTAGTTTAAGCTGTTCTAAAGTTTAGTTTTCATTCCACCTTCTCCTAACAATTAGTTTAGTTCTTTTTTCCTGAAATGAGATTAACTAGAAATGTAAAATGAACAGCTGGAGCCACATGCGATTTCAAGGACTTCTACTTACCATACATAGTACTATTGAATCTAACCTGTAGAGATAATTTCAAGGTATAAGTCATAGTTTGTGCTACTTATTACCTTTTAAAGTTCATTTGGAAATGTATATTTACTTGTTGTGAATTTCAAGCCTATTTATATAGACCAGCAAAAGTGGATTGGAAAACTGATATTCCAGACCTATATATAAAGAGATGGGACTGAATGGATCCAATACTCTCACAAGCCCTGGGGGATATCTGCAGCCAGATCCCAACATTGCAGCTTGATTCTTCCCTACTATGCCTCTCCTCACACAAATTACTCACAAAACCTGTCAAAAATCACAGAAAGCATGCACAACTGTATTCGTATTAGATGGCATTGTGTCACATACACTTGTAATGTTATAACTGATTAGTAATTAATTTCCAAATAGTTTGAAATCAAATAAAATACATAAAGACCTTAGGGGCTCCTAAGCACTAGAAAAGCAATGGATTTGAATTTTTGATTAGTTGTTACCAAAAGGACATCAACATTTTGTTGTCTAATATACGATGTTCAAGTGACCTTTTGAGTACAGTGTTGAAATCTGATACATTCATTTCTTCTGATTACAGAGGAAAGTGTGTAAAATTTGACATTTCTATCATAGGTCACTCAAATGGCAGTCTAACAATTCACAAAACTGGTATTTTTTTTTCTTTGAAGAAGTCACATTAGGACTGAGACTTCCTTTTAGGTAAAATTTAAGGAATTTAAGCTAACTAGCTTTCTCTCTGTATAAACACTGTATACAGCCATAAAGCACACTAATAAGCAGCAAATATGCAGGTGACACAGCTCTGTCTCTCCTTCCCTAGGTTGTATCCCTAAGGCAACCACTGCATTTTGATGAGATGGCTTTATGAGTTAAGAAGAGCTGATTCAAGCTGAATCCAAGCAAGATAAATTATGCTCTTGGGTAGAGGCAAACATTTTATTGAGATTGCAGCCATGGTACCTTCACGTTTGCTTAAAGGTAAACACTCATAGTTGGTCAATTCAGCCCACATTTTATGAATTTATGTGTATAATACCATATACACATATCACATTCTGCTACCTCCAGCTGCACAGAAGAGTCAGGAAACTGGATTCCACCCTGGCTGACAGTGACCTAACCTTAGTTACACTAGTTGTTTTCATGTAGCTAAATGATATACCTGGACAAGAAGTCATCATCCCTCAGAAAACGTCAACTAGCAGAGGACACTGCAGTGCATCTCCAGAGAAGCACCAATACTGTCCTATACTCACTACACTGTCTGTCCACAAAATAAAGACTCAATTTTGAGGTTTATCCTCACTGCACTTAAACATTAACAGCCTGTGTATTTAGAAGACAGACTAAAGAATCAGAATGAGAGCCATAATCGACAAAAAAGCTTTCTATTACAAGTGTGCAGCTCAAGAGTACAAAAGCTAAAGCTTTCTTTGGAGCACTGCAAAAAAGCATGGGCTTCACAAAAAAGTGCGGGGTCCATACTTTCGGTTGGGCTCTGGAAAAAACAAAACAAAACAAAAAAAGAATTCACCAAAAATATAATGATGGCTCTCTCTGGGGAGCCAGTAGTTCTTATGGCTGCTGTGGCCCGGCTGCACAGCCCACTGAGAGGGCTGAAGGGGGGAAGGGGGTGGCCAGCATGGCAAAATGGCTGCATCTTCTGCCCCTTACCGTTGACTGGCTGCAAGGGGTATCCGTCATATGGCCCTGCCCCTTACCACCAATCAGCTTTTGCAAAAATCAATTTTTGAAATGAAATCTTCATAATTTTACAAGGAGGAAGCAAGTTTTACCACCTGGAACCTGAGACCCTGCTCCTGCCTTTGTTCAAGGTAATTTGCATCATCACAGAGCCCAGAGATACCTTGCCACATAAAAAATTCCTGCCCAGAAGAGCACTGCATCCTTTTACTCTCCTGTGAAATATGAAACATCATAACCAGAAGGAAACATGACTCTACATCCTGTTTGCCACCAAACAACTTCCAATTTTTCTCTGACCCTAACCTGCATAAAACGAACTGTTCCAAACAGGAGATTTTACCACACCTTCAACTCTCCTATGAAATATGAACTTTCATTGCTACCTAGAAGAACTTTTACAATCTTTTCTCCTATGCTTGAACAAGGGTGCTAGTGACTGAAAGCTTGCACTTAAAGCAATTTTTTGCAAAAATGTAGCTTGTCTAATAAAAGATATCACCTGTACCACTAGTTCTGATTCCTAGGTACATTTCTTTGAACTTGTCTTCTCTGACGAAAACATAATCAACACATACATTTTTTTGAAAGCAAACCAAAACCACAGCAACATGAACACACAATTTTCTCCCTGGGGAGAGGGACAGAGAATGAATCACATGTGGTAAAGGTTAGCCACTTATAACTCTCCTGGGAGGCTCTTAGATAGAACACTAGCATCAAAGTTGTAAGACTTTATAATTAGGGACATACCAAATTCACAATTTTCATGGAAATCGAATTCAGGAGGGCTCAATGATTTTGGTGGGCTCACTGCAAAGAACAAACAAACAACAAAAAACAGCCAACCCTCCTCCCCCCACAAAACCCCCACTGAAAATAAAATGCTGTCTCCCCACACCAGCAGTCTTCACAGTGTTGAAGCCCAGCCACTCAGTCCACCGGTGGGAAGAGGGGAGGGGGGCTGCCAGCAAGAAGGGTTGCCACTGCTTCCCCTTGTCGCTGATTGGCTGAGGGCTGCCTGTCATGTAGCCCCACCCCTCTCCACTGATCAGCAATAAGTGGCAGGGCCATGTGATGTACAGCCCTTGCAATTAATTAGTGGTGAGGGGTGGGGCCCCTGGGGCCCCATAGCCAATCACAGGCATTGCGGGGGGCAGGGTGGCTCCATGCTCAACCCATGAAAATGGCAGCCAGCCATGGGATCTGACTGGGAAATCAGCTGGCTGTCTCCTCTAGTTAGGCAGACCCCCTATCTGTAATGAATAAAGTTAGTTATTTTACTTAGAGTATCATTAGAGAGGTAAGAATTTTTGTGGGTAATATCTTTTATTGAACCAACTGCATGGCTAGGATAAACTTAGACAAGCTTTCAATGCCAAGCATTTTCATCAGGTCACAGGCACACTGATGATTAAAAACTTGTTGAAAATGAACCAGTAGCCCACACGTGCAGATAATCAATATCAACTCAAAGACTCTTTTTGAGTGGCATAAAAGATGCATTTATCAGCCATTCTGGTTATTGCTGGCCTGCCTAAGATGCAGACTAACATGTTTGAAGGAGCAGAGTATTAGCTATAGTGTTGTAGACTGCTCTAAGCTACAACACAACCTGCTAACATGCCTTTCAGCAACTTTGCATGCATTCTGACTGGGATGGCAATCACATTAGGCTTATTCAGCTAAGCTAAAATGCCTGTAGTTGGTTTAATAAAAGGTATCACATCTACCTAAAGAACCTTGCCTGTCTAGGTCCTTAGGCCAACATGGCTCCAACCAACAACCCTGAAAAATGCTCCATTTTTCCTACTAGATAATACCAAGGAATACTGCTGTTAGCCAGTATGTCTGTACATATCCTCATCCGCACCAGCAAAATTGAATCAAAGGGAGCAGGAGGGCACATAAGCCCCCATGGCTCACCAAAAGCATCCAGGAATGTCATCTAGCAAAAAGGGAGACGTACACCCAATGGAAAGGAGGGGCCATCACTAGGGATGACTATACTGCAGTTGCTCCAGGATGTAGGGGGGCAGTCAGGAAGGCCAAGGCAGAGATGGAACTGA
>NW_017729024.1:131531343-131540673 GCF_001723915.1 Gavialis gangeticus
TGAGGAGAGGCTACGGGACCTGAACCTGTTCAGCCTCTGCAAGAGAAGGCTGACGGGGGATCTAGTGGCCTATTACAAACTAGTCAGGGGGGACCAGCAGGCACTGGGGAAGTCCCTGTTCCCCGGAGCACTACCAGGAGTGACCAGGAACAACAGTCACAAGCTGGCAGAGGGTAGATTTAGGCTAGATATCAGGAGGCACTACTTCATGGTCAGGGCAGCTAGGATCTGAAACCAACTTCCAAGAGAAGTGGTGCCGGCTCCTACCCTGGGTGTCTTTAAGAGGAGGCTAGATGTACACCTTGCTGGGGTCGTTTGACCGCAGTACTCTTTCCTGCAATGGCAGGGGGTCGGACTAAATGATCTACTCAGGTCCCTTCTGACCCTAGAAACTATGAAACTATGAAAATTCAGTGATGTAGCTGGAATGTTTTGTTGGGATCCATTTGGAATGGCAGTGTAACTCAAGAACGAGTGGTGAAACCTCAGATGAGGCATCTCATTTCAAAATGACAGAATTTATACCACTTTCTTCACAATGCCGTATCTTACAAAGAAACTACTCTAGGAATATTTCTGAGTTCTTCAGAGTTTTATACAGACACGTTCCTCTGCACACAGCTCAAAGAAAGCTATAAAAATACCCCTTAAAATTGCCTTAAATATATTTTCTAGACTTTAAATTTAGAATTTTAAAAATAGAAGGACCAACATCCTGGGGCCATGTAGAGGAAGGTGTAGGTACTCCCTGAAATCAGAAATTCTTTGCGTCTAACAGTAGAAAGCTTTCATTTATCTCCCTAAAGGGATGCAAGATATCAGGCTTTTAAATCATGTCAGTTTTGCCTGTTCCTGCTACAGAACTGAATCTTACCATATTGGGCCTTAGACAAGACACTTGGGAAGCAGGAAGGACAGATATCTCAGGTTAATTTTAAAATAATCAGGTATTTGAAAGTGATAAACGGATTGAAGTAAGTCTTTTAGGACATAAATAAGTGGGTAAAAATTGGCACGGCAGTCAAAGATATGGGGTAGTTACACTGATGGTGTTCATTAGGTAGTGCTGCAAACTAATTGCTTACTTTCATATCATATAGACTATTAATATAAGTCTCCGTGTTTTATTTCAACTGTCTATGAGCACTAAAAAAAATGACATGTTCCCAGCACTCTCAATGCTATACAAAGCAAAGAATGAACACATTCCCTCCCCTCCCCTGAAGAGATTGTAAACTAATGGATAGGAAAGGGAAAAAGATCCTGAAAACCCCATATGCACAAAACACTGGATATTTTGGCTTTGTTTTTTGTAAGTGTGAATTACTATTTGCTAACTTACTTGCCTCTGCTAATATGGAAAATTTAACGAAGTGAACCTTGGTTAGAGGGTAACATGGGTATCAAAAGAGAGAAAAGGAAAGCTTTACAAGGTCAGATGATAAACAAAACATTTTGCTTTCTTGACCTGTACAGTAGCAAGGGTGATGCCAGGGGTACGCTGCCACAGGCGCTGACCTGGGGGCTAGGGGAGGAGGAAAGGACAATTAAAAGTCTGCTGGCAGCTGCGTGATTGCAGTGGCAACCAGAAATAGCTGCTGCCCCTGTGCACTAATTGGGCAGCTATGTCATTAAACTGTGGGTCGTGACAAAGTAAGGCACTGGGTGTTCTGGGGGTCAAAACCAACAAAGCAGTTTTTAGAGAAGGTCTTGATACATGAAGAGGAGGAATTACTAAGGATGACCCTCAAGTAGAGAGAAAAAGATAGGATATTGGAGTTAAAGTGAGAAAAAAGGGGTAATAAGGAAGCATTTGATGAAAAGGTGAGGAGCTCAGCTTTTGTTACACCAAGCTCAATTTGATAGGGAGACATCCATGTCATTTATATTTTATAACCCCATTAAAGAGATAATGTACCTACACATGGAGTTGCCCATAATGCTGACAGGCTTTTACCAAAATTATTAGTATAAATCAACATTGAAATGTCATTAAGCCATGAAGAATATAACCAATATTACATCTTCAATGTTCACCATTTGGGAATTGGAAAGTCCTGCCTCTTAGCTAAATTGAGCATTATTTCCTTTGCTCCACAGCATGCATCCTAAATGCCCCTGAGATGATTTGGAACTATATTAAAACACTGAAATATTGTAACTTCTAAGAAAAGAGGGAATGGAATATAGCCAGCTAGCTACTACAAAGCTACAAAAGTAGAGAGGGAGGAATGAAGGAATTTAGATCAAGGTCAGCAGGCAAACAACTACTCTTGCAAAAGTTACAAAAGTTGCCAAGGAGGACCTCCATAACCTATTGTCAGTAGCACATGCTGTATAGATCCCCATCTATTCTAGAAGAGTGAAGGACTCACAAGAGAAGTTAAAGCCAAAAAGGACTATGAGCCCATGCATCACAGGCCACTAACTTTCACTTAATTACCCCTACACTGAGCTCAATAATTTCAGTTTTACTAAAGCTTTTAGTACTTGTTAGAAAGCTATACAGTCTGGATGTAAAGATATCAACACACAGGGACTCCACCATTTCCTCTGGTAGTTTGTTCACCTCTTCTGAGAAATTTCTGGCTTACCTACTCTCTTCTATCCCATTCACGTTATTATACTACATCACATCCCCATGGTAAGAAAGCAACATGACTAGTATTGACTACTTATGATGCCCCCTTCATTTACAATATTGACTTGATTCAAAGACAAATTTTCCCCTTATTTAACATGAGAAAGAAGTCCCTCATCTTGGAATCAAGTACGAAGTGGTAGGGGCACAGACAGCTACTATGGCTCTGACTCCAGCCCTAACCCCAAACCAGAGTTGGGGCAGGGCTGCAGCTGCTGCCTGCCCCCCTACATATTTTGCACTCTGCCATCTCCCCTCTGTAGCTTCTTTCCATCATCTCCTGCCCTACAGACTCTGCTCCCTACCCCTGACACTGGCAGACTCCATCCTCGCTCCAGCCTGGGGCCCAATAGTCATGAGGCCATCAAAGATGCTACAGGGCCAGGCTGGGACTGTGCTCTGTGCCCCAGGCTGCAGAGGGTATGGAGCCTGCTGGGACCACAGCAAGGACAAGCAGGATAGGGGATGGGGGGAGGGGCAAGCAGGGAGCAGAGACTTTAGTGGGGAGGGAAAAGGAGGCGTAGAGGCTCTGGGAGGGAGGGGAAAGGAGGGAACAGATACTTTGGGGGGGTAGGGGGAGGCAGAAAGGGGGCCCAAGGCTGCACGGGGCCAAGTGGTGGTGAAGACAGGTGGCAAGGGTTAACACCCCCTGCCCCCCCCGGATGCCTGGCCCCGTGCAGTAGTGGGGTGGACAAATTTAATCCAATAATTAAATTCTATACATGGAAAACTATTTTAAAAATTATAAATTTCCATGTACAGAATCTAATAATTAGGGGACATCTTAAATTCGTCTTGGATTCAGGTAAATATGGTAACCTCTCCTTTTATTTACCATACTGGTTTGTTCATCTTACTTAGAGTGAACACCATTTACCCTGTTTCCCTGAAGTATCAGCTCTGTTCTTGCTGATAAAAGTCTTAGCAAGATTATTTAGATAAGGAAGGGGACACACTGAGAGATTAATTAATATAAGAAACAGTCAGAGAGCTCTCAATGGGTCTGAATGAATTCAAGTCAGCAGGGTCTGATGAACTTCATTGGAGGGTATTGAAGTAACTGGCAGAGGAGATCTCACAAACCTTGGTAATAATATTTATGAAGTTGTGGGCAAGGTAAAGGAGGACTGGAAAAGGGCTAGCATAGTGCCCCTCTTTTAAAAAAGGGAGAAAAGGAGATCCCAGGGAATTATAGAACAAACAGCCTCACCTCAATACCTGGAAAGTTATTGGAGCATATTATAAGGAAGTCTATTTGTAAGCATCTGGATGAGGAAATGCACATCACAAGCAGCCAGCATGGATTTATTAAGAATAAATCATAACAAACAAACTTGATCTCCTTCTTTGACAAAGTAATTACTTGGGCGGATGAAAGGAATGCAGCGGATGCAGTGTATCTGGACAAGCTTTTGACAAGGCCCACATGACCTTCTCATAAACAAACTGGAGAAATGTGGGCGAGACAAAGCTACTACCCTGTAAGATGAATGGACAACTGGCTCAATAGCCACAAACAGAAGGCAATTAACAAATGGATCTATGTCAGAAGGGTAGGTTTCCAGTGGAGTCAAACAGGGGTCTCTCCTGGGCCAAATATTATTCACTATGTTTATTAATGATTTGGCTGCTGGAATTGAGGCATTTTGATCAAGTCTACAGACAACATGCAACTGAGAAGGATTGTGAACACACTGGAAAGCAACAGGGCAATTAACAAGGGTCTTGAAAGCAGGGCAGTGCAGCCCACCCCAAAGTGTACACGCAGTTGCCGCCAGCATGGAGCTGATGCCAGAGCTGTGGAGCCGGGAGCAGCTGCTTGCAGCCTGCCCGCTGCTTGCTGCAGCTGCCCAGAGCCCAGGCTGGCTACAAACACCTGCGCCAGGCTCCAGAGCCCAGTCACCAGCTCTGTGCCAGGAACAGGGAAGAGACTGGGGTTGCGCTGCCTCAGGCCCCTCCCCCACCATACCATGCATGCACTGGTACAGAGCTGATGCCTGGGCTCCAGAGCCCGGTGTAGCTGTTTGTAGCCTCCTGGCTGCAGCCAGCCCCGACTCTCTGTAGCTGATGAATAATAGCTGATGCTGCCTGTAAGAGGGGAGGCAAAAGCCCCCCCAACATGACCCTAGATCCCTCCCGACAAGCCCCAATACTTACCACAGGGTTGGAGACAAGCAGCAGCTGCGGGGAAATGCCAGTGCAGGCTCAGCAGTTCCGGAGCTGCCTGAGCCTGCAAATCCGCGAGCCCCAGGGGCGGAGCCTCGGAGGAGCACGGGCTGCTCAAAGAGCAGCTGAAAGAGGAGTCAGCGGGGCGGAGGGGGAGGTGTGGCATGCTGACCAGGAGACGCAGGCTGTGGAGCCAGGCAGCAGTGGCCCTGAGCTCAGGGAAGGAAGCCCTAGCATCACCAGGGGAAGCCTGGCTGACAGAGAAAGGAATCCAGGCTCTGAAAGCCAAGGGTCACCAGAGAAGTGCAGTGGGGAGAAGCGGTTCTCCATTACTGGTCTGAGCGGAGCCTCCACACAGCAGAGAACTCAGGTACTGTGGTGGGGAGGGGCAACAAGCGACAGCTAAGCCCTGCAGGCAGCCCAGTGAAGAGGGAGGAGCTGGCGGCAGCCACATCGGAGCCCTATGGGGAAGTGGCAAGTACCACAAGGTGGTGGGAACAGGAGTGATTAGCTCCTAGTCAGAGGGATCATGGAAGCCAGCATCCTAGGTGCCCATTGGCAGACGCTGAATACCTCTTTTTTTTGTTGAGAGTTATTCTAAGTTACCATTACCCCAGGCCGGGGCAGGTTTAGTTTGCCCGAAAGGTGATCCGGAGGCCAGGGATTGACCCGGGAAAGACTGACGGCCAGAAGGACCCAACCCAGGTAGAGGCGGGTACCGTGGATGAGAAGAGATCATTCCAAGGAAGACTGCAGGGAGCAGCATCTTCCCAGGCCATGACTGTGGTAAGGAGCGGGGGGGAGTAAAGGAGAGGTTTGCAGCACCAGGAAGAAAGACCAGGGTCAAGACCCCTTTTGGGACCACCAACAGGGACTGCCTCCCCATCAATCAACATCAAAGACATGGCAGGAGAATAGGTGCAGCACCCATTACGATCTAGGTGTCCCCAGAGTGCAGTCTCACCCTGACGTCACTAGGGAACAAGGCACTGACCCGAAAAGGACCAAAGCCTTACAACACCTACCAGCGACACTGCCAATCATGGATCCTGGGCTGCTTGCAGCCTCCCAGACACCTGCTGGGAGCAGCCCAGGCTCTGTCATCGGCAGCAGCTACCCAGAGCTGGGGCTAGTCGTAGCATGCCAAGGAAAATGGCCTCATATGCCATGCTCAGCACGTGTGCCAGGGTTTGCCGACCCCTGGGTTAAGCAATGGATTTGTATAGGACAGTTTGGATAGGGATGATCTTGCCTCAGACAGGGGGTTGAAATAGATGACCTCTGAAGGCGTGTTTCAGCCCTATTTTTCTACGAGTCTATTATTAATCAGTGCAGATGTTTGACTCAGTTATTTGACGTGAGTTACCTGATAGTTTTCCAAACATCAAAGCCATCCAGGGGTTTGGTGCCATTTATATGTCCTCCAGCAAGGTTTACAAGTGTTGGCAGCCAGTCAGAAATGTGTATAAGTTCATGACTTTCTACGCCCTTCTGTTTCAGTAAAGGGCTTGCAACAAAAGCTACACCTCTTACTCCTCCTTCCCAGAGTGTCCATTTTCTTCCTCTTAGTGGCCAGTTATTTCCACCTGCCAGTGTCTGTCCTCCATTATCTGAAATACAGGTAAGCAAAAGGAAGGATTTTATAAAACATTATTATATAATGTGCTTGTTTGAAGGACATGTGCATAATATAAGAAGTGTGTAAAGCAACAACTGTATGCTGCTAATACCTATCTAAATTTCATTTCTTACAATTTCAATATGTATATAATACCAGGTGTTTAAGCTTTGGATCTTCAAAGTCTATTAAAAATATTACCTAATTATTCCCCACAAAAGCCTGTCAAAGGTAGGGATATCACCTCCATTTATGAAAACTGGGAGAAAACCTGAAGTAGATGATTTAGAAACATATTTTTAAATGTAGTCTCTAATACTGGATCCCAAACCCTGAGACATTCAAAAGACTTACAAACCTGAAAGCACACTCAACATGTGGTCCTTAAAGATCAGCTCAAGGCCACAGAGGGAACCACTATGGAAACTATTATTAGTACTCAGGATTCTGGTCTGCAAGGAACCTGGATCTTGCTCATGATAGCTCAACCCAGCTAAGGGCAATGCAAGGAATTGGGCAGAATGTGGCTGCACTGAGCCACCTATCCCCTCCACATCATCCCCCTCCCTTGCTGCTCTCTCATGTCTGTGCTCACCCTTGCTTCAGAGGGGCTGGTTATTTGCAAGAGGGTAAGCATAGGTAGCTTGGGTGCTGCTGGGGGAATTTTTGGCCTGTGGCAGAGAGCCAAATTTCATCCTTCTATCAGGGGAAGCACAAGGTTGCCAGCCCACAAAGAAGTTATTGTAAACTACAATCAGGATAACTTAACTGTGGCTATAGCTACTGGTGAATACCAAAAGAAATTAAAGGCAGGTTTGATTCATTAAAATTGGAAATCCTATCCCCATTTGCAGCCATGTGCAGGGGATGGAACAGCTGTGCATCCCCTATTACCTCTTGATATACTAAAATAGCTGAATCTGCGCTGTGCTGAAATCACTGGACTGGTATGAAAGCAGATCTGTAGCTCCCTTTCTGGTCCATTCCAGACACAGCCCTCTTCTAGTTCAACCTAGAAAGCAATTTCCAAAAGCTGTAGGTGAAAGACAACCCTGGATGACTAACCTTTAGTGCATTTCCTATAAGGTCAAAGTCTTTCTTCTACTTTTAAACTGCTCAGTAGTTTAAAGCCTCTGAGCACTTCAAAAGCAGAAGACAGACTTTGATCCCACCATCTTTTTCTTCACAGCCTAAGACAGTGGGGGCCAACCTTTTCAGCAGGCTTTTCACAAAACAGCCCTGCAACCTCCCCAAGTACCAGTATGATCCCTTTTTCTTACCCAATTTGTTGTTCTGCTTTCTCCTTCCTACCCTGTGGTCCCTGCTCAATCTGCTGCTCTGCTTTCTGCTCCCTATCCTATCTGCTATTGTACTGCCTATTCCCTCCCCAGTCTGCCATATGTCACACACAGACATTGCCCGTGCCACAGATTGGCCACCCTGCTCTAAGGCAGCTGCACACTAGAGATGAAGATAAACCTAAGTCTTGTTACCTCTAAATTTCAACTTAAGACCCAGTTTTGCATAAGTTTCACCGGAGTGGCATATCTCAGTAATCACAAAATCATGGAAATTTTGGGTAGGAAGGGACCTCAGGAGGTCATCTAATCCAACCCCCTGCTCAAAGCCGGATCACCCCCTGCTGGATAATTTGTATAGCTGGGTCTTATAAACCTCCAAGGATAGAGATTTCACAACCTTTCTGGGTAACCTGTTTCAACGCTTCATTAGCCTCCTTGTAAGGAAGTTTTTCCTAATATCTAACCCAAACTTTCCTTACTGAAACTTCAAATCATTGCTCCTTGTTCCATCATCTGTCACAACTAAGAAGAGCCTACCTCCTCTTTGGAACCACCATTCAGGTATTTGAGGGCTGCTATTAAATCCCCCCTCAGCTTTCTCTTCTCCAAACTCAGTAAACTTAAGTTCCCTCAGCCTATCCTCATAAGTCATGTGCCTCAGAGCCCCCTAACCATTTTTGTCACCCTCTGCTGAACACTCTCCAATTTGTCCGCATCCTTTCTGTAGCTGGGGGGAAAAAGGAGGGTGGGGCAAAATTGGACACTGGACACAGAGTAGAGGGGAATAATCACTTCTCTCGATCTGCTGGCAACACTCCTACTAATACAGCTCAGTATGCAGTTAGCCTTTGTTGCAACAAGGGCACACTGTTGATTCATATTCATCTTATTGCCCACTATAACCCCCAGGTCCTTTTGTGAACAGCTGCTCCTTAGCTAGTCAGTCCCCAGTCTATATCAGTGCATGGGACTGTTTCATGCTAAGTGCAGGACTTAGCACTTGTCCTTATAATATCTCTCCTACAGTGAAATGTCAAATCAGTTACATTAAAGACGGTGAAATAAACAAAGGTTAGGCAGAGGACAGGAATTCCTGTTATTTCAGACAGGAATATAGATTTTTGTAATTGTGTGCATTTTATTTAGATTGCACTAGCAACTATAATACACTTGGAGCTTTCCACTAAAGCAATATGACTCTTGCCCCAACCAGGGAGATTTAAAAGACAAAAGTAAGAATGCAGCAGAGAAGAAGGGTAGGCGTGATGGGGGCTGGCAGACATAGTAGCAATTCATAGTTTCATAGTTTCTAAGGTCAGAAGGGACCTGAGTAGATCATCTAGTCCGACCCCCTGCCATAGCAGGAAAGAGTACTGGGGTCAAATGACCCCAGCAAGGTGTACATCTAGCCTCCTCTTAAAGACACCCAGGGTAGGAGCCAGCACCACTTCTCTTGAAAGATGGTTCCAGATCTGAGCTGCCCTGACCGTGAAGTAGCGCCTCCTGATATCTAGCCTAAATCTACCCTCTGCCAGCTTGTGACCGTTATTCCTGGTCATACCTGGTAGTGCTCTGGGGAACAGGGACTTCCCCAGTGCCTGCTG
>NW_017729024.1:131541705-131545288 GCF_001723915.1 Gavialis gangeticus
GGGGGGGTGACTGTTCCAGTTCCTGCTTAGGAAAATGGAGGCAAAGAAATTCCATTTCTTGGTTTTGTTTTTGTTTTTTAATGACATCTCTGTCCATCTCTGAGAGGAATTTTTATGTGCGTTTTTGAGTAAGTCCTTTTTAAGACAGTTAATATCCTTTTTCCTTAGTATAGTCAGCACTCCATGCATTGCAGATCATTCTTTTAGGCCTACTAGGTTCTCTTTACTTTGATGGGATTCCTCTCTTTAAAATGGCAAGACTGGTAAAATCAGGAAGCTAGGATTATAGGCAGCCACTTGATTTTTTTAATTCAACTTACCATCTTTTTATCATTCTTAATCATGTGCTCTATCGGTCTAGGAATATTATGTCTCATTTTTCAATTCCCTTTAGCTATTTCTCCAGAAAATGGAGAGACCGGTGGATGTGGCATACCTTGATTTTAGCAAGGCTTTCAATATGATCTCCCATAGCAGGAGCGCTCAGCCCCCACCCTAGACTGAGACTGACTGTCAGAGGCTCTGGGATCAGGAGCAGCAGAACACACCTGCAGAGCAGCTGGGACGCAGTCTGGGAGCGGCGGGACTGTGGCAGGTCACACATGGCCAAACTGAGCTGCGTCCCCTGCCACTGGGGCTGGGCCAAGCGAGTGGGGTGATATGCGCCCTGCGGTAAGGGAGTGCCTGGGGCAGGGGTAAGTGGGGGCCCAGGGGCAGGTCAGAGCCCAGGCAATGGGGAGCTCCCACACTGCACGCAACCTGGCAAAGGCCCAGGGGCCACATGCCCTTCCAATCTGTGCATGGGGCAGAGGCAGCTGCTGCTGCACCCTGGGCTTTATGCCCTGAGCCCCGTGCACAGATTGGGGGGGGGGAGCATATGCCTCCTGGGCCTCCACTGGGGTGCATGCAGTGGGAGCCTCCCTGCGCACCTGGACGAGCCACCTGGGCTCCGACCCTTCCCTGGTGAAAAGGGAAGTGAGGTGGGGCAGGTCCTGCACAGCCAGGGTGGGTGGACAGAAATGCAAGCAGCTCATCCAGGGGGCATGGGGAAAGGCAGGGGCATGCAGCCCAGGATGGCATGGAGGGCACATGACCCCAGATCTGTACATGGGGTGGGGAGGGGCGGGCAGTGTCAGGCTCTTCCTAGCATGTCTCTTCAGCCACACAGCTCTTGGGCCAGGTGGTGGCAACGCTGGGAATAAGGCTGTAGGCACCCAAAAATTCGCTATAGCCCCCCACCCACTCCCAGCATTGCTGCACCCCAGGCCTCCACTTGTCCCACCACCCAACCCAGCCAAGCCCACTCCCCCCAGCCCCTGCTCCTACCTGTGCCCTGCTCCCTCCCTCACTCCTGGGGGCTCAATCTGTCCCCCTCCCCCCCAATGGCCCTTTCCCCTCTCCCACCTCTACCTCCACAGACTTACCTGCTGGGGGGGGGGCAAGCCCCCAAATAAATTTTTCTCCCTCCGCCTTGATCTGACCCCCTTCTCTGCCCACAGACTGACCTGGAAGGAAGGGGCATGGCAGCGTAGGGTAGATCTTGGGTTGGTTTTTAATTCAAAAGGTGATCTCCTACCCAAAAGTGTAGGAGACCTCTGGTATAGAGAGATTTTAAAATATTTGAGACCTTTGGTTAACAGAACTGGTAATTTGTTAGCAAAAGTCATTACTGCAAAAAGTAATGATGGAGGTTACAGAAATGACAAATGTGCAGAATTCTGACAAAGTATGCCCATTTTGATGGACAGTAGGATATATATTTAATGGTAAAGTTTTTTAAGTTTAATATAACCTAAACATTCCCTGTGAGGCCAGGGACCCCAGCAGCGACCCCAGGACCCCTAACAAGCCTCAGCCTGCTGGCAGGTAAGCAGGGGCCCGTGGAGGGAGGGACCTAGCCAGCTGGGAGCAGGCTAAGTGGGCCAAGGAGGGTCACGGCCCCCCCCCCCCAGCTCCTACTTTGCCCAGCCCCCCAGGGAGCTGCGTGACCGGAGCCTCACAAACAGGTCGCGCTCCCAAGCCCGGTGCGCAAGTTAGCACAGGAGGGCAAGCGGGAGGGCCCGAGGCGCTGCCTGAGAGTTGTCCAGAGCAGAGGCCTAGCCGTAGCCAGCCCAGAAGCGGCATAACACAGATGGGCATGCGCCACACCCCGAGGGTCCCCGAGGGGGTCTGCAGCCCCCCACTCTGGCACCTCAGAGATGGCCACCCAGACGGAGCCCATGGTTCTGGGCTTCACACAGACGGAGCCTTTGGCTCTCGGCTGTGGGGCCTTTTTCAGGCTCTGGGGCCTGGGAGCATGGCCACCTCCACTTGTGGGGTACTGCTCCTTACTGGGGTCTCTGGCGCGCCAGCTGGAGGAGTGCCAGGCCACAGTCCACAGACTGCATGCCATCAGGGACTGTGAGCAGGAAACAGACTTCTACTGCCAGGCCCTTCTCCCCTGGGAGCCAGAGGGTAGACCACGGTCTCCCTCCAGGACAAGGGAGGACCCAGGGACCTCCCCTTCTGTCCAGCCATGGGGTTGGACCAAGGTGGTCATGGGCCCCAGGGCCCGCTGCACCAAGGCCCCTGCCCCGCTGGAGCTTTGCAACAGGTATGAGCCTCTTGCAGCCCCAGCAGAGCCTGCTGAGTTGCCAGCTCCTGCAGGCAACACAGAAGACACTGTAGCTACTGTCCCCACTCTCCCCAAGGCCAAACAAAAAGTTTGTCGTGGGAGACTCCATCCTGAGGGGGACCGAGGGGGCAATCTGCCGCCCCAACCCCTTAGCCCGGGAAGTTTGCTGCTTCCCAGGGGCCTGCATCCATGACATTGCGGAGAAGATCCCTAAACTCCTCCAGCCCACAGACCACTATCCCATGCTCCTCATCCATGTGGGCACCAATGATACAGTTCAGAGTGCTCCTAGCTGGGTCATGAGGTGTTTCAGGGATTTGGGTGCGGGGCTAAAGGTTCTGGGGGCACAGGTGGTGTTTTCTTCAATCCTCTCAGTCTCGGTCTATGGGCTGAGGAGGGAGAGGAGGATCCAGGTAGTCAACCAAAGACTGCAGTGCTGGTGTCATTGGGAAGGCTTTGGCTTCCATGACCACAGTCCGCTCTTTGGAGAGAAAGGCAGCGAGCTGTTGCGAAGGGACAGCCTCCAACTCTCTCCGTTGGAGAGGAGGCTCTTCTCAGCTAGACTGGCTGACCTGCTCCACTGGGCTTTAAACTAAGCCTGCCGGGGGATGGGGGGACTACTGCCGCTGCTGGCCCACCAAGTGGCCCTTGTAAAGCCAGCAGGCCAAGGCACTTAAGGGAGCCCACCCCAGCCCTGAAACCAAACGTAGGCAAGAGCCCCTAAGGGGACACTGCGTGTCTATACACAAATACCAGGAGCCTGGGGAATAAACAGGAGGAATTTGTTCTCCTCCTAATGCAAATAACTGTAATGTCATTGAGATAACGGAGACCTGGTGGGACTCCACCCATGACTGGACCACAGGTATAGACAGCTATACCTTGTACAGGAGGGACAGAGTGGACAAAAGGGGCGGGGGTGTAGCTCTCTATGTCAAGCTACGCGTCCCTGCAAGCTGACATTGACAC
>NW_017729024.1:131550288-131566945 GCF_001723915.1 Gavialis gangeticus
GATCGAGTGGACAAAAGGGGCAGGGGCATAGCTATCTATGTCAAGGAAAGCTACACGTCCCTGCAAGTCGACATTGGCACCCACAGTGGACTACTGGAGACCCTCTGGGTTAAAATCCGTGGGGAACACAGCACAGGGGATACTATGGTGGGGGTCTACTACAGACCCCCTACCCAGAGTCAAGACCTCGACCAGGAGTTCACCAGGGAATTGGCTGAGGCCACGCAATCCCGGTGTATGGGCCCGGTTAGAGACTTTAACTACCCAGACATCTTGTGGGAGGAGCGCTCAGCCAAATCTGAGCGGTCGCAAAGCTCTCTCTCAGGTGTGGACGACCTCTATCTGACACAGGAAGTCTACGGGCTGACAAGAGGTAAAGCGCTGCTCGACCTCGTACTGGCAACCGGGGACAACCTAATTGGCAACCTAACAATAGAAGGAAAGCTGGGTGACAGTGATCATGAACTGATCACCTTCGCCATCTGCCGTAAAGCTGGCAAGTCAGTCAGTTGTGCAGAAGTCCTTGACTTCAGGAAAGCTGACTTTGACAAGCTAAGCAGAGGCCCTAAAAAGGCCACAACCCAATGGAGAGGGGAGTTCAGGACGAGTGGTTGCTCCTCAAGGGAGCAATCATGGATGCACAAGCCAAGTCCATCCCATCTTGGAGAAAAGGCAGCAAAAGGGCACAGCAACCCCCTTGGCTCTCCAGGGAACTGGCAGACCTCTTGCATCTTAAAAGGAAGACCTATAAAGGACGGAGGACTGGAAATGCCACCAAGGAGGAATACTCTGCTTTAGTCCAGACTTGCAGAGAGCAAATCAGGAAAGTCACGGCTGCAATGGAACTCCAGCTAGCTACAAATATCAAGGAAAATAAAAAGTCCTTTTTTAGATATGTGGGGAGCCAGAGGAAAAGCAAGGGCAACATTGGACCCATGCTAAACCAGATGGGGCAACTGACACCCAGAAAAAAAGCAAACTTGCTAAATGAGTACTTTGCGTCAGATTTTTATCAACCCCATGGGATGGCCCTGCCCACTATGGGTCAGAAAGGCCCAGGCAAGGGAGATTCCTCGCCCTCCATCGAAGCTGACCTCGTGAAGGAACACCTCAACAGGCTGGATACCTTCAAGTCAGCCGGCCCTGATGGGTTACACCCAAGGGTACTCAGGGAGCTGGTGAGCATCACAGCTCAGCCCCTGGCACAGATCTTTGAGAGTTCTTGGCGCTCTGGTGAAGTGCCCGATGATTGGAAGAGGGCCAATGTGGTGCCCATCTTCAAGAAAGGCAGAAAAGTAGATCTGGCAAACTACAGGCCCATCAGCCTGACCTCTATCCTGGGGAAGGTCTTGGAAAAGATTATCAATGAGGCCTGAGGGATACCCAGCATGGGTAGGTCTTGCTTGACCAATCTCATTTCCTTTTATGACCAGGTGACTTATCACCTGGACAAGGGGGAAGAGATCAATGTCGTATACCTCAACTTTAAAAGAGCCTTTGATCTGGTATCCCATGACCACCTCTTGGCTAAATGGGCTAACTGCGGCCTTGATGTCACCACAATCAGCAGTAGGACCCAGAGGGTGGCGGTAAACAGGAGCCAATTGTCTTGGTGTGCTGTGACCAGTGGGGTCCCACTGTCACAGGGCCTATACCATTTAACATCTTCATCAATGATGTGGACATTGGTGCCAGAAGCGGACTGGCCAAGTTTGCCAATGACACCAAACTCTGGGGTAAAGCATCTACACCTGAGGACAGGAGGGTGATCCAGGCAGATCTGGACAGACCCATGAAATGGGCGGACGAGAACCTGATGGTGTTCAACACCGAAAAATGCAAGGTTCTCCACCCTGGGAGGAAAAACCTGCAGCATGCTTATAGGCTTGGCAGTGCTACACTGGTTAGCACTAGAGATGAAAGGGATTTGGGGGTCATGGTTGACCACAAGATGAACATGAGCCTTCAGTGTGATGCTGAGGCTAGTAAAGCAAGCAAAACACTGGCTTGCATCCATAGATGCTTCTCAAGCAGATCCCAGGACGTAATTCTCCTGCTGTACTCAGCCTTGGTGAGGCCGCAGCTGGAGTACTGCATCCAGTTTTGGGCTCCACAATTCAAAATGGATGTGGAGAAGCTTGAGCGGGTGCAGAGCCACGCGCATGATCAGAGGCCAGGAAAACAGACCTTATGATGACAGGCTGAAAGCAATGGGGCTATTCATCCTGGAAAAGTGCAGTCTCAGGGGTGATCTGGTGGCTACCTATAAGCTTATCGGGGTGCTCATCAGCATCTGGGGGAATGACTGTGACCGTTCAATCTTGTCATCCCTTGGGGGGCTCTGGTGAACAAACTCCATTGTGACCAGTTCAGGCTGGACATAAGAAAGAACATCTTCACTGTCCGAACCCTCAAGGTTTGGAACAGACTGTCACCTGAGGCGGTTCAAGCACCCACTTTGAACGCCTTCAAGACACATTTGGATGCTTATCCTGCTGGGATCCTATGATCCCTGCTGACTTCCAGCCCCTGGGCCAGGGGGCTGGACTCCATGATCCTCCGGGGTCCCTTCCAGTCCAAACGTCTATGAATCTATTAATCTATAAACAGTTATTCTAGATTTCCACCAGTACAATACTATTGAAGTGTTCAAGTTATCAAAGGAAGAAGTGACAATTATAACAATCGCAATTTATCATTAAGTGAATGTTTATGTACATTTCAGGATAACTTTTTAGTGTCATTAGCCTTGTGTGCCACTCATGTGGAGGCAGAAAATTATAGGACATGGACTAGATAGATGCTCTGATCCACACTGGTCAACACTAATTGAACTTTTTATCCAGATGAAAGAGAACAGCGGAGGAAGAATCCCTGCTGACCCAGCATTAGCTAGCCTGTACCATAATGGAATTTGTGCCTGGTATCAACAACAAAAGAATTAAAGATAAGAGACACAGGGTAAAAGGCAAAAAAGGGACAAAACAGACAAAGGATTAGCTTTTTGGGTGCTTTTCAAAGGTAGTTCAATACAGAGTGTACTGTAGAAATTTAACCCTGAGGTAGCACTGCTCTGAATCACTGTGCAGAGGTCTATATCAATCAGAGAGTATGGTATATGTAACAGTCATATGCTACAGAGATACTGGGAAGATGTGACATTCCTTCTAGGCACAAGTAGGGGAAAAATACAGCAAGGACAAAGCAGACAAGGTTCTTTGGGTGAATATGACATGTTTTATTAGACCAACTTCAGGGAGAGCACACACCAACTGCAGAGGTTTCCTCAGCCCAACGAAAGGTTTTTAAACCTGAAAACTTGCTATAAAATTTTTTCCAACTATTTAAGTTGCTCTAATAAAAGATACCATATTCACCCAAAGAACCATGCCTGCCTATGTCCTGAGACCAACATGGCTACAACCCATACCGCAGTAAGAAGAAGAACATTTAGAGGCAACCACATTAGTCTTAAGTCAGTCAGAAGGCAAGGTAGATCTGCTCCTTTATAGACTAACTCATAAGATATACATAAGTGCTTTCATGAACCCAAGTTCATTTCACAAGAACATTTAGCTAGTAGTAATGAGGGCAGATGTGCATGCTGCTTTAACAGCCCCCATTAGGCCACACTTGATTTACTCTCCTAAACTGAATGTACTAGTTATGAGGAAAACCTGCTATGAGGGGTTTCAGTGAAAGGGTGAACCTACACTAGTTGTATCAGCAACAGACCAGCAGTCATAAAGAAGCAGTTCCTAGGGAAGACATCAGCTTCCATTCTGAGAAGCAGGAGCCTGGGTGAAAAAAATCCCAGGTTTTACAAAGCTGGGGTCTAAAGGTTTGAAACAATAATGCTTATTTTCTTAAGTACTGTGTTTCTATAAAAATCTAGATGCCACTTGGACATTCAGAGCATGTGTCTAGAGTTTTCTGCACATATATTTAGAGTAATCTTCAATGTTTACTAAGGTCCAACAGATTGCAGCGCAAATGCATCTTAAAGGATTGGCCATTTTTAGCAATTTCATTTCCAGTGACACTGACAAGGCCAGTAGGCATACAAACCCTTTATTTTGCTTCGTCCACATGCATATATCCACAGGATACCTCCAGCCTGACATACCATCCTGTTAACTGTCTGCCTAAAGCTGTGGGAGACTAACCAATATTTGCTTCAAAAAACATTCACAAACTTGTCTTTTGAATATTTTCACAAAGTACCTGCAAAGCTGATATAGAGTGAATATTTTTCATTGCTGTAGCACAAATAGCAATTTTCCCTTCCAAGAGTTACCTTCTCATTTAACAGAATTATTTACTTGCAAACATGTACAAAAATGACTTATGGTTATGAAATAGGCCAGTTGTGAATTTTTTCTACACAGCTTTATTTCTCTCTTTTCAACTGTGCCACGCAAGCAGAGTACAGTAAATTTGAGTACTTAAATTTGAGTATCGTACAAAAATGATTTTTGGAGCAAAAACATAATGTACAGAAATTTAAATCTGTCAGCTCTTCTCTGCATGCTCAGATTACAAAATTAAAGGCTGGTAGAAAGCCAGGTGCCAAAACATGAGTTCTCACAGAAAATCTTGGGCAGGAGCACCAGAGTTATACTGGAATTTCTATAACCTTGATGTCACCAAGTTTTTCCTACGTCAGGGATAGGGATGTAAATATTGTTTAAAAAAATATTTATTTAAACTCCTCTAATTATATCGGTTAAACAATTAACCAATAACACAGCAGCTCAGACACAGCTGCTGCTAGGAACCACTCCCAGATTCTGAGCCCTTGGACTGTGGGGAGGCAGGGAAGAAGCAAGCCCAGTGAGACAATACAGACCAGGTGACCTTGCACTGGGAAAGAGGGAGCACCTGTGAACAAGCAGCTAATTGCTCTACTTTCCTCTTAGGCTATGGGTACTATGTACCTTTGCCCTTCCTCCTCCCCCTCCCCTTTGCTCCTCCCTCCTGCCTGTCCTGCTGCCTTCTGATCCCTGCCAAGGTACCGTGCAGTACTACAAAGAGCCTTTCCCCACTTTCCTGCCAGACTGCCCCCATCTTGAGCTAAAGAATAACCAGTAAAGTAACTGGTTATCACTGCACTTACTAGTTAAACAATTAACCAGTAAACAATTAATTGTTTAACCGTTTGCATTCCTACTCAGTGGTAGCCAACTTTTCCTAGTTCATGGAAAACAATACTAAGCAAGTAAAGCATGATGGTGTTTGAAGCACATCACTTTACTTGTCAGTTTCGGGGGAATTTTTAACTTCCTGTAGCCCTGAGCTACATTAGAAAGATCTCAGAGACAATGGACTGGGGATTACTATGTTAGGCTAGGGACAGACATTCAGAAAGCCTGAGCCTGAACTGATTCAATCTTTGCAGGTTTGTCTAACCTGGCTAGGCTGAATCAGTTTGTAACTGTACAGACATCCCAGAAATTCAGGCACGTGCCTGCAATGGCTCAGGCTAGAAGGCAGGAGGAACTACAGCAGCCCTCCCTTCCCTTTCACAAGTCTGAGCTGAGGGGGGCATGGCCAGCCCAGACCTGTGGAAGAGAACTGATAACAGTGTTTATCACCCCATAAAAAAAAAACAAACAAAAAAAACAGAGGGACAGTACCAGCTACCTGTTGATTCTTCCTTTGTCCCACCTGCCACAGCCCAGACTAGCCAGCATGTGGTCTGCTAGCTAATGCTGAGAGGTTTCTATGCAAGGCAGAGGGGACGGGGAATTCCTGCTTAACAGGGAGTGGGGAGGGGAAGCGGGCAGCGGAGGGAAGCCAGGCAGATGCCTGCAGTCTCTGCCAAGCCCCATCCAGGTAGCAGAAGGGAGGGGCCAGCTCTGCCATGGAGCAGAGAGCCCTGCCCAGTCCAGAGAGCACGCCAGATGTTGAGGAAATCTGGTTTAACTTAAACTAGCAAGGGGTCAAGGACAGAGATTGCATAAACTGGTTTGACCTAAATCAGTTAAGTTTGATAACTACATTCAACCAGGCTCATCTCAAACTGGTTTCAGCCATTTTGAAACTGGTTTATGTGCACTGAACAACTGTTCTGTTATAGGTTTAAACCAGTTTCTGATCACTTAAACTGGTTTGTGTGTAATGTCTGTCCCTAGCCAAAAGGGCAAAAAGCAGGGCAGAGATTTTGGCCACCCATGGGACCAGCTGGGATTCTGATTAAGATCCCTGTAATTTCCTGGCAGATTCTGCAGCTTGCTTGGAGAATCACGCTTTCTGCAGGCTGTACATCCTGAGACTCCTGTCTTCCAAAACAGCATGGCTGTCTCCTGTTCTCTCCCTATCCTCAAGCCCACAAGCGTGTCAAAGGGAGAGTTAGTAAAAATTAATTCTGAGAGTGTTACCATAATGCTGTGGGAATCTTGCACTGTTAGAGAAAAAAGAACTCTTCCTCAGCTATGTCTCTTGCAGATCCTATCATTTTTCTCCTAGTCAGAGAGCCCAAGAAACTCTGTTCACAAGCAGCAGGTTTCATGAACCGAACTGGTCATGTAGCAAATCCCTATTATCTTTTCCCAAGAGAATGTGGACACAGGCAGTGGTTTTAATCCCCTCTGATTTTATAGTCCACAGGAAATAGTGAGGGTAGGAAAACATAACATGACCTAAGTTCTCTATTTGAAGCTATGGGGTGGGAGGGTTCATTTTATTTTACTGAATTTTCAGAATCAAGGGAGGGGAAATCTTTTTTTTCTCAGTTCAAGCATAATCCCACAAATCTTGAATGCCCATTCAAGAAAGCAAGCCAAACATAGTTTCTCCTAATAAGTATCTATTCTTGTAATTAATATCCAGTTTACATACATGTGATACTTGCATCTGAATCAGCCTATTATTTGTAAACAGTCAAAGAGATTTGCAGAATTCTTAGCAGTATTAAAAAGCAAAACAGAACAGGCAGGCAATTTTGTTTCCACCAAACTCATTTCTGAAGAGTTGCCAGATGTTAAACATTCTGGTTAGTCCAACACATATATGCAACAGCAGGGGAGACCTATCACTAATAAGCAGCTTGGTCAGCATGGCTTCTCTTTGAAGAAGAGTAAGATAGTAAATTGAAAAAAAAATGCAATAGGTGGACTGTCACTTAATCAACATGTCCAGACTGAGGAAGCAAGAATTTGAGATGCTTATGAGAGGTTTTTATACTTTCTTTAGTTATTCATATGTGGAGATATTACACAAGAGAATACTTAAGTTGAATTGAATTGACACCTAACTTTCAAGCTGTAATATTTGCCCAAATCTACTATGTCCCCTGTTAGTCACAGTTCATACCTGGCGGGCACTTCTAAGGGGGATGTTTCAATTGAACATGCTATGATAAAGACATTATTTTCTTTCAGTGGAGGTTAGAATGTTGCCTTGACTTCAACAATGATCTATTGCTCAATTTTAAAAAATAAAGGAAAAACAAAACAAAAACAAAAAAATCAGACTCTTTAGGGGTCTGTCCTGGGTCCAGTACTGTTTTATATTTTTATTAATGATTTGGAGGATGGGACTTGAGTGCATGCTTAACAAATACACGGATGACACCAAGCTTGGTGGAGTTACAGACAGACACTCCGGATGGTAGGATTTAGAATGAGCTTGATAGACTGGAAAAATGCTCTTAAAATAAATAGGATGAAATTCATTAAAGACAAGGGTAGTCTTGTACTTAAGATAGAAAAATTACATTCACAAGTACAAATTATGGAATGAATGGCTAAGCTGCAGTACTGAAGAAAAAACTTGGCGGTGGGGGGCATAAGCTGAATACAAGTCAAAAGCATGCTCTTGCTGCAGAAAAAATCCACAAATAATATACAGGGTTATATTAACCAGCATGACATCTGTAAGTCAAGGGAAGTGATTCTTCTACTCTATCCAGCACCAGTGAGGCTTGCTGGAGTACTATGTCCAGTTTTGGGCACCGCATTTCAAGTAAGACAGATAAATTGGAAAGGGTCCGGTGGAGAGCAACAAAATAATTAGAAGTCTAGGATTTATTTAGTCTAGAGAAGACTTGGGAGGAGGAAAATGATAACACTGCCTCTGTATAACAAGGTTGGTTATACAGAGGATGATGATGGACTATTCTCTGTGGAGGGAGGGGACAGGACAAAGAGTAACGGACTTGCATTGCAGCAAGGGAAATTTATATTGGGTATCAGGAAGTACTTTTTCATTATGAAGGTGCTTAAGTTGGTGATTCTCAACCAGGGTGCCACAGCTACTTGGAATGCTATGAGATCTTGGCTGCTGTACAATATTAGCACTGTTAGATGTACAGACACCTACACATGATTCACAGAGTAAATGCAAAGATTTCAAGTAGGAATCCACAGGGATGTAAATATTGTTTAAAAAATTACCTGTTCAACCTCCTGTAATTATATTGGTTAGCCACTTAACTGATAACACAGAAGCTCAGACACAGATGCTCCTGGGAGCCACTTCCATGGCCCTTTGAAGGCCCTTTTGAGAATTCACGGTGCTCAGGAGAGATCCCAGAAGACTGGAAGAGGGCCAATGTTGTGCCCATCTTCAAGAAGGGGAGGAGAGGACCCAGGGAACTACAGGCTGATTAGCCTGACCTCAATCCCAGAAAAAATCCTCAAAAATTTTTTAAAGGAGTCCATATATGATAAGCTAGTAGAAGACAAAATTCTGAATGACAGCCAGCACAGTTTTGTTGTGGGTAGGTCATGTCTGACTGACCTCATCTCCTTCTATGACCAAGTTACTCACCACCTGGATAAGGGAGATGAGGTTGACATCATTTATTTGGACTTTAGGAAGGTCTTTGACTTGGTGTCCCAAGACACTCTCAAAGTAAAACTAGGGAACTATGGGCTCAACAATTCAACAGTCAGATGGGTGGGAAATTGGCTGCAGAGTCAGACCCATAGACAGATTGGTGTTAACCTGGTGGAAGGTAGCCAGTGAGGTCCCCTGGGGTTCAATACTTGGACCAGTGCTTTTCAATATCTTCATCAATTATCTATATGTGGGGGGTGAAAAGCACACTGGCCAAGTTTGCTGATGATACAAAGCTGTGGGGAAGCGTGGCCACACATCAGAGTAGGTTGACAATCCAGGCAGATCTAGACAGATTGGTTAGATGAGTGGACCAGACCTAGATGCAGTTCAACACTGAGAAGTGTAAAGTGCTCTAACTGGGAAGGAAAAATTCTCAATAAACTTACAGGCTCAGTGGTGCTATGGTAGCTAGCATCACATTCAAAAGAGACCTGGGGGTCATAATTGACCATAAAATGAATATTATCTACCAGTGTGATGCTACAGTTAGCGGAGCAAACAATATACTGGCATGCATTAACCGATGCATCTCAAGCAAAACTAAGGAAGTTACTCTCCCGCTCTCCTCAGCAGTGCTGAGGCCTCAACTGGAGTACTGCATCCAGTTCTGGAAGCCACATTTCAAGAAGGATGTAGAGAAGCTTGAGACAGCCCAGAGAAGAGCCATTCATATGATTAGAGCAGGCTTGTCCAACTTGCGGCCTGCCAAGGTATTTTCTAAGGCCCAAGGTGTTGCAATGGGAAATGAACGTAAACACTGTTTACTTTTGTTCCCACCCCTTGTCCCTGCCCCAGCCCCTCAGCAGCTTCCTAATAGCTGCTGAAGGGCTGGGGAAGGGACAAGGTTCCCACACACACCGCCACAGCTTGACGTTGCTAATGCGGTGCATGTGGGAAGAGGAGTAGCCATGTGCTGCTCAGGACAAGATGAGCCCAGCCGGAGCAGCAGGGGCTCAGCTTCACTTTCCCCCTACCTGCCATTTTCCAAAGCCATTTTCCCCACATTGTCAGAATTGTGGGGAAAATGGGGCTAGAAGAGACTTAAGAGGACTTAACAGTTGTCAAGGAAGTCCTATCCTATACTGGCATTCAAAAACCCAGCACACTCGCTCACTCTTTTTTCACCTGTGTACCACACTGCAGCAGTCTGGGGTTTAAAAAATGCTGAATTTTTCTGAAGTTGAGTGAAAAGAATAACTCCCAACCTCTGGAATTTCTCATCATGGGCCTCTGTGGTAAACTGATCCTGCACACATCTGTCTGATATGGAAACCGTGCCAAATTCTGTTTGAAGAGTTTGTTTAAAGTGATGCAGTAGTTAAAGAGCAAGTATACAGTTGTGTTTTCTCAGGATCATTTAAACATTTAGATGCAGGCTCAAATAAAAAATATCTTCAAAACAATGAAAAATGCAGTTCTTTTGTGTTTCTACTCTTCCAGAGACTAAGAGCTAGTGACGCACTCACGCCATCAGCTGCATGTAATCCAGCATGAAATATGTGCACACAATGTTCAGGGGGAAAATATGTTCAGCAATAATTCATGTTGCTGGTTCCAATTTCTGGGTTTGGGATTAATAGATTCATTTTCTTTGTTAAGGCAGAAGTGAAACTAAGGTTGTTTTACTTCATTAAAAAGAAAACAACTGAGAAGAGACTCTGGCATCTGTTGGTTCCTCCTCACTCCTACTTCCCAAATGACAATAAATAAATAAATAAATAAATAAATAAGGTTGGGTTTTGTTGTTGTTTTTTTTTGTTTTGTTTTGTTTTTACTTAAAGTTAAATTCAAGATAAGTTTTTAAAAACAGCCTCCTGTCTCTCGGAAACAGTGCTCGCTGTAAAAACTGGATAAAACAAGGACTGGATGGAACTGATAAATGATAGCAACTCATGTGTCAGCTCTAGGGAGCCTGGACTGTCAAGGCTCAAAACTCTTCACTGCCAGAACCTGTCTGCTGGCACCTTTTAGACACTTTATTCAGTAAAGGCATTCGGAAGTTTATTTTGAACATGACACACGGACTTCTTCCTATGGTTATGGAAGCAGCGTGATTTTAGAACAAAACCTACTTGTGTTATCTAAAAATATTAAAGTTTTAATTAGAGTGTACATTTATAGCACCTTCATATGAGTAAAAAGGAAGCAAGGCCACTGTTACTGCACTTACACAGATGCTGTGTATTGACATCAAGAAGCCAAGTCCATTATGTATTTATACTTCCAGCTGTATGGGAAATGACTGCATCAGTGACTGAAACCTACTGGTTTTCTACTTTTAAATCACAGCTGTAAGGTAAGAAAGGACTATCAAAATGTTAACACATGTGAGAACCACAGGCAACCTGAACCAGCTTCAGGCCTAACTACTATAGATCATTTTTATGTATAAAGGCTTTCCCTAACTTCAGCAAAACAAGGTATGTGCAAAGACTCAGGACAAGGCTTTCAACCATACAGGAACATTGTGTCAATTTTCTTCCCTTTCCTATTTTATAGGAAAGGTTGCTTTGGTCTAAAGTTACTGTTCCTTTATAATACTATCTTCTTCCATGGATATGGGGCTCCTAAAACTTCAAAGCCATGTATAAATGACAGAGACAAGTGATCTAGTCTGTATATAATAGTGCTTCATGGCTTTGTCTGGGAGCTATGTTTTTTGTTGTAAATACCTTCTACCCAATTTCTCGTAGTTTACTTGAGGTAAACTGCTGTAACTGTATTTTGTCACTTACCCCACACAGAACAAAAAAGAACAATCTGGAGCTAATTTAAGTGGTTTACCATATCAGGATACAGCTGGGAAACATTTTAAGAAAAAGGCTCAATATGAACAATAGTGCTGTGAAGCTGAACAGCAGAGAGCACAGGAAGGCTGTGCAGACAGCCTGGCAGACAGCTGTCAGCCATTCCAATAACAATTCCTCCAGCCAATGAACACTGGCCAGCGTCTAACCTCTCAAACCAGCCCAGGAACACCAACAACAAAAACACAGAATTTTAAAAAAAATACAGCGTTAATGACAAGAGTGTCATGGTCATAACTCAGCGTCAAGAATATTTCAGCTGTTCTGTGTCCTTTTAACAATGTAGGGGGAGAAGGTGCTTAGTGATATTGCCATCACAAGATGGGCCAAAAGCCTCTTTATATAGCAAGTGTAGGTACATATGCTGGCTTCATATAATGTGTACTATGACTATTCAGACAATCAGAGAGATTTACATGCATTTTTCACATCACTTCCCTTCCTGCCTGAAGAGGTTGAATTTTTAACTGTTTCGAGCCTAAGTTACACCCAAAATGTCCTTGCTCATTTCACCAGCAGTGAGAACAAAGGTACAGAGGAATTAAAAAACACCGTTCTTTCTTTAGTATCCACACCAGACCTATCATTGTAGAGAATGAACACGACCACCTTGAAACAAGTTTAGAAGTCTTTAACCTACTTGCAAACCAATCGCGTGAAACAGAAAATGGACCAAAAAACCAACGAGCCATCAGTTCTATAGTTTTCTAACCTGTCAGAATAGATAAGGTAAGAGTTGCCTTTTCTTCGATAAGGCCTTATCTTTTCTGACACTAATCTGCAGTATTTTTTAAATCTACTTTGGTGTTTTACCTGTTATTGCAATATATCTCTGCTTTCATTTAGTTATTTTAACTTGCTTAAAAAAAAAAACATGTAAAAATCAAATCAAATAAAACTTCAGCCTAAAATGTTACCTCTATTCAGCAATGGAAGACCATCAGCTACTCTATGTACTACAGATGGAGTCTAAACCTTTCTAAAACATTGGTAAGGTTTTGGTAATAAAGATACTTACTGACCTAAATAAACAATCTGAAAGATAAATTGCAATATGCAAAATTGTTACTAGCACAAAGTACTGATCTTTTTAAAAAGTGTAAAGGGTTTGGTTGATCAGTTAACATGGTAACAGAAAAGTAAGGAAAGCTAATTTTGATAAGCAATTGAAGTATATAAGAAGTTTTACTTTCTTTACACTATTATCAGTTGCATTTTTAGTTAATTCTTTGTAAATTTGGTTGATTTAGCAATGCATCTGGTCAAATGCAGCAATGTGTACTTACTGTAGCAACAGCAGTACACAAGTTCTTTGTATGTAAGGCACCACTTTCAGAGACCTCCTCCACTTGACTGCTGCGATTATTTCATTAACATTACATGTGTTATCCAATACCTTGCCCAGATTAGAGGAAAATAAGATTTGGACCCTTTTTCTTTAAATAAGCAGCTGAAGATGGGAACAGATGTGTCCAAGCTACATTCATCTTTTTGTTTCTTTTTTTTAATGATACCTTATTCCATCTAAATTGATGACTAACAAGGACAAGATAAAAAAAATCCTTTTGTCAGATATCCATGACTTTTAGCATAATAAAAATGATTTTATATTTAATCTGTAGAGGCCTGTTCCAGCACATTTGCTCCTGCTGCCATGTCTATGCAAGACTACTACTTTTTCCTGAGTCTCTGCAATGTCTTTTGCCACTCCATTCAATTAGGCAGCCTGGTAAGGTCACCATTGTCTTCTTGGCCATGTGCAAGAGGCATTCGCCATTCAACAGCTTTCTCCTTTCTACCATTTTCAGTCACACCCTCTGATCAGTGAAAACTGAAACACTGCCTTCAGGAATTAGAGCCACATTCTTCCCATATACAACCCCCAACTTCAGCAAGCTGCTTATTTATGACAAAGTTAAATTTGCAACTTAGCAGTCCCTATAATGTGTACAGCGTATCTTCCCAGTATTAATATCTGTCCTCCTTTGAGAGATTTGTGCCTGAAACTATCATCCTTGACAGATTAATTGCCTTAATATTCAAACTGTTTGGTATCAGAAATTGGAGAGAAGTGCAAACATCCATTAAATATTCACAGGTATCCAGTGCTTTTGACATCAATGTCAAAGGCCTTACCAATAACCTTAACAATCAGGAACATGCTAGTTTTGGAAAGTTTTTCAAATGACAAGTTCTTCCTACTTTTCTCTTCATCCAGCCTAGTGACAGCATCTTTGGCAAGTGTCCAGTTCTAAAATCCTTCTTGTTACCGTGAAGAACTAATTTCACGGGCATTTCCTGGTGACCCCACCCCTTGCCACTGACTGGCTGAGATGCATGTACAGTATAACTTAACAACAAATTCTGCAGAAAACAAATTATATCATATAATTTATCACATTATTATAAATCTAAATATTACATTTAAATCTAAAATTTAAATATATTAATAGATATGTTTATATACCATATGAATTGTAAATTATATCATTATAATTTATTATTATATGTAGTGCTCTACAAACATTTTAGAAATATGAATTAATTCATAGATTATAAAGCCGGAAGGGACCTTGGAAGATCATCGGGTCCAGTCCCCTGCACCAAGCAGGAAAGATAACTGGGTGTCAAGTGACCCCAGCAAGGTGACTGACTAGTCTCCTCTTGAAGATTTCCAGGGTAGGTGATTGCACCACCTCTGGAGGGAGCTTATTCCACAGTCTGGACACCCTGACTGTAAAGAAGTTTTTCCTAATGTTGAGCCTGAATCGGTCTTCCAGGAGTTTGTGGCCATTATTCCTAGTTTTCCCCTCGGGTGCCCCGGTGAACAATTACTCAACGAGCCCTTGATATACTCCCCTAGTGTAACGGTAAGCTGCTATCAGGTCCCCTCTCAGACTTCTTTTCTTCAGGCTGAAGAGTACCAGAACCTTAAGAGAAACAATTCATTTTAGTAGTTAAATACTAGCATGCAGCATCCACCAGAAGTTGCAGCCAAGTGGCCTCCGTTTCTGTGGTGCAATGACTTGTCCATATGCTGAGATTGCATGTTCTGCATTCACTGAATGGTTGCAATTGCAAGGAAATGTTCTGCCAAGTTGTAGTGATGTGGAAACTAATCAGAAACAGAATCCCAAAATTCAGGTACTTTCAAAAGCACCTGGCATTCTTCAACAAAGGTCATGTAAGCAGCACATTCACGGTCATGCTCTTTCTGGTACCCAGGAACTGCTTTAATTAGCTGAGGGTTAAATCTCAGAAAAGGGGCCTGATTTGGATCAAAAATAAAAATAGCACTAAAAAAGTAAGTAGCCAGTTGTTTAAACCGAATTGTTAGTGACTGATTGTACTTGTAGTATTGATTTAAATTAGCAGCTATTGCCTGGAACAGTTCTCATCTGGACTAGTTTTCAGTCCGATAGTTTGAGAGTTGCTGTGATGCCGTATCTCCAACCCAACTTATCAAATCCATGAGTTTTGTCATGTGCTGCCAGTACATTCTTGTTGAATTACTCCCTTAGTTTTCGATTATCAATTTTTTCCAAAGGTATGTTGGAAGCAGTGAATGCCTCCACTAGCTGAAATGTAGCTTCTCTTCTTATTAAACTGCTTTTAGTGGTTCTTTTAACATCAAGGACATCGTTTGTTTTTTGTTCTGACCTTCATCCTCTGCAGAAGCCTTTCACTTTACATGTGATTCAGACTCTAAATGGTGATCAGTGCTGTTTTTTTCTTGATACATCCAGCATCACATTGTAAGATGAACAAAACAATTTACCACCAACTGAATGTAAGGTTCTTTCAGTAAACTACATTACACAATCCTGAGCTGAAATATATTTCGTTTTTTTATTTTTTGCTCATCTTCAGACTACAGCTTTATATTTAGCTGCTTAAAAGATGGTGCTAAACATTTTCACTTCACTGACTGGCGCGTTCATTTAGTCTACATCTCTAGCCAACAGTAATCCTCAATAGCGTGATCTATGGCTTCAATAATTGTCACATTGTCTTTGTATTACGGTAAGCATTGGCACATTCTTAAACAGCATATTATCTGAATAATACACAGGCAATATTTCCTGGCAATCACAGACACCACCATTTTTTCACAATTTCTGCAAAAACTGCAAAACTGTCAATTATAGTTTCATAGTAGCTAGGGTCAGGAGGGACCTGAACAGATCATCTAGCCTGACCCCCTGCCACAGGCAGGAATGAATGCTGGGTTCACAAGACCCCAGACAGGTGATCGTCCAACCCCCTCTTGAATTTGCCTAAGGCAGGGGCGAGGACCACTTCCCTGGGAAGCTGGTTCCAGATTTTGGCCACCCTAACTGTAAAATATTACCTTCTGATCTCTAACCTAAACCTATTCTCCATCAGCTTATTACCATTGTTCCTTGTCACCCCAGGTGGTGCTGGGGAGAAAAGGGCTCTACCTATTTGCTGTTGATCTCCCCTGATGAGTTTGTAGGCAGCCACCAGGTCCCCCCTCAGCCTCCTCTTGCTGAGGCTGAACAGGTTCAGGTCCCTCAGTCTCTCCTCATAGGGCCTGTCCTGCTACCCTCTCACCAAACAGGTGGCCCTCCTCTGAACCCCCTCCAGGCTGGCCACATTTCTTTTGAAGTGCGGTGCCCGGTACTGGACGCAGTACTCCAACTGCGGCCTGACCAAAGTCACACAGAAGGGGAATATCACCTCTCTGGACCAGCTTGAGATGCACCTTTGGATGCATGACGATGTATGGCTGGCCTTGCTGGCTGCAGTCTGGCATTGGCAGCTCATGTTCATCTTGGAGTCACTAATGACTCCAAGCTCCCTTTCCGCCTCTGTGCTTTCAAGAGGGGAACTCCCCAGTCTGTATGTATGTTGTGGATTCCTTCTCCCAAGGTGCAGCACCCTGCATTTGTCTACGTTGAACCCCATCCTATTCTCATCCGCCCACTTTTGTAGTCTGTCTAAATCTAGTTGCAGCCTCTCTCTCCCTTCAAGTGTGTCCACCT
>NW_017729024.1:131566978-131573519 GCF_001723915.1 Gavialis gangeticus
AAACTTGGACAGCGTGCTTTCCACCCCCTCATCCAAGTCACTGATGAAGATGTTAAACAGTGCGGGCCCAAGGACTGAGCCCTGGGGTACCCCACTGCTCACATCTTGCCAGGTTGAGTACAACCCATCCACCACTACTCTCTGGGTGCGCCCCGTCAGCCAATTTTTTACCCATCCAACTGTGCAGGCACCAATGCCACAGTTGCTTAATTTATTGATGAGTATGGGGTGAGAGACAGTGTCAAAGCCCTTCTTAAAGTCTAGAAAGACTACGTCCACGGCAACACCATTATCCAAGGATTTAGTAACTTGGTCGTAAAAGGCAATTAGGTTGGTCAGGCAGGACCTGCCTTTGATGAACCTATGCTTGTTGCCCCTGAGCATGATCTCCCCTGCAGGGCCCCCACAGATGTGCTCCTTGATGATTCTTTCCAAGATCTTCCCGAGCACCGAGGTAAGGTTTACAGGCCTATAGTTACTTGGGTCCTCCTTCCTCCCTTTCTTGAAAATTGGGATCACATTAGCCAGTTTCCATTCCCCCGGCGCCTGGCCAGATGACCATGAATACTCATACAGCCGGGCCAAGGGTTCCGCGATGACTCCTGCCAGCTCCCTCAACACTCTTGGGTGGAGAGCATCTGGACCTGCGGATTTAAAAATGTCTAGCCCTTTCAGAAGATCCCCATCTACATCTGCACTGACTGAAGGTCCCACAGAGCTATCCCCAAGATTGTTCCTACCTCTGGTAGGTGGGATATCCCAGTCCCTGTTCAAGAAAACAGAGGCAAAGAACCTGTTAAAATATCAGCTTTCTTGTCTGGCGTAGCCACAAGTTTACCGTTTGCATCTTGCATGGGTCCTACATTGCCTGGTGCCTTCTTCTTGCTCCCAATGTACTTGAAAAATGACTTTTTGTTGTCCTTAATCCTGGATGCTAGCCTGAGTTCCATCTCTACCTTGGCCTTCCTAAAAGCCCTCCTACACTCATGGGCCGAGGAGAAGTACTCCTCCTTGGTGATAGCTCTTCCCTTCCACTAGTTGTTTGCTCTCCTTTTAGTCCTCAGGCATTGCTGAATGCCCTTGCTGAGCCAGGGGGGTTTCTGAGCACTCTTACCTGCCTTGCTTCTCTCAGGGACTGTTATCCTTTGGGCCTGGAGGATCGCCTCCTTAAGGTACAACCACCCCTCGTGAACTCCCATCTCCTCTACCTTTTGGACCCTCAGTGCCTCCCACACTAGTCTCCTAAGCTCATTGAAGTTGGCCCTTCTGAAGTCAAGGGCTTTAGCCTTGGTGTGAGCCCTGACACCCTGCGTTGGATAGTGAAATCCAGCAAGTGATGATCACTATTGTCCAGGTGGTCAAGGACCTGCAGTCCCCCCACCAGGTCATCCCCCATGGCAATTAAGTAGACCCCTATCTATACATAGTGTTAGAGATACTTTGCCTTCTGTCTTCTTCAGTCCTAGATTACTTATTTTCCTCCTCTTTCCTTCTATTTCCATGATGAACATAACATACAATAGTTTGTTCTTGTTACTGTTCTCTACAACTTCAGCTCATGCAGCTTTAATCCTAATCTCTGTCCTAACATTTTGTAAAACTAATTTTTTATTCTTTAACTTTTTCTCATTTTCTAATCTTAGGCCTTCCTCTGCCAGTCCTCCCTTCCTTGTGTGGTGGCAGTGTTAATTGCCACCGCACCCTTGCCAACAAATTTCCTAACCTGTGAGAAGCCCTATGGACAAGATGATCTGGTGCCTCGGGTCAATTTGGCCTACAGGCCAGAAGTTGAATGCCCCTGCTCTAACAATTTGCCAAATGCTACTGATTTCAATATTGTAAGTGTTGGCTAAACTAATGTAAGGGCACCTGTTTCAATATTTACTCGAATCCAAGACAAGTTTTATTTCTCCATTTAACACAAGATAAAAAAAGTTTGTCTTGGCCTTTGTTGTGGATTTGAGTATAAAGCAGCAGAGGACAGACAGCTGCTGTGCCTCTGGCTCTGGCTCTGGGTCTGGCTAGGGCTGGGGCCAGAGCTGGAGCCACAGATGCTGCCTACCCCGTCTCTCCTTCCAAACAGCCTCTCTCCCATGGGTAGCGCTGGTCCCTGCTGCGCGACCTGGCTCTCCAGGAAGCAGAGATCTGGTGTAGTGTGGGGCGGGCAGTGGAGATGAGGAGACCAGGGAGCAGAGATCCATACCAGGGTCTCCTTACCACCGCTGCCCACCCCACGCTGCACCAGATCTCTACTCCCCGTGGAGCCAGGTTGGGTGGTAGGGCAGTGCTGGTCCTTGCTACATGACTTGGCTCTGCAGGGAGCAGAGATCCACTCCTGGGTCTCTTTGCCGCTGCTGCCCACACCACACAGCCCCACGTCGCCAGGACAGTGCAGGGCAGGCAGCGGTGGCAAGGAGACCCCAGCATGTATCTCTGCTCCCTGCAGAGTTAAGTCACATGGCAGGGACCAGCAGGCTCGCTCACCACTCTGTGCTGCTTCCCTGCCCCGTGACCTGGCATGGTGGGGTCTCCTTGCCTCCACAGAGGGCAGCGGCCTTCCCCCTCCCCTGGACAAGCCACCCATGGCCCCATCCTGCTTCCTGCTGGGACCTTGCAGTCTCCAGCCCCAAGGCATGCTGGGCTGGGCAGTAGGGCTTTGCAAAGCTTGCAGCCCTTTCTAAACAGATTTGGAGGGGATTTGGTGGAGCTGAATCTCTGAAACAGACTCGGCCTAAACAAAACAGGACAGCAATCCAAAAACACCAAAACAAATCACTGCCCTCCGAAACAGCCGAATCTGAAACCGAATCAAAACACAGCCGTTTCACACAGCCCTAATTTTCAGCGCTTCTTAATCCTGGAACATTCTCAAGTATATCACTAAACAAAGATATTGATAAGAGCACCACAGCATACACCATATATTCTCATATATAACACAAAATGGAAAAAAAATAAAAATAAAAATCAGCTGCTGGAAACTGGGGTGTATATTATAAACAAGAGAACACAGTAATAGCAGTTGCTTCTGGAAAAACATCTGCCAAGGGAAAGTGAAAGTATAGATTTCATAGACTTTAGGGTTGGAAGGGACCTCGGAAGATCATCGAGTCCAGCCCCCCCGCCCGAAGGGCAGGAAGTCAGCTGGGGTCATAGAATCCCAGCAAGATAAGCACCCAATTTGCTCTTGAAGGAGTTCAATGTAGGTGCTTGAACAACCTCCGATAGCAGGCTGTTCCAACCCTTGGGGACTCAGACAGTAAAGAAATTCTTCCTTATATCCAGCCTAAAACGGTTTTGTAGTAGTTCATAACCGTTTGACCTCATCATCCCTTGGGGCGCTCTGGTGAACAAACGTTTCCCCAGATACTGGTGGTCACCCCTGATAAAAACTTACAGGTGGCCACCAGATCACCCCTGAGCCTGCACTTTTCCAGGCTAAAGAGCCCCATGGCTCTCAGCCTGTCATTGTAAGGTCTGTTTTCCTGACCTCTGATCATGTGCGTGGCTCTTCTCTGGACTCTCTCACGCTTCTCCACATCCATTTTGAATTGTGGAGCCCAAAACTGGATGCAGTACTCCAGCTGTGGCCTCACCAAGGCTGAGTACAGGGGGAGAATGACGTCCCGGGATTTGCTTGAGGAGCATCTATGCCAGCATTTTGCTCGCTTTACTAGCCGCAGCATCACATTGAAGGCTCATGTTCATCTTGTGGTCAATGATGACACCCAAGTCTCTTTCTTCCGTAGTGCTAGCCAGTGTAGCACTGCCAAGCCTATAAGGGTGCTGCAGGTTTTGCCTCCCAAGGTGGAGAACCTTGCATTTTTCGGTGTTAAACACCATCAGGTTCTCGTCCACCCATTTCCTGAGCCTGTCCAGGTCAGCCCGGATCGCCCGCCTGTCTTCAGGTATGGATGCTTTGCCCCAGAGTTTGGTGTCATCGGCAAACTTGGCCAGTCCGTTTCTGACTCCAATGTCCACATCGTTAATGAAGATGTTGAACAATATGGGTCCAAGGACAGAGCAGGCAACATGATGATTGACTTCCGTCAATTACTACTCTCTGGGTCCAACCATGGAGCCAGTTTCCCAGCTAGCAGATCATGGTGGACCCCAGGCCACAATTGGCCAGTTTCGCCAAGAGGTGATCATGCGATACCAGATTGAAGGCTTTTTTGAAGTCAAGATATATGACATCAACTTCTTCTCCCTTGTCCAGGTGATAGCTCACCAGTCATAGAAGGAAATGAGATTGGTCAAGCAAGACCTACCTGCAACAAACTCGTGCTGGCTATCCCTTAGGATGTTGGTGTTGGCCAGTCCATTAAGGATGGCCTCTTTAATAAACTTTTCCAAGATCTTCCCTGGGATAGAAGTCAGGCTGATGGGCCTATAGTTAGCCGGATCCACTTTCCTCCCTTTCTTGAAGATCAGCACCACACTGGCCTTCTTTCAGTCTTCAGGCACTACACCAGACTGCCAGGAGTTTTCAAAGGTCCGTGCCAGAGGCTGGGCTATGATGCTCACCAGCTTCTTGAGCACCCTGGGGTGTAGATTGTCAGGGCCAGCTGACTTGAAGGTATCCAGTCTCTCAAGGTGTTCCTTCATGAGGTCAGCATTAATGGAGGGCACGGGATCTCCCTCACCTGGACCTTCCTGTCCCATGGTGGGCATGGGCATCCCATGGGACATTCCTCTCCTTTTCCTTCCTCTGCTGTCTCTTCTCTGCTTCAAGGGCAAGGCACTTCACTTCGAAATGGGCTGCCACTTGGTTGAGGTTGCAGTACAATCAGGTTTGGCAGGCAGCTCCTCCCAGCTCTTGATGTCGGCCTCTGTTTTCTTCAGGTATACCTTCACTATGTTCTTGTAGCACTTCCCCTGGCCACCATGAGATCCCCAGCCATTACTATGCTGGAAGCAGAACACTTGCTTTGGGATTCAAGATTCAGACATCTGTGCAATGTTCAGTCCAGAGAAGCTGGCGCTTGAGAATCACTGACTCAATGCCAGGAACACTGGTTTTAGTAAGGATGCTGGTGTTTGTGCTTTGATCTTGCCATTTGATGTGAAGGATTTTTCAGGGGCATCATTAGCAATGCCTCTCCAGGCTTATGAGATGAATATAGGTCACCCATGTTTCACATATGCAGAAGTGAGTGGGAATGATGACTACATTGTAGACCTGGATCTTGGTGTATTTTTGAAGATTGTGATAAATCAAGACACACCAAAGCAATTTCCCAGAGGCATTTGCACACTGGATCCTGTGCTGGATCTCCTCATCAATGTTGAGTCTCAGAGAGGTGGCTACCGAGGTATGGAAAGTGCTTGATTAGCTCCAGGATCTTTCCCTAAATGGTAATTTGGAGAGAAGTCACATTCAGAGCCCAGGACAGGCTGACAGCCTTTAGTCTTCTTGGCTTTGAGGAGGTCCAAAGTTTGGTAGGCTTCTCCAAAGAGATCCAGCATGGTCTGGAGGTATTCCTCACTGTGTGCAAGGATGGCACAGTCATCGGCATATTAAAAGTCAATGGTTATATATAGAGTACTTTGGTCTTCGAACGAAAACATCCCAGGTTGAAGAGTCCTCCATCCATTCAGTACTTAAATGTCAATTCCGCAAGGAAGACAGTCCTTAATGAGTAGGGACCTACTTAATTCATGATTTCACAAAAACTGCAAAATCTGGGATTGCCCATGAAATCCACAAAAATCAAGAATAAAAAATAAATAAATAAATAAAATAAAATAAAATAAAAATAAAAGGCTGGCTCCCCAGTGGGAGCCAGTCGTCCTGGGTGCCAGGAGGTGAAGGCACTGGTTGGCGGGACAGCATGAAGCAGCAGACAAGATGGCGGCCATTCCCTTGTCCTCCCTCCCCCTGCCAGGGCATCTCCGCCAATCAGCACCCTGTGGTGCAGGGTGGCACAAACAGCAGCCAGCAATCAAGTGGAGGCCACCCCTCGTCCCTCCTCCTGCCTCTATATCCATCAATGCCAAGGATCGGGGGCCATAACGAAATGGCTGCAAAATCAGTTCTACATGCTGCAGGCAGGTAACAAAAAACCCTTTATCTCACCACAATTTAAGTAGGTCCCTATTGATGAGAACCAGGATAATCATCACAGAATCACAGAAGTAGGGTCGGAAGGGTCCTTGGAGATCTTCAAGTCCGACCCCCCGCCTGGGCAGGACAAAAGACTGGACTCAAATGAGTCCAGCCAGGTAGTCATCAAGCCTCTTCTTAAAGATCCCCACGACAGGAGCCAGCAACACTTCCCTAGGAAGTTGGTTCCAGCTTCTAGCTGCCCTAACTGTAGTTCTTGAGGATGTCTAATCTAAACCTACTCTCTAATAATTTGTGTCCATTGTTCCTTGTCACGCCAGGGGGCACTAGGGGAAACAGTGTCTCCCCTAAACCCTTCTGGTCCCCCCAGTGAGTCTGTAGACAGTCACCAGGTCCCCCCTCAGCCTTCTCTTGTGAAGGCTGAACAGGTTTAGGTCCCGCAGCCTTTCAATGTAGGGTCTGCCCTGTAGTCCC
>NW_017729024.1:131574138-131574922 GCF_001723915.1 Gavialis gangeticus
TGCTGGCAGAGGATGTGTAGTGCTCCTTGACATAGACAAGGAAGGAAAGGTGGGCGTGTGGTGCTCTCTCTCACCTGTAAAGCCTATAGCCCCTAATGCTAACAATCCAAACCTAATTTCCAAGGAGCACCTTGCTGCTCATCCCCAGATAGTGTTCTGTTTTCTAGCACGGAAAGCAGCACTTCTAGAGACTTTGTAATCATCATTAGCTTCTTGAAGCAGTCCTACTCCAAAGCACAAAGCTATGCAGGGTGGAAATGGAGAAAGGTCTGTGAATTTCAGACTTTCAAAAATAATGACACTAGCTTAAAGTAAGGCATGTTTAAAATAAGGCATTTTGTTAAATAATTCTACTGTCTTATTTACCCCTCATGTTGTAGTTTTGGGAGAAGTTGTTTTCATGTGTTACTGTAACCAAGGGGGAAAAAATTAAAAAGTTAAAATATTCTTACCTAATCACCTGCCTCTAGGAGCTGGGTTTTTAAAGAAGAATGCCCAGATCACACAAATCATAAAAAAATTTACAAAAGGTGGCTGCAATAAAGAAGAGTACTTCACACCCTCTGTCCCTGAATCTCACAGCTTCCAAAACCACCTTGCTACTGCTTCCTATGAGGCAAATACCACTGTTCTAAGTGGCAGCAGGGCTAGGGACAGAAGTTACCCATAAACCAGTTTAAGTGAACAGAAACTGGTTTACACCTGTAATAGAACAGAAGCTCAGTGCACATAAATCAGTTTCAAAGTGGATGAAACTCATTTAAGATAAACCTAGTTGAATGCG
>NW_017729024.1:131579922-131585088 GCF_001723915.1 Gavialis gangeticus
TCATAAAAAAATTTACAAAAGGTGGCTGCAATAAAGAAGAGTACTTCACACCCTCTGTCCCTGAATCTCACAGCTTCCAAAACCACCTTGCTACTGCTTCCTATGAGGCAAATACCACTGTTCTAAGTGGCAGCAGGGCTAGGGACAGAAGTTACCCATAAACCAGTTTAAGTGAACAGAAACTGGTTTACACCTGTAATAGAACAGAAGCTCAGTGCACATAAATCAGTTTCAAAGTGGATGAAACTCATTTAAGATAAACCTAGTTGAATGCGGTCAAACCAGTTTATGAAACTTCTGTCCCAGACCCCTTCCTAGTTCAAGTTAAATCACAGTCCCCAAGCATCCCAGCATCTCTTGCAGCCCTGGGCTGGCCTGGGCTGTCTGCTCCAGAGAGCAGGGCTCCCCACCCCTCTGCTCTCTAGCTGCAGCAGTGAGGGCTGGCTGACAAGGGGGAGGTGGGGGCAAGCCCAGCTAGGTATGCAGCCTAGTCTGCAGGTGGGGACTGCCTCCCCCCAGCAAACCCTGGCTGGGGGCTGGGGCTAGGGAGGGGGGTTAAACACCCCTTCTGCCCACTCAAGCTTACTGCTGGCTGCAACTGTGGACTACAAATCCCAGAGTCACCTGGAAGCAGGAAGAGGAAGTGATGAGCAACCCTGCAGAGTCCTGCTGATATGATTTTTGGGCTGCAAATACCAGAGACCTCAGGGGAGCAGGAAGACGAAAAGAATACACAGGTCATGCCGGCTACGTGCCAGAAAGCCATGCTCTAGTGCCCTCTGGCTTCTGGCCTGAGCCACTGCAGGCATGTGGCTACATTTCCTGAATCAAAGGTAAATGTTTGTTCACTTCTGTTTGAGTTTAATCTCTGCAACTTAGACTAACCTGAAAAGATTGAATCAATCCAGCCTCAGGCTTTTTGACTGTCTGTACTTAGCCCAGAAGGCTAAGGTCTGATACTGGAGCAGCTCTTCGGATACTTCAGGAGTCACGTGCCTAAACAATATGAGAATCAATTACGTGACTAAAATGTAATATCTTTCTCCAGTTCGTATGATTCTGTATTTGTCTGAAAGGTATACTTAGGTAATTTTTAGAATGCAAAATTACAGTCAAATGAAACAAATAAAAACAACCCATGACTCAACCTTGACACACTAATAACCATATAACATTCTTTGATCCATGAGGACTGGAAGTACTTGCAGATGTAGAATGAGTGCGTGGTTATGGACTGAATGTTATCTTGGCTTATTAGGATAAAACATATCACCCTTCTAAAACAAAAAATCAACAAAAAACACTATGTAGGAAAGGTTTCAAACTGGCAACTTCTTTCTTATCATGAACAACCCATGACACTAACTGAACACAGGTCTTGAATACATAGAATTTAACTTTTTAAGCTAAACCAGAAATCCAGATTAATCAAGAAAGGGCACAATCAGCAAATGACAGTTTGCATTGTTTCATGTCTGGAGGAAGACAGGCCATTAATTAATTACAATCATTTTTCAATTTTGAAATCTCAGTAGGCTCTTAGCAAGTACTAACATTTCATTTCACATCATTTACAGAGGGTGTGCAATTAGGCAGAACATCTCAAAGTAAAGCTGTTCTATGTAAGAGAAAAATACTTTGAGAGTAGGGTGCTCAAATTCAGCATTTACATAATTTAAATACAAACAGAATCCGGCAGAGTCTACCTAAACCTAATATCTGTATGCTATTTTATTATGCATATATCTGTTCTGGGTCCATAGTTGAGGCTGAGTTGATGTTTTTCACTTAGAAGCATAAATTAACCTCTTTTTTGCTCTGAATATGGAATGAATATTGCAAATGTATATGAAAATCAATTAATTTTTAATTAATTTATTAATTAAAATGGTTCCTTTAAAAAGTGAGGAACTCTCTTGATTTTATCCTGAATGATACCTCAAATAATGTAAAAAACTGGCAGAGAAATGGAATCGATGTGCAACCGAGGGCGTTTAGCACAGCTCTCAAAGACACTCTCATGGACCCAGAGCAGCAGCCTTCCATCTTATCATAGAATCATATAAGTAGGGTCAGAAGGGACCTTGTAGATCTTCAGGTCCAACCCCCCGCCTGGGCAGGAGAAAAGACTGGACTCAAATGAGTCCAGCCAGGTAGTCATCAAGCCTCTTCTTAAAGATCCCCACGGTAGGAGCCCGCAACACTTCCCTAGGAAGTTGGTTCCAGCTCCTAGCCGCCCTAACTGTGAAGTAGTTCTTGAGGATGTCTAATCTAAACCTACTCTCTAATAATGTGTGTCCATTGTTCCTTGTCATGCCAGGGGGCGCTAGGGGAAACAGTGTCTCCCCTAAACCCTTCTGGTCCCACTACTAACGCTAACTGCCCAGTCATGGGACAAATCCCACCATGTTTCTGTTAGCCCTATGACATCTGGGTTTGAACTAGCTATTCTGAGGGCAAGTTCCTCCTGTTTATTCCCCATACTGCGAGCATTGGTATATAGGCATTTAAGGCCTTGCAAGACTGTGTGTGCCACTCCCTGTTTAGGGAGACTGTCCAGACCCCCATTTCTTCAGCTCCCTCTGTGCAAAAATTAAGTTTATTTCCTACCTATGGTGGCTTTTTACCATCTTGTACCATCTATATTTCTTCCATACCCTGACAAAGGGACTTTGATCCCGAAAGCTTGCAGAAAAGGACAATTTTCTTGTGATTTCCCATTTGGTCTAATAAAAAAAATATCACTTTGGAACCAAGAGTTCTAGTTTTTTGTATGTCTGGTTAGTACAGAAGTAGCCATAAGATCCAGAGAACACAGCCACCAATTTTCCTCTAAGTCAGTTACCCTCAACACGGATGGCACAGGACCCTGGGGTACTGCCAGATCCTTTGAAGGGTGCCACAAGGTGTGAGAAGGTAAACAGGTAAGTGCAGGCTCAGGTTTGTCCCTGCCTGGCTGACCCTCTACTCGCACTACAAGGAGGTAAGCACTGTAATATACTCATTAGTTTTTCAAACTGGATGCCACTCATTTCACAAAAGTTATGGACTGATGCCTCAAGTCGAATGAGGGGTGCTCTGAATCCAATAAGGTCGTGAACAGTGATGTTGTAATTAGATGCATGATGGCACTTTAAGTGACCACCCTGATTTTTTTGAACAGATATAAAGTCAGGTTTCCAGTATCCAAGATTAGTTAGAGCTACAACCCACAGGCTGGATCTGGCCCCCAAAACAAGTGAATCTGGCATGTGGTAAAGGACACCTGCAGCAAATAGCTTGGCCCAGCACACCCCTTTCCCTGGCTTGCACCTTGCTGCTGATCCAGTGTTTTCAAGGCCTGATCTCATACCCTCCAGTTAATGCTCAAGACCCATGAATGCAAGCTAACCTTAGTGCACTGGAGCTAATGGCCATAAAAATCCTAATATGTAACTGGTAATAAAAAATTGCCTAAATGCTCTAGAACCTTTACAAATCCTGAATTTTGGATGTTTGCTAAGAGCAGGGATTGGCAACCTAAGGCCTGCAGGCTGAATCAGGCACACAAAGAGCCCAGGAAGGTCCAGCCCAACACAGAGGAACCCATGGCATGGATTTGTATTGTACCACCCATCCCCTCCACAGAACTACCCTCCATTGTGAACCTGCTGCTCTGCTGTGTCTATACTTATCCCCAGAGCTGCAGGGGATCAGCAGTGAAGGTAAGTACAAGCAGCTGGCCACTTCAGGGGGTGGAAATGTACAGCCCATGTTGGGAGCTGGGTTGCAAACAGTAGCCCACACTGCAAAAAGCTGCCACCCCCTGCTAAGAGAATTTGGAACTTTTCATCTTCTGTGTTGAGGACAACAGGCAGGTAATAACGTGTTCATTCTAAGACACCCAACCCAGAATAAAGAGCTAAAATCTTGGACTAAAAACCCTACACAGAAAGGTTAGAGAGCTGTAATTTTATGTGGTCAGCCCAGGCAGCTAAATATTTTAATATGATCCTCTGGGAAAAGAACAAAGGACCAAATGACAAATCCTATTCACCATATATTTTACTTTTGCAAACTGTTTTGCATATTGTATATGGTAAAGCCCTAGTCTTACAAACAGATATAAGGTGGCTCCTTATACCCAGATGAAGGCTCTGCTGAGGTCAGTACAAAGGTCTATACACAGATGCAGAAGGGAGGCCCATATGGTTAAAATTTATCTATAAAAAAAGTCCTATCTTGCAGTAAGTTAAAATTGTTCAGAAGACATATCTATTTGTCCTCTGAAGAAGCACAATTAGCAATTGCAGCATTTTAAGACTTTCAAAACATTACTGAAAATAGGGTTTAAAAAAAAGGCAAACCAGAAAAATGACCAGAATTACTTAACCTTTTGTTTACATGATATAACAACCAAATGATTAGCAACGAAAATCGCAGATAACATAGTTCAAATTCAGGTATTCACCTATTTTTAGGCTTGCATCAAAAGCGCCACAATGCACATAGCTAGGAAAACCCTATATAGCAACTGGTGTGCCCAGATCTTCCTTGTTTTTCCTCAGAGTTTGTGGTATTTAAAGAAATATTCTAAAGGAAAGTCTAGTATTAAGAAGTGTTGTCATCTGGTTAGTGTACGACCCCTTTACTATGTAATAAATCTGCATCAGTATGATCCAGTATTAATTAGTCCTAGTCCATGCCAAAAATCACTGAGGGTCTGGATATGGCCCTGTCATTCTAAGAGGGCTGTAATATACATTAGAAAAGTGATTCAGTCATGGAAAAAGTATCCTTAACATGCTGATGTTTACAGCATTTAAAATGATTATGTGGGCTGGGTGGGACACCATACTTTTTGTATCAATCATCAGAAGTTAACTGTGTAAGGTACGTGGGAAGAAGTAAATGGAGAGTACAAGCAAAACTTACGTATCAGGACTTCTATGTCTGTTATGTCTTGTAGTGTAAGCAGAGAACTGTTACTACTAAAAATAAATTGGTAGTAGGTACCCAAGACATAGCTAAGGCTTAGATATTTATACAATGGGGAAATTAGTTAGATATATCCTATAATATTTTCAAAATAGGAAAAGAGAAGACTAAAAAGTACCAGATACAAAAATCTAAAAATTATTGAACAGACTAGTGCCAAATACATATTATTTAAATAGTTACTTATGA
>NW_017729024.1:131590088-131599785 GCF_001723915.1 Gavialis gangeticus
CAATAGAAACTGGATTTTTTTTTTTTTTTTTTCTTTTCTTTTTTTTTTTTTAATTTTAGGGGTGAATTTAGTGCTTATGGAAGAGCAGGATTAATGGCATTGACTACAGCCAAGCACACTATAATAGCTTCAATGCACAGCACTGCCTGTACATCTCATTTTCAAACTACAACATTAATGCTGCCAGGCTACATCACAGAACAGAATTTCTGAGTCTGAGTTGTGACTCCAAGTCAGGTCAAAAAGACAGCATTACCATTACTATCTGTCACAGGGCACTAAGATGCCTGCTTCTTTAAGAGCAGAAACTGCCTAGGGAGAGGGCCCTAAGAACCAGACAGAAGCCCACAGGTGCAGGTTACTATGGCTAACGAGTACATTAGCCTTCACCTGCACCCAGTCAGCTGACCAGAAGAGGCAGGGCCCTGGACATATATAAACCCCAGGGCTGGGACTAGAGGTTTAGTTCTCTGGCAGCTGCTAAGAGGAAGGAGCTTCCAGGGAAGAATTGCCCAGGGATGCAGGGACTGCCTGATATGGTGCATACAGGGCTAATGGGGCTCCAGGAGCTCAACAGGTACCCTAGCCTACAAGGCACTTAGTGCTGGGGAAGTTTGACTTTTTAAAAAGGGACAGAGCATACTCTGAACTGCTTATATTATGTTATAGCCCAGGGGCTCATATTTAAGTTGCTGTTTATAAATACTGGTGGATCGGGCTGAGGCTATTGGGGAAGGAAGCCTCATTGGGGGCCCACCACTGTGTGGGAACCCCAGCGCCAGTGTGGGGCACAGAGATGGGGCTGCCAAGAGCCCAGTGAGGACAAGAGGCCGAGCTATAGCAGGGCCCCAGGAGAGAACGTCTAAATGTCATCTGCAAGGCTTGGGGCATGGTAAAGGGATGGTTTTGGAGCCACGCATCTAGCCCATAAGGCGGAGGGTGTCCTGTGAGGCATCCATTTTGAAGCAGGACCCAAAAGAGGTCTAAGAATCCACAGGGCTCAGTGGGGTCCATCAAGACCGGGCCCAGAATACAAGTTTGAGGGCAGCTTCCTGACTTATTAAAATTTCCAGCAAGACGTGGCAGATGAGAGAGAGAGAGGGTGCCTGTGGGGCAGGACTGGCATGGTCAAGGAGCCCTAGGGGTATCACGGCCATCCCCGAGGACCCCACACAGTGACATTATCAACAAAGTTTCGCATTTGGGGCAAATTTCTCCCCTCTGATCTACAGGGTATGACTAATGCTTATTCTATACACATTCCAAGTACTCCTATCGATGCCTAGTGAAAAAAAAGTATACAACATGCAGAGATTCACACTTTTGGGTGTGTGTAGATGAAACGGGGTCCTTAAAATGAAGTGGAGGGTTTTAAAAAACACCGCTTCAATTTAGGATGTCATGCACACACCTCGCTGACTTACCTGCCTCTCTGGCAAGGAAGAGAAGGTGAGCTGCCGGTGGGCGGAACGGTCCCCGGGCTGCAGGGGGGAGGCTGGTGCTTCCCTCCATGGCAGTGGTGCGCCCCCCCCCGTGGCACCTGCCCACAGTCCCTGCCTCAGGCAGTCTCAGGGGACACTGCAGCCATGGAGGTAAACACCAGATCCCCACGCAGCTCAGGCAGACTCCGGGGCAGGGAAGTTGGGAAAAAAAAAGATCAGGCTCACTGCTTTTCTTGGGTGGAGCCTGCTTTCCCAGGCTACTGCCAGGCTGCCTGCAGGGCTTCCTGCAGAGCCATGGAGCTGCACAGAGCCCAGTGTTTCGCTCCGCAGATGTAGGGCAGCAAACCAAAACTCCTTGAAGGAGTTTTAGTTTGCTGTGCCCCAAGTCATTTAAGGCACATTACACCGCCGAATTTGCTACAGCGGCTGGAATTGATGTGCAATATGCTGCTGAGATGTGCAAACACCGACACCATTAAAGTAGTGCAAAAGCATTTAGTCCTCTTTAAAGTGTTGCGCACACAAGCCTCTTGTTTCATCTACACACAGCCTTTGCTGATAATCTATTCACAGCATAAATTAGAGAACTCCCCCTCCCCTCCCAGTTTGTACTCTAAAGCCTCCCTAACCCAATCTCCCAAAAATGTCTTTGAAAAAAAACCCAGCATTGTATTTCTAAATCTGTTTCTAATGCTTTTGTAGAATTTATATATAATGCTCCCTCTGGTGGCTAAAGCAGTACCTTTAAATTCCCATCAATATTAACCAAATTCTGCATAGCTTCTTGACGTTATCCAAAAGTATTACAGTATAATCTTGATGATACACAAGTGAGAGGGGAAAAGGGATACAGGTGTTTAAGAGTGTCAAATGCACTATTCAGCAAACCTGACTCAAGATTTGGATAAAACTGGGAAAAATTTGTGCTTGTTTATACAACTCAGAGGAAAGTGAATGGTTTCGCTAGATTTCCAAGACTGAACCCTGACAAGTTTGGCTGCTTAAGCTGAGTCTCAAGTAAAATAAAAATTACGGATTTAAAATCCCAATTTTGCTGAAAAAAGCAACATAAAACAAAAAAAGAAAGGAAGTAGCATGATGCAATCAAATCAAGTGGAGTTGGAGTTTGTGTGCATGGAAGACTTTCTTCCATTCTAGAAGGGGGGAAAAAATGGATCTCCCAAAACATTCACTCCAAATTTGTATTCTTTGATATTACTGTTTTATACTTTTTCAAAAAGTCATTTTGAAACACAAATTTAAAGCAATTCATTCTGAAGCCTATAAAAATCTTCTTCAATTTTTGGTCTGAGATAATTTTCAAAAGGCAACAATTCTCTATTAATATTCTTCTAAAGCCAAAAATGATATATGGGAATCAGTTCAGTTATCCTGAGCAGTACACAGAGCTACTGAAAGCTAAGATAAATAGTGTTAAGAATCAAAGGATATTAAGTTAGCTTGCATTTTACTCTGAAAAAAGATCCTTCTCCCTGCCAACAAAGACAACTAACCTTCAGCTTTAAGATCTGAAACTACAAAGATATGCACATATGGTTATTTATGATGAATGTGCAATCATTCAATATAACCAAGTACAGGTTTGGGAAAAAACAGAAAAAATGTATGCATCTGTATATAAATTTAGAAGTTCCAATATCCCTAGGTGTAGGGACAATACTTAGAAATTCACACAACCAAATAAGCCTGTTTACTTGAAAGTACCTTCAATACAAATATTTATTGTTTATTTTTGGATTTGGAAACTGCTGCAGTTTAAACATTTCCCTTGTGGACTTGTGCTGTTCATTTGGTGGTTCCCTAGGACAGCTGACCAATTCTGTCCTTAAGCAAATCCAACAGAATTTTGTCCACGTGACATCTGAACACTTGAAGCTAAACTGTGTTCAGACATCAGGTTTTATTTCTCAACCTCTTTGAAGGCTCAGATCAAGGTTAGCTTCAGCTGCTTGCTTCTTTCCCAGAAGTGAAGGGCACTTTTTACCCAAATCCTTGTCTAACATCTCTCTCAACTATATGGCTGGTCCAATAAAAAGATATCACCAAAAACAACTTTGCTTCTCGCATGTTGCCCAGACCCTCACAGCTATAACAACACTTCAACCATTCTTCAGACGTTCAAACCCCTATAACATGGATCACAAACTAACCTGCTCTAAGCAGCCTTCTTTTTTGATACGTTGGACCCTCTAGTATCAATAGCCTTTCTGAAGTCCCTTGCCAGTCAAAATGATAGCAAATGCTTGTTTAGGGACACACGTTAAAAGACTGTGAGCATTTCAAACCAAGTTAAGAGCTTCATGCTCAGAGCAAAAGGAGATCAGCCCTGGGCAGTCTGAAAAGCCAGAGAAAAGAGTGAATCTGCTCCTGAGGAATGGAGAAGTACAGACCTCTTTGTGTTGATAATGGGCAGACCCAAAGGGTCAACCAGCACCTCTTCCTCCCCACAGAATGCTTCAATTTGAGCATCAAGCAGAGTCTAAATACTGTCTTTAACTATGACTAAATAACACTAGTTTAAAAAAATTGTTTGAGGCACTTTAAAAGAGCTGTGCTCAACCTTCTGGTCCTGTAGACCAGATGACCAGCAGCAGGGGCAGTCAGCAGGCCTGGTTCTGCAGGCCAGATCCAGCATGAAGTCAGAGCAACACCATGCTCTAGCTAAACCCCATACATCCATCAGGTCATAGAGTAACCCTACATGCCTGATCTGACATGCTGGCTCACATCACCTAAACATGGAGTGACCCTGTGCACTGGCCCACAGGGCCTCCCACAGTCTAGAAATTTGGCAGCAGGGGAGCAGTGACAGCATTAATTGTCATGGCTTTCAGAGCCGCAGCAAGTAACACTGCTACTTCTGCCCTGTCATCAAATTTCCGGTCCCATGGAGAGCCCCACAGGCCAAATGACATAGCTCCATGGTCCACAGGTTGAACACTGGTTTAAACTTTCTTTCCTTTTCAATTTTATTCAAAACTTCTAAACTTTAAAAACAGCTGGTGCTACTATAATCTGGTTGGGTTTTTTTTATGTACTTTTATACGTCTGAACTAAATGAAGCTTTTACTTCACTGTTGGATTATTTAGGTTGGGAGGGCTGTTTTTTTGCATTTGCTTCTCACTTCAAAAAAACAAACAAACAAAAACATTTTAGATCAGGTAAGTACAAAGTAATAGTCAATGAAAATTTAGCAGGGCAACATTTGGGCAAGTTAGTTTACCTTGATCTTCAAAACACAGTTTCTAACAGTCGCATAATAGATTTTCCAGATGTCAGGAAAAAAAAGCAGATGAATTTCTGAAAAAAAAATCCGAGGCTTTTTTCCTGACAACTTAGTAAGCATGACCAACTCATTTCATGTCCTTGTTTTATTAGTCACAAGTCTAAAATGATATAATCTTTTAGAATGAAAATAATAATCTCTGTCATATGCTTCATTATGGAAAGGATTTAAAAATGTGTGCGTTTCCTCCCAGCTTTTAAAACAAAAAAGAGCTATATAATTACATCTTTCATGACCCTCTTGCAGCAGCTAATAGAAGCTACAACATTTTCCAGAATTAGAGAGTACAGAGGTGTTATACAAAGATTGGAAGGAAGGGAAAGAAAGTATAGATTTTTTTCAATTTTATCTTATTTTACTATAAAGAAAGTTGAAGTTAAAATAATTTAATTAAGTAAATATATTATCTATTCAGGACTCAGTAAGACTTGCTTACTGTTGTACAGACAGGTTCTCATTCTAAATCTGTGATATTTCACAAGAAGCAATAAAATAGCATGTGCCATAAATAGCATTGCTCATTTTAGGAAGCAGCATCTTACCTGTAGTCAAGAGTCTGTGTTTGGACTCTTTGTAGCAATATTTGGACTTTTTGTCAATGTTAACAATACTGAAAGCAGATGGCAACTGAGGTGGTAGAGACTGTCCCTGAATTACCATTTTAAACCCAGGTTCTTTTCAACTAAGTGATAACTAAAACAATTCCCTAGCATTTTTCAAATGGAAACAACTTCAGTGTCATGGTCTTTTCAATGACATATGTTCTAACGTACAAGGCCATCTGAGAGTTATTGCTACATACGTAATATCTGTTTCGTTTGCATATATAATCATTTCACTGTCAATACTCATTTCATTACTATGGAAGCATTCATGTATCTTGAAACCGAAACCTGTTCTGAAAAGCAAATGTTATTCTTTTCTATTACACTCAGAGCACCCACAAAATAAATCAACATTTTTCTAGCTACTTCTTCATACAAAACAGATAGTACTTGATATCACAGTACTTCTGATAATATAGCCATATCATTCACCTTATTTGCTTCTGGATTTAGGATGTGATAGAAAGCAACTATGGAATTGCTTCTCCTATAAAATACTATTGGTAGCTCACTGGCCTTATCTTTTGCTTTACTTACCTGGGCAAAACATTCATTTATCTGTACAAAAAAGTATTAAAACTGAAACAATGTGGGCCTAGGTGATACACTGATGTAATCAGACTGTATTAATTGTCCGATTATTTCATTCTTGGCCCAAGATTTCCATTGGAACATTTTAAAGACGACTTGGAGTCTCTATACCAATTTTACAAGGTTCACTTAAAAAGTACAGTAATTTCTTTTGCCAATTGGCATGGTTTTGAGGGAACTCTGTTTGGGCCACATTATCTATAAAGGGGAAGAGAGAGAGAGAATGTTTATTGGAATCCTTACTACCCTGGCAGTAGAGAATAAATTAAATTCTGGAAGAATTCAGTGATTATCCAGTGAGAGTATTCTTTAATACTAGAGTTCAAAATTAATGATGAAATAAAACATCAATTGGAAAACTGTCTATGTACCAACATTATTTAGTATAACTAGCAACAGCCACTAAACACTGTAGGAATTTTTGGCGGTATATGCAGCAACAAGTGTGGGAGTCCAAGTGTTGGCTTTACTAATCTCGCTACCTAACTACAGCCAATGAGTTTATGAAGGAAAACCCCGCTTCTCCACATTAGTATTTTCGGACAGAAAAACATTTAACTGGCTATATCTCAGGGTCTCAGGCTGCTCTAATCCACACAACTCCTGTGGAAATCAGTTCAGGAGCAATCCAGAGGACAAATCAGGAAAGGAATGCCCTTTTTTTGGCAGGTAAACTGCAGAGGGCAAAAGACAGAGAAGGCTGGGGATTATAAAAGAGGGCATGCATCGTAATAGAGAAAAGCACTGAGGGGGGTGTGTGAATAGTAGTAACACATTTTGGTTTTAGTTTAAACTCCACTACAAAATTTAAAATCTGATCCATGTTGCTTGAAGACCATTCTCCACATCACCTCTTTTAATTCTAGGCTTCATTCCCTTCCCCCACATTAAAACCTCCTCCCTTTACCCATGTTGTGGCTGCCAACATATCTGCACTTTCAATTACAAGAAGTCTAAATGCTGTGCAAACAACATAAGGATCTCCTGTACAACAGCAAAGACCCTCCCATAGAACACCAAGTTATACCTCTGAGCTTCTCTTTCCAACCACTATCCTGTCATCTTCTCAAATAACTAACTTTACCAGATTCTGAAAATGCAATTCAAGGAACCTGAACAGATTTCATCATGTTTTATACTTAATGGTTTCAACATTTGTTTTTTGGAAGCCATGCCTTTAATGCATGCGGTATTTTATGCCTATACAGAATAGCACTGTGAAGTGAAGTGAAAAGACTGGAAAAAATGAATCACTGTCCTATGATTTGCCTGATCCAGGCCCAATTTCCTTGGGTTTCAAATATATTAAGTTCCACTTCTGGCAGTTTAAGTTGTCATTTAACTAAGTGCAAGTCCCAGTGGACAGAACTGTAGCTTTTCTTTCTCCTTGTCAAAATGAGCTATAGCTCTAATTGATTATTTAGATAGTTATTAAAAGTAGCATATTGAAACAGCATGAAAGAGATACTAGATCGTATGAGCATAGCAAACTTGTTTTTTAATCAGTAAATGTCACTATTATGTGCTACATACTTAGATACCTGCAATTTTAGCCTATAATCTACTAAAGGAATTTTACTGAAAAAAAAAGCTCCATTGAGGTCAGATGGATAAAGCTTAGAATTTTGCCATATGGAATATTGGTATCAAATTCCATGACAAACTTTGCTTATGTTAAGCTCAGAATATGAAATTATGTTAAAAACACAGGTTCCTCCCAGAACACTAAGTACATTCTCACAGTACAGGCATCAGACCTAATTTGTATTGGGACCAGAATATGAATAAAAATTCCAATAAGCAGCCTGATTTGGACATCAAGAAAGCAAGAACTATGTAACAGAGAAGGTGGTTAAGAAAAAATAATCACTGAAATTAAACCAGTGAAGTGAAATGTTTGCAAAAATTGTTCATGCTGTTTCAGCAAGTTATACAGTATAAAACCGAGGCCCAGCAGGCATTATATATTTTGAAGAGCAATTTCCACTCCCAAACGAGAACATTTTGAAGAAGGGCAGGGACCGCATCATTCCCTTGAAGCAAATCTGGGTTGCTGGATTTCAGCAAAATTCTGTTTAATTCAAAGTTTGAAAATAAATAAGATAGTACTATTATACCCAGAGAAGCAGGGCTAGAAGGGGCCTCCTGAGGTCTAATCCAACCCCCTACTTAAGGCAGGCTCATCCCTGTCCAAGCCATCCCTGTCCAAGCTGTCTAATTTACTAGCAAAACTACACAGTCAACCCTAGCACAACCACAAGGCATAACACCATAATCTATCACAGTTAAAGAAGGGGAACCATTGCAGTCAACATCCTGCTGCTGCAAAGGTGGTCAAGATAAGCTCAACAGGTCCAAGGAAAGTGGCCACGTAAAAATCCCCCCAGTCTGGACCACAGGAGAAAATTCTTTCCTGACTCCAAATATAATGATTGGTCTGACTGTGAGCAGAAGGGAAGACCATCTATCCAGGAACCTCCAGGTTTAAGTTCCATAAAAAGTAATGGACACCCCAGCCAAAATACTAGGCTTTGGCTACAGCCACTATGCAATACTTCTGAGGAAGACTTTAAAACAAGCAAACAAACAAACCCTGATGCACACAGCAGCAAGAAGAAAAAAATCTCTCCTGGCCCCAGGTGGCAACCAACAAAGCCCAGAAACAGAGAAAATACCCACAGAAAATCATTGGTATAGCTACTCTTAGATCATCCCTGACCACTGCCTATCCAGCTTCTTCTTGAACACCTCCAATGATGGAGAGTCCACAGCTTCCCTAGGCAGTCTACTGCCTCACTGTTCTAACAGAAAAGATTTTCCTGATATCCAATTTAAATATACCTTGCTGCAACTTCAAGCCATTGGTCCACATTTTCCTCTCTGCAGCAAGAGAGAAAAGGTGTTCTCCCTCTTCTTTATGGTAGCACTTCAGATATTTGAAGACTGCTCAACTATGCTATCCTCTCAAATGTCTTTTCCACAAGCTTTATCATTTTTGTTGCCCAGTTCTGGACCCTCTCTACTTCTCCACATCCTCCTTAAATCATGGAGCTCAAAATTGCACACAGTACTCTGAATCAGCGTTTCTGAACCTGTGGGTCAAGACCCAAAAGTGGGTTGTAAAAATATATGAAAGGGTTGCAGACAAATTAAAATCAGTAACAAAAACTTAAAATGGATTCTCCTTTAAAGGAGAAAAAACATGGGAAACTGTGGCTTTTCCCTTGCAGGCTGGCAGAGTTCCAGCCTGAGGGGCTGCTTGGGGCTCTCCCTACCAAACACACACACCACCCCCCTGCTGCCCCACACACTGGGGGGCTGGGGCCTGGGGGCAGTGGGTTGAAAATGAGGGGCACTGGGTCAGGCCTGACTGATGTTTGGAAATGGGTCCTGGTCCAAAAATGTTGAGAACCACTGTTTTAGATGAGGTGTAACTAGTGCCAAGTTAGAGAGTTACTATCACTTCCTGTATTTTGCACCTAATGCTTCTTCCACCACTTACCTTCTGCTGTGGCCCAGGCTGGGTAAATATGGTTAATTTATTAAATAACTGCATTTGCCTTTTGTGCAGCTGCATTGCACTGCAGACTCATATTGCATCAGTGATCCACCATGACTCTTAGATCCTTCTGCAGAATGTCCGCATTTCCATTTGAAATTTATTGGGGTGGAAGGGGTGTCCACAAATGAAAAAAGGTTGAAAATTGCTGTTCTAGGCTATTACAATAATAGCCTAGAACTTTTAACCAAG
>NW_017729024.1:131604785-131637393 GCF_001723915.1 Gavialis gangeticus
TGGGGGGGGGGGGGGGGCACCCAGCCAGACCCCTACCTTTTCCTCACCTCCTGTGTCTGTGCCTGTTCCTCTTCTGCCTATTCCATGCAACCACCTGCCCACCCTGCTGCCTGCCCCTGGCCCGTTATCCCCCACTGCATGCCCTTCTGCGGCAGCTCTGGCTCCGGGAAAGTCGGCAGCGGTAGCAGTCCCAGCCTGGTCCAGCCAAGCAGAAGCAATGTCAGCAGCTCTGGCCCGGGCTGGGGCCAGAGCAGAAGGTAAAGTGGTGGAAGAAGGAAACATGGAGGAGTGGGAAGGCAGGCTGTATGTTCTTTCCTGTGCTCCTCCCTGCACTGACCTGTACACCATGGATTTCCCTTACATACCCCCACCATCACATGGGCTCCACCTCACATATCTTTCCCACTGGTCTCCCCCAGACACACTCCCCCACTGCAGTCTCCCTTGTTGCACACCCCTGCCCTACAGCACAAGCCACCTTACCCTGGGGCAGGCAGCTCCAGCTTCACTCAATGCTGAGGCCACAGCAGCTGCAGCCAGTCTTGGATCCAAGACAAATTCTGCCCCCCCACCCGATGTTGACTGGGGAAAGTAAATTCATCCTGGGTTTGGGTAAATGTTTAACAAGAGAGACATTCAGCTTCAACCAAGTTCCTGATAAATGTTGGTTTGTGTCACACAAAATGTAACAGTTTGAATAGTGATCAGAAAAAAACAGGTACTGTAGCTAGGGACTCAGATGAATATGGCAGACCTGTGTGAATACAGGCTCAATCATGGAAGATACTGAGAAACCACACCAAGTGAAATCAGTGGAAATGTAAGACACTCAGGTTGTCAAAGGCAGCTGTCAGAAAATTTGTAGAGTGCCTTCATGCACTGAATATGTTTCTAAGCCAGTAGTATTATTCCTTTGTTTTCATAAACAATCCCTCAAAATTACTTTTAAATTTATTTTGAAGGAGGAAAAAGCTGATGTATATTCCTTCAGTGATATTACTCTCTTATTTGTATGGCTCCTTAGCATTTAAGATCTGTCCTGATAATGAACGATTTAGTGGTCAGACTTGTCTTTGTTCAGCTTACTGGATGTTACATTTAATGCACTACCCAAAGATGATTTGAGTAGACACAGTCTTACCAGTAGAGAAAATGAGAACAGTGTTGTCCCAAAGGCCATAACTCTTTAGGGCTGCAGTGACGTTACCTACAGCTTCATCCATAACAGATACCATTCCTGCATAGTGACGCCTTTTCTCATCTTTAATGAAGTCATATTGTTTCATGTATTCCTCAGGAACCTGAAGAGGTTCATGAACAGTCTGAAGAGCAAGGTAGAGAAAGAGAGGCTGGAAAAGAAAAGTTATGTAAATTAGGTGACAGTACCCAAACAATACACGCAAAAATAGCAACAGTAAGCAGGTCCAGATCTAACAACCAACTGATCTTTTATTTTCCTTCTGATTTCTGTCTCGTAATTTCTAAGCATAAGGTATCTTCAGTTCTGGGAAAGGTTTTTGTTAGCCACTGAAAACTGAAAAATCAGTGACTCTTTTCCAATATACTGGTTGGGGTTTTGTTTTTTTTTGGGGGGGGGGGGGGGTTAGGGTTGTTTGTTTGTTTGTTTTATTAAATACACCAAAGTTAAAAACTATACAAATTCTCAAAAAGCAAAAAAAACACAACACAAGTCCTCCCAATAGGGTATCATATAGCTATGCATCTGCTAAGAAATCACACTATGAACACAAAACTTAAAAATGCTTAACATCAGCAAAACCTTTACATACAAACAAAATAAAATAACTCATAAACCAATTACAGCATCATATTTCCATAAACTAACATCAATTTTTTCAAGACCCCATCAGTCCCATATAATCACATATGTAGACCACAATTTTATCCCATCTCCATCAACCACCCTGTCACCATTTTCTTCCTCCATTTTTGCGTTAAACCCCAACCTCACCCAATTCCCATTGGCTCAACCAAGACTCCAACTAACATTTTTCCATTCCGTTATTACTTCCCCATCCTGACTCTCCCCACTTTCATGCCCCATATATCCCCTCATCTCATAATAACCCAATTGCAAACTTTCCCATACTGTCAAACACAAACCTTTAAAAACTAACGAACACATTACCTTCTATAGTGCCATCCTCATCCCCATCAAAAATACCCTAACCTCCAGTTCCTGAATTCACCCTTTCACCAATACATACATTACCCCCCATAAGAAATCCCTTCCCCCACAACCCAAGCCCCTCAAAAAAATTCCTACCCATCCCCACACCTTTCATGCATAAAAGCACTCCCAAAATATGTGGTGAATTGTTTCCTCCCTACAGCATAACTCCCTCGAACAGTTTGCCAACTGTACCAAACCCCACCAGTGTGGTCTCCCTCACCATTAGAACCCTCCTTACCGCCCTCCACGCTCATTCCCTGTGCTCCACCCTCCACCTTTTATCCACTACCCTTTTCCAATGTACTAGTAGCAAAACTATCTTGTTATAATCTTCCTGCTATTCTATCTACCCTCCTAGGCTAGGAACAGAAGTTACACATAAACTGGTTTAAGGGATCAGAAACTTGTTTAAACTCGTAACAGAACAGAAGTTCAGTGTACGTAAACCAGTTTCAATATGGCTGAAACTCGTTAAAGATAAAGCTGGTTGAATGTAGTATCAGACTTACCTGATTTGGGTCAAACCAGTTTATGAAACTTCTGTCCCAGACTCCTTCCTGGTTCAAGTTAAATCAGTCCCCCAGCATGCCAGCACGCTTTCCAGCCCTGGACTGGGCTATCCTGTGTGGTCTAGAGGGGGGCTACCACCAGGCAAACTCTGGCTGGGATTTGGGGCTAGGAAGCAGGGTTAAACCTCCCTTCCCTGGTTAAAACTCCCTTCCCCCAAGTACAGAGCTGCCTTGCTGCTAAACTTACTGGAAGTTACTGCTGGCTGCAACTGTGAATTACAAATCCCAGAGGCACCGGGAAGCAGGAAGAAGTGATGAGCAACCCTGAAGAGTCCTGCTTCTGTAATGCTGGACTGCAAATCCCAGAGACCTCGGGGCAGTAGGAAGAGGAAGTGCCAGAGAGACATGCTCTTGTGCCCCCTGGCTTCTGACCTGAGTCACTGCAGGGATGTGGCTGCATTTCCTGAATCAAAGGTAAATGTGTGCCCAGTTGTTTCTCAGTTTAATCTTTGCATCTTAGATTAACCTGCAAAAACTGAATTGATTCAGCCTCGGGCATTTTCACTGTCTGTTCTTAGCCCTACTCTCCTTTCAGAACCATATGCAACTCTGTTTCTATAAATGCATCTGCTCTTATTTGGACTACTGTGACATCACACAAGTCTGTAAATCATCAAAAGGCAAACTGTGAACAATCAGAACCCTCATCTCATTATATAAAATACAATTGTGTTTTATCTCCAAAATATCTATTACCAATGATATTTGCCATGAAAAGTTTCTTTACATTTTCCTGCTGTAATACACACCTACTACTTAGTTTAAGAGATTATTAAGAGACCAAACAGGCAACAGATCATTTCATTTCACTTCCACAGCTGTTTTTGCAACAGGATTTCATAGTTAAAATGTAGTTTCTTGACTAGTCAGTAATTCTTACCTATGATGAATTCTTTGTGCAAATTTTGTTAACAAATAAATCCAAAATGTTACAGCCTTTACTTATGATACATAAATGCATATGCAAAAGGGGAATCAAATTAAAGTCTATAATAGGAGAAGACTGGATTCTGAAAGTCTTCCTGTAATCTAATTTAAATAAAACTTCAAGATTGCTTTTTATAATATGCAATCTATTTTACAGTTAAGCACAGTGCTTCCTACAAAGAAAGGATATTCTAAAGAAGAAAGCATTCCTTAGCTATTAAGTCTATTTGAATGCCTTACAAAGGGAGAAGATGCTCCCTTTATATGAAGTAGAGGCCTATTAATAATTTTCCTCTAGCAGAAGTTAAGTTCTTTTTTCCCCATTAATCTAGTCTTCTGCTACATTACGTTTCTCTTCTACAAGTCTTTTTAAAGTCTTTCACAAACTATGGTATATGACAATATCAATGTTGAACTTTCTCAGATATCCCAATGCAGTACCATCCATTTCTATCTGCAGCACTTACCTAACTATATACTTTTCTGATCTAGATCTCTTGTAACAGATCAACTGCTCTTTTACAAAGCATTGCTATTATAGAAGTTCTTGGTCTATATTCATTGTCTTATTTAAACCATACCTTTTATTTTCCATGAAAACAAGCAAAAGACCACTTACTTGGATACTAGTGTGAAGAACCTAGATGCACAGCTACCTGTCAATATGACCCTGTATCTTCTACAGATTAATACTGCATCAATATTGTTATAATCAAAAAAGTTGCCCATTGTACCTTTTCAGTTTTATGGCTGGCAATAAGATCAATAGCTCTTTCTGTAAATACATGAGCAGAGTACTTGTTTTTAAATTCAACTGCGACTTCTTCTCCATCTCGAAAATCAAGGGCACAGCGTGTTACATTCTTTGCACTGATGAATACACAATGCTCATGAGAATAATAATCTTCACTTCCAAGAAGATAGCCTATAGCAGGAAAATAAAATAAAGTGATCAGATCAACATAATACTACAAAGAAGTAAATAGTTAAAATATGCTCAGAAGGTCCTAGGAAGTGAACCAGGTCCCACAATCCAGAGGAAAACAAACTCCTACAATCCTAGCCACTCTGACCTTTTCTGACTTCACATTTAGTAACCTGTTTGGCCCTCAGCTGAAAAGCTACACCCCTCTAGTCATGCATCAGTAAGGTTTCTAGGTACCAGTACACTCCAGTCAATGTGCACAATGTGTCTAAAACTTCACACCTCTGGATAACTAGAAAGCTTCTTCTAATTCCTAATTAAAATTTATTCATAACCTGCCTATAGCCATGTGATCTTATGTCAGTGTTATATTTTTAACATAAGCAGCATTTCTTCCTCTGCAATTTTCACCTTAAAGATATATTTAAGAAAAAAAAAAAAAATCAATCATTTCTCTCCAGATCTTTATTTTACTATGCTAAACAAGTCAAGCTCCTACAGTGTTCTTTCACTGGATAAGTTCTCCCTTCCCTCAACCATGTTCCAGTTTGTACTTGTGTGATGGCCAAAACCAAAGAAATTAATAAGCAATAAATATGTGCTTCTTGGAGGCATTTGGAACTTTTGTCTAATATGAAGCTTGTATTTTTATAACCCGCAAATGTAACTTGTAACTGTTTGGGGAACTGACTAGGCCTCAAAGACAAAGCTACAGCTGTGAAATTAGCTGACCTAATAGTTCTTTCTCGCTCAGAATTTAGCCTTGATGATGATAAAAACTGGATTCAACTGCCTAGCTTGTCCTTTCTTGAAATGTACTGGATCTCTCAAAAAAGCATAGTCAGAGAGTTTTGAAGGGGCTCGATTTAGGCGGGGTAATTTCAAACCTGAAGATGCTGTGTTGCAATTTGCTTATTGGATAAACCCAAGCTTGGGCAGTAACTTATTATAATAATTTCTAACACCTTTTAACCCCAAAGGATAACAGCTATAAAGCAATATTATGAATGGCTACGCAACTAAAAAATTAGCGTAATTAGAATATAAAAGAACACACGTCATAGTAACCCTCGGGAAGGACGGAACAGAAGGGTCATTGCTGTCCCATACCCCCACGGATCTCTCTTACTCCCTGTGAGAGCGAGGACCAGATCCTGACTGAGGGGCTTCCACTGGTTCTCCTTCGGGCAGCCCAGTGGCTAATAAAGTTGCAGTGCTCAGTCAGTCTGCAACTAAACTGATATACTCACAGTGCCCAGCTAGCCTGTGACATACCGGTTTCAATTTAAGTTAATTTATTTTGAACACTGATGACTAAAACCATACACAGCATTCTAAAGGGGGTCTTACCAATGCCTTGAACAGTGCTAACAGTAACTCCTTGTCAATATCCCACCTAAAACACCTTAAAATAACTTTCACTAATGCACCACACTGCTGGCTTTTGGTCATCCTATGGTCAAATATATTTAGACCCCTCTCTTCATCAAGTTATCTCCAATCTATAAGCCCTCATATGACTGTCCAAGTCCTTGTTTTAGGCCAGGAAGCATATGACTACACTTCATATTATTAATCTTCATATAACTTCAGTTCTGGGTGCCACCATTCAAAAGAGACATGGAGAATCTTGAGAGAGTCCAGAGAAGGGCCACATGAATGATTAAGGACCTGGAAGACAAACTTTATGAGGAAAGACAAAGGATCTGGAACTGTTCAGCCTGGGGAAGAAAAGACTGAGGGGGGGGACCTGGTGGCCATCTATAAGTATGTAAGGGATAAATATCAGGAGCTGGGAAAAAAACTGTTTACTAGGGTGCCCCAGGTGAAGACAAGGAACAATGGCCATAAGCTGTTAGAGGATGGTTTTAGGTTGAATGTAAGGAAGAACTTCTTTACAGCAAGGATGACCAGAATCCGAAATAGACTTCCCAAAGAGATGGTACAATCCCCAACATAGAAAGTCTTCAAGAGAAGACTGGACAGACACTTTGCTGGGATCATTTGATCTCAGCAGTATTCCTGCCCAGAGCGGGGGGGGTTGGACTCGAGCTTTCAAGGCCCTCTCCAGCCCTTAATTTCTATGAAGTCTATGAACCACTCCACAAAATAACTCAAGTCACGTTGTATAATAATTCAGACCTCTTCCATTTTGGCAATACTCCCACTTAATGTCATCTACAAATTTCACGAGGACACCTCTGGTTCCTGCACCAAGATTGCTCATAAAGATGTTAAACAGGAAAGGTCTTACAACAGACCCCTGGGGAATACCATTAATATCAGACCAGAAGCAGTTAAGTCACCTTTCAGGATAACATACTGTAGTCTCCTTTTGAGGTAATTCCTTTTCCACTTCATTACTGAAGTACAGGTGTTCCAAGATCATAAGTGATATTGAAGTCAAGCTAACATGGGTCTGTAGTTTCTTGGGCCACTCTCTCTCACTTTTTGGAAGACAGACACCATATTTGCTATTCTCTAGTCATATGGTACTATCCCTAAGTTGACACGTTTTCTGAAGATTCATGCTGCAGGGAGGTACTATTTCACGTGCCAGCTTTTTCTATATTCTGGAACAGTTCTTTCAAGCCCACACAATTTTGTGACAATAAACAATTTAAGTTTGGCATCCACCTTAAATATGTTAATTTCCATATGCAGGCAAGCTTCATTGGGTAGATGTGATATCTTTTATTAGACCAACTGAGAAGCTGGAAAAAAGTTCTTTGCAAGCTTTTGGGCACAAGCATCCTTCTTTAGGCATAGGGAGTCTCTGCCGTTCTGAGATCTCCAAGGAATGAAAGAAGCTAAAAGTGTGAAGGATGTCAGTTAGAATGTAAATAGGTGGAAATTAGGAAAACAATGGGGAAAAAAGGGAAGTGGGGGGAACAGGGGGAAATAATGCAAAGGTAAGTAAGAGACACTCTACTGTAGTTGAGTTCTCCAAGGTAGAAAAGAGGCAGTCTGTGAAAAAATAAATGGCTAGAAATTAGGAGGACAAAGGATAGAAAAGGAAGGGAGGGGAAGAAAAGAAGTGTAAATGGTAAGGTCAGACAGATTGTAACGTGTCATAAATCCAATGTTTATATCGAGTCCATGATTTTTTTTATTTAGTAGTTTTATGAAGTGAAATTTGTAGGTTCGTCTACAAAAGGTGTTTTGTAAGTTCCCTTTGAGGATTGGAGCTGAGAGATCAGAGGGAGTGACTGTCTTGTGGGAAGTGTGCACCCACAGGTAATTGGATATTTTTGTCTTCGATGGATTTTTGGTGTGTGGTCATTATGATGCGCAGCTGTTGTTTGGTTTTTCCTACATATTTTCCATCAGGGAATTTGGTGCACTGGGTGAGATGTAAGATCCAAGAATGGTGATGGTTCTGTTGTGGGGTGTGGTTATTGTGGGAGTGGGGGAGATGTGTTGGCAGGTTTTGCATTTCTTGTCCTGGCATGGTCTGGATCCATTTGGCATGGTTTGGGCCACAGGGAGTTTGCTTCTGGTGATAAGGTTAGCAAGATTTGGTGCTTGTTTAAAGGCTAGGATGATTGGTTCTGGAAAGATCTCTTTAAGAATTGGGTCTTCTTCTAGCACGAGTTCCAGTTGTGTAAGGATTTTCCATGTAGATTCCAGGAAAGGTGGTACGTCATAACTAATGGCATGTGATTCGTAGGGATTTTCTTTTTGTACTGCAGCAAATCTTCACATGGTATCCAGGTGTCTCTTTCAAAAGTATGATCTCTCTCTCTTAAGGAGTATCCTTGTTGGGTGAAGGCCCTTTTGAGATTTGTGAGGTGGTGATCACATATCTATGCCACTTGATACCTAACCATTATCATAAATTACATCATAATCTTCACTGAAGACTGAGGCATTATTTGGACTTATCTAGGTTATACTTGATCTTCATTGAGTTATCAAGTTATAGTATTCCCACTTCTTCTCTCCTGCTTCTCAATTTATACTGAAGAGGTTTTTGTTATTATATCCTTAAGAAACAAAATCTACGTTGGTCACACTCTTATTATTCCTATATTCTGTGACTACAGAAAGATACCGCACCTTCCCAATCAATCTCTACTAGACCCTCCGCTTATTTTCAATAGCTAGTTTCCAAAGCTGGTTCATCCAGATAAGCAGCAACCCTTCCTTACCAATTTCTTTCTGCTGCAGAGGCAGAGTCCCAGTAACATTTGAATTTTTGCTTCCAAAACAATCCTGGGCCACTTCTACATTTGCCTTTCAAATCATGCAGACCTCATCAATCATTGCGTTAGTTTCTCAAAATTAGCACCTTTGAAGTCCAAACCCATTGTTATAGACTTATTCTTTTCTGTCCTGCAATTTAAATTGAAGTGAATCAACTCATGATCACTTAATATATGACTTGTTTCATAACCAGTTCTTCTATAGTCTTCATTATTTGCCAAGACTAGGACTAAGATAGCTCTACCTCTTTTTGGTACAGGAAATCAATGATAGATTTTTCTCTAAGTTATCTCTTACAAAAATATCCAAATCTTCCCATTATAGGTAGCATTTGCTATCCAGTCTCCTACAATAACACTAATTTCCACTATTACTAAATTCTCTCAAAACATTAGATCTCTTAGACATAACCTTTTTCCAAGTCTGAAGCTTGGAATCTATAACAATTGCCCAGCACAATCCCTTTCAGGCCTATTTTATTATTCCCAATTATTGTGATTTTAACTTATTGTTTTGTCTAGGCCATCACATTTTATTTTCTTGAAATCTATCACTTCACTAATAAGCAGTGCTACCCCATCACCTTCTTATTTCTGTCCTTCCTAAAGTGTATGTATGTTTTAATGCCTGTTTCCCAATAATAGCTTCTGTTCCACCATTTTTCCAGTATTCCTATTGTGTAGATTTTTGTGTCCCATACTAGAAACTCCAGTTTCTCGGCTTTATTATTCAGACTCCTTAAATTGATACACAGATATTTTAGCTGTTTCCATCTTTCCTGCTTGGCCACTTCTTCATTTACCCATTTACTCCCCTGCTATGCGTTTATTTCCATCATGGAGATTTTGCAAGTTTCTTGCAACCTTCTCTCCTGAGTTCCTACTTTAAGATTCTCCTTACCAGTCAGCCAATATTCTGAGATTGAGATTATCCCTCACCTACTTAAGTGGAACCCATCCCTGTCCATGAAAATCTGCAATAGTCAAACTTCCCAACCCTTGAGCCATCTGATTATCTTCATTCATTTTTTGCCTGCCTTCTCCCAGGACAAAAAGAATCTTGCCAAAGATCACTTGAGCTTCTATATCTTGACACATTTTCCAGTCTAGCTTAATCTTCTTTATCCTTGTATGAGCATCTGTTTACATCACTGATTCTTAGCTAAAGAACAATTAACAGATGCCTGCCTGCTACCATCAGAATCCTTTGCAACCTCAGTTCTATGTTCCCCATCTTTGCTCCTCGTTGATAACATATCCTTATTTGCCAGTTCATTCCTTATGGCCTGTGTAATCTTCTTAAAAGCAAATCTACAACTATATAAGTATATATTTTCCTGCTGTTTACATCATACTCTGATCTTTTACCTCTAGCTCCTTCTTCTGTTTGCAAATCTTCTATGGATACCCCTCGTTTTTCTTTCTTTCTCTTTCTCATTTTTTTCTGAAGATCATCTTTTCTACTAAGTGCCAGAGGCCTCTCATCTGTACACACAGCTTCACTTCACCTTTCTTCCATCTGTGACAGGAGTATCTCTACTGAAGCCTTTCTACTGGTGGCTCCACCCTCCTGTTATGGGCCAACTGCCTGCTTACTCACCTGCCATGCCTTGATCTTAATTTATTAATTGACTGATGTAATTAGCGGGAGGCTGCCCACTTTATGCACCCCAGTGCCAGAGGGCACTATCTGTGGCTCCTTTTCCATCCCTACACCGCAGCCCAAGCCTCACAGATGGTACTAACGTGGTCCTTGCCTTCTCTCTCTGGGGCTCCTTGCTGCTCCCCTTTACTCTGGGGCTGGGCCCAATGCACCCCAAACGCTGCGCCCTCTCTGGCACCAGGATCCCCATGCTACCGTGGAGTCCCTATGAGGCCTCCTCCAACCCCTAATAGCCTTACCCGGTCCTCCCGTTAAAACAGTAAACACAAAAACACAAAGCCCCTGGGCTATAACATAAAAAAGCTAGACCATCCAGCCAAACAACATTCAATCCCTACCAGGAAAAACACTCCAATGCCAGCAGCGACCAGGGAACGCTCACACAGTCAGAGTTCTCCCCTCTGTCTGTAGTAGCCGAGCTCCTCCTCCCTCGGTCGCCAGATGGGAACTGGCCTCCTGCCTGGACTTATATGGGCCAGGACCCGCCCCTTCCTGTCAGCTGGTCTCACTGGTTGCCCTAGCAACCTGCACCTGTGACTCTGGCTGCCCTGGTGACTGGCAGCTGAGCTTCCCCCTTCTTGCCACTAGGGGTCTCTCCTGAGCTGTTCTTCTGCTCTCAGGCACAGGGCACCTGAGTGCTCTGCAACACCATCACAGGCTCAAAATCATATTTGAACTCTGTCATTGTCATCTGGTCAAACCCAGATCTCTGGAACCCAGACAACTAATGATGGTATTTGTGGTTATGGCAAAACAAGACCCTAGTGCAACCCTCCCATCATCATTTTGTATGGCAACAGTTCCCAATCTGTGGTATGGGTACCACCAGTGGTATACAGACTGCCTGTTACTGGTATGCATTAACAGATTTTTTATAATTACTTTATATGACAAAAATTTGCTGGTGGTACTTAAGGTTGAACTGAAAAATTTGCTGGTGGTACTTAAGGTGGTATTGTTTTAAATTGGTGGTGCACATTCTGTCAGAGTTTGGGAGCTGCTGTTGTACAGCACTATTTATCTTAGACAGGCCCAGTTTATAAGTTATTCAGCAAACACCAAGAAGACAAGTTCAACATACTCACAAAAGAACAGATTGCTGACAACTCAGCAGCAGAAAGATAATTCACTTGTCTGGATGGTCAACTGGGCAAGGTTACTGGATGAGGAAATTGCATAATCATCAAAATTGTAAACACCACTTGGAACCTAAAAAGTAACACAACACTCAGAAAGACTATGACTCTACTAGTGAATTTCCCATCATGACAAGGGGAATAATGACAAGGGGGCAGGGATGGAAGCCTGCTAACACTAACCGTAACACCCCCCCCTGCCAAATGTGCCGCTGCCTCCCAGGAGCAGGGGGAAGGGAGGGAGCTTGCCCTGCTATCCCCTCCATCTCCCTCTGCCAGCACCCCATGCCGCCGCCGCCTCCAAGAAGCAGAGCTGGTGGGGGCATGGCCAGTGCTTCTGGCCTCACTGCCCCGCTCTGTCCCCTCTGTCCTTGCCATCATAGCAGTGCTCCACCACGCTGCTGCCACCTCCTGTCCATAATGCTCTTGGAGCACTCCGATTGGTTGTTTCAGTAACTAATCAGAATGCTCCAAGAGCACTATAGACAGATGGACTAAGCCCTCTATCATATTAGAATTATTAAAGTGGTCTAACATATGCCCTCTAAAGTTTTGGGTGCTTCCAAAAGGTCAGGGAATCAAGAAATTAAGGAAAATACAGGCATAATACAACAAACCTTTAAGTAAGCTGAACTGCTTAAAAAAAGAAAAAAAGAAAATGTGAAGGGTGTGTCAGAGATCTATTTACAGAGATTTATTTACTTAAATAAAATATTATCAAAATACAATAAGAATAAAGAAAAGATGTGGTGGCCCAACATCAAGCTGGAGCAAACGTCTAGAAGAACAAAGGCAATACTTTCAGGCACAAGTGGTAGCGATGTATGACTCATTGTAGGTAGGATCTCTCTGGGCTTAACTGAGCTCACTGATCTCATTTCTGGGCTTAACTGATCTCATTAACCACAACCCATTCACCAGGGAAGATCTAAAACAAGCTGCAGGACAACTAAAAAAGTTCCACAGCACTGACTCCAAACTGAGGACCGAAGTACTGAGCCAGCGCAACAAACTTTCTCTTTGATATGAGTAACAAAACTAAGATTCATGGAACAGCTCTCAACCAGGGGTTTATTGGCCTGATAACCTGATTTTATTTCTTGGAGATGAGGACAAAATATGAACAATTATTGTGACAAAATATGAACAATTGTTGTGACACGTCTTCTGTAATTAACATTGAAAAATCTTAAGCAGATTGCTGTTAAACAGGATCAAAGCCTTTATTCCCCTGTTAAGAACCAAATAAACTGGATTTTTTAAGTGGAGAAGCATGTCAGAGCTCATACACTATGCAAGGTGACTATTCAAAGATGCTCAAGACAAACAGCTATTTTAGATGGCAATTTTTGCCAGGTTCTCAAAAGCACTGAACTCTGCTGACCTCAGATGGCTTTTTGAAGTTCTCCAAATAATAGGATTCCAAAACCCATAACTGCAACTGTCAAGATACCTTATGACAGAGGTCCTCAACCTTTTCAGCATCAGGACACCCTCAACAACATTTCTGAATGTGGTAGCATTTGCAGTTAAGAACCGCTGTTGTGTTCAGCTTACCTAAATGGTTTCTTAACCGCATGCTTTTGCCTCCGGGTGAAATGGCCCCCCATATCTTGTATGCAGCCAGCCTGGGAAGGGCTGCAGCATCTGTGTGGCTCCTCCTGCATTAGGACTCTCCAATAACCCAAAAGCAGGAAGGAGAGCTGGCTTGTGCTGCAGGAACATGCATACCATGGTGTCCTGGTTCAGAACCACTGCCTTATGAGAATTCAAATCCTGGTATGATAACTGCCAATTCAACCACCCAACAGGTTCCTGTGACCACAGGTGTACTGCAGGGCAATGCCCATCCCTGTCCTTGACTTGCTGTGGTCACAGATTGTGTTAGCAGTGCTCAACATTTTTTTTATTTATTTATTTTTTTTACAAAAAGGGCCAAACCTTACGATCAGGAACAGGCCGAGAGCTACACAGAAAAGCTTTGCTGGAGCTCCACGTGGACAGCAAGCTCTCCGAGTTCAGACCAGTTGACACGGTAGGCTGTGGCCAGAGCCACATGGCTCCAGAGGCCAGGGGCTGAACCTTGCCACTGCTCATCCCCTTTTCCCCCCTACCACTGCTCACTGCCATGTTTTTGTTCCTGCTGCTCCAGCAGCAGGAGAAAAGGAGGGGACGAGTAACAGAAGTGTTCACCCCCTGGGCTCTAGACCTTTGAGAAAGCAGTTCTATCAAAATCTTAAATCCAGACTTTATGCTCCTGTACCAGCAAAAATTATCTGCTTTGTGAAAAACTGTGACCAATGGCAAGAGATTGTCACCCAGATTACAAAGTCCTGTCTGCCAATAATAGTCACAGTGACAAATACTGAGGCTAATGATGTCCAAACTGCCTGTGTCCCCCCTCAGAAAAAAAAATAATCACCAAGAGTTTGTCTAATATAATCTTCCTTAACATTTCTTACCTCTATACTTACTTAATGCTACTAAAGTATAAGAGTCTTTTTGTTTCAAAATAAACAAACTCAGAAAATTTTTAGTTAAACAGTTCAACTCTAAATATGAATTGGCATATAAATCATTAATCAAAACAAAACAATAAATTCAAAACATTAACAGTAAAATGATGGACATTTAGCACAGTCAACATAGCTACTAAGAATTTCTGCTATGGTTTTATAAATTGGATTTGTCATTTCAGAATGCTTATCTATACAGTGACTGAAATAATCATCTCTACATTCACAGAATGAGACCTGATGCAGAAATGTTATTCAGGTAAACAATATGGTAATTTCTGATCCGTTGCTGACACCAACTGGTCAAAGAGACAAACTGGTGTTTACAGAATAATATAGAGCTCTCAAGGAAAATTAACTATACCAAAATTAGGCTCTTTCCTGTACATTCTGCTTTTACCAAAAGTCTACCTTTCTAACTTTTGGGCAACTTCATACCAATTTCTCTGCCTTCTGACTCCTCAAAAACTTCATAACTTCAACAAGCACCATCGCTACATCAATTTCAAGGGAGCAGGCAGAGTCCATTCAAAATTTATGACCCTGCACAATATGCACTTGTCTTAGTCCACTTCATTTAAAACTAATAAGAATGTCAGAAACCTGATTTGACCCCAAATCAAACAGCTTCCTGAAGTACTATTTGTGCAAAAGTTCCACCATACAGCTTATGTACAAAATGCCACAGAAAGCAGAAACTGCCGAAGAAAAGAAGATTTTGAGATTTCTAAAAACAATGTTTTTACAGATGTAACTTTTAGGAAAAATGTGTAAGTCACTAAATCTTATCAATATACATGCAAGTAAAATAATGTTGTGCACTTCGTATACAACTTTGATTGCCTGCAACTAATGTTAACAGTCTGTCAGCGAACATAGGAAACATGTTTTTTTTAAATGTGGTTTTATAGAGGGATGATGTTTTATACCATCTTTCTCACTCTGTTATCTGGAAACCTAATTAAAATAGCAGATATTGCAATTAGAAAAAAAAGCGACCAAAACCACTTCCTATTTCTCTAAAATTGACTTTTAAGAAAGAACCAATACAATTTATAGAATAAAAAATGGTCTGACCTAAGCTGGAAATATGAGGAAACTGAGAAATTCATTTGAATGGTTCCTCTATGACAACTTAAACACGAATCTTAAACAGTTGCTTTGGTGGATTTAAAAATAAAAGCTTTTTCTCTAGTGGTCTACAAGATGTTGGCATGTATTTATAGAGATTATTTTCTGGTTTAGTCAGGGGTCAGCAATCTTTTAGGACCAACAGGCCAAATAGCGCAACTCATTCTGAAGACAGGTTGCTGCTCCCTTGGTCTCCTGAACTGGCTGCTGCTCCCCCCACACACAACCGCCACCAACATCCTGGCTTCAAGGGGCACATAACACCGCTTGGCAGGCCATAGGTTGCTGATCCCTGGTTTAGAGAATTATAAAAGACATGCTAAAACACTGATTGATGATATGACAATTTTAAATCTGCTGTTCTTAAAATAATCAACTATTTTCTTCTCTCTCTCTCACTTACTCTCTCAATATAGATTGTAAAAGTAGCTTAAAATACCAAACACACAAACATACATGTACTAGCAAATAGTAGTAAATCTGTTCATTACCAAAGTATGTATCAAATCCTCTGCGGGTTGGAAGGCACTCTTTTTTGTACATGCCTAAATGCCACTTTCCTACCATATGGGTAACATATCCTGCTTCCTTTAGCAGTTCTGGCAGGAGTTTATCATCCAGTGGGTGGCAGTTGGGTTGACAAGGCCAAATTATTTGATGTTGTAAACCTGTATGAATCTTGTGAAAACAAAAAGAATCCAGGTATTAGTCAAAACAGTATGATGATAACATACTCAATGAAAACACATATTGCATATCTCTGAATATATATAATTGTATAAGTATCGTCCATGTTGGAATAGTATTGTTGTTGATGGCCTAAGGAATAAGCAAAAAGCAAGATTTGTGAGGTGAATCAGCAATTAATCTGTCAAGCAAAGAGAAGTTGTCATAAGCAGGTATGGTTTTGTGGCTCGTTATAAAATACTTGCTCTAGCTGCAAACCTCTATCCGCTCCACAAGTGATATTGGGCTTCTTACTTTTCAAATTATCTTATTTATTAACATAATTAGGTTTAACTACAGCAACTCTTCTTTATTTGATGTTCTGCTTCCTTCACAAGTTAACTGCCCTTGTTTTAAGTGATCACATTCATTAACATAATGATGTTAAACAAAAGCAATTGTTCTAACTTGTCTGAGTCCACATCTGCTTTTTTTCCCCCTCAGACCTAAGGGACTGCATTCCATGCTTTCAAGTTAGTCTAGTATCTCTCTCAACTATAACGTTTTTAGTTACTTGTGAGGTTAATGTGAACTACAAACTATTAATTTAGACTGTGATTATACTATGAAAACTTTCTATTGTTAGTTTTTAGAGCAACCACAGCAACCTCTTGATAATGGTGGACTAATTTCTAAGCAGGTTAGTTATGAATCACCTTTTAAATGACTTGGAAATAGTCATAAATAGGAGTGAATGACACTGTACTATAGACTACTTATGAAAAAAATTAAGACACTGCAAAAATCAAAACATATTTTGCTCTTCTTTGGCAACACCTGATTGGCTAACTCCAATTCTCTTGCTTGAGGGCCACCTGGAATGATCCTTTCATAAGCACACAACAAAGGTGATTAAATACTATTTACCAGTGCAGGAAGCCATTTATTTTAATTTGTGATGAAGAAGGAAATCACAGAGCCATTGTCAATATATGCACAGGACTCTGAAGATGAAAGAATAAAACAACCAGAAACATATTTAAATTCGTTGCTGGCTTTAACTTTCTTTTCTGTCCCCATTACTTTGTCAAAACTATAGTGCAATACTCAGAAAGCAAATGAGGAAGTATAACAGAAGAAGAAAAACTACAAATTAGGAAATGATTTGTTTCAATACCACCCTTGAATAATGAAATGACAGATAAGCCATTTTGCATGAAACACTTTTCTCTTGTTGGATTTTGTCTTTTATTTTTTTAACAACAACAAACTGTATTAAAACAACTTTGTTTTAAAATCTGAACTGTTTATTTATGGCAAGCTAAGAATTATATTTGAAAACTATGGAATACTGTCAGGTTACATGACAGTTTCCTAAGTCAGTGGAGGGTTGTGTGGAGTCATTGGAAGCTAAATCACTGGAAAAGGACAGTATTAGTGTAATGGGTAATGTTAATCTTTTGAGTGACCCAGAAATGCAACTAGCAGCAATCAGGTGACAGGCTGTGTCTGTATTGTATGATTCCTGACAGGGGGAATGAAAAGTTAATTCGCTTGCCAAGGTTCCAGGGGTTAGTGGTTATGATACTTACACAAAAGAAATAGAGGCAGTTGGGGAGCAGCAGAGAAGTTTCACCACAATAAGCACGCAAAATGTCTCAGAAAATATTTGGAAGGAGAGATTTGAAGGTAAGACGCATACATTCCCCCACACTGATTCAGTCTCTGGCCTCCCTAGAGTACTAACTGCAGTAGTAGTGTTGCAGCAGAGTAACAGTAGATTATGCAGCTGGTCCAATAAAAGATATCACCCACATCAATCCTTGCCTCTCACATAATTGGAGCCATGTCCTTTTTTATATGTTTACCTATTCATGAGTAACTAGATTGAATTTACCAACTTTCTTCCTGTAAGAAACCATTAGTCAGAAAATTAAAACATATAATCTTTGGCTCTCTCTTGATTGTTTGGAACTATCATTAAAAAAAACTGTATGACATGTAGCTCACGACATTGTATTTAACATATCATATCTGTCTTTAACATATTAATCAGTTGGGAAAGGAAATGAGTAGTAGGGTTGCCATGTTTGCAGATAATACAATATTGCTTAGATTCTTCAAGACTGGAGAAGACAAAACTGTGCAGAAATCCAGGCAAATAGCCAATACTAAACCATGGCAGAAAAAATGCAAATATGGACCAGCATATCATGATGTACCTTCAAAAGAAGAATTCAAACTATTCTTTAGCTTTAGAGCCTAGTAAGATATTATAACAATGCAAGGAAACAAGCTAGATATCACTGTTTGCAACTGTATGGAAACTTCCCCTCTGTGCAAGAACAGTCAAAAGCTAAACACAAGAACGATACATAAGGAATGTGATGAAAAATACTATAGGAACTATAACAACATCATTGTGAGTCAATGTATTCCCTCAGATGGAATATTGTGTTCAATTCTGGCCACCCCACTTCAGAAAGGTAACAGGCAAGTTAAAGATGGTTCGAAGATGGACAGCAAGAATGGTTAAGAGGTGTGAGAAAACTTTTCATAAGAAGGAGGATCAAAATAACTGGAATTGTAATGTCAAAAGGAAACAAATGAAAACAAGATGAAGTTTAGTCAATTCTACTGATCTCCCAGAACAGAAGAACAAAGGGAGTCCTATAAAACCAAGAAGGAAAATATGTAAAAATAGTAAAAGGAAGGGGTCAGTTGTGTGATGTGCAGCTCACTAACTCAAGATATTATTGAGGTCAATTAGCTTAAAAAAATTTTTTTTGGATATTTACACAGATAAGAAAATACCCAGTTGTAACAGTCACTATATTATAGGGATGCACTGATAGAGATTTTTGGGCCGATACCAATGGCTGATTTTTAAGGACCCATATCGGCTGATACCAATCCAATTCCGATATGCAGCTGGGCAGCTTGAAGACTAGCGCTGGGCTGGTAAGTCTGCTGTGGGGGAAGGGGCTGGAGAAGGGAAGGGGTGTGGGGGGGGTGCAGATTGAGGCCCCCACGGTGAAGGAGGGAGTGGGGCCGAGGCAGGCACTGCTCAGCTGGGGTGAGGTGGGCATGGGATGGAGCTGCAAGTGGCTTATCCAGGGAGGGGAGCAGAGCAACTTCCACCCTGCACACACCCTGGGACACACAGGGGGCTTGCGTCCCCAGATCTGTGCACAGGTGAATGTCGGCTGCCACAGTGGGCTGCAGGGGTTGAGCCATGCTGTGCTCAGGGTGGGCAGCAACAGTGCTGGGAGGGCACTATGGGAGGGCTGTAGCCACCCCAAAATTCACCATAGCCCTCACCTCAACCCCTCCTTCCAGCGCTGCCGCTACCGGCCTCAAGTATAGTGCAGCCTGGCCCAGCCCTGCTGCCAGGAAGAACACAGCATAGCCCCTGGCCCCAGCCCACAGCAGGAGCCTGCCCTCACCCTGCCCCGCACACAGATCTGGGAGCACACATCCTACATGCCCTCTCGGGGTGCATGCAGCAGTGGGAGCTTCCCCATGCCCATCAGACAAGCCACTCATGGCTCTGTCCCGCACCTGTCCTGCCCCGGCTAAGCCACGCCTGTCCCTGTCCCACTCCCTCCCTCACCACGGGGGTCTCGATCTGCCCCCTCGCACTCCTTTCCTCCCCCCACAACAGACTTACCAGCCTGATGCTGCTCTCCAAGCGCCCAGACTGTGCTTCTGGCCCCATGCATGCTGTGGCTGTGCACAGAGCATTTATCAGCCACATTATCATCTACATCAGGCAAAAAAAGCCAGTTTCCAATACTATCAATTTTCCCTATATCGGTGCCAATCCGATATGGGACCAATGTACCGGTGCACCTCTACTATATTAGACATTTTTTTTTTACCTAGGACAATGACTAACCGCTAGAAATTAAAAAGAATCCTGTCTTTGTGGACAAAGAATGCTTTAATTTTGTTTCTGTAAAACCAAGAGTTTGATGTATGATAGTTAACCCTCAATTTTTTTTCTCTTAGCTTGGACATATTGTAATACCTTCTATCTACACTGAAGTTTACAGGGTATACCCTGACCCAGTGAATTCAAGTAAAATATCTTGTAACAAATCCTGAGGGAAAAAACAAGGCTAGGTAGGGTGTATTAGCTAGTTTTAATCCATGTTTCTGACGAGCAAATCCATAAAGAACTATCTAGTGTGCAAATGGCCATTTTATCTAACTTGTTTCATAAACCTACAACAGCCTTTCACAGATTAAGAAAAATAAGTTATACAACACTGTCATCACAAGCAGTAGTGTGTTACTAAACCACTTGTTAGCACTTTAAATTCCTAGTGCACTTTATTTTTAAAGTCTAAAGGTACTGGATTTGTATAATGAGAACCATTACATAAAAACCTAGCCACTTTAGACACTTGAAAAGAGGAAGTAATATTAAGAATCAGTTCTTTCAGACCAGTTTTAAACAAAATGTCACACATTTATTTCTATGTAACATGAAGCTCAATATCATTTACATCCAGAATATTTTAATTTTGAGAATTTTACAGGAGGAATAAGTTATCAAGGTAAAGCCCTGAAAAACGAAGTAATACCACTAGGACCTGTGAGACCTGCCAACATGCTAGGAAACATGGGAGAAAAAAAATCTGTTGTGGATGCAACTGGGTACATAAGAAATATGACAGTCTGTGGGAAACAGATGATTTACTTGTTTTAAAAGTCTATCCTCAGTGCAAGCCAAAGCAGGGTTGTAATAGATGCAAGCAGGAACTAGATAAAATGTGAAAGGGAAATAAGAATGAGTGAGTAAAAGTGGTTTTGGCAGGGCAGGATTAAAAACAGTTTTTTTCTGCACAGAAGATTTTTCTGAATGTTTGTTGAGCATTACCACCATTGGTGGCAGATTAGAAACACACCAAAGAAAGTTAAGCAATAATCCACTCCTCTCACTGTGTGAGGATTCTCTACCAGTATCTTACTGGAAGGCTCCAGGACCCAAATAATTCTATACCATCTGTCACACAACACTATCACATTTATAGGCTGACAGAATTTGATTTTTATTTTTTCAGAATTTTGACTGATAATATTGATGTTTATTTTTAAGTACTTATTTTGATATTTATCAAATTAAATTGTCAGGACTGAATAAAATTAGGGGTGCGGAGGACAGACAATTTATTAATAACAAACATAACTATAGTAGGACTGCAGCCAGCTGAGCAGCACAGCTGCCATCAGTCCTGGCTCCACTGGCCCATAGCTTCCTCATCCACTTTGTTATTTCCTCTTCCTTTGTTCCCAGTCTCCTGGGGTTTCTGGGCGCTACAGTCCAAACTCCAGTCAGAACGGTCCTGTAGGACTGTTCTTCCTTATCAGCACACACTGCATGAGCCATCATTTCTCTTATGTCCCCTTTTGATTATTAGATAGAAATATTTTTTCATCAGTCTGTGAGTGCTGATTATCACTGTTTATCATTTTATCAACTTTTACCAATAAAAAAGTGAATCCTCCCAAGCATACATATTTACTATAACCCACCAAATCCGCCCAGAATTCCGAGTTTTCCTCTGTACATTGAATTAAAATATTGTGATTCCAAAGACTTATAAGTTGGCTAATTACCATCCACACAGTACTTGGGACAAATGTCTCAGTAATGCAAAACCAGTTTTAAGGAGCTAAAATGTTTGAGAAAATTGGTTTTCTCCTCGATCCTTCTGGTTACGGGTCATGGGCTTAGGAGGGAGACATGAACTGAAGTAGTGAACAGAAGACTGTGGCGCTAGTGCCATCATGAAGGCTTTGGCTTCTATTACCACAGTCCGCACTTCGAAGAGAGAGGCAGCGATTTGTTGGGAGGGAACGGCCTCCACCTCACTCTAGGGAAGAAGCTCTTCTCAGCCAGAATGGCTGACCTGCTTGACTAGGCCTCAACTAAGTTTGCCAGGGGATGGGTGGATGACCACCAGTGCAAACCCACCAAGCATCAACCACAAAAATTAGCAAGTCAGGATGCTCAAGGGAACTCACTCCTAGAAAAGCCCCATCCCTGGGCTGGGACAGGAGTGCAGGGAAGCCTAGGGCCTCCAATGGCAGGCTCACTTGCTTGTACACAAATGCCAGGAACCTGGGGAACAAACAGAAATAACTGGCCCTTCTGCTAAACAGAAATGACTATGATCTCATAGGGATAATGGAGACCTGGTGGGACTCCACCTATGACTGGAACACAGGTATAGATGGTTATACCTTGTACAGGAGAGATTGTGTTGAAAGAATGGGTAGGAGTGTAGCTCTCTATGTGAAGGAGCAGTACACTTCCCTGAAAGTGGAGATTGGCACCCAAGGAGGGTGACTTCAGACCCTCTGGGTTAGAATACGAGGGGAATGTGGCAAAGGGGATATAATGGTAGGAGTCTACTACAGACCTCCAAATCAGGAGCGAGAGCTTGACCATGAATTTGCTAGGGAACTGGCTGAAGCTGCACGCTCTTGGTGTATGGTTGTCATGGGAGACTTCAGCTGCCTGGACATCTCATGGGAAGAGCACTCAGCCAAATCCAATTGGTCACACAGCTTCTTCACATGCATGGATGAGCTCTACTCATCTCAAGAAGTTTACGGGCTAACAAGAGGTAAGGCGCTGCCGGACCTGCTACTGGCCAAAGGGGATAATCTAGTCAGCAACCTAAGAATCAAATGGAAGCTGGGAGACAGTGACCATGAGTTGATCACTTCCACTATCCATCGCAAAGCTGGCAAGTCAGTCAGCAATGCAGAAGTCCTCAGCCAACTTTCATAAGCTCAGGAGGCTAGCTGTTGAGGCCCTGAGAGGCCGTTCATGGAGGGAGGATGGTGGGGGGGAGGAGTTCACAGTGAATGGTTACTCCTTAAGGAGGAGATCCTTGAAGCACAAGGGAAATCCATTCCAGCCCACAGCAAAGGTAGTAAAAGGGCCTGGCAACCCCCTTGGCTCAATAAGGAACTCACAGACCTCCTGCATCTAAAAACAGAAGCTTACAAAGGATGGAAGCAAGAAACACTACTAAGGAGGTGTATTCAGCACTGGTCCGAACCTGTAGGGAGCAAACTAGGAAAGCCAAGGCTGTAATTGAACTCCAACTGGCTACACAAATTGGGAACAATAAGAAGTCCTTCGTCAGATACACGGGAAGTCAGAAAAAAAAGAAGGGCAACACTGGACACCTGCTAAACCAAATGGAGCAGCTAATAACCAATCTCCTTAACGATTACTTTGTGTTGGTCTTTCACCAGCCCAAAGGGACCACCTTGCCTGACAAGATGCAGGATCACTAGGGTAAGGGTGAACATATGCCTATCACTGGCATAGATCTTGTGAGGGAACACCTTGAGAGGCTGGACACCCACAAATCAGCTGGTCCAGACAGACTGCACCCAAGAGTGTTAAACAAACTGGCTAACATCATAGCATGGCCACTGGCAAGGATACTCAGGAACTCGTGGTGCTAGGGCAAGGTACCTGAAGATTTTAAGAGGGCCAATGTGGTGCCTATATTCAAGAAAGGGAGGAAGGAAGATCCAGGAAACTACAGACCAAATCAGTTTGACCTCAATCCCTGGTAAGATTCTTGGGGGGGGGAAAAAAAAAAAAAAAAATCAAAGAAACCATTAACAACAAGCTAACGGAAAGCAACATTCTGAGGGATAGCCAACACAGCTTTGTTGTGGATAGGTCTTGCCTAACCAATCTCATTTCCTTCTATAACCAAGTGACACATCACCTAGACAAAGAAGAAGTTGATTATCATATATTTGAACTTTAAAAAAGCCTTTGACCTGGTATCCCGATGTCCTTATAGCAAAACTGGAAAACTGCAACCTTGACAACCTTATGATCCAATGGCTAAGGAACTGGCCCCAGGGTTGGACCCAGACAGTGGTAGTTGATGAAACCAAATCTGCATGGCACATAGTGACCAGTGTTGTCCCCCAGGGCTCTGTTCTCAGACCTGTACTCTTTATAAATGATCTAGACTCTGGTGTCAGAAGCAGACTGGTTAAGTTCACTGACAACACCATACTATGGGGAAGTGTGGTCACACTTGAGGATAGGCTGGTGATCCAGGCCAACCTCGACAGGCTCCCAAGGTGGGCGGATGAAAACCTGATGGCATTCAATATGGAGAAATGCAAGGTGCTCCACCTCAGGAGAAAAAACCCACATCACACTTATAGGGTTGGCAGTGCTACGTTCGCTAGCACCACGACTGAAAGAGACTTGGGGGTCATGACTGACCAACAGATAAACATGAGCCACCAATGCGATATCGCAGCCGGCAAAGCAAACAAAACTCTGGCTTGCATCTACCAATGCACCTCAAGCAGGACCCATAAAGTCATCCTCTCACTGTACTTGAGGGCAAGAGAGCAGGCCTTATGAAGAGGGCTGAGAGCCATGGGACTCTTCTGCCTGGAGAAGTGTAGGCTCAGGGGCGACTTGGTGGCAGCCGATAAGAACATAAGGGGTGTGCATCAGGAAATGGGAGAACGTCTGTTCACCAGTGCACCCCAAGGGAAGACAGGGTCCAACAGTCACAAACTCCTGGAAGACCGTTTTAGGCTGGACATAAGGAAAAACTTCTTTACTGTCCAAGTCCCCAGGGCCTAGAATAGACTTTCTGTAAAGGTGGTGCAAGCACCTACTCTGGACACCTTCAAGAAGCATTTGGATGCCTATTTTGCTAGGAACCTTTGACTGTAGCTGACTTCCTGCCCCTTGGGCCAGGGGCTGAACCCAATGATCTTGCGAGATCCCTTCCTGCCCTAATGTCTACAAAATCTATGAAATCCTGCTTTCAGAAGTGACTTAAGCTTTTGAGAGTCCTGCTGAATGCCCACCTGCATCTTCAGTACCTTTGACTGACTTAAGAGTCCGACATGTCAAATTTCTTTTGCACCCAATCGCATCCATAACAAACTTTATTTCTCCCATGTTTCCTAGCATGCCAACAGGTCCCACAGGTCCTGATAATACCTCCTTACCTTTCAAGACTTATTTTTAATAACACACTTGTACAAAATTCCTTAAGTTAAAACATTCCAGATGTAAATGATCTTGAGCTCCACATAGAAGCAGACACTGCATAACAATATTAAACAGATCTGAAAGAACTGGCTTCAAAAATTACATCCTTTGGTCAAGTGTCCAATATAGCTTAAGGCAGAGATTCTCAACCAGGGTGCTGCAGCTAGTACTGTGCAATGCTGGTACTGTTCGGTATGCAAAAATGATTCACAAGATAAACCCAGGGATTTAAAATAGGAATCCACATGTTAAAAATATGCCACCCTGTTGTAGGGTTTCTGAGTTCTGTGCAACAAAAGAGTTGCTTTAGGATTTTTCTGTGATCAAAAAATGATTAAAAGCTGGCACTTCCCAAAGGAGCCTCCAGGCTAACAAGGGACACCTCCAGTTGGAAAAGGCTGGGAGCCTCAAAGTGAGGTTTCTTCAAGGTGCTCATCATTGGACAATGACAGCACCTTTGACTTTAGATATAAAAAGAACAAATCAGGATTGCAGAGTGACACAGCTCCTGGTGCTGCTAACTAAACAGGGTCCCTCAGCTGAAAGCCTGCTCACGCAGCACGGATGTGTTTGTTGGTGGACCAGGCATTTCCAACCAGGGGTTCAGTTTTACAGTTATAGAGGATCATCGAGAGGTAGAAGCTGGAAGGGATCTCCAGAGGTCATCTAGTCCACCCTGCCTGAGGCAGGATCATCCCTATTCAAACCATCCTATACAGTCCTTAATCTACACTACCATCAACCCTGACGCAACACAGGCCTAACACCCTGTGACAGTCACAACCCCCCTTTGATTCCTGCTTCACCCAAAGTTTATATCAAGCTGTCTAGCAGTGGCAGCAGCATTTCTATTCAAACAACATCAAGGGAACCACTTGACTTCACGGCTCATTACAGTTTATCTGATTTCTTCTGAACTCTTTGATCCACCAGCTATCCTGTCTTCTGCAATGCTGCTGTGTGTTAGCTGTTCCACTGCTCCTATTTCACAGCCCTGCCGACTGTTTTTTTCCACTTGAGCTAAAAAAATTAGCTGGGGGTTTGAAACATTAACCCAGAAGAACATTAACTGTGGTGTGGAAATAACTTACTGTGAAATGTTGGATGCACTGTCAAGATCCTAGAATCATAGAAAGTGAAGGCTGGGAGGGAGCTCAGGAGGTTGCATCTAGTCCAACCCCTACTCAAAGCAGAACCATCCGTAACCAGACCATCCCAACCAGGCTTTGCCTATCCAAGCCTTAAAAATTTCTAAGGATGGAGAGATGCTACCACCTCTCCAGGAAGCCTGTTCCAGTGAGGTGGCAGCACTTCCATCCTTAGAGGTAGACAAAGCCTCGGTGGGGTGATACGAGGTGTTCAGGAAGGCGAGATCTACCGCTGTGAGAAAGCAGCATGCTCCATGGGAACGCCTGCACTGCGGGAGTAAAGAAACACCGCCTCCCCGTGCGGCTGCCCAGCCCACCACAGTGCCACACACGCAAGGTGCATGGCGCTGCAAGTGAAGGCACAGCTCAGCAAAGTCCATTCGCTTCTGCTTGGGCCCTTCACTGGGCAGCACAGCCCGGGCCCTGGCCTGCTAGCAGAGCTTCCCACTTAACAGGCGAGAGAGGTGCTCTGGGCTGCAGGGGATGAAGCAGGGAACAGCATACACCCCTCTTTTGAAAACCCTAGATGTGCCCATGCCGCCACCCACGGGGGTGGGTTGGCTGGCTGCCTCCTGGGGGGGCCGGGCCGGGCGGGCTCCTCACCTGGTAGCGGCCGGAGAGCAGCTGGCTGCGGGACGGGGTGCAGAGGGGCTGCGTGTAGTAGCGCTGCAGGCGGACGCCCCCGGAGCTCAGCGCGTCCATGTGCGGCGTGCGCAGGCGGGAGCCGTGCCAGCCCACGTCGTGCCAGCCCAGGTCGTCGGCCAGCACCAGCACCACGTGCGGCGCCCGCCCGCCCGCGCACGGCCGCGGCCAGCACAGCACCAGCACCAGCAGCAGAGCAGCACAGCCCAACCGGGCCCGCGCCATCGCCTTCCCACCACACCAGGAACTGCAGCCGAGGCTGCCTCCGCCCGTTGGCCCCGCCCGGCGCTCCGCCTCCCGCCTTGTCTCGGGCAGCCGCCGCCCGCCCTCTTGCCTCAGCGAGTCGCCCGGGGCAGCGCTGGGGCTGGGTTGCAGGAGGGCCGGGGGGCGGTGCCCGGGTGCTCTGCTCGGCCCCGGACGTGCACCCCTGGAGGTCCCGGGCAGGCTGTCAGTATCAGCCCCCCCCCACCCCCCGAGATAACGATAATAATAATAGGAGGCAGAAAAAAAGTTACCATTTCAGGCCCACGTTCTGTCAGGGCCCTGGGCGGCAGCCGCCCGCTTTGACCGTGTCCGGCCCAGGCTCCACTCAGTGTTCCCCCGGAGTGCACTCGCTGTGAACCTCTGACCCTCGCTCCTGGCCCTGTTTTCTATTTAGTCATCCCCCAAACTAAGTTGAACCACGCTCAGTAGCACGCTCTAATAACAGGGGTGCTAACCATTGCTCTGGGCATAAAGCCCACGCTGCCCTTATGCATCAAATAGGCCTGTTGTTTCTGTTTGGTGACTGACTCTGGGGCCGTGGTCCTGTCCCTAACCCACTCGTATCTCTGGGCAGTTTCCCTAGGCAGTGCCTGCTGGCTCCACTGTCTTGTTTGAGGGCGGTGCCCAGTGTGATTGGCTCAGCGTGTCCCCCGGGTGCTTGTTCTCAGCCTCTGCCCCTCACTCATGTCCCTGTTACTGTTTTAGCTGTCCCAAGGAATCAGTTGGTGCACACATAATAGCCCCTCAAACAACAGGAGGGGCTAGCTGTTTGTTTGGGCCCATGGCTATGATTCTCTTGTGGATCAAAGAAGACATTGTTTCTATTTTAGTTTGGGTTTCCTTGCTTGTTTGTTTATTGCAAGGAAAGAGGTAACAAGCTGCAAGAGCCTGCCAGTTGTTAAACCTTAACTGGCAAACCCAGTTGTAGACATCATTTTTTTCCACACATAAAAGTTACCAGACAGAGAAAACAATATTTATAGTGTTTTTTTAAAAAAACCTTTAGATTCAGTGAGGTACAAAAAACTGAACCTTAACCATGCAAACTGATGGAAAATCATGAGTTGAAATAAAGTTAGATAAGCTTTCAACAGTAAAACATGCTGCTCTTGGCTTCCTGTAAAAAATGCCTTGTGTTTGAAAGCCCCCTGGCCCTGCGGATGCCCCTCACTCCTGCAACAGAATCTTTCAAATGTGGAAGGTGTAAAGGACAGACGTCCCTGTCAGCCTCAAAGTCCTGTTCTGCTTTTGTGCCTGAAAGCTTGTCTAACAGCTCTCCCAACTTTACAGCTGGCCCAAGAAAACTTTGCTTCCTTCACCTCTGGCAGAAGAGTAATTGAACTGGAAGAATACCTACTCTGATGTTCAAAATACAAACTGTACAACAATTTTTTCTTCAAATTATCAGAAATTATAAGCAAGCTTTTATAAAAAGTTACAAGGTTAGAGAGCAATGCCAGATATATAAGCAACTTTTCCCCTGTTATAGGTTGGCAACATTTGTGATGAAAACACAGCAGAGGTTCCCAAATCTATTCAAAGAGTGGACAGCATTAAACGGAAAGATAATCTCGTGCTAATTCTGCTCCCAGAATCTGCAAGGTGGGTAGGCTTGTAGTCAAATAACATCGCTGTGGCAATTACAGCAATTGGTGACATGGAATATAAATCTGAACTATATTAAAGTCCTTTAAATAAAATGAGGAAATTGTACAGCATCATATGTCTAGCTAGAATCTGCTGCATGGAACAGTTTAGAACAGTGATACTCAATCTAGGTGCCACCCTGGGGTGCCTTGAGGTCCTTTCATGGGTATTCTGGGGTGTCATGCAATGTTAGCATTATTAGGTATGCACATGTGATTCACACAATAAATCTAGAAATTTTAAATAGGAATCCATAATTTAAAAAACATTCTGACCTGTTGTAGGATTTCTGAGTGCTTTATAACAGGAAAAAATACTCTATCTTTTCATGGTGAAAAAAAAAACAAGTGAAAACTAAGAGCCAGCATTTTCTGAGGGGTGCCTAGAATCCAACAAGGGGCACCTCAAGTTTAACAAGGGGTGCCTTGAGCTAAAAAGGTTGAGAACCACTGGTTCAGGAACAACCAGAACAAATTATTTTGGAGTTGATAGAAAGACAGAAATTTCATGTCTCTGCCACATTGCAGATATACTAACTATAGCATCATCTGTCCAGACGAAGTCTTCATAATACATCTGGAATTTATCCCGTTTTTTCTTGTTATTGCTCTTTGTTTTTATACAGGTGCAGATTGCTACGGAGTGTTAACTATTACTGCCCATGCCTCTCCTTGCCTGCAGAGCTATATATAGTTTTTCTTTTTAATTGTCAGAAAAGTTGAAAGAATTTGCATCTTATATATGTCAATTTAAAGAAACAGTTTTCTTTTACTATTCTGTATCTTTGTTACTGGAATAGGATGTGTCTTTCCACTTCAGTCATTATTGGATTTCTCCCTCTACTTCTATCATCACTCTGTCATACTGGTTTCATATTTGTTCTTTGCTGAGTTTGCATTGTGTTATGTCTTCTAGTTTCCACTTTCTTTCTGTAAGGATCAATAGCAATCTTCCTTGCTGTTGTTTCCAAATGTGTGTATTTCAAATTAACTATTCCATTAAATAATTCCAATTAGTGGTAATAATGTAAACAAAGGATTACAAATGGCTCTTATTCATGTAGCTGGCACCTGCATGCTTCAGTATTCAGCACATTAGGAAAGAACTATATAAGCAAAGAAGCATACTTGGTATGATACATTCTTTACCTTTTATTTATTTAATTGGGATTTCACTAAGTTCCTGGTATGTGTAAATTATCTGTTCTTATTTGAAAACTTAAGTTTATATGTAGATCTAATACAAGTGTCAAAATAAAAATCGTTGGTCAAAATCAGTGGAATGGAGAGCCTACCTCAAAAGACAAGATCAAAAGGGTTTGGCTTATTATCCAGAGTAAACAAGTTGGAGCGGGGGGCCGGGGGGCTATCAATTTTTTCTACAGATGTGTCAAGGGAGGGAACACCTATGAGGGAGAGGAGGTATTTAAGCTAAGGGAAAATGAGGGCACAAAAACATATGAGCATAAACTCACATTAATAACTTCAGACTGGAAATTAGAAGGTTTCTAATCATTTGAGCAGTGAGTTTGTGGGACAGGTGAGCAGTTGGAATGATAGTGAGGGGGAACTATTTTAAGCCATAGGTCAATACATTTATGAAAGGGACTCTATTACATGGTTCCCTGCAATGGCAGGGGCCTAGACTTGATGTACATTTGATAATCCAGGAAATCCATATCAGTTCTATGTTCCTATATTATTTACATTATATCAGGGGTCAGCAACATATGACCTTGGGCCAGTATCAGCCCACAGAGCCACTGGAGCCAGCAGGCATTGCCTGTGTCTATGTATATGCTGGGGCCAGGCAGCAAGGAGCTATACTAGGGCTGGGCAGCTGCAAGCGGCACCTGCGACACCACTGCTTCCCCCAGTCCCCTGCATCCTGGCTGAAGTATAGGCGCAGCGTCTAATCAGTGGGGAACTGTGCCACAATTTGGAAGATGAGGGGGTAGGAAAGACGATGGGGGGAAGAGATGTTGGGCAGCAAGCTTCCAGCTGCCCAGCCCCAGCACAGCTCGGTTGGGAGCTGAGGGAAGCAGCACTGGCATAGGATCTACTCCCAGCTGCTTGGCTCTAGCACAGGTGTAGAAAAATCACCCCACCACTGACATACTGCCAAAGCCACCTGGCCCGCATCACACCAGAGCCGAGTTGTTATGACCAGTGGCTTGTTAAACGTTGCTCACTACTGCATATGTCATCTATTCTGAAGAAAATTTCCTTCTGAACCACTTGCGAGGTTTTGTTTCAGAGAACTTTAAGGTAAATGGAAATTCTCATTTAAACTGATAGCATGATTTAATACCTGGGTAGGACTAGCTGGTCCATTATTTAATGCTGTCTTCACATGCAAAATGAAGGTAGCTTACCCAGTTTTATTGCTATAACATATTACTTGTGCCTGTTAATGAGTGGGAAGTGAAGCAACCCAGCAGCAGAAATAACAGCTATGTCAACAGGGCTATTTCTTCAGACGGGAGAATCTTCTAAGGCAGCCTAAGGAAATATCAAAAATTATTGCTGACCTCATTTACCTAATTACAATCTTATTGCAAAATCCAAGATTGTGAGTGCTATTAAAGAGTAGAAATAACTGTTCAATTTATCATTCATTCTGGGAATGCATATGAATTTCATTTTCTATTTAAGGATCAAACAATCATGTGTTTGACACTTGGTTAGAATGGGACACAAACATTTCCAAGCTTGGGCACCCAAGACAGTTGGTAACAGATAAAAGGAAAAGCCACATTTAAAAATAAAGTTAATCAGTAAAACTACAAAAAAAATGAATCTGACAGACACCTACTTAGTTTTCTGCCTCCCTGACCACCAAGTCTCTGTCAAAGACAAGCTCTGCTCCTGTGAACAAGATAAACTGGGCAGGTGTACAACATTTCCAGAATCCTTCTACACCAATCTCAGAGGAATACTTTCTGGTTTCAAAAATACAGTAATGCCTTGTGATACCATATTTTTATTTCTTTTGATATGATAATAAATGAAGAGCATGTTGCAATCTCAGCGACTTAAAAATACTATTGCACAACATAATCACAGCTCAGTTTAAATAAGAATCTGTAGAATTCAGTAGAAGTGGTGAATTTGTTGGCCTCCTCCCTTCTTCTGTAATTCACAGAATTATAGAAATTAAGGGCTGGAAGGGACCTTGAAAGATCATCAAGTCCAATCCCCTTGCTCTGGGCAGGAATACAGCTGAGATCAAATGATCCAAGCAAGGTGTCTGTCCAGTCTCTTCTTGAAGGCTTCCAAGGTTGTGGACTGCACCACCTGCTTGGGAAGTTTATTCCAGATTCTGGTCACCCTTACCGTAAAGAAGTTCTTCCTTACATTCAACCTGAAACCATCCTCTAACAGTTTATGGCCATTGCTCCTTGTCCTCAGAGAACTCTGATTTATATTCCTTTATGGTGGCCAGCTCAAATTGTTAAATATGTATTGGCATGTTCAGACTTACCTCACTGTTTCTCAGTGAGGCCAGTAGCCAGTGTTGTAGCAACGTGGCCAGAAGCCCGGGGAACAGGGACAGCAGGTCTGGGGAACTCTACATACCCACAAATGAATGGCACTTCTGTGGGGACACATATGGCTCCCTAATATGCCAATATAGTTATAACAGACCTTGAAGTCCACTTCCTCCACACCTGCCCACAATCTACCTAAGGTCAGTTAATGGCATCTTCATTGTATGGATACATGGAAAGGAATCTCTAGAGATATTTCACCAGGATTTTTAACAACTTCCACCCCAGAATCAAACTAAGTCTGGAATACTTTACCCAACTAATTCATTTCATAAACACTACCGTGAAGGTTTACAATGTGGTGGACAAATCACCACCAGCCAGTAGCCAAATTAGCCAATTGCCACAGCTACTT
>NW_017729024.1:131642393-131695134 GCF_001723915.1 Gavialis gangeticus
ACTAAGTCTGGAATACTTTACCCAACTAATTCATTTCATAAACACTACCGTGAAGGTTTACAATGTGGTGGACAAATCACCACCAGCCAGTAGCCAAATTAGCCAATTGCCACAGCTACCTTTACACCACCAGCTTTCACCCTATGCACACTACTAGATCCATCATCTACAACTAAGTTCTATGTTATATCGATATCTCCTCTGATTCCACTGACAGGATGCCCACCTTGTTCTAGATCAGGGATTCCTACAGTTAAAATACAATATCAAAGCTGTAGTCACTCAAATCAACAAAGCCACACTCAGACCTCACTCCAACCTGCTACAATACCAACCCTGAGATAAGGACAACAGAGCCCCTTGAGTTGTCATCCACAGTCCCCACCGTTGAGGAGAGGAGAGGCTGAGGGATCTCAGACTCTTCAGCCTAAAGAAGGCTGAGAGGGGACCTGATTGCAGCTTACTGCTATATCAGAGGCGTACAACAGGGACTTGCTGAACATCTGTTCACCAGGGCGCCCTGATGGAAAAGTAGAAAGAACGGCCACAAACTCCTGGAAGATAGTTTCAGGCTGAACATTAGGAAAACCTTTAGAACTAGGGTGTCCAGAGTATAGAACAAGTTTCCCCCAGAGGTGGTACAATAATCTACCCTAGAGGTCTTCAAGAGAAGACTGGACGGTCACCTGGCTGGGTTTGTCTGACCCCAGATGTCTTTCCTGCTTATGCAGGCGGCTGGACCGGATGATCCTTCAGGTTCCCTTCCAGCCCTATGATTCTATGACTGAACACCTTAGACACATCTTTAATTACCTCCAACCCCTGGAATAATAATAACCTCCTAGGAAAAGATGATGGTCTCAAAGCAGTTAAGGGGGACAAAACTGTTCTGTCTTACAGGCAGTCCTAACCTCAAATGGCATCTCTCAAGCAAGAGACTAACTCCCAGTCTCACTGGGGCACCAGACCTTGCAACAGACACAGATGCCTTCTGTGCTCCAACATCAATACAGATCACATCATCACTGAACCAAGTAATATGGATTATAATATCCAAGGCTCATTGGCAACTCTACCAATGCCATATATGCCATGACCTGCTCACAGTGCCTCTGCTGTCTATGTGTAAGAATGAATGAACACCAATATGACACTGGCTGCAGAAGTAGGCTCCCCTACTCCCTTCCGCCTTTTGTATTCAAATTTCTCTGTCCTTCTTATATACACTGCATTGTACACATCCTTTCACAGCATCTGATTAAATGAGCTGCAGATCATGAAAATTTGTCATATATATACACATCCACAGATGCATACATACATACATATACACACACACCTTACTAGCTAACCAAAGTAAACATATATAAACATATATATGCCTAGATCCCCACCTCTGCTAGACAGCTGACTTGAAAGACCATAGAAATCTGCTATTCATGATGTCAGAAGGAGACACAGGGGCTGGAAGAAGGGGCAACAGTAGTTTCTAAGTACAGTATTACTTTTCCGTGTGAGTGAATGCTATATTTGCTGAAAAACTGTTATGTGACCAAAAATGGGAACAAAGGCATCACTGAGACATTCCTTTTGTTAAGAAGTGCTTCAAACTCTGAAAAAATTTTTGGAGCTACTGGCTTTCTTAGTCTTTAATTCAGCCCCCATCACCTCTTATGATTTCATTGCTACATTTCACTATACTTTACTTACTTTTTAAATTTCCTAGCTGTGGTAAGGTTGGATTTAACATGTTACTGAATTTCTATTCAAAGAATACTTGGTCATCCAAAATAATGCTTTGACAATTCTGTGTGGTATTGCTGAATATACCAAACTTTGAAATGAAAGTGAATTGAAGAATGCATAATACCTCTGACACCTGGCATCTTTTCAGCAGGTCTTCACTCTCTTTCCTCAGGTGTATCTGAACAAGCATCTCTTTTTACAGAAAACTCAGAAGTTATTAATAGTTTATCTATTCCTTCAGAAGCCTCTGCTTCCTTGTGTAAATTACCTGATAAGATGAAAGTTCAAACAATATATTAAATGGAGGCTGTAACAAGCAAGCTTATGCTATTGCTGTAAATTTTCAGATTTTCCCTTGTTACCTCAAAGGTCATGAACCAAGATCAGAAAATGTTATTTAGATCGGAGACTCTTCTCCAAAGCCACAAACATCAACAGAAATGGGGAATGGCAGTGCTAGGAGCAACTCTAGGTCAGGTTACTTTCCTAGATCCTTCTGATCAATCTGGTTTCAGGCATAGGTATCATATAATACAGATTCTGTTTTGAGATCCATAGTTAACTAAAGCCTTCTAGTGATGGGCAGGATTATAGTATCCATGTTATTTGTTTAGTTCTATATAAAATATTTACATGGCACTTCTCACTGAGATATAAAAGAACTGAGATAGTTAAGATGAAAAGGTACAACCTGTAATGTCCAAAAGGTTCCCTGGATGTTGGGATTAGAGGAGCAAGGTAAATAATGAAACATAATATATTTTTATACAAACCATCTTTCAAAATTGCAGTCATTTTTTCACGTGGAGGATGTTTAATTTGGTATTTCTAACAATCCCCTGGATTTCCAAGTGCTATTAGTTTTTTCATCCTTACAGATTTTCTATCCAGCATTAATCCAAAATTTTATATGTGTAGGAATAGGAGCTGAAGGCCTGAAAGATATCCTTAGCAATAGCTTTTTGTCTAACTTGTCTAATCATGCTTCAACACAAACACATTTGTTTTCATTACTTTCTTTTTGCCGTTGAATGATGCAACACCATTATCATGACACAATGTCAAAGATAAGCAATGACAGAACAAGCCACCAAGAACACTGAGTTCCTCCTCTTATTTTGTTCTATGCTAACCACTATGGACCACAGCCTTTTACATAACCAATTATGAAATATTAACTTGCAAGTGGGAATTACTGCATGACTTGATGACAGTTCAATTCTTTCCTCTTCAAAAGGTGCCAGGGAGTGGTGTTCTAGCTACTTATCCTTGAAGAGATGTGTCATATTTCATTTAGTCATATTTAAGGTCAGATAAGGAAACCTGAGTGAGATCTTTTAGTCCATCACCAATATGCTGATATAGATATTACCTTGCCTCGTACCTCATTTTCCACAGAATTCACATTTTATATATTTTCTATTCTTCCATTCTTTGCCTAAACCATGGAATTAAATGCAAGTTAACTGGCTGAAACTCAATCTTGCAAAGACTTAAGAAATGTTAGGCAGCAATGGAAAGCTTGTGGGAAAGGGCCCAGTATCTACTTTCTTCTGCACTGAGATAGTTTCCATTCAGATCAGAAATCCTCAGTCTTTAGACTTGGCTGGAGTTTTCTGGGCTTCAGGTTTCTCAACAGCTAACTGGAAATTTTGAAGCCCCAACTCAGCAATGTTCTTACTTATGTGTTAGTTTGAAACAGATGCCTAAACTATGTTCTTCAGCATTTTGCTGAACAGGGATGGACTGAAATGCATGCAACTTAACCGCATGTTTAACTGTATTATCAAATTTGGGTCTTAGCTATCTATCCAAGTACAGGGCAGTGAAGGGATGTGGTTGATTATACAACTCTTCCTCAACAGCTTCATGTACAGCAGACTGAGGAACCTGCAGCAAGTCCCTTGCCTGTAGCAAGTCTCCAGACCTGCTTCACTAGGTACCTGTTCATGAGCGTGGAGGCTGCTCTGACACACCATAATTACAGTGCGTTGAAGCAGGCTGAATTAATTGAGTCTGCTGGAGCACAGTAATCACCGCACTCCAGCCATCCTCCACGTCTCACACGTCAGTGTCCTCGCACTTCAAAATGGTGGTGGAGGTGCTTAAACTCATCGAGTTTTAGTTCAAACGCTCCTGTTGCCATTTTGAAGCACAAGGATACTGATATAGGAGACTGGCTGGAGTGCAGTAATTACCATGCTCCAGCAGACTCGATTAATTCAGTCTGCTCTGATACACTGTAATTACAGTGTGTCAAAGCAGCCTCCAAACTCGTGAATAAGTACCCAGTGAAGCAGGTCTGTGGACTTGATGCAAGGCAGGGTTTGCTGCAGGGGACTGAGGACTTGCTGCAGGTTCTTCAGTTTGAGTGTACATAAGGCTGTAAAGGAACAGTTGTATAATCAAACATATGCCTGCATTGTCCTGTACATGGAGAAATATGGTACACACAATAGACTCAGAAAGGGACACTACCCAGAATGGACTCAGAAAATGCACTTTTACATCTGCTCCGGGGGGTTGGGGGGCAGTGGCTTACACCAGTGGTCTCTAAACTTTTTTGATCGCGCACCCCTATCAGTAAAGAATTTTTGAGCATGCACCCTCAATATATGTATATTTATTTATAAATTATATACATGTACTACTTGCGTACCGTACGTGACATATGACCATCTGACATACAGACAGAGTGAGGGTGCCAGTGTCAATCCGTATATTAAATATTAGTAAAGCTTAATTTCATTCTTACTTTTTTAGATAAAAAATAAATATAAATAGAAGTTCTAATATTTTCTTCCTGCACCCCAATGGATCGTCTTGCGCACCCCCTGGGGTGCGCGCATCCCACTTTGGAGACCACTGACCTACACAATACACTGATACGCAAGACACTGATACACAAGACGTGGCAGCACTTTAATTAGAGTGGCTCTTAAAGCTGCTCTAATTAAACCACTGCCCCACACCCACTCCTGGAGCACATGTAAAAATGCCCTTTCTGAGTCCATTGTGGGTACTATATTCTTTCAAACATGCTTAGAGGCAACACTTTCTAAGCTCTGTTGAACAAAAGGATTGCGGTTGTGGCTCACTCTTAAACAGGCATCATGAAGTAGTAGAGGAAGCTAGCTACGACCTTCCCCTCCAGCATGCCCCCAACTGGCCCACACACAAGGTATACAGCTCTTCCTTCCAAGCTGTCATAGTTGCTGTCCTGCTTCTAGCTCCAATATATAAATGTGGAAGTCACTGCAGAAGCTGAGGTGACTTCTACAATTACTTGACAAATGTTGTGTACCACTGCCTACTAGGAAATGTACGTATGACTCTCAATGTAATTACTATACTCTGCATTCTGGAATGTCAATGACTAGTGAGTGTTCATGTTCTTGAGAAATACTGGGATTAGAAACTGTTCCTAAGGGCTTTTTTTCTTTCTTATTCTAAATAAAATCAGAGTGCATTGTTTTGTATTTTAGTTTTCTTTAATTATAAGAGAAAAGTAGTGGCAAACTAACATACACCAAGCGCTCGATTACAAATAATGTCACCTTTAGGAAAAATAACACCCTTGATTGGTTCTGCAAAGTACAGCTAAATCACTTATGAAAGCATAACAGCGAATAATTTCAAATGGATTTTTCACTCAAGATAGCACTATGTGCAATCCTGTCAGCTCCTATACTTTATTTTGACCTGCTTTGTAAAAGGATATGCAGAACTGCACAATGTAATGTCAACTTGCATTAGGTTGGTGGCAATGATAAGTGCTCATTATTCAAACTGTGTTTCTACTGGCATGTTCTATTTATACCTCCACTTCTTTACTGAGGATTTCGAAGTACCAGTTCCTTTGTAACACAGTACACTTGGGGCAATTTTTTTTACATGACCTTTGAAAAGGGCTATCAACAACATAATGTTGCATGCTATCTAAACAAGTATTCCAGAATTTTTTAAGTCATTTTTAGGTTATGACAATTTTGGGAATTATGACAATATTGTGATCCAAAGAGAAGTGCTGAGTATACTGTGGAATTGACAATTTTGTTATAATAATTCAATGTTTCCCTTGTTTCTGTTTTATAATATCAAAAATCTTGCTTATTTGGATGATCAAAAGACTAACACTGGAATAAATGCTATAGTTTTCTATATATATTTTCAACCATAATACTTACTTGTATAACATCACATTGTTGTTATTACTGGTTATTTGTTGAGTAATAGAGAAAGGAAAAACCTTGGGGAAAAGGCTGCTTGATTTAGTACATTTTAGCAGATTGTAAAAACTGGGTAGCAATACTGTTCATGTTGAATAACACCGCATATAGTCTACCAGATAATCTACAACAAAATCCTCCATAGTATAGTGACCGTTCTAGAGTTACTTCATTAGGGTGGATTAAATTGCTATCCTCCATCAAAATCCATGCCAGAGTAACACAGCTGAAGAAGTATTATCAACTCAGTCTGTCTTTTAAAACATTTTAAAAAAATATTGTTCTGGAGCAGACTTCAATTTTTTTCCAGGACATTTTTATGTGGACCTAACTAGCTCCTCCTCCAGGGATTAGACTATGACTTTTGTCAGGGCTAGATATACAGAGCAACATGTAGCTGTACTGCCCCAGGTGCAGACCAGAGAAAAATATGATTCTGAAAGAGGCAAAGTAGCTATCATCTAATACCAATAGCAAACTACTTCCATCTCCATACTAGTTCAGCTCTGCTGCCCAGTGCATGGAGAAACTGAATAATGGGCTTGCTAATTCTTCAATCATTTCCTGCCCACTAGGGCTCAGAGAAAAAAGGGATGGCAGCGCAGAGGATCCTGCTGTCCTCCTCCTATGCTCTGAACAGTGATGTGAATAGTCTATTCAAAGAGGCAGTGAGGTGCCTGAAACTTTAATCTGCTGCATAGATGTACAGGGCAAATGAGAATCTTGCCTGTGGTGATTAATGAATCACAGTTGCAAATCAAACCATTCAGTACTGGATAATTTACTATAAATGCCCTCTGCATTTACACCTTGGCACTCCCACCCTTTCTCTGCAGGCGCTCTCTTGTTGGTTCAGTCAGCACCAGTGGTTCCTGGATAACAGCTGCCAAATACTTTTTTCCGAGTAGTTCGACTTCCAGTTTCTGTCCAGCTTTGCTTAGTTCTGTGGGAATATATGCAAAAGCCAAGCTCTGCTGGGTGCTATAGCTGTAACTGCCAGATGTGGTATTACCAACAACCTGAAAAACACACAAATATTTATCCTTAATGGGGTTTTAAAAAAGTCTACACAGGTTACATACTAGATTCTACCTTTACAAACATGCCCCCTTTTTAACAATTTACTGTAAATAGAGTTTTTATATATAGTTAAATATACCTTGTCTTATGTATGTCACCGTTCATACTATTTTGGGCCATCAGCAGATTTTCTTCAGCTGAATTTCTTACTCCAACAAAGCCAAAGGAAAATCATAAGAAGGTTTCTTAAATTCCTGATACTTTTATTTTTTTCACCTGAATAAACACTGTTCACATGTCAAATTCATGCTAGATATTTTCATTAGCTGTTAAGGGATGATGTACATATTTAAGAGGCCTGACAGCCTAAACTTTGATTTTCATTTTGTTCTTGCTTTTTTTCTAAGCAGTAATCTTCAAATATACTGAGAGGAGAACAGAACATTTGCAGGTTAATGTAATGGTTATAAAAAGGGACTATAATACTGTAGATCTTTTCCATGTCTAATTTATGTTATTATATAGTATTTCTAATTCTTATGTAAAATTAATCTGCCATGCTACCTGGAAATTAATAAATTACATCATAGCTTCAAACAGTCCTGTTCCAAGAAAAAACAAACTGTCCTCTTCCTCCCCAAAATCTCTCTGTCTCTCTAAGTGCCATATTCAAACAGGACATTGGTAATCATGGTCTTCCACAGATCTCTTCTCTTTGAGGCATACAGAATTTCTAGTGTTGATACATTCTAGGCCTGTGCAAGTAGGCAGGTATTTGATCCGGCTTCAGATCCGGCTGCTTCAGATGCCAGTGATCCAATCCGGACCTCCAGACTGGGTACCCGCTTTGATCTGACCGAAGCAGCTCCGAAGCTTCGGAGCCGCCTCAGAGATCCAGCTATAGGGTATAATGGAGGATCAATGAAATACCTATAACTTTGTTGTTTACTGTCTGATTTGAGTGAAACTTGCTGAGAGCATGACGCCTGCCAAGTGTCAAGAAGATAGGTGCAGGGGTTTGGGGGGAACTGCACTTCAAGCTGCTGACAGGCAAAACTGGTGACATAGATGACTGTGTGTGTGTTAAGGCGCAGCAGGCTGAAAATTGCAGGGGTAGTGGCCCCTGTTGAGGCCCCAAAGCCTGCCAGCTGTCAAGGAGATAGGTGAAGGGGGAGTCTGGCTTTTAGGGCCCTGCACCTCTGACTCCTAACAGGTAAAACTCATGATGTGGGTGGGTGCTTGGGCAACTGCGTCTGTCTTGGGACACAGGGGGGTGAAATCTACTGCAAGCCTGGGTGCTGGGCCCTGCCAGGTCATGAAGCCTGCCAGCTGTGTGTGTGTCTCGCTGGGGGAGTCTGGCTTCTGGGGCCCCGCACCTCTGGCTACTAACAGGGAAAGCTCGTGATGTGGGTGGGTGACACTGTGTGTGTGTTAAGGTGCGCCCTTCCTGGCGCTGGGGCCTCTGCACAACACAGCAGTGTGCCCCAGTGAAGTCTTCTCCTCCCCTACAGCCGCACTCCTTGTCCACCACTTTACATGACAGCCAACTTTTACCCGTTGGTAAGGACAACAAGGACAACAAGAAGTCCTTTTTTAAATACATAGGGGGCAAAAAGAAGGTACCGGGTAGCGTGGGGCCCCTGCAAGACGCTCTGGGAAATTTGGTCGTCACACCAGATGACAAAGCTAACCTATTTAATGACTTCTTTGCCTCCATTTTCCTGAGCAGGGACTGGATCAGCCCCCCACCACTGGGCCCCCCTCAGGCCCCAGGGGAGGTGCACCTAGGCCAAGGGTCAGTGAGGATCTAATCAGGGAACTTCTGGAGGGACTAGATGTTTTTAAATCAGCTGGTCCAGACAATCTCCACCCCAGAGTGCTGAGGGAATTAGCTGAGGTCATTGCGGGACCCCTGGCATGGCTTTACGAGCACTCGTGGTGCTCTGGTGTGGTACCAGAGGACTGGAAGAGGGCCAATGTGGTTCCCATCTTCAAAAAAGGGAGGAAGGAGGACCCGGGAAACTATAGGCCAGTTAGTCTTACCTCGATCCTGAGTAAGCTTTTTGAGAGAATTATTCTAGCACATGTCCACAAGGGGCCAGCAGGGGAGATTATGCTTAGGTGCAATCAACACAGGTTCATGAGAGGCAGGTCCTGTCAGACCAACCTGGTGGCTTTCAATGACCAGGTCACCAAATCCTTAGATACAGGGGTAGCAGTGGACATAGTCTTTCTGGACTTTAGGAAGGCCTTAGACACTGTTTCTCACCCCATTCTCATTAAAAAACTGGGGGACTGTGGTGTCGAATGAAACTTAGCTGGCTCAACACCAGTAGCAGCAGCAGCAGCATCAAAGGTACTGTCGCAGGGCACAAAGGTGCCCCGCTCCTAGAAGGGCAGAAACTGCCTGGGGGAAAAGCCCAAAGAGAGAGAGACAGAACCCCAGGTGCAGGTTACTAGGGCAACAAGCCAGAGGGTAAATCAGCCTGCACCTGCACATGGTCAGCTGACCAGAAGGGGCAAGGCTCTGGGCCCATATAAACCCCAGAACCGGGCCCAGGGAGGGCAGTGCCTAGGGGGAAGGAGCTCTCCTAGAGCAAGCAAAGGGGACAGGCCTGTCTGCAAGAGCAGCTTCCAATACTGTTAAGGGATGGAGCATTCCCCGGGTAGGGTTTAAATGAGGTTATAGCCGAGCGGCTTGAATTTATATTACAGCCCAGGGGCTTGTGTTTTGTTTATTGTTGTATAAGACCAGTGGTTTGAGTAAGGCTATTAGGGGATGGAGGAGGCCTCATAGGGGACCCATGGCAGCGTGGGGACCCCAGCACCAGAGGAGGGCGCAGCATTTGGGGTGCACAGACCCCAGCTCCAGGGAGGGCACAGCACTTTGCAGGGCACGAAGCGAGACAGGGCCACAGAGAGCCCAAGTGCCAGTGAGGCGCAGAGCTAGGGTGTCCCAAAACACCCATTGTGACATCTATCTTGGAGCGGGACCCACCAGGGGTCTAGAAACCCATGGGGTCCAGAGAATCAGTCAAGACCATGTCCAAGTGGACTGAAAGGCTCTGTTTGGGTATCTGTCATGGGATGGGGTCCTGCAGGATGGCCATGATCTCCCCAAGGCCCCATTGCCATGCCAAGTTGGCCCAATGGGCACCCTTGATTCTCTCCTGCCACGTCTTTGATCGAATGATTGATAGGGAGGACCACCAAGATCTGGGAGATGGTACCTCACTCAGCTCTGTTCAGGGGGCCGCTTATCCCAATCTCCCCAAGCAAAGCCATCTCATGGATGGCCTTCTGTTGCTCCACCAGCCTTTCAAGCATCAGGTATGCGAAATTCCACTGAGTCTCCACATCCTGCATGATTCTGTGCTGTGGGATGCTCAGCTCTGCCTGTTTCTCCCACAGCATCTTGCCCCCCTTGATGCTACAGTGGAAGTAGCCTGCAACCTTCCTGCATTTCAAAATCAGTTGGCTTGTAGCAGTAGTGGTGGCGGCACCATTACTGGCAGCCCTGTCCCCCTCCAAGGCACCCCTCACTATGCAGCCTGTGTGCCACATAGCGGATACCAACAAAGTTGGCATCACGGACAGCCTTCACCATATTGGCTCCATTGTCGGTTACCATGAACCCACGGGTGAGCTCAGCCTGCTCAACAACCCACCCCTGCAGCATACAGTTCATGGTCCCCATGATCTCCCTTGCCATATGGCACTCATCCAGCACCTTGGCTTGCAGTAGACCCCACCGACAGCCTAACTGATCGCACCAGTGCCCTGTAAGGGAGAGGTAGGCATGATCGCCACCCCAGCTGCTCCAGATGTCGGAGGTGAAGTGCAAGACTACCTGTGACCCTGTCTTGCGCAGCTCCTCCCTCAAGTACTCCCTACATGCCTCATGCAGGGAGGGCACCACTGTCCTGCTAAAGGTGGTGCATGAAGGCACTTTGTAAGATGGGGCAAGAAGTGCTACAAACCACCTGAACACTGCTGCTCAATTAAGGAGAAGGACTGGCTATCCAGAGCAAGCATCTCCCCAATGCTCTGGGTGATCTTGCTTGCCTTGGGAACGCACCCCACGTTCTGTCCACCTTTCCTCCACTAGTCCAGGCTGGCCTGCCTGTGCTTTGTGGGGAAGGGGGCTTTGGAGCAAGTGGGGGACTTCCCTTTCGGCACGCTCACACTGGTGCCAGGCTGAGCAGGAAGAAGGGCAAGGAGTTGCTGCTTCCTCGGATGCATCAGCATCGCCGTGGTGGAAAAGCGTTTCACATGCTTGCGACAGCTCATGTGCCTTCGGCAGTGCTGGCAGATGGTAAACCTGGGATTATCTACCATCTCAAAATGCTCCCACACTACACTACTCCCCAGCTTCTGGGTTGAGGGTGAGGATCCTGCCTTATCCCACTCAACAGGCTCAACAGCAGGAGGAGCTGCCCCAGCTGAGCCACTTGCCTCCACAACCTCAGCCTCCTCCAAGGTGCTGCTTTCCAGAGGAGACCTGGGTCTAGGGGAAATTTGAGGGGTGTGGAACACAAACTCTGATTCCCCCTGAGTCCCCAGAATTGCTTGAGCCAGTGTGCTTAGCTTCCCTGGTTCCAGCTCCAGCTCCTCCTCTGGCAGTGGGAGGCTCATGCTGAGAGATGACATTGGGGTGGAGGAGACAGTGATTCCACTGCTGGTGCCTACTTCTGGACTGAGAGGAGGTGATGCAGGTGCAGGGACATCAGGTGCAGACACTGCTCCCACCTCCTGGCTTCCACTGGCAGCACTGATGTCATGGCTGCTTGGGAAGAGAATGCGTCTGTGTTTGGGGGGAGAGAGCAAGGGCTTGCAGCTCTAGCTGTCTCCCTACCCCCTCTCCCTGCCCTGCCAGAAGACCTGGCACCTGCCTTTCAAGCACACTTCATATTAATCTTTCCTGTGCTGCAAAAGATCTGTGTGTGTGTCACTCCTTTTTTGTTGTGTGTTTTATTCCCTCTGTTGCGTGCATGCACTAGACTCTTCTTTGATTGTTTGTTTCAGGTGTTAAGAGCTATGTACAAATTGTGTGCTGTCTGTCTTCTTCTCCTATATCTGTTTTTTCTTCTTTATATATATATATATATATATAGTGTGTGTATGTGCGCGCACATGCCTCCCTGCACAGTGATGGATCACGCTGGCAGGGAAAACACAGCTTTCTTTTTTCCACGTTTGCACAAAAAAAAGAGCAAATGAATTCAAAGAAATGAATTGAATAGTACTAAGAGATGCTAAGCTAAGCTAAGCCCTACCCAATCCTTTCTAACAACAAAAAGGGGTAGGCAAGTTTAACTGCTGAGTAAAGTAACCAGGATGTCTTCTAGGGTACCTTTCTCATGCAGTTCCTGAGAGGGAACAAGCTTGCAAAAGGCACAGCACACCTCCAAACAGAGGCTTTTATGCTGTTTCTAGGTCCCTCTCTGCCAGGCACTGTCATTGGAAAGGCAGCCAGAGAGAAATCCTTCTCACTGGCCATCTACACATGTCAGTCTTCCCCCACTGTTCCCCCTCACTCTCCCTCCCTCCCTCCCTCCCCCGTTCCCCTCCCTCTTCTAACTTTCACTTTAAGCTTCTAATGCTTGTCTAAAGCATCCAAAGCTTTTACGAAGCACTTCAGAAGCTCTGAACCGCTTTGGACAGCCTGAATGAGCCAGCGCTTCACTTCGGGCATGCTGCTTCAGATGCCGAAGTGTCTGAAACAGCCCTGGATCTGAAGTGCAATCCGAAGCCTCGCACAGCTCTAATACATTCATCCATTTAGATAGACTCTTGGCATAAATCAACCTCTGTCTTCCATGATCTTTTCTTCCTTCAGTCTTTCCAGTTACAACCAGACTTTCAATTTCCTCCTTCCTCATAACATGTCTGTGAAACTCCAACTGTCTCTTTCTGAAGTTGATCAGCAGCTTCCTCCTGCAGCCTGTTCTTAACAAAATATCTTCATTTGAAATGTGACTTGTTCAACCTACCTTCAAGATGCACCTTAAGAACCACATCTCGCTTGCTTCAATACTCTTTTCCATACTTGACAATACTGTCCAGCATTCTGATGCATACATGACGACTGGTATAACATAGCACTACAAAACTCTTAACTTTGTCCCCATAGAAATGTTACTATTTGTCAATATCTTTTTCATTTTCAGAAATGCATCTTTTGCCATCCCTAGTCTCCATTTTATTTCATGATCACATTTACCATCAGATATTATTCAGCTTTATTGATTGGCCTTATTTGTTCCTTTTCCACTTTGAAGTTGCATACAGGAATCATCATCTTCTGCATAATTACCATATATTCTGTTTTTCTACTTAAACCTTTCTTCTCGCTTTCACTAACAATTTTATCTAGAATTCCTTGGAGCTTCTCTTCTGATTCAGCCATTAAGACTGCATCATCAGCATAACACAAGTTGTTCAAATTCTGTCCGCCAATGATCAGCCCTAGTAAATCCTCAATTTCCCTCAGTTTTTTCTCACTGTACAAGTTGAGTAAATCAGGTGAAAAAAACTCTTAATTTGGATGAAATCACTTAATTTACTTTCTATCTTTGCTGCTGCAGTTTTGTTCCAATAGAGGTTTCTTAACATTCTCATGTCTTTATCATCAATATCCAGTTCTTCCAGCATTTTCATTAACTCCTCATACTTGACTCTATCAAAAGCTGGTATAATCAATAAAACACAAGAAAATATCTTTCCTCATTTCTATTGCCCTTTCCAAAAGCATTCATACCATGAAGATAGCATTTCTTGTACCTCGATCTTCAACAAAACTACATTGAAAGTTTTCAATCTCCGGTCTTATTCTACTTCTAGCTCTCAACACCAACACCTTTAATAGGATCTTTGTCACATGGCTCATTAAACTGATGGTTCGATGCAGTTCACATTCAATGACTCCAAGTCTTTTGGGGAGTGCAATAAAGATCAATTTACTGAGGTCCTCAGGTATTTCTCCACCTTCATAAATCTCACTGATAACAGTTGTTAACTTTTCTACACCAAACTCTTCCAAACATTTTATTTGTTCTACTGCAATCTGGTCCTGTAGCTTAATTGGTTTTCCTGGGTTTGACATTAAACTGCATTCATCAGGAGGATAGTTTTAACTCTTAGAGTAATAGTGAAACAAATACCTTCTAGCTACTGCAGTCTCTGGGTCACCCTTAGACAAGGTGTTGAACCCATCAGCCTCCCTTACCAGGGTTATGGTTGAAGCTGTTGGAAGTGCAGGATGGTGGATCATTTAATCTGGTGAATTCCTGGTGCAACTAGGACAACAATACAGGAGACTTGCTCAGCTTAGCTGAGCACTGCAACTTGCAGCAAGAAGTGGCAACCTGCTACAGTATTTTGCCAAGCATAATCCATGGTCTTTCAAAAATTAAGAAAACCACACAATAGTATGAAGGGGGTCCCTGACAAAAGGTGAGGAAACTTCACCCAGTAAGGATAGTCGTGTGACAGGTGACTCCTGACCATTAGCACGCTACTGTCCACACTCAGGAGAGAGGAGTCAAAGTGGCAATGGAGAGTGTTGGAACTCTATATCAAATGAGGAAATTGGATAATGTCAAGCATGAAATGAAAAGAATAAAGATCAACATTCTAGATATGTGTGAAACACATTGGAAAAAGGCTGGAATTATTGTTTCAAAAGATGTCAAGATCATTATTCAGGAGGTCAGATACACAAAACAGGATTTGGATTGTTTTTGGATGAAGAAACCTCAAAATCTTTGCATGGTTTTTGGGTAATATCGGATAGAGTGATGCTTGTGAAAATAAAGGCTAAACTTTTCAACATTGCAATAATAAAAATCTATGCACCAACAGCTGAAAGTGGGGAAGAGGACATTGATCATTTCTGTGAAGACCTTGATAAAGCAAAAAAGCAAGACAAACCTCAAGAAGTGGTCATAGTGATGGGAGATCTAAATGCAAAAGTTGGTTGTGAACAAGTGGGAAATATTGTTGGACCTCATGGAGAGAAAAATGAAAGAGGAGAGAGATGGATTTTGATTGATGTGTTGCAAAAGATCAAGTCATTATGAATACATGGTTTGAACATCACCCAGGAAGAAGGTATACATGGAAAAGTGCTGGAGATAACATTACAAACCAAATTGATTACATCATCGTCAACAGAAGATTCAGGAATGCTGTTCAACAATCAAAAACTTATCCAGGGGCTGACTGTGGAAGTGATCATGTACCTGTAGTTTGCACCATCAAGATAAGGTTGAGGAAACTTAAGAAACCAAAAGCAACAAGGAAGCTTGATTATTTGATTCTAATGGAAAAATATTTGATTAAAGAAAGGTACACAGTTGCAGTCAAAAATCATTTTCAAGAACTTGAAGATGAAGGATAGGGCTGTGCCAAATGGCATTGTTCTGTTTCACCTTGAGTTTCGAGGTTTGGACGGAACAGCATTTCATATCGAATTTAATTTTGATTCAAAACAGCTGTTCTGTTTTTCTTCGTCGAAACAGTATGGCTGTTTTGACTGTTTCGATGTTTCGCTAAATCAGCTGGGCACGGGGAGTCAGCCCGGCTGGGCTGAGTTCCCATCCCCTGTGCTAGATTGGGCCGGAAGTGGGAAGTGAGATTGGGCCAGTGGCGATTTAGCACGGGGGATGGGGAGTCAGCCCAGCTGGACTGTGCGACCGCCTGGCCTCAAACAGTCATTCGCGTGCTGCCTTGGCGTGGACGGTCGGTGATGGCTGTCCTGAAGTTTCTTGCAGACCCTGAGGTAGATGCTTATCACCAAGGGGGCCACCCCCAAACTCACCTGCCACGACTCTGAATGCAACTTCAGTGCGGGGGTAACTCACTAGGGGCTCCTCAGTGGTGGAGCCCCAGACGGCCGTCCATGGGGCTCCACCTCCCCTACACCCCAGCCTCACGCCAACCTCAGCAGGTCACTGGATCTTATCGGCCATTCCTCCAATGCCACTGTACTCTTGACCCTGACGTTCTCTTAAGTCTTGTGTCCCCCAGCACTTTCTCCTACGATGGCCTAGCGAAACCACTATCTAGCCTCAGCTGGGCCTCCTCCTGCCCTAACCTGCCTCAAGCTGGGAACTGAGGGACAAAACAGCAAATAACACAAGAAAAAAAAAAGCGGAAGAAAAAAAGGAGGACGGAAAGGAGCCGCCCTGCCGGCACATCTATCCTGCGCTTTTTTCCCTTTTACCAGAACTTTCCTCATTAGGAGACTTAGTCCCCTGGCATTGTCTCTCCTACCACACAACACCTCCAAAAGGGGGAAAAGGGGGGAAAAAAGGGACCAAACAGAAATTACGAATTGGGGAGAGTTTGCCTGGCTACCTTCCTGACCCTTCAGTTAGGATACAGAGGAGCCTCCTCGTCACTCTCTCCACGATCCCTTTGTCTTCATCCCCCCCAGCCAGTGTCCCACACCTGGTACCTGGGCACTCGCTGGGGAATGATCTGTCATCTGGCCGGGGTGGCTAAGGCTTCTCTTTCTGGGCCATTACTCCCATCATGCCGCCGAATGCGGCTTGTGGAGTCGTCCTCCCATGATGTTGTCTGAGGCGTCCCCCTTCCTGCACCTCGCGGCCCTTCCTGGTCTGGTCAGCCATTGCTTGCACTGTGGGCTACTGCCACGTCTGTTACTGACCTGCTGGGATCCCTCTCTTGTGGCTCCCGCTAGTCTCTGCTGGTGCAGAAAGCCTCCTCTGACTGTTCTGCCTCCCAGGAACACCAGCCTCTGCTGGTGCAGAGAGCCTCCGCTGGCTCTCCTTCCTCCCGAGCACACTGGTCACCACTGGTGCAGGGAGCTTCGGCAGGCTCTCTCTCGTTCCTGGCACATCTGTCATTGTCAGTGCTGAGAGCCTCCACCGACTCTTCCCCCTGCTCTCCACTGGTGATCCTCTTTATTCCCACTGGCTGGTGATTGCCGATGATATCACCAGCCGGCCTCAGCTGAATAAGGGTGCAGCCTATAACCCGCGCAGGTTCCCTCCTTCGCTCCGGCTGCGTCATGGGCCCTGCTGCAGGTAAGTGTTTTTCTTTTATTATTTCTTTCCCTTTCGTGCCTGGTCTTCACCCTAGGGTCCCCCAGTGTGTGGATCAGGGCTCTTTCACCTGATCGCCCCCGTGACAGACCGATTTCTCATCCCCAACACTACGGTTGAAATATTTCAACTTTTGAAACATTTTGACCAGCCTCATTTTGTTTCAAGGCTGTTTCAATGTCCTTTGTTTCATTTCAGTTTTGCTGTTTCAACCTCGAAATGAGTTGAAACAGTGTCAAAACAAAACGGCCGGCAAAATTTTGCACAGCCCTAATGGAGGAAATATGTCAAACTAGGAAATTTTCAAAGAATCACTGGCTGAAACAGACAAGGAGGTTATTCCAGCAGAAGTAAGGCAAAAGAAACAGAAATGGATGACTGAAGACATCCTTGAACTTATGGAAGAAAGAAGAAGGATGAAACTGGATAAAAGAATTTGATCAAGGTACAATGAAGAAAAGGAAAAATGGCTTAATGAAAAATGTACAAAAGGATGTTACATCAGTGCCTAGGAATATCAAAGACATCACAGGCTAAGGAGGATGTACTGCTAGGGGATGTATAAAAGCCAAGAATGGTGATATAATTATGGAATGAGAACAAGTATTGAAAAGATGGAGAGACTGTATTGAACAATTATTTCATGACAGTTAATAAGAAAAGCCATCTATTAAGAAGAATATGGATGCTTTTAAAATTCTTAAATCTCCACAAAATGCAAAGTTAATATTATACTCCTGAAGAATGAATTTTAGTTTCTTGTAATATGATGGGCTGGGTGAAGTGGTAGTTTGTAGTGTCTTGCTATAGATCAAGGGCATGAGTTTGAGAGCTGCACTGAAGGATGCCTTCAGCTGACTAAACTATAAGTCAGAACCTGGTTATTTAAATCAGGGAGTCAAAAGCAGCCAGACATAACACTAACTATGCCACTATCTTACATGTAGAGGCCTACCAAATTAGCAATTTCGTGATTTTCATGGAAACCGCAAATTTTGTCATTCTCCACAAAAAAGCCCAATCCCCATGAAAAGGTGCTGGGACTGTGAAAAGGTGCAAAACTGGAGAAGGAGCAAGGGACAAGAAAAAAAAATGAGCTGCAAAACAGAAAGGGCAGGAAGCCCTAGTGTCCTAAAGCACAGGGGGAGGGATGAGGGGGGAGAACAAATCAGAGGCTGAGCCCCTGATGTAGGCTCAGTCCAGGTGCCAGCCAGGGGCCAGCCTAGGAGCCTGCAAAGAAGCCTGACTCCCCCCCACCCCTTTTTTTTGCATTGCCTTGCATTGCAAATGCCCAACCTGGTGCTGCCTGCTTGCCCGCCTGCCAAGGAGCTGCCTCCCCTGGTGTATGATCAAGCCCCCAAAAGCCATTAACCTTGTCCTAGACTGCTTGCTAATGCAACAATCCCCTGATTGAGCCTGTGGAAGCCATTAGTTGCCACATTAGCAAGCAGTCTAGGGCATGGCTAATGGTGTCTGTGGGTTTGATCAAGCTCATGGAAGCCATTAACTGTATCCTAAACTGCTTAATAATAACGTGGCAATTAATGACTTCCCGGGGCTTGAGCAGGGGATTGCCATGTTAGTAAGAAGTCTAGGGTGCTGTTAATAGTTTCTACGGCCTTGATGAAGCCTGTGGACACCATTAACCACGTTCTAGACTGCTTAATACTGTGGCAATTAATGGCTTCCGCAGGCTTAATCCCCTGATCAAGCCCAGGGAAGCCATTTATTACCATGTTAACAAACCCCAGTTTGGGGCCATCTGTCAACCTCTGGGGAGGGGTGGCATTTCCGGGGCCCCTTGGCCAATCAGAGACAGGGCAGGGCCCGCATCGTGCTCCACCATGAAAGTTACACATACCCTGATACCTCGCTGGACTGTGAAGTTGGGGGACAGCTACCCCAAATTCAGTAGGCCTCTACTTACGTGCCTTTGGTCACAAAAACTGGCATGTCTTAACCCTTCTAGCCCAATGGGCCACCTAAACAAGCAGACCTATAAAATTTCGGGGTTGGTGAGGGAAGAGGGCTTCATAACAAACCTGCCTAAAGCTGTATAACTTACCTTGCCATTAAACCACACACTTTCATTTCCCTCTGGATCAACATTATCCGTTTTCAAGGTGAGATACACCAGTCGCCGTTTAAGCCCTTTTTCTTTAATCTGCTTCAGTGCTTGCTTTCCTATGAAGTCTGCTGGCTGAAAAAGTAAAGGATAATGATGATAAATGATTATTCAGGATCTGTAACAAGGTTATAGATGCAAGCATTTAAATGTGTCTTCACTTGTTTTCCCATCAGTTAAATATTTATATAAAATAGAGATTAAATCAAACTTTGGGGCAAATATAAATCTTGTCCACAAAAATGACATGTTCATCTATTTTTCCTATGCTTGTTTGTCTAGTTCTCTGTCCTCTAAGACCCACGATTTCAATAATGATAGAATTATATATGTCATATAATATGGCATACCATAATAGTGGGTGATTGAACTGGCCCTTTTAGAATTCTGAGCCAGAATGTCAGTACTTCTCTTACAATGGAACTGACACACTACAGCATAGATACTTGTGCCCCTGTTCTCTTACTGCAGCCCCATGTCCTGTTTGGATCTAAAAGCCACGTGTAAGGACAAAAGCAGCTCAGCACCATTCTCCTTTGGTCCTTCTGTCCAGGAACTGGAAATGGAAGTTTCCTTCCTACTCTCAAAAGAAATGTTCTGTACTGACTACTTCATGGGATAGTGTGGCACCCCGGCTGTCACATCCTATTCATACACCAGAATAGCAGCATCAGCTGGAGCTCTCTGTATTCAATTATGTTCCCAAAAGCAGAGTGGCAGTTCCTTGAATTCTCACACATCAGTCAGAGACAGTAGCTTAAAAAACCAGGGCAGAGGGAGGCATGGGGATAGCTGCGACTTTCAGCTCTCACTGTGACAGTGGTGCAATCATGTGACTGCAGTGGCAGCTGCTATTTTTCCACCTCTTTATGTACCCAAACTGTACATAATTATGATCTCAAGACCAGGGTAATTCTACCACTAAAGGTGTGTAAACAAGTTGCTTTTTTCACCATTTAAAGTGCGTTATCACTGTGACTTAGCAGAAGTGCATGGCTTCATAAAACTTTAAAAATGGGTACAGCATTTTAAATTTACCCGTGTTAAATGAGATAATAAATTTGAAGCACTGTATTTTACAGCCTGCAAATCCAATATGTGAAAATTCACCTTAAGGATATGGCTCATATGAAGTAAAATACTTATAAGCAATTGGCTTGCATCCCACAAGTTGTCTTGCCTTGAGGTTCAGACCCATAATATCCACTATATGCTGTGGTAGCTCTCCAGCAAAGAAAAGGGACAACTTGAAATTTACTGAGAGAATCACAGGCCTTGACGTACCCTTAACTGATGAAGCTGTCACAGATCTAAAGCACAAATGGATTCCTACCTAATTACTGAATACTTCTGACAAGTGGCAAATAGTGAAAAAAGGAACCAAGACTGCACGATGTGAACTGGTAGATCTAATGAATGGTGGCATAGAAAAGAAACACAAAAAGGGAAAGGGGCTCTCAGACTTTCTATTGGATTTGCTCCTATGATGTATACTTAAATAAGGAACAGCAGAGTGGTGTAAGGACTTGTTTACATGGGGGCAGATGAGAAAAATAATCAGTGTTAACATTCAAAGTTGGTTAGTTAAAATGTATGAAACCCATGTGAACACACACATTCAAAATAAGTTACCTAGACTGAATTTAGCTTAATTCATTTCCATTCTCATCCATTCTTATATGTTTGCAATGTCATTGTCAGGAAAGCAGTATCCTTGACTCAGAATATGACAGATAAGCAAACAACTTTTTCTTAATATTTAGTTTTTAATTTGAAACTAATTAGTCTCTGTATTTCACTTTCCATCTGAGGATCTCAAAGTGCTTTACAAATGATTAAGCCTCAGGGCTCGCTTAGTCTGAAGAAGAGAAGACTGAGACAGGATTTAATAGCATCCTTCAACTACATAATACGTGGTTCCAGAGAGGATGGAGCTAGACTGTTCTTAGTGGTGGCAGATGACAGAACAAAGATCAATGGTCTCAAGTTGAAGCAAGGGATGTTAAGGTTAGATATTAGGAAGAATTTTCTCACTAGAAGGGTAGTAAAACACTGGAACAGGCTACCCAGAGAGGTGATAGAAGCTCCATCCTTGGAGGTTTTCAAAACCTGCCTAGAAAAAGCTTTAGCTGGGATGATCGAATTGGGGATGGTCCTGCTTTGAGCAGGTGGTTGGACTAGATGACCTCCTGATGTCTCTTCCAACCCTAATTTTCTATGATACTATGATTTTCTATGCTTCTATGAAGTGCAGTGGTAGCAGAAGCCCAAGTGATGGCACTGCGTCCAGATCCAGGGCCGGTCTCCATGGACACTGCATGTAGCCAGGTGTGGAGCTGTGTCTGGGGTTAGGCTCCATGGAGAATGGCCCTTAGCCCCAGCCCCAGTCCTGGATGCAGCACCCTCACTGGGGCTCCTATCACTGCCACTGCCCCCATGCCACTCTGCCCTTCACCAGGCTTGCGGGGCTGGGAGCTGCCACAGCCACGTGGGCATCCCAGGGCAAGCTGCAGGCTGGCATGGGATAGGGGTGCTCCAGCGCCACTTGCCTCCCCCAACCCCAGCCCCACCCCTAGTCCTAACCTCAGCCCAGTGCTGGCTGCTGCAAGTAGTGGGGCATGAAGTTTCAAAGAGCTTTACAAATGATTAAGCTTCAGGGCTCATTTAATCTAAAGAAGAGAAGACTGAGTGGGGATTTAATAGCCTTCAACTACCTGAAGGGGGTTCCAAAGAGGAAGGAGCTAGATTGTTCTCAGTGGTGGCAGATGACAGAACAAGGAGCAACAGTCTTCAAGTTACAGCAAGAGATGTTTAGGTTAGATATTAGGAAACACTTTCTCACTAGGAGGGTAGTAAAGCCCTGGGTAACCTGTTCCAGTAAGACTGTGAAATCTCCATGCTTGGAGGTTTTTAAGACCCAGCTAGACAAAGCCTTGGCTAGGATGATCTAGCCAGGGATGGTCCTGCTTTGAGCAGGGGCCTGGACTAAACGGCCTCCTGAGATTCCTTTCAACCCTAATTGCCTATGATTCTATGAAAACCTGCGTGAGTGAGGGATGTGAACTATTCTACTGATTTTAATATTTATCTTATTTTGCTGATGGAGAAATTGAAGCAAGGATGTGCCAAAGGTCACACAAAGAATCAGTGTTAGACCCAAAATTATAATCCAGATCTATTGACCCAACCAGTGTTTTAATCAATAGAGTATCCTGCCTCTTCAAATACATAATTTTAGACTTCATATATAGCATTTTGTATGTACCACGTTACTACAAATGATAAAAGCTTTTAAGAATTTATTTTTATTGTTAAAAGTTTTAAATGTTGTCTTTTAAAAGTAGTATGCCAAGAACTGCTACTTAAAGTTAGAAAAACAAAAATCAACATTTCTGTTTTATTTGTAAGCATCTAATACTACAGCAAATTCTCTGAAGTCCTTAACATTAATTTTTGCTACATCCCTTTGTGGGGGATATTCACATTCATAAGAACTTCATATTAAACAGTAAGCCCACAATCAGTAAATAATAATGCTTGTATTTGAAGAGTTATTGACGAATGGTACCATATATCTGGTAAGGGCCTTCATTTCCACAGAGTATGATATTTGTTAACTAGGAGTCTATTTAAAATGAGCTCAAATTGAGTGGTTTTTTTAAAAGTTCCCAAGACTGTTTCCAGTTCCATTATAGGAGTTGTTTATTATCATTCCTATGTGACAGACTGGCAGCACTACTTGACATGCATGTGAATAAGTACAGGTAGAGAATGCAAGGGTCAGCATGATGTAAAAAAGGGTATGGACAAGTATAACAATTAGACCTATTTAAATACAGTTTAAACCTCAAGCAGACAGATATACAAACCTGTTGACCAGTTTAAAGCTGCCTGGAATGGTTCAAAAGTATACCTAGAAAATCAAGTTCTCTTTTGAACTGGTTTACTGTGTACTAGCTAAATATTACCTGTGGACACATATTCCATGACACAGGTCTGGTCTATCCTCCGGGCATCCCACACTGCATTGTTTCTCTCTCTCTCTGTCCTTCCACCACCCCAGTTGCTACAACTGGCCACTCTTGGTACACAGCCAAAACTCTACTGCTCCTTTTTCCTTTTGGTTGGTACTTTTTGAATCAATGAGCTCCCTGGCACTTCTTGTTCAATAAAAGCTCTAACAACAAGCTTTGTCCTTGTTCCCTATTGACAACGGGGAGGGGGGACCCTCATTAACCTCACCCAATTCTGGGTCCGAGCACTCCCCCCACTTTTAGGCACCCCAACTCAGGCAAGCACTTTGCAGAGTTCAGTTAAGTGTAGGCTACAAAACTACTGAAATCTTGTTTGGGAAGAATGGAAAGCACAGAAGTGAAAATGCTGCCAGCCACAGATCACCCACACCCCAAGACCTTCAAAGTGTGGGTGCAACCTCTTTCCACCAATTGGCCTACTGTGAGACATGCTGGGCTGGATGCTCACTTCCATCCCCTGCTGTTGGAACCACAGTGTAACAGGTGACCATTCTACCTATAACTTTATGTTTGGACACCTCTGTCTCTCAACAACTGTGAACTGGTTCCCAATTAGTGACATTGTTATGTGCATCCATACCCTTGAATATGATTCTGGAGACTTTTTCACTTCACTGGATAAACTGAAGCACTCAGAGATGCCCCGATTCCTGAAATGTGATGCAAGTCAGTTTGGAAGAACTCTATGGAGTGCCATGCCAAGGGAAATAAAGAAGCTTTATAACAGGAGGCAGTAAATGACCATTCCTCTCTTTCCCACCTCTCAGTAAATTACTGTTTCACTGGTATTGCAATAATTTCTACTCTGGTTAAAAAAAATTAGTCCCTGGATATATTTCTCCCCTCTCCTTCTGATTCAGAGTGTAACATACTTAATTTAAAAGTTTACAGTGTTTTTATTATGAAAAGAAGAGGACTGTGATTAGGCCTGTGTTTACATAAATTAATAGTCCATTTTTAGCTCTTCATGCTATATGGAATCATGACCCTATTTAAGAAACAGCTATATCTAAAGACAAAAGTTAACAAGTTTTTGTCTCAGTGGCATGACACCCTACTCTGGAATGCTACGTATCACACACATATATCCAATAACTAAACATATCTTTATCCAATTTATTTCAATGGGATTAGTTTTGGTCCATGTCCACTTTATATTTATAGTGTTACGAGGGGCCTGTTTTTGGTGTTTTCATGTAGCAGCCACATACCGTGCACACCAGTGGTGGCCAACCTTTCTGGAAAGTAAATATATCATTTCACATCTGAGCTTTTTAGACATATGATGATATAGTCTCATCTTCCCACTCAAGAGTGACAAAGAAAGATTTATTTAGTCTGCAGAAGAAAAGACAGAGGGGATTTGATAGCAGCCTTTAAACTACCTGAAGGGTGATTGCAACAAGGATGGAGGTAAACTGTTCTGGGTGGTGACAGATGACAGAACAAGGAGCAATGGTCTCAAGCTGCAGCAAGCGAGGTTTGGTTGGATATTAGGAAAGACTCTCTCACTAGGAGGGTGGTGAAGCACTGGAACAAGTTACCTAGAGAGGTGGTGGAATCTCCATCCTCAGAGGTTTTTAAGGCCAGGCTTGAAAAAGCCCTGGGTGGAATGATCTAACTGGGGGTGGTCCTGCTTTGAGCAGCGGGTTGGACTAGATAACCTCCTGAGGTTCCTTCCAACCCAAATTTTCTATGATTCTATGAAAGAAAACCATTATCCTGCTGTAACTGTTTTAAAAATCTCCTCTGTAGGTCTACATGTAAAAAAAAACAGCATGAAAATGGGAATCTACAAAAACAAGGATCTCTGTTCACCAAATAACCTCCACAAAGCCCATCTACTTAGCTGAATCACCTCAAAGTTTCTTGTAAAAGAATTGTGACCCATGAGTTGCGGAACAGTACCTCACAAAGCAGTTAAATGGTGTCCACTGTAGTAAAGTTGCATCATTTGCTCATGATTTTTGTTTTTGAAGTATTTATCCTGATGCTACTGTTGTTCCCCTTCAATGACTTGAAGGTGAAATAGAATTGAGGTGAGAAAAAAATTATCCCTTTAAATAGTCTGCATTTTCCCCATGCTTTCTATTCAAGATTACAGATGAATACACACTCCCATAAATCCATCATTTATAAATGGAAAAACAGCGTGCATGAAGGTTAATGCAGCAATCATAATCAGAGCCTTGAGTATGACCTGGCAACAGATGTGTACAGATTTAATGGGTCACTTCTAGATTAACTGTATAGATGATAGTTAACTCCTGCTAATACACAAATCAGTGGAACATGGAAGGTAACAGCTAAAAATAATTTTGACTTACACTTGTTAATTAATCAATTTGAGGAATGTATGAAAATGACTAGAGCAGGTAGTTTACAATATATAAATTGTAAGTGTTTCTAACCTATTTATTGTCACATTCATTACAGATAAAATGCTAAATCCTTATCTAATTTGTTTAAATGAGACCAGGTTTTGGGCCACCCACATACACTTTATATCCAGGATGACAAACTCATCTGGCCCCAGAGGCTGTATTCAAGAGCAAACTATCCTCTATGGAGTAGCCACAACATCAAGTCCAGCCCATGCACTACGCACACCAGCCCCTGGCAGCGCGTGCCCCATGCCAGCCCCTTCAGTGCACAGGGTGGACCTGGCACTGCACATGGCACAAGGAGTCTGGGGTGTAGCTGCATACAGTGCCACGGACCAACCCCCTGTGCCGCGTGCAGGGCCTGGGGCCAGGACTAGCACATGGGGTCAGTCAAGCAACCCATGGGCCAGATCATACAGCTCCCTGGCCCACAGGCTGTGTGACACCCATGCTTATCGTTCTAAGAAGGGCCCATTTTTCATGTTTTCATGTAACAGTCATTTCCTGATGGCTGGAAAATGATATTTAGAGGTTTGCTTTTGGGAACTAGCTTGCAGATATGGCAGATGTTGCATTAGAACAATGGTCCAGGGCAATGGCAAGAATTAATTGGTTTCTAAAAACCAATTTGTGACAAGTTTTCTGTCAAGACCCACTGTGTCAGCAAACATACAGGCTGGGAAATTGAAGACATGTTCCACACTGTTCTATAATATGAGATAAGGTAGCATTAGGTCACAGTGACCAACTGCAGAGCCCCTGGGATTTCTGATTTTGGTGGACAGACCAAATTAAAACACCAGCAAATGACCAAATTAAGATGTGTGCATGTGACGGGTTTGTTGGAACAAAGGAATATGCTGACAGAACAGAACATGGACAGTATGACAATCACAGGGAGACCAATCAATGGTACTCAGAGATGAAGAGTCATCAGAGGGGAGAAAGAATAAAAAGGAGGAATTTCAGAGCAGCAAGGGGTCTCCAAGGGAGGAACCCAAGACCACCATAGACAGAAGGCACACCACCAGCCCATCTTACCCACTCCACTGTGGGGGCGGGCCTCAGTCCTCATCCTCCAGGCTGCTGACATTCAAGAAGAAACCATAGGGTGAAGCTCACATACTGGCCAGATGTAATTTCTCTCTGTGACAACCTTAGGACTGGTAGATACAGAATTGTGGGGGGTGGAATTATTTTGTTTTTCTTGCCTGCATTATTCTTATCTACTATCACTGTGTATCAATAAAATTTGCCTATTATCAAATGGAGAGGTCATGGTCAGTCTGCGGGTTTGGGTGTGCCCAGAAAAAGGTATCTGGATTTTAAATCCAGTCCCAACAGTTGAATGCTCATTTGTACCCTACACCACTGGAGACCAACCTTTTTGGCAGGTGTGCTGGGGGAGTTTAGGATTTAATAATTAATAATAATTAGCTGGTGGAGTTTAGGATTTACCTGTCATGTTAACACATGTTGAAAATATGATCTTCCTTGTCTTCACTAGAAAGACATCTAACATAACTAACTATAAGTTAGTAACCACATGGTAGCTATGTTAGAATATAATTTTTTTCCTAATGAGGATGTGTTTTAAGAGTCAGGCAAGACCAACTCACAAGGTCACTTTAAGCACAGTAATGATTCTTGAAAATGTTGCTACAAAGGGGCCACACAAGTCCCATTAAAGGTAAATTTAACTTAAAATAATCAAGCCGTGACTTGGATGAATAGAAAAATTGAATTAAAAACCCCACAGTTAACCACAACAACTATGTTGTTGAATACGTGGGTCCTTGTCCACACCGGACACATTCAGGTGAGCGCACACATACATTTCCCTGGGAACAAGCAGTAGCAGACATATTTGTGCCACTGCTAGTTGTCCTCAGGGAACGCTCCTGCATGCGCACTCTGGCATGGGGAGGCTGAGGTCAGCATGTGGGCTGACCCCAGCAGCCTTACCTCTGGTCCAGGGGGCCTCCCAGGGCTGTAGCAGCAGTGATCTGGGTGTGAAAGCTTGGTTGGCAGCCAGAGCATGGCTCTGGCCAGCCAGGCTCCTGTTTCAGGTGGTGCACACTGCTGCTATGTGTACCACACCACTTTTTTTCAGCATGTTTTTTTTTTTTTGATACCAGGATTTTCTCATATCTAAGTTTGGCTCTATGCTGCAAATATGCAGCATGGAGAACCAAATTACATGTGCAGGGTGCATTTTGTGGTGCCTCAAAAGCCTTTGAGGTGCCACAAACTGTACATGCACGCTTATTTGGATGCACCCACTAAGAGCAAAATTAGAATTAATACCAAGAAGCTAGTTAAAATGTGTTCCAACAGGCTTACTTATATGATGAATTTCCTCAAAACCATGCCTTTCAGAATCTCAGAGAAAACAGTATATACAACATTAGCGCAAAGTATAATATTATTATTTAGCTGTCTGTCATCTACTCACATAAACTTCTACCTCTTTAGTTCTTTTGAGTTCTTCTGTGAACAGTTTAGATGAAACCAAAAGACAATGATTTGGGCAAGACAGAAAAGTAATTACAAGATGAACATACTACTGTGCATCATCCCTATATGCAATAATTTTGAATATTCATTAGCCATAGCCAGGGTATAAAAGAGTTTAGAGTTTGAGTTTCACTTCACTGGTGTTATCAAAGAATGTGTTTAGTTTCCATAGACAACATAATTTATTTCTTAATTTATCTATCATACTATTCTTAATATAAATCTCTCCTAAGAATGTTTTGTTATTTGAAAGCAACAAAAAGGGGAAAGAATCATGAAAAGAACTTCTAGTCTGTATTGTTTATTTTTTACAGTTATGAAATAAAAATAAGGATATGCAGAAACTTATCATCATGATGAAGTATGGGCTTCTAGAAAGCAAAAAGTTATACTCCATTCAGCAAAAAGAAATAGCTGGGGATAGAAACCTGCAAATACCTTTTAATACTGAAATACTGCAATTCATTTCGTAGACTACTTATCAATGCTGGCATATGGCCAAATGATGTACACACAGCCACCCAATGAAGTAAAGCAGTACCAACATCTGCTGCAATCTGCTTTTACTGTTGCATTACAACACATTGGAGACTGAGTCCATGCAATATTTTGAAATTATTTATTCTTAGTTGGATACTCTTGAATAATTTCAGGGCAACCCAGAAAATGATATCCCTTTTACCCGAGGAATGGCTGACAATCCTTTTAATCTAGAAGCAGGAAATATTTGACAGCAAGCTGTGGTCATAACTACACTGGGCAAAGTACCTTTCTACAGGGGACACAATAAATTGTGTAACTGTGTTTGTGTAAAACAAGTGTCAGTGTAAAACAAGATCCATTTTGTGGTGTCAGCTGCCCCTGCTACCTCATTTGTGCTGAAAACAGAGCTTTAGAGGACATACTGGGTTTTTTCCTAGGTGATTTCAAGCTCCATGGAAGTGGGAAATACTCTGGATCAGGAATAAATTAAAAGGAATTACATCAACAAAGATGTCAGCCCTTAGATTTTAAGATGCATCCAGAATAGAGGTGGATCTATGGTAGAAAGGTCCAGTGGGTATATATAAAATGTTGGAAGACAAATGGTAATGCCCAGTTTAAAAACAGGGTTGGGAAGAAGGATAAGACCCAGAGTTCTAACTTAGTGCCAACCAAACCCTTACCTACTTCCCCCACCCAGGTCAAAGTCTTGAAGCTCCCTATCCCTATTTCAGTTCTCTCAGTCTTTGTCTCCTGTTTTCTTCCCAGCCACCAATCAAGCCATCATGTCATCTACTCTGTAGTGCTGTTGCACATCCTCCCTTCCCTTAGACATGCATCTTCTTACCATTGCTAGGGACTAGGATATCATAAGGAATTTGTTCATGTGACTTTAGGTCCTCAGAATATGGGAATGAGTAGTGCCATTTGGTAATCACCATTCCCATCCAAACTGAGGCAAATCCTCTACAAGAGGGGTGGGCAAAATACATCCCATGGACTGGATTTGGCCCACCAACTGATTGGCTCTGGCCCACGGGCTGGTGCCCACCAATTGACTGTATCCGGCCTAGGGCAGCCCATGCCATACTCCTGCCCATGCCCCCTGACAGCCCCAGCCAGCGCATACAGCTTCCAGGGGGGAGGGTGGGAGGTGGGGGCAAGACAACTGCTCCTTGTGTGGCTGCAATCTCCCAGGTACTGCTTGGCTTCCCCTGCCTTCAGCAGCTCCTCCCTCTCTTCCTCCTGCCTTTTGCTGCACCACTCCGGGCAGCAGGTAGCACTGGCAAGGGGTGACAGCAGCCATAGGGACGCGTGCCAGACATCATATGCCCAGCCGGGCAGGGGAGTAGTTGCAGCTGGACAGTTCCTGCTTCATTGCGCAGGGCTCCAGCTGCAGCTCCCAGCCACCTTCCATCCACTTGGTTGCCTGCAGGTGGCTGCTCATCATGCCAGGTAGGCAGAGTGGGTGGAAGGCAGCTGGGAGCTGGAGCCCTGCTTGCTGGAGCAGAAGCCCCCCAGCTGCAGCTTCCCCCACACCTGGTTGAATGTGTGGTGCTTGGTGCACATCCCCACAGCTGCTGCTGCTGCTTCCCAGCACCACTTGCTGCCCAAAGCAGGGTAAGAGGAGGAGCAGGAGGAGCCACTGGAGGTGGGGAGATCCAAGCAGTACTAAGGTGGCTGCAAACAAACAGGGAGTAGCCCCTCCTGGAAGGTATGTGTGTGGGTCAGGGCAGGGAGCAAGAGCATGGTGCAGGCTGCCCCAGGTAGGAGTGGGCAGGGCTTGGCCCCATGTGGAGTGTTAAGGGGGCAGCCACATGCTGGATGGGTGGGCAGACCACATACAGAACATACAAGAGTAAGACTTTATTTTCAGCTATTACATAGTCACCTCTATATATACTACTCAAAAATATATCAGGACAAAAAATATTTTTTGAAAAAAATTAAATATGTTATAGTAGATATTTGTTTCTAAAGCATATGGTTAGTTTTATCTATAATTTGTTAAAATATCTTCTGCTAAAGGTTTTGTGTATGGCTCTTGACAACTCACCAAACCTCATTAAGTGGCCCTCCAGCCAAAACAATTAACCCACCCCTGCTCTAGAAGGACACTGCAAGATGAAGGAGGAGGAGGGACATATCAAGAGAGCAGAAACTGCAAGAAGAGCTGTCTCAGAACAAAGGTCTGTAGCTCTATGGCTGAGAGAACATTAGCAAACAACATCAATGCCACTGACTAGGACTGCCCCGAGTTACATTTTAGTGGAAGGAAAGTGAAATCATATTATGCTATGGTCAAATGATCAACTCTTCCTTTTCAAAGTCAGAAATCACCTCACTAGGAAAACTCAGAATTAATCCAAAAACTGAATAATGTAAGCCATGGGCCACAAGTATTTTGTAGATGGTTGTTTACCCATTTGCTCATTCTCTACCATCCCTGACTCCATATATCTGAAGCCATTGAGTCACTACTGAGCAGAAAGGCTTACCTCAATTTTAGGGCAAAGAAAAACATGGTATGAAACTGATACTTTATCATTCTGTGGGCTTAACTCTTGCACCTTGGCAAAATAAATGCAGGGAGAGCATAAAATGCTACTAAATCAGAACAGTGGCATGTTACACCTATTTTACACAGATGCAAGTGATGACAGAAGATGCAAGGCAGAAGAGAATAAGATCCATTCAGATCAGTTGCATTTCACCACCCTGTGTTTCTTGCTGTGTGGCCTTAAATCCTTACTACTGGACATAGAAATAAATATATAGCCATAGGCTTAATTATCAGAATTTTGTTATTCTATTACCTTAGTGTAACCAGGGCTTAGAAGAGATCACCAATGGTTTTTAACCCTTGGCTGCCAACCAGTTGTACTTAAATTATTTTATCAGTTCCTTTTAGATTGTTAGGGTCATATTTACATGGTAAACTGACAATGTTCAGCAGTACCACCCTCAGGCACACTACACTACTCTGGGCAGGCTGCGTCCTGAATCAGGATCACCTTAAGTTGCATCGGCACACTCGCACTCAGCACCACTCAGACATGGTTACCCTGCTCCCAATTTGGGAGGTGGCCGTCCTGTGCAGCGTGGCATGCTTGTGGGTGCTGCTGCACACATTATATTTATAGTGTTTATAGCATAGACCTGGCCTAAGTGTGCCACTGCTCCAATTCACACCAACCTCACACTTTTCCATTTGCAAATAAATTTGCCCCTATTACATTTTCTTCATAATTTAGAACCACACACCAATTTTTTGGGGGGAAAAATAGCAAATAAGCCAAAAGTTTTAAAATGTCCGTATGTTATCAGAGCAGTGGGCGCCTTAACCTTAGACAAGGTTGTTTAATTCTTCAAATGTTAGGAAAAAAGAACATCTTATTAAACTTACATGTATGATGACTGTACCAAAGTTTCCCATAAAGAAATAAGTTAGAGATTATCCTGGTAAACATTGGGTGATTTTAAAGGATCATTGTTTTATGGACTGTCACAAAGCTCACAGAAGCTGCTGAGTGTGATAGTTGCTCTTCATTCAGGATGGAAGAAGACAAATACCTGTTGATACCTGCAACAATATAAGCCACCAGCGTTTTTTACTCCAGAGCATCACCTGTGTAAACACTGACACAGCTGGCTGGGGCACAAGGGTGCTTCAGTATGGGGGCTGCCTGCTGTCTAGCTCTGCAGCACACTAAGTTGGGCTGGAGCAGCCCCGGGGTGGCAGGCTGATCCCCTGAGTCGCCTACCAGCCAGGACTGGTAAACGTAAACATGGCACCTCAGAGCAATAAACTCCAGTGCGATAAGCGCCAGAGTTTATTGCTTTATCTTAATAGCATGTGTAGATGTGCCCAACTAGTATTCTTTCCACAAGCTAAACTATTAGTTACTCTGATTAGTGTCCAGAAGATGGCACTGTTGTACATAGCTTAAAAGAAAATTGAAAAAAGCTCTGTAGCAATTATGTAGATTTGAATTCATTCTCATGGCAATACTGTATGCACAATCCTATTTCATCTTTACACATTCTAAATGGCAATTACACAGCCACGTAATTTTTGTCATGGTTTGGATTCTATTTGAATTCTGCACAGCTGTGCTTCCCCTGTGTTCCCTTGTGAGCATGTTCAGAAAGCAGTATTATGGCTGCATAGATGATAGGGTAGAAGAGAATCACTCGGGCATGTGTGTAGTGCTACATGCATCCCAAAACTTTAGTCATAGAAAAAACACAATGAGCATATGTTTGATACAGGTGGAGGAGGCTCCTCCACTTTGAGGCACTTGTCCAGAGAGCAGGAGGCCTATGTTCCACGCCCCTCTCTCACTAAGAACGATTTGAACTTGTATCTCCCAATTCCCAGTGAAGTGATATAACCACCAAGCCATAGGCTGGGCAGAAATGATCCCACTACTGTTTATGGATTTTATCCAGTGAATAATAAATGAAAAGCACAGGAAAGCCACTGGGGGCAGAGGACAGAACCAGGCCCCCACTGCTCCAGGGTAGCACCCATTTCACTGAGCCATAGTCCCTCTAGCTTCTAGCCACCTCTTGACCCCAAGTATCTTTCCTATCTGGCTGCTCAGTGGGCCATCTTCAAGAGGAGAATGCTCTGCCTATTGCCTAGCCTGGTGGTTAAAATAATTTGTGGGGAAGTGGAAGACAGAAGTTCAAACCCTTCTCAGTGTAAGGGGGAGGCTAGAACTAGAGCCTTCTACTTCCCAAACAAGTTTCCCGACTGCTGAACTAAAAGGTGGAAGGGCCATCTTTCACCTTAATTTACTTGCAACAGGAATGTATATGCCTGGATGATCTACCCTGCCTTCTGCCTGACTTCAGACTAATACACCTAACTACTTCTCTCTGATCCTATTCTGTCACAGGTGACAATGGGACAATGGTATCCAAACTGTGCACAAGTTTTGAGAACAGCAGTTATACTATGTAAGCTCCTCTCAGATGCATAAAAGTGAAATAGGACTTACCTATGAAGGCTTTCGCTAACATTTTGCCAAGCTGATGAGCAATTCTCTCAGAAGAAAGAAATCTTTATTTGCACAAGCAGTCAATTAAAGTTTTTCATTTGAAATGATTTTCCCCTGACTTGAAATATTCTATAAATCACTTGCTCCACTTTATACTTTGCTGTCTTCTCACAGCATCTGATGAAGTGACATGAAAGGGATCTTTGACAAGATCCTTCACCAAAGGCTATTTAAAAAAAGTTGCCATGGGATTGGAAGTAAAGCGCCTTTCATGGATTGAAAGTTGGTTAAAGATAAGAAACAAAGGGTACGGCTTAATGGTCATTTTTCAGTACAGAAGCAGGTCAAGAGTCAAGTCTTTCAGAGATTTGTGCTGGGCACTGTTTTGCTCAATTTCTTCATAAATGACCTAGAAAAGGGAGTGGGCAGTGTAATCTCAAAGTTTACAGATGACGCTATATTATTTGGGATAGTTAAATTCCAGGCTGATGGTAAAGAGGTACAGAAAAATCTCACAAAACAGAGTGAGATAGGCAGAGGCAATAAAGTGAGAAGTGAACTTCAGTGTTGACAAATGCATGAGTAATGCACATAGGGAAAAATAATCTCAACCATAGCATTCACAGTGCTGGCCTCTGAAATCACTGTTATGACTTAGGAAAGAGGCCTTAGAGTCACTGTGGATAGTTTTCTTTAAAAAAAAACACAAAAAACCCACACACTTTGGCTCAGTCCACAGTGGCAACCATAAAAGTCAATAAAATGCTGGGCATCGTTAAGAAGGAGATTGAAAACAAAGTGGAAAACATCATTATGCTACTATATAAATCCCTGGTGCATCCACATGTTGCATACTGTGTGCAGAGGTCTCCACATCTCTAAAAGGATATAGTAGAATTAGAAAAGATAACAGACAAGGCAACAACAATGATCAGAGGTATGGAGCAATTGCCATACCAAAAGCAACTAAAAAGGCCAGGACTCTTCATTTTGGAAAGAAAGCTAAGGAAGATATAGAACAGTGGTGGGCAACCTGCGGCTCCAGAGCTACATGCGGCTCTTCAGAAGTTAATATGCATCTCCTTGAATTTTTGCACAAGAACATGATGATCAGCTTCTATTTGGAAGCTGGCATTCTTTCCACAAGCTTCCATTTAGAAGGTGGTCACTGTGTGTGTGCAAAGATTCAAGGAGATGCATATTAACTGCTGAAGAGCCGCACGTGGCTCCAGAGCCACAGGTTGGCCACACCCGATACAGAAATTTATAAAATTACAAAAGGTGAAGATAAAGTGAATAGGGAATTGTTATGTTATTCTATCGCTGATCAACATTTCCCTCTTCCCCACCACCACCTACCTGTCTCACACCTATTAAATCCCATCCCCTCTGATCTTCCCTGCCATGCATTTGGGGCCTGGGAGCTCCCTGGTACCAGAGCAGAGAGACATTGCCTCTGCTTGGGCTCCGATGACAAAGCTCACCTTGGCAGCAGGCATCTCCCAGGGGCAGAGAGCAATCTCTTGCTCCCCTGCTGCCTGGCTGACCAGGAGCAAATTTGCTTCTGGTCAGCCACCTACATGTGCCATACTGTGCAGTAATTACTCAGCAGTTAATTTGCTACTTGCATTTGCAGGTGTGTAGAGCAAATTACTCAGCAATAAGGACCACCACATGTAAATGGTGACATTTATTATGCAGTAATTAGCTCTATTGCACCGTAAAGCTTCTCATGCAGATGTGCTCAGTACGTAGTTAACTTATAGAACTTGTTGCCACAGGAGGCTGTAGATACAGTAGAACCAGGTTCAAAAAGATTTTAGACCAATTCATGGAGGACATGTCCATGAGAGCTATTAGAAAGAACAAATCAGTTATGTATCCTTTGACATCCCTAATACAATGATGATTGATGTGGGAAGGGTAGAGGATGGATCACTCTAGATATGCCTTGTACACATATTCTCTCTCTAAATGATCTATTATTTGCCATGATTGGAGACAGCACACTGGGCTGGATGGACTATTGGTCTGACTCAGTATGGTACTTATGTTCTTATGACTTGAGTATGGGGCGGTTCATACTTGCCCTCTCCAGGAGCAGACCATGAAACCATGATGATCACAACTGGGTCTCTTATTCCCTCTTGCTCTGCAGGGGTGATAATCTGCACAAATTATTTATCTGGCATACAAATCTTTACACATCCCTTCAAATCAGTTCAGCTGTGTTGGTCACCATAAAGCACGTGCAGTAGCATAACTAGGGTTGGGTGGGAAGGACAATGGCTTGGAATGTTTTAGAGGGGAGATGCCTGAATGGCAGCCCTCAAGAACCCCACTCCATGGTAGCAGGGAGCCTGTGCCATGGCAACAGTGGCAGCAGCCTGTATGAAGGCTCACCCCCACCCTCCCTTGTCTAGGGCACCAAATTTCCTAGTTGTGCTTGCAGTGGCATAGATCCACCCTGCCCAACTGTTCCCTGACCATTTGTGCAGAGGGAATAGGGAATAGCAATCTCACAAAATGTTCAATCCCAGGGTAGGCAACGTTTTCAGCCGGAGTGCCAAAAACACCCCAACCTCAACTTGTAAGATGTTAGTGTGCCAGAGGTAGATAGCAAGGTAACTGCGAGGTGCTCAGTTCTAGTCGTGACAGCCCAGCCCTGGCCCCTTCCCTGCCATCCGCCCAGAGGCACATGTGCACTCGGTGCCCAATGCACCGAGCAGGAGTTCTGCAGACCGTGGTGCAGCAGCTTGTACTTTCTGGCCACGTGCCACAGCTAGCCCAGGCTCTAGACAAGCCCCTGCCAGCCAGCACAGAGCCCAGGCTGCTCGCAAAACGTGATGGGGAGGCTGCAAGCAGCTGCATCGAGGTCTGTGGAGCCCCGGCCTGGCTTGTTGCCAGCAGTAGCTGCATGTGTGCCTCCAGGTGGACAGCAGGGGAGCTACAAGGGGTCTGATCCTTGTTGTGGCAGCACAGCCCCAACCCCTCCCCTGCCATTTGCCCCGAGGAGCATGTCAAGTAAAATGCCTTTGCGTGCCACATTCTGGCATGTGTGTCAGGGGTCTCTAACCCCTATCCTACCCTCTTCACTGAGCTTGTGAAACAAGTGACATGTACAAAAAAATAAGGAGTGCCTTATACCCCCTTACTCCCCTACATAGGCATCATGGATAAGTGACAATTTAGCTCTGTTTATGGTTGCTATTCCTGATAATACTAGAAACAGCTGCAGCAGCAATTAAAATGGAAAACAAAAAACCCTTATAACAAATGTACGTTATTTTTCACTTCATTCTCATACAGCAGCTGTGTTTTACATGGCAGGACCATGTGTAAAGGATAAATAATGCATTATATTATGCATAGACTCGGTGTGTTTACTTCTCATTTGTCATTTTCTATAGTTAGGGAAAAATTATGTTATGCAATCCACATGGCAATAAATCCACTGCACAAAGGAACAAGCATTGACATGAGGAAATCAGCAGAGCTCCAGGCACTGAGGAAGATGTAGGCATTTTGGGACCTGCGCCATGCAGGAAGTCAGAACAGAAGACCCAAAAGATTTTGTCTTTGTCTGCTGCACGGAATGAACTGTGCTTACATTTTATGTTATCCTCATTATACAATTTGAGCTCTAGGCCTTATTTACTGCAGAATAATCCAGTCCTGCCTTTAGAACAGATTCATATAGATTTCTTCATTGATTTTTCTATGGAATTTATTCACTGTAGATTCTGACTGTTTTACAAACTTTAATTAATATATCTTCCCAATTTCTCCATGAATTGAAGTGTTTACAGATGAGGAACTGAGGGACAGAGACTAAGGAAATATATGTAGGACTTTGCATAGAGTTTGATGAAGGACAAAAATTACCAATGTATTATTACAAGACAATGATGCCAGTAAAAGGAGGTATGGCAGTTTATATTAACTGTTGTAATCTACATTTAAATACAGACATGATTTCAACCCTAACCTAATCCCATTTCTTAGATTTAGAATTAGGCAGCAATCAGATTGCTGATGAAGCTTCTTCAGCAGCTTTATAAATAAGTTTTACAAGAACACAGTCATTTAGCTTCTTGGGTTTAATTCTTCATATTCAAGTCTGCACTGAGCAATTGTTTTAAACTAACTTTCCTCAAGCCTGTATTTACTCTGATACAATAAATTTTGAGTGGGAGATAAGACAGAATACTGCACCAAACATTTAATTAAATAACAGACAGGTTAAAACTTTTCCATATTTCCATAATATAAATGTTGCAGTTCACTGGTATATAGATACTACATATTTCCAAAAAGATACAAGACCCAAGTTTCTCAAAATAGCCACTTTACTGAAAGAGCTGTTTTTAATATATTAAAGCCTCCCATACACAACCTTAGATAAGACATATACAATGTATATATACACTGTATTTTCTCACATACAACACAAACCTCTTCCACAAAAATCAGCTCCACAAAATTGGGGTGCATGTTTTAAGCAGGGACTCTGATTTTCTACCTGGGATTGGAAGCACCTTAGTTTGATTCCTGGTCTACTGTAAAGCAGTTGTGGTCTTGATGTTTAGGCAGCTGAGGGAGTTAATTGACTTAATGACTCATTTTTCTTCACTCCACAGGTGTTAATAAGATCCTTTTTTAATGGTCTTGATTTCCCCTTATCAAGCTGACCTTTCTTAGGGCAATTTTACTGTCTGCTACCTGTTCCCAGTGTCTCTGTTTCATAGCTTCTTTAGCTCAGACTCCTTATCTAGTTAGCACAGACTCTTTAATGCTTTATAACATTATAGACCCACCAACAGAGACCAGTTTTTAGCAGCAGCTAGGGATTCAGCTTTAGTTATTCAGGAAAGAAAGGGTGAGGACCTGGAGATTAGGCTCTGTCCCTGTTCTATGCAGCCATAACTATGGAAAAATCTTTATTCTTCATTCTGTCCTTCTAAAACAAGGTGTGTACTATATTTGGGGTGCAATGTATGTAAGGAAATATGGTATAAACTCTAATATATAATTTTGTCAACAAGAAATATGAAGAACATTGTTATCAGCAAAGTAACACTTAATAAGAATTACTTTACAATACAATGACAAACTTTGTTTCACTCATTTTCAAATATCTATACTTACTTGTATATCATAGAAAACTTAAATATGTTTAGAAGAAACCTCGTAAGTAACAAAGTTTTGAAAATAATGGAGACATACCTTGTTTAGCTTTATAAAATATTCCAGTCCTGCTTCCAAAGGATTAGTGTCACAGTTCATCTATTACAAAATAAATATTTAATCCATTAGTGATAAACCAGTATCATGCCCATTGTTTTGCTGCTGGTGTTTCTATGTTGATTTCCATTTGTTCTTCACCACAGATAACTACAGTGAAAGCTGTATCAGTGTAATTTTGGGCAAAGTGCATATTGCTATACATGATATGTACAACAAAGAGCAGACTCATAAAACATGAGTTGTTTTAGGTATCTTAAGTTTTAACATCAATAATAAATACATAGCTTAAAAACAAATGAGACATCAACAAAGAACAAAATGTACAGAAGCACGGACAACTGAGGTATATCAATCAGTTCCAGAGCACCAGAATGTCATATGTGGCAAAGAAAATAATAAATGCATTGCCAATTATATCCACTTTAGTTATAGAAACTTTTGCTCCTTTTGCTACTGCCTGGCCATTAAATGGGTGGGGGGAGGCATCTTTGGCAGCACTGAGAGAAAGTAAAAGAAATATGGAACAAAATATTTTAGAGCCAGGGAAAAGAGACTGTAAAATTTCTGAGATAATGCCATACCTTCTTACTTGCTTTAAACTACAAATGAATCTGGAAAAGTTTCAAGGAATCAAAAAATAAACTGACTTTCTTTAGGAGTCCACCCTTTGCTGCTGGACTGGTTCTTTGTTTCTGTCAAATTCTTTAATCCATATTAGTCTGGTGGGAAATGAGGAAGTTTCAAAAATCTTATCAGCTGAGAATGATATTCCGCTCATGACACAATTACTGCACAAACGAAACATCTTAAAAACCTCTTCTATATAAAATTCCAGACAAGCTTGTCACTGTGATTTCCAGATGCCAGAATGCACAACTTCATTATTTTATTATGCTAAGAAGGGAAAACTAGCAGTAAATTGACTAGATTATCTTTGCCAAAAATATAATGGAATACACTAGCTATTTTTACCTAATAAAAGGTACAGGTCATCATTAGGGTAGATTTTTTTTTCTAATTTCTCTTCATTCCAGATTGAGAAACTGGAACAAATATTAACTCTTTGTGCTCTGACTAGTATCTGTTTAAGACAAAACAAAAACAAACAAATAGAACAATGAGATTGATTTGGTTTCAGACCTCTGCCCCCCAAGCCCGGAAAGCCTTTTCCAGCCGTAAGACATTCATGGCGTAAGTTCCAAAATTGTCAATTCCTTCTTCCTGTCCTGCTTCCATTATAGCATTGTAAAGAGCTGCAGAATCTTCTTTTTTATGGTAGAGCTCCCAACCCAGTTCACCTGTGATAAAAAATAAAAAAGTCAAGTCTGTGGTAAACAATCCTACTATTTTTAGCCCTAGACAGAGCTGAATAATTATCTTATTATACTGAATCCAATAATAAGACACAGTACATATATTCTCATTTCCAGCAGAAGCTCCTGAAGGAAGTGTCTTAGAGCACTGGCAGTATTACTGTACTTTAATTTGAAAAAAAAACTTTGGGGAAATGAGAGAGATTAGGAGAAAATATAAGGGGGACACAAATTATAAAAGTTGGAAAAAACACACAAATTTATAAATTAGAAAATTATAAATGTAATGGATCTATGTAAGGAAATATAAAAGTACTGCACATTACGGTAATATGTGCTCAACTGTTACTTCTGTATGTTCCTACAGTGATACATGAACTAAATTGCTGCAACTTTAATCCTGTATCAACAGTAACATGCAGTTGTAAGAGTTACATCATAACATTTTATACTAGTACCATCTGATATCAGTATAATTATAAACATCTGCCTATACCAGGGGTGGGCAATTATTTGGGCCTCAGGGCCACTTAGGGAGTTTCGGTGAGCTGTCATGGGCTGGGTCAGCATCCCCTACCTGTCAGCTCACAACTTGCTTTTAAAAACTCCCTAAGTGGCTCTGTCCCATGTTCAGCCATGCAGATGGGATGGAGCTGTGGGCAGGCTGGGAGTAGCATCTGGGATCAGGACTGGTGGGCAGGGCCAGAGCCAGGGCTGGGATTGGGATCATGAGTGATGACAGCCTGGGACTGGGGCCCATGGCAGAGCTGCGATTTAGTCCCCACATACCCTTGCCCACAGAACCATCACTCATCACCGGGACATGCAGGCAGCAGATCATGGCTCCGTCCTGGGCCCTAGCCCCATGCTGTCATCACCCCGCAATCCCAATCATGATCCCAACCCTGGCCCCCCCCACCTGTCCTGCTCCCAGATTACACTCCCCACCCGCCCACAGCCCCATAGCATCAACCCCGCCATGTTCCCAGTCCGCACAGGTTCTGGAGACCCCGCCTGTCCACTCCATCCAACACCTCCAACAGTGGGTGAGAGCAGATGAACTGGAGTGCCTAGGCACCAAAGCCAGGTCCACTGGAGGTGGAGACTGGCAGCAGCAGATGGAACAAGCCGCCACTGGAGGGGCTGCCAGGAAGCAAGTACAGCAGCTGTTCCAACCCAGTTCTGCTGAGTACCCGGGTGTGGTGGGACCAGCCACGCATGCCATGGCATGGGTCAGGCAGGGCAAGGGGCCTGCTGCAGGCTGGACAAAATCCCTTGGTGGGCTGGATCTGGCTTGTGGGCCATATTTTGCCCACCCCTTGTCTATACCAAGAGAAAGAGGAGGGGAAAAAACCAAAATGCTTATCAACTATGTTTACTTTTTCACGGCATTTTACAGACACTAAGTTATTGGTAAACCAAAAAAAATCTTGACATTTCCACCAACCAAAAAGGTTATCAGAATAGGCCTTTGTTCTGTTAAGAAAAAATATTTACACTTTAGGGGCATTTTATTTGTGGGCAATCTTCTCAATATTTCATGGTAGCTGACTAGAAAATGTTTGAAAAATCAGTGTACAAGGGTTTCTCTTATATAGAATTTGATAAATCAACTGCTTATTATATTCCTTTTGCAGTATAATTTTAGTCACACTAGTCAGTTTCCCAGTTGCCATTAATCCTGACCATGTGTTTTGCCTACCTCTTACCTGTATAGGATATCCTAATAGCAGTAACAGCAATGTCAGAAAACTTAAAATGCCTGGCCTGAAGAAACTTAAATGCAGCAGCACTAAGGTCCTCAGTAGTCAGTTTCTGGAGGACCTTTCGTGCATATGGTCCTGCTACACCAAGTACTCCCATCTCATCTGTAATATTTTTAATTTCAACATTGTATCCACCTGCCTTTGACTCCTCTTCTATCCACCTGCAAGAGAAGAACAATTTAATTAACTTTTTTATTCCTGATATATATATCTGGGAGCAGGACTGGTGGGCAGTACACACACACACACACACACACACACACACACACACACAGGTTTTTTTTTCCACGGACAAATCAGATTAATAGAAAAGCAGTGCTAAAAGGGACTCCAGGAGGTCATATAGTCCCTGACTGCGCTGTTCTAGATGAGCCTTTGTCCAACTTGCTTTTAAAAACTTTGAAAGACGGAGCGTCCACAACAAAACCCCAAAACATATATTTAACCTGCAAAGTAAGTGATCAGTACAACGATGCTAATTCCTATTAAAATTATTTGTTATTGCTATGCACAGAGCCCCAGTCAAGGATCAGAGTATCTCATTGTGCTAGCTGCTGAACACACAAGGTAGTGAAATCTTTATCCCAAACAGTTTACTATTTAAGTATCCAATAACTCTAGAAAAGACCAGTGATCTAGAAGTTATAGATATCAAGGATCCACCAAGTGGACAGAACAAAGCTTTAATCTATCAATTGCTGATTATTTATTTATTATTAATCGTAAGGCCAAATATTTAGGACTTGTTCTGTGGGGAGCAGCTTCATATCAGCCTGGCTGACTCTGAGGTCAATCAGGGCAGCATATGTAAGAGATCAGAGTGGTTGTTCAGGCATTTCCCAAACAAATTGTGGAAGTGTAGAAGAAAATAGTGTGCTTAAGCAAACAGTAAAATATCTGGGGGTCACTGGCAGACTTATAGTCATTGTAACATATACTTGGAGTGGTTTCAAAAGGGGAAGGGAAGCTGACAGTCAGGAGCACAAAGCAGCTGTTACTTTGCTGTATATACACATTCAAATAATCTGAGAGAAATCTCCCAGGTTTGTTCTCCTGGTAGAAAAACGTACCCACCACAGCATGTACAGATATTCTCTGTCCCAGGAGAGTTTCTCCTGGGGGGGGATTTAACTCTGTTTGTTTCCAGGTTATTTTTCTCTTGGAGCAGCCATTTTTACCTTGGGAGAAAAAACCTGAACATCTGTACACTTGTCGTTTCTCATGGGAGAACAGCAACTCTCTCAGGAAAAACTGAATGTGTGTACAAAGCCTCTGTAATTGTTACACATACATGAACCTGCAGCAATAAATCAGCTTAATCACCCCTTCTTTGACCCTGGACAAATCACTGTTAAAGTTGGGATGGCTTTGTTACACTCATGTCACTATGGATTGGTACACACCTAACAGTTACAGCATAACAGATGCTTTATGTTCTTGAACAGCAGTGCTTCCTCCCCTTTTGAAGCTGCTCCAAATGTACTGTCATCCATGTTTCTTATTGCCTCTGCTGTTACTTTGTTGAGCCTTTTGTACTTGTTCTTTCCCTAGCTACCGCTATAGCTAGGACAGTAAGTTCTACAACTGCTGCTATTGTGCTAAGCAGCAATTTACTAAGAGATCCCAATTTTGCATTTCTTTCTGTGATATCTTCCAGATCTATAATCAAGTTCTTTATCTGGGGTGCAAACAGTTCCCAAATAACCATAAACGTTGTTCTTTGGAACAGTACAACCCATACCTTCCTGTTTTCAAGGCAGTCCCCTCCTCCTCCTTTTTCCTCAGTGGTACACGAAACAGCTGTGCTTGGCAGATGGTCAAGGTGGTCTTCATTTTCTGGGCCCTTTACTTTTACACTTTCCTGCCTGATCCATGAATACTGCAGATCAGAACAGGAAAGAATTTTTTTTTTTGACTATGAGGGTCTTCCCAGGAGTCTTGAGGCCCAGAGGCCTCTCCAGATCAAATTGTAGAATCACTTTAATAACTGGTGTGAAAAAGGGGTTTGTAGTGGAAACATTAGCTCAACAATAGAAAGAGTTTTGTGTAGAACTAGAGAAGGACAGATTTTAAAAGGGGAAAAGGATGGAGGTGATCAGAGGACTTCATACAGAATTAGGAGATGCTTCATTTATGTCTTGGTTCAATCAAAAACAGCAGCCATGTATTGTTTTTCATGATGTTTGCAAAATATGGATAAAATAGGTAATAGTTAAAATCTTACAGGCTGGTGTCTCATAAGCCTTCTTAGAAAATCTTCAGGAATAGCTGGGGGACCATACAAGGCTCTTGAATTTTTTCAGCAATAAGTATGTTGGGGCTGGTTGTACTCTACTTCAGTACCTAAATGTAAAAGTATTCTCACTGATTCCAGTTGAGCTGCTTACACAAAAAGACACTATTCACTTTGGGTGAAGGCATCAAATTTAAGTGCTCCATTCTTTAACTATTTTTAGGGATTAATTTTCAGTGAATTGCACATTTTCTTTCCCAGCAGAGATCCCTCTTTTGTTATGTGTGTTTAGCCGGAATTAATGCAACTGACTTTGTTTGTAATGCACATATTGAAAGAATCAGTTTAATACACTCTTGCAATGTATTTCTGCCTTTTTTTCTCCTTGAATGTTCTTTCTTTCAGTACCAAGGAAGCATATAGCACTGCCCTAATATCAAGAAGACAGAACTAGTAGTATCGGAATCTGAACAAATGAACAAGTAGCACCAGTAGTATTGGCCTTAAAGGTCACTAATTCTTTGTGCCATTTTATTTTTTGTACAAGCCAAAATACTCAAAAGAATAAACCCATTGTCTGTCAACATACAATTCAGAATAAGGCAAACAATACAAACAGGTAATCAACATCTACTTATATTAAATAGTACAGGATTGCTGGACAGTTAGCTACACCTCTACTTTAATTCCCCTATACAACTGCTTATATTTCAGGGTTCAACTGAACTAAAAAGACTAAAATGCAGACCCCTATGATATCAAAGATTGCACCTATGTGTATGAAGAAAAAAACAAAGTACAGTAAGGTGTAAGTGGCTAGACACTTAGCATGGAAAGCAACTGTCCATCTGCCCTACAGGAAATTAAAACTAACCCAAGGGAGGGGTAAATAGCTGCAATTTAGCTTTCATTTATCATGAGAAAAGAGCAAGTAGGCAGGTGCTATGGAGCAGCTGCCCCGTTTTAATTCTTAACTTTGTTTATTTGTTCGCATGCTGTAGCTACTTATTTACTTTGGCTCAAGTACTAGTGTCCTTAGAAAGGCTGGACTCATATGAACTTCAAAGTATTGCCTGAGTAATTATTGAGTAAGGGCTTCAGGCTTTGCTTGTTAGGACAGCTACACAAACAAGCTACCGCAAGGTAAGCAAGGACAGCGATTTACAGTGAATTGCCTGTTCTTTAGTAATTGCCTGAATACATGCTTCCCCCTCCCCCTCAGCTTAGCTCACAGTGAAAGAGGAAAAATGACCACAAGTTTGCTTTTGTTTACTATGGAGTGGCAATGTGCTCATGAGCAATTTTCACACAGTAGCTGATGCACAGTAAATCCCTGCCTTTTCTTACTTCATGGAACCTGATTACGTACCCATGCCCATAGTGTAAAAACTTGAGTGGGGTTGTACATGAAAAGCAAGGGCTTTTTGGTGAGATCTTGTATTTCTGATATGACTGTCTAAGAGTATATAGCATATAAAAAAAAATGGACTTACCTCAGATCATGGAGTTCTGACCCGGAGCCAGTGATAAGCATGAACTCCCCTGGATATAGCTGAGAGACTGTTAACTCAGCATAAACTTTGCCTGTTGGTGTTAGCATGTGATTTATATTTGTAGTTCCCACCTGCATAATAGAATTTATAATTATTTCAGGCGCAAAATATACTTTAACGCTTGAGTCTGTTGATACTTTATAGTGGCCCTCTTTTATGAATGAGTTTATGTTTTATGCATTCTCTTGCTAAAGTTCTGTATCTCTGTGCTTGAATCAATATTTTTGGTGTGGATATGCTTTTATGGATAAAAACATCAGCACCTAAGGTGGGCCCACATGTGAAAGAACAGGGGGTATCCATGCCCATCTTTTATATGTTCATTTTTGTAGGTACAGTTTATCTCCCATGTTTCAGTCTGCTCTCCCAAGAATGATCAATCAGTCAGCTAGCTGCCCAGATTTCAGATAATGAATGACATATGTAAAAATATCAATGAAGTTACTGTTCTTTTGGAGAACAGTCATTTTGCTAGTTACACAGGCATACCTCATTTTATTGCACTTCGCAGATATTGCGTTTTTTACAAATTGAAGGTTTGTGGCAACCCTACATCGAACAAGTCTATCGGCGCCATAGACTTAATCGACGCCATCTACTCTGCCGGTGCTCTATAAATGGAACAACAAAGCCTGGATGACAGCACATCTGTTTACAACATGGTTTACTGAATATTTTAAGCCCACTGTTGAGACCTACTGCTCAGAAAAAAAGATTCCTTTCAAAATATTACTGCTCATTGACAATGCACCTGGTCACCCAAGAGCTCTGATGGAGATGTACAACGAGATTAATGTTGTTTTCATGCCTGCTAACACAACATCCATTCTGCAGCCCATGGATCAAGGAGTAATTTCGACTTTCAAGTCTTATTATTTAAGAAATACATTTCGTAAGGCTATAGCTGCCATAGATAGTGATTCCTCTGATGGATCTGGGCAAAGTAAATTGAAAACTTTCTGGAAAGGATTCACCATTCTAGATGCCATTAAGAACATTCGTGATTCATGGGAGGAGGTCAAAATATCAACATTAACAGGAGTTTGGAAGAAGTTGATTCCAACCCTCATGGATGACTTTGAGGGGTTCAAGACTTCAGTGGAGGAAGTAACTGCAGATGTGGTGGAAATAGCAAGAGAACTAGAATTAGAAGTGGAGCCTGAAGATGTGACTGAATTGCTGCAATCTCATGATAAAACTTTAACGGATGAGGAGTTGCTTCTTATGGATGAGCAAAGAAAGTGGTTTCTTGAGATGGAATCTACTCCTGGTGAAGATGCTGTGAACATTGTTGAAATGACAACAAAGGATTTAGAATATTACATAAACTTAGTTGATGAAGCAGCGGCAGGGTTTGAGAGGATTGACTCCAATTTTGAAAGAAGTTCTACTGTGGGTAAAATGCTATCAAACAGCATCGCATGCTACAGAGAAATCTTTCGTGAAAGGAAGAGTCAATCGATGCGGCAAACTTCATTGTTGTCTTATTTTAAGAAATTGCCACAGCCACCCCAACCTTCAGCAACCACCACCCTGATCAGTCAGCAGCCATCAACATCGAGGCAAGACCCTCCACCAGCAAAAAGATTACGACTCGCTGAAGGCTCAGATGATGGTTAGCATTTTTTAGCAATAAAGTATTTTTTAATTAAGGTATGTACATTGTTTTTTTAGACATAATGCTATTGCACACTTAATAGACTACAGTATAGTGTAAACATAACTTTTATATGCACTGGGAAACCAAAAAATTCGTGTGACACGCTTTATTGCAATATTCGCTTTATTGCGGTGGTCTGGAACCGAACCCGCAATATCTCCGAGGTATGCCTGTATAACATTAACAGTGTTTGCAAAATATTACAAATTATGTAGTTAAATATTCAAGGTCTGATATCAGTTCTACTCACGCAACTTTCGTTCTAGTATAACTTTACTGACTTTATAGAATTCCACCTGATTTAGGCAAGTGGTCTCAAAATTATGCTCCATGTGAGGGCTGTCCAGCTTATTTGGCCCTGTGGTTTGGATTCAGCCCATAGGGCTTCTTGTGGGCTGGATGACTTGCATCTGGTGGTAGGGTGGTGGTTTACTGGTGTGGTTGCCAATGGTGCTGTGTTGTTGCAGCTCCAGAACCCAGGGTGAACACTGCCACCACTCACCCCAATCTTCTTCTTCAGTTGCTGATTAGAGGCTCCAGTGGTGGCTGAAGACCCTGAATTCAGTGGTGGGCAAGAGGATAGGGGGACAAGTAGCAGCAGAGTCCAACCCTTGGGTTCTGGAGCTGCATCAATTCAGTGGTTCTAGCAGCTGTGCAGGCAGTAATTAAATCCCTTGCGAGCTGTATGCAGCTTTCAGATCACCACTTAGACAAGGGGCGGGCAATTATTTTGGGTGGCGGGCCACTTATTGAGTTTTGGCAAGCCATCTAGGGCCACATGACAGGCAGCCAGGGGCAGATAAATATTAATTTTCTAAATTTTTTAGGGGCCCTGTGGGCCAGATAGAATGGCCTGGAGGGTTGCATCTGGCCCACGGGTCGCATTTTGCCCACCCCTGACTTAGACTGTGCCTATGTGGTTAAATAATCAACTTTTGTGGTTACTAGATATTTACCAATAGGCTTTTGAGTTGTTCAATCTGTTCAGTCATTCTTCTTTTTCTTCCTATTGGTAATCCTGATGCATCTTGAGAAAAGACACTGGCTTTGTCTTCACAGAGCGCTAACCTCAGTGTTGCAGGGGCTGTGATGTCCCCTGGTGGCTGTGTGGCTCCTGCATGGCTCTGTCTCTAATGTACCCCTCCCCTGATTGCCCATGTGCCCCATCTTGTTCTTAAAGAAGGTTGGGTAAGGGAGGCTACCCACAGGCCTGAGGGTGAGCTGTAGTCCATTCTAGTCTGTCCTGGACTGCACCCATCTCGCTTCAGCCCTTAAGTTCAATATGCCCTCTTGACCTGTCCGTGCCCCCGCGCAGTGCCTGTAACCTTAAGGGCTAGTTGTTTCTGTGCCCCTACAGGGCACCTGTAGCCCAGGCGCTAAGTGTGCAGCTCCACCCTTCCCTACACCACACCCCATGCCTCACAGTTCCTGTATCATCCTTCACTGTGTAGGAACCTCCTCCCCCTGCTCTCACTGTGCCTTTTAGCCCAGGCCCATGGTATTGGGGTCCCTAACCATATCAGTTTCTGGTGGTGGTCCTTCTTGGACCTTTGGTCCCTCCTAGGGCCTGGCTCCACTCCTGGGCCAGTTGAGGTCTCCAGGCTCCCCTGCTCTGGCAGTCCCTGACTGGTCTCTCCTGAACCTTTAGCCTCTCCTGGCCCCACTCTCAGGCCAGTTGAGACCTCCAGGCTCCCTGGCCAAACTTGCCCCCTGGACTTGGTTTCCAGCAGTGGCCCCTCCTGAACATCTGACTCTGCTAGTTGAGATCACCAGGCACCTTGGCCCTGGCAGCTTCTGGCTATAGCCACTCTGTTAAGCTTGTAGACCCTCTGGTCCTGCTATTAGCCCATATCTGGGCCACCAGCTCTCTGAGTAGGTCTTGACCCAGCCCTCAGCAGGTCTTGAAGCTAAACCACTGGTGGAACTTAAATCAAAACCGTCTCAGCCCTCTGGCAGACACCCAAATCCTTGCTGGGTTTAACATGAAATAAAGGTTATCTGTCAGCACCAATGAGCCTCTCTGCTCCACACAACTCTCCTTTGTTCCCAGGCCTGCAAAGTTGCTTCCTTCCAGTTCTACTGTCAATTCAGGAATCCTGTGCTCTGCAGCCAGGAGCTCCTCATGGCTTTCAAGGCTGGAGTGCCTGTCTGGCTCCAGCTCAGGGATTATATGGCACAAGCCTGGCCTTCTTCCAGTCAAGTGAGCCCCTAAGCAGTCCCTCTCACCACCTGCAAGCTGCCTCTCAGGCTGCTTGCCCTCTCAAAGGGACAGGTACACCATCTGCCTTCTCACACTCAGGCTCAACCTTAGTTTTTCCCGTATCACAGTACAAATTCATACATCTACATACCACTCAGTATCACATGGTAAGGCAGCCACCACACTGACTGTAGGGCAGATCCCATGGTAGCCTCTAATGCTTGCTGCTACTATGAGTTTAATGTAGTAAAGGCATTCAGGCAGATGCATCCACAATAATCCAGACTGTCTCAAATTCTTTCCCATAAATCCATGGGGCACACATTCTTAGATGCTGTCTTCCCATTTACCTGTGCTCTAACCCTTGACTGGAAATGATCAAGCTTCAGCACTTTGTTTAGGTTTAACCATTTCTTGTGTTTGGAAAAAACAGCTACTAATTAGAGATGCACTGATATATCAGTCCATATCATACTGACAGTGATAAAAGGAAAGTTGGCATTAATCAGCAATCAGCTTTTTTTTGGCAGATGTAGCCAATAATGTCACCAATAAATGCCACATGCATTGCACGGCTGCAGCATGCACGCAGCCAGGAATGCAGCCCAGCAGCTTGGAGAGCAGTCTCCTGCCAAGAAGTCTGGGGGGGAAGGGCAGATCAAGGCCTCCATGGTGAGCGAGGGAGTGGGGTTGGGGCTGGGGAAGGGGCAGGCACTGCCCAGCTGGGCCAGGGCAGGGAGGGGGATGGAGCCACAGGTAGCTTATCCCGGAGGGTGCAGAGGGGTACGGGTGGGAGGCAGCTCCTGGTGGCTGTGTGCACCCCCAGGGGAGGCATGGGGGCATGTGGCCCCTGCATTTGTGCGTGGGGTGAAGGCAAGCTGCCCACTGTGGGCTAGGGGCCAGGGGCTGTGCTGGCCTCTTCCTGGCAGCGGGGTTGGGGCTGTGCTCTAGGTGGGCAGGGGCAGAGTGGACAGTGGTGCTGGGAGAGGGGCTATAACCCACCCCATAGCCCCCCCTCCCAGCACCACTGCCATCCTGAGTGCAGCCCCAACCCAGCTCCGCCCCTGCTGGGAAGAGGCCGGCACAGCCCCTGGCCCCAAGCCCACAATGGGCAGCCCACCCTCATCCCATGCACAAACAAAACTGCAAACCAGCACTTCGCAGTGGATGAATGGATTACATTTCTATTAAAGGTTAAAAGCCTTCAAAATATTCAAGTTAGAATCATGCAAAGGAGGCAACTCTATTTTGCCTAAAATTAGAGTTGGCACAGATACCCTATGGGTTGACTGTTCTTAGGAGGAATAAGGTACCAGCTTGCCCACACTGAAATGAGCCAGACATACAGAACATTCTACCTCTCATATAGGCAGACAGGGGTACATAACAGCCTGCACAGCTATGGAGTAGTAACCTTTACTGTAACTACAGTTACTTGCTTCAACTAGGGCTAGAAGATGAGGATATGTGTCCCCTTAATCACACATACACAGCTTGGACACCTTGTCCATTCATATCCAAAATTATTTCAGGTACATTTCTAATTTGACAAGCCTAGGTGATGTCTAGGTGATTAACTGCCCTGCAAACCTTAATGATCAGTATGGCAAGGTAGATATTTCAACCCTAAACAGCTTGCCAGTGGATATGTAGTAGTCTGGGGTTGCCAGCTTCCACAGGGTAAGAACAACATGCTTCTGAAACATTTTGGCTCCCTCATCTGGCTTCTCTGCCCTTTACATGCCAAGAGGAGCTCTTCACGGATGTCTCATGTGAAGGTTCAGGGGCCAGTCCTGGTCACCCCGTGTTTCCATCACAAACAAGGGTCTCAGCAGCATGGCACAGTGGTGATAGTGTGTGTAAAAGGTGTCTCATGAAAATCAGCATTAACTTGGTTCATATTTCCATGAGCCAAGTTATGGAAGTATGAACCAGTGTCTGTTGCTGCATTACTCCTAAAAATGATCTGTTGCTACTCAATCTTCTCCAACCCCCAAAAGAGCCTCTGAAACTTCATTAAAGTCTGCAGACAGCTCTTTCTGCAGATGCACAAAAAAAGAAAAACTGACTCCATAAAAAACAGCAGCTCTTAGTCTGGATAATAAGGAAAAGACGTTTCCAAACTTCACCATGTAACATTGCTACCACACCAGTTTGGTTACTGCCAGGAAGTAACTTTTGCAGTCCTACACAATTTCCTCCTGCAGTGCTAAGAATGAACAGACAACTTGCCTCATACCAAACCTGTGAATGAGTGATGCAGTGAGATGTGATGCTACATATCTCTGGATATTAGTCCAGGCAGTGGTATTGTTTGTTATGGCCACATACGCTGTCAGTGGAGATGCAAGATGTGGCTGAGAGGTGTTAAGATCCCTAGGTTGGTTACACATTCGGGAAGACCAGGCCACTGAATAGATATTGCTTGGTGCAATGCCTCACCATGCAATCAGTTGATAGGCTCCTCCGCAAGGGATTCCTTTCTTTTTCCTATATATGAATGGATTTGGACTGGACAAGATCATACAAATGGCCAAATCTGAGGACAAAAAGGGATTTTATTCCCTGGTCAGACTGCCATGGACTGTGGGGATTTTGGCCTTCCTTGGTAGCATGGGATACAGTCCTTTCTCTAAGCTCATCTGAACATATATAAACTAATTACTTCTCTGTTATTGCAGTGGCAGGGCAGTAGTGGTGCCTTCATGACTCCTGCTTTTACCTGTGGCATGCTATAGGGCAGGGATGTCCAAATTCCCTGTGGCTGGGAGGGCCACACACCATACCATCCATATCCTATGGGGGTGGACCCCCAGGAATTCCTCCCTTGCCACGTGGACAGCACCAGTGGGGCACAGTCCTCTCTGGGATCCCATGCCCCTGCCACCACCACATAGAATGCATGTGCAGCTTCCTGCCCCCTGCTATATGTGCCACATGGCTAGCATGTTGCTCCTGCTGTGAGGGCAGTGCCACCAGCATGTGTCAGCCCCACAGCCTTCTTCTGCAACATGGCTATGGAAGAGGTAATTGCAGGTGCCTGCAGGCCATATGCTAGCCCCTTACGCCCTACATGCAGTCTGTGGGTCATCAATTGGACAGCACTGTTATAGGGTGCTCTTGGCATTTTGGATATTGTTCCTTTTCTTTGTGGG